>NC_073393.1:21884506-23084506 GCF_028641065.1 Leucoraja erinaceus | reverse complement strand
GGATTGCTACATAGTGATGACATTTACGGTTCTATTAACGACACGGGAAAATGCAACATTTCTTCTCTCTGGCCCTGACTATAACTTTGAACAAGCCCCGTTAGAGAATGCTTTAAATCCACCACCACCACCCCTATTCAGCCTGGTTTATGCTCCCCCGACCCTTCACTCCTTGCAGCGAGGGATAGAACGGCAGCCAAGACTAAAATTCATATTCTCAACACGCAAACTACACATCTTCTGAAAACACGCACACACACAAGCACAAGACTTTACCTTATTGAATATGATCCGCCAGATTGTCTCTTTATCAACGATCCGGTTGCATCGTTCTATCAAGTGCCCGCTGTTACTGATGGGGTGGAATTGGAGCAACACGATGGGCGATCGGTTCAACGCTAGTCAGCGATCGGCCGGAGTATCCGGCACAATGCAAGTGTGCGATGTGTCGCTGCTGCGAATCAGACACAACGCGACCATCTCTTCTTTCCCCCCAAGTGCTCGCCTTCCTGGGGTAGGTGAGACAGACGCGGTGTAGCAAATCTCACCCCCTCACTTTCTCTCTCCGCTACCACTCTCCTTGTTTAAAAGGCTTGGCGCTCGTTTTGTTTCATGCCTTGGTCGTGGAGGGAGGGAGTGGGGGAAGAGAGAAGAGAGAGAGAGAGAAAAAATCCTCAAAATAACTCCGGTTGCAAAAATGCATGAGCCGTGCAGTGTGTGTGTCTTGGTGATTCTCTGGAAACGCTGGTACAGGCTCCATAGCTTGGAGCCTCCCCTAACTGCAGTCATTGGACTGTTGAGGAGGAAGGTCCGAGGCTCAGTAATTAATGCGAGCTCTTTCATAAAGTGTGTGTGTGTGTGAGTGTGAGAGGGAGAGAGAGAGAGAGAGAGAGAGAGAGGCGAGGGAGCGAGAGACAGAGAGAGAGGGGCAGCGAGAGAAACGCTCCGCACACATACACACACACACACAAGCAACTTTGCAATCCATATACACAGAGCGGGTCGCCAATGGTAAAGGTCGTTCGTGTTCAACGCCGTGAGCGCAATTTGGCACAGTGAATAGCAAAACAAATAACACAGGTCTTATTATACCAGAGTCACGTTTGGCTGGCTTGGATTTTGTTTTGGAAAGGCGAGAGAGAGCCTTTCGATATGATCCATCTCCAAACGCGTCTCTGTTCAAAACTGGAGTCAAAGTTAACACGGAACCGGCGCCAGCCTTTAATGGGCGATTCGATGTAATTGTCAATGAAATCGAAGGCATCTGAAACAGGTACTCCCGGCTCGCCACTCGCTGCCGATGTACCCCTCGTGCCAACTGTGAATAAAGTGCCGGGCTGTCTTGGTTACAATATATGTTCGGGGTTTTAAAAACACATCGCATCTATATTAACATTTGGAGATTTTTTTTATTTCGCTGCCGGCTATGTTAGTGTGGGATTGTCCGAGGTGTAATCTTCATTGCAGTAAGCCATCATTAATATGCATCGTACATAAGGAGTGAGTGCACGACGTCCGCTCCCCATCACTGTCACTGCTTTGCAATGGAAAGCTCAGACCCTTCAATACATGCCCACATAGACTGACTCCCCCGCTCACCCACACTAAACACGAGCGGCGGGCACAATCTGTTCTCCTCTCTCTGACTTTTACACACGGAGTCTATCACATATACTCAATGTCGCACGGAACAAACACCTACCTGCACACGCAAACACATAATGACTCTGGCACACACACAGACAAACGCCACCACACACACACATACACAGTGAGACTTTCACACTTGCGCACGCACGCCATGTCACACACGCACGATCACGTGAAGACACATCCACATAATGTGTTTCTCACACACAAATACCAACACAGCGAGACATGCATACAATGTCACACACGCACAAACAAGCATGTGTACACGTCCACATAATGATCGTGTCTCACACACGAGTATATTAAACACACACTATTGCACACACACACACACACCCACACGCACACAAACAAACACACAACGAGTCTGTCTCTTACAGCCCACGTGTGTCCCACACACTTGTCTCTTACATACACATACACATACACATACACATACAAACGCCATGCACCGTGAGTCTATCATACATGCACACAGATACACAATGAGTCTACCACACGAACATGCATACAGCGCAGTGAGTTTATCTCACATACACACACAATGCAACATAGACCTGTGACCCATGGGGAACGCAAGAATCAGAAGCCAGAACAGATCCCGGTGGGCCTACGTAACTTTCCCTACCTAGTGTCATAATCCTTGACTACCCTGCAGCCTAACAAGTTTATCAGCCTTAATATTACGTTATGACTCAACATCCACTGCTGCCTTTGGGTGGGGGGGGGGGGGGGGGGGTGAGGGGTCCAAAAATCACATCACACACACACTTTTACACACAAGTATACAAAGACATACATTTTCACACATGCATATCACTCATTTATGTACACATTATCATACTCACACACACTTGCATGCACACGCGCACACAATCACACATATAGACACACGCACGCACATTCTTATTCACACACACACATTCTCTCTCACACACACATACTATACACACACTCCTGTACACACCAGCCATCTACATATAGTCTCACACACACATAATTGGTGCAGAATCCTAGACGCACAATTTTACGTAAGATGATTACTTACAGTCATAGACATGGACTTTACACATGATCAAACACACACAATGCCCAAGCATGTTCAGAATTAAAGACCAAAAAAAAGCTTGAAGGAAGAAGATAAAATTCCAATCCATAGTGAGCGACATTTTAGAGACAAGCTGCCTCTGACAGGGTTTGATCCAATCAGTTCACCAAATATAATTAAATATTGGATTTTCATTTGCACTACTTCATTGTTAAACGCATACACTAAATGCATTCATATTAAAAAAAAGTGATTTAAAAACATTCCAGTAGGGCTTGAGCTCAATCCGACACTCTCCACACCAACAATGAAGAATAGTGAAAGAAGGGTCTCAACCCGAAAAGTCACCTGTTCTTTTTCTCCAGAGATGCTGCCTGTCCCGCCAAGTAAATCCAGCATTTTGTGTCTATTTGGAATAGTGGAATCAGAGAGTGATCTAACACAATAAGGAAAGCATTTGGGCCATGGCACTAATCTCTGGTTTTGCTGCCCAACTAATCAACTCTATGCTCTTTGGTCAAATCCCCCATAAAATCTTTCCCTTCAAAATGCATTGTTTATTTTTTGGAAATCAATTTGCAGATTTGGGTGTTGTTTTTGATGACAGGAACATTACAAATGAAAGGTAGACAAAAAGCTGGAGAAACTCATCGGGTGAGGCAGCATCTATGGAGCGAAAGAATGGGTGACGTTTCGGGTCGAGACCCTTCTTCAGACTGATTACAAATGGAACAACATTCTTATTGCAAATAGGATAGAGATAACCCAGGTAATGCACAAGTCAGTTGATGTGATATATATGGGTTTCTAAAAAAACATTTGATAAGTACCATGTGATACGTTTACCATCAAGATCAAATGAAAGTGTTCTATGTAGTATAGCAGTACAATAATGATGCAGCAACATGAAGATTAAATTGACTAAAAAATGGGAAACAGAAAGTAGTGGCGTAATGTTTTTTTTTCAGAAGAGGGAAAAAAAATATACAGTGGATTTTCCAGGAAACTGGAATATATATATATATATATATATATATATACTATATATATATATATATATATATATATATAATATACATATAATATATCCTCCAGTTTCCTCTCTCTCATACTATATATATATATATATATATATATATATATATATATATATATATATTTACACATACACACTATATATGTACAGAGAGACACACAGATAGAGGGGGAGAGGGGGAGAGGGGGAGAGAGGGAGAGAGAGAGGGAGAGAGAGAGGGAGAGAGAGAGAGGGGAGAGAGAGGGGGAGAGAGGGAGAGAGAGAGAGTGAGAGAGGGGGAGAGGAGAGGGAGAGGGGGGGGGGGAGAGAGGGAGAGAGTGAGAGTGTAGGGAGGGAGGAGAGGGGAGGTATCTCTGAAATATACAGAGAGAGAGAGAGGGGGGTGAGGGGGAGAGAGGGAGAGAGTGAGGGAGGGGAGAGGGAGAGGGAGGGAGGGAGAGGGAGAGGGAGAGAGGAGGGAGAGGGAGAACATTGCTGAGAGGTGAGCGAGTCATACAGCAAGGAGACAGGCCCAATGGTCCAACTTGCCCACTCTGAAAACATGTCCCATAAACACTAGTCCCACCTGCCTGTGTTTGGGCCATATCTCTCCAAACCTATCTGCCTCATCTACCTTCTCCAGCAACTCGTTCCGTAAACGCATCACCCTTTGTGTAAAAAACTTACCCCTCATTTCCTATCTTCTCCCGCTACTTTAAACATATGACTGGTTCTCAATTCTCCTCCTCTGGGCAAGAGACTGTATGTTGACCTGATCTATTCCTTTCATGATTTTGTACATCTCTGTAAGATCACCCCTCATCCACCTGCGTTTTCATAGGAGGCAAAGTTAATTGTGGTATTTGAGATGGAAAAGGAGAAGGAAAGGAAATGTTGAAGTATGGAGGGAGATTGGGGTAGTGGAGATGGCTGGAGTGTTGTTGCATAGAGGAGGTACATGTTGAATGGTGTCCAAAGGGTCTCCTTTCATCCTGTAACCAATCTGTGGTTCCGCAACTGTGCTCCAAACCATCGGAGCTGCTACCTCACAGTGCCAGCGAACTGGGCTCATCCCTGAACTCAGATGCTGTCTGTGTGTGGAGTTCGCACATTCTCCCTGTGACTTTAGAGATACAGTGCGGAAACATTAGCATTCTCCTACACACTAGGGACAAGGTACGATTTTTTTTTACCAAAGCCAAATAGGCGACAAACTTGGACGTCTTTAAAGTGTCTCTCTCTCTCTCCCGGGGCCAACCCTCCCTGCTGTGATTGGGCGGCTGTTGAACGGAGGGGAGGGAGGCATTTGGGGGGCAGTCGGTTTCTGCCACGGCTGGTCCTGGTTTTGCCGTGCTCACTGTGTGCTTGTTCTGAGATTCTGGATTTCGGTGGTCCTCCTCCGAAGAGAAAAATACGCCTGCGGGCCGGATAATTTCAGGTTATGAAGCATGTCTCGCCAAAAAAGTGGAGGGGCTGCAGTCCCCCCAGCCCCCCCGGTTACGCGACCCATGTACTGTGCTATTCCATTATAGCTGATCTATCTTTCGCTCTCGACCCCACTCTCCTGACTTCTCCCCATAACTCTTGACACCGTTACATCAAGAATCAGCAAATTTCCGCCTTAAAAATAACCAATTACGGCCTCCACAGCCATCTGTGGCAATTAATTCCACAGATTCACCACCCTCTGACTAAAGAAATTCCTCCTCATCTCCTTTTTAAAGGTGTGTCCTTTTATTCTGAGGCTGTGCCCTCTGGTCCTAGACTCTCCCACGTGTGGAATCATTCTCTTCACACCCACTCTGTTCAGGCCTTTCCTATTCGGTAAGTTTCAATGTGGGTTCTCCTCATCCTTCTGAACTCCAGCGAGTACAGGCCCAGTGCCGTCAAACTCTCCTCATATGTTAACCAATTCATTCCCAAGATCATTCTCTTGAACCTCTTCTTGACCCTCTCCAATGCCAGCACATCCTTCCTCAGATATGGGGCCCATAACTGTTCACAATACTCCAAATGCAGCCTGACTAGTGCATCATTGCAGAGCATGCAGAGGTAATTGTGTCCAGGGGCTGGAGAGCCTGCTGAGGTTGTGGTGTTGCTCTTTGGAACAAAGGAATCGAAGAAGAGAATTTAACTGAGTTGTATCAAGTTAATGCAGGTTTAGACAAGGCTGAAAAAAAAGGAGAGATTTATTTTCTTTTGCAAACAAAAATAAAAAATTACGACACAGATTTTTGATAATTGATAAACAATTGGGGTGGCACGACAGTGCAGTGGTAGAGTTGCTGCTTTAATGCCAGATACCCGGATCCAATCCTTACTATGAGTGCTGTCTGTACGAAGTTTGTACATTCTCCGTGTGACCGCATGGGTTTTCTCCAGGTGCTCTGGTTTCCTCCCACATTCCACAGATGTGCAGGTTTGTAGGTTAATTGTCATTTGAACAGGGACATGGACAGGAAAGATTTTAAGCTATATGGGCCAAACACAAGCTAAGTGGGACTAGCTTAGTCAGCATGGCAAAATTAGGCTGAGGTGCCTAACTCTGTGCTGTATGACTATGACTGTATAGAGATTCTTGCTCCTATTTATTGCAAGGACACAATGGGTTTAATAGCATTTCATAGTCATGGATTATTATGCTTCATTGAAGGAAAAGGTTCATCATCAGTTTGTGATGCTGATGGTTAAGTTAAGAAGGCCTGGAGACCAAGCACTATCTACAACCCAAATTTAATAATCTACTGTTGCCCACCCATTCTGGACGTGTGTGGTCATTGCTGATCAGGCTGATAATCATTCCCCAATTCTAGCGATGAACCTGAGAGGACTCTTTATACTTTAGATTTCAGAGATACAGTGCGGAAACAGACCCGTTAGTCTACAGAGTCGGTGCCGACCTGCGATTATCCCATACACTAACACTATCCCACACTCTAGGTACAATTTACAAATGTTACCAAAGCCAATTAACCTACAAACCTGTACATCTTTAGAGTATACGGTGAAACTGGAGCACCCGGAGAAAACCCACATGGTCACAGGGAATACGTACAAGCTCTGTACAGACAGTACCCATAGTCAGGATCGAACCCGGGTCTCTGGCGTTGTAAGGCAGTAACTCTCCCACTGCGCGAATGGGCTGCCATGGTGCCATATTTGAACATGCCACGTATTGCTGCAAGACTGTAGACATGTCTAGCACAGAAAGGCGTGCATGTGGCTTAGAATACGGACTCTGAAATATATGATCAAGAGAGATTAGGAAACCAAACCTGAATTCTAGGAAGTTAAATGATGATCTGATTCAGGTTTTCAAGATATTACAGAGACGCTATATTATGTATGAAAAATCACCATTTCACTCATTAGGTGGTCAGTACAAGGAACATGGTGTAGAAATATAGATTCAAGTTTCTCAGGAGCAGTTTTCAAATATCTCTGCTTGCAAAGAGTGTTAGGAATTTCAAACTCTCCTTCATAAATAGCAATTGATGCTAGGGTAGCTGCTAATTTTAGCTATGAGTGATTAATATTGGCTTGCCCAAGGTATTAAGACATTTAGAGTCATAGAGTCATACAGCATGAAAACAGGTCCTTTGGCCCAATTTCCCCATGTCAACCAAGATGCCCCATCTACGGTAGTCCCACCTGCCCACATTTGGCCCATATCACTCTAAACCTTTCCTATTCATGTACCTGTCCAAGTCTTTAAAAAAAAAAAATTGGGTATTTGGAAAAAAATGTTTGGTTACGTAGTTAGTTTACAAATCATAATTGATATAAATAACATGCCAAGCTCAAGGGATGTATAATCTTACCTTCTGTTTGTTATCCGATGGATGTTTCTCAATCAGCAGGTTGCCTTTCATAAAGTACTAGGGTAACTCAGCAGGTCAGGCACCATCTCTGGAAAACAAGGATAGGTGAGGTTTTGGGTCCGGATAGGTGAGCTGAAATGTCACCTATCCATGTACTCCAGACTTGCTGCCTGACCCGCTGAGTTACTCCAGCACTTTCCGTATTTTTTTTTTGTATCAAGCGCCCACAGATCCTTGTTGCTACGGTTTCCTTTTATAGTCTAGCTTGACCACTTTTTTAAACATCAGCTTCCATTTACAAACTATTATCCAAAGGCACAGGAACCGAAAGACACGCGGACTAGGGACAATCGGCCATTCTTGGAGTAAAAGCTTGTTTCTATTGTTGCAGTCATTTTGACATAAATTGGTATAAAGTTAATAGAATAATGTAGAAAACCCTAGATGTACCAAGGGACAAATTGAACAATTTGCTGGATTCATGACACTATTAGGAAAGGCACATGCCAGGATTCTCGGATTTGGATTATTTATCCACCCCACATTCTTTTGCGTTATATCGTGAGTGACTGTCAGACTGATGGGTTTTTTCCCCTATATTTCAGAAGAGATACGGGGGATGCATCATAGCATGGTTTGGGAACAGCTCCATCCAAGACTCCAAGAAATTGCAAAGAATTGTGGATGCAGCCCAGGCCATCACACAAACCAACCTCATTGACTCAATTTGCACCTCACGCTGCCTCGGCAAGGCCACCAGCATAATTAAGGATGAGTCTCACCCAGGTCACTTCCCCTCACCCATCAGGCAAGAGGCACAGAAGTGTTTAGATCTCTTCCCTGTACGGGGACCCGACCTTTCCCTGTCGGGTCTCCATTGCCGTTGGGGACTGGCACCGTGGAGCGGCCTCCAACCGGAACGACAACTCAAGTCACGGAGCCTGTGGAGCTGCGGACCTGCCATCGTACAGCTGGCCAGCTTCGGAGCGTGAAGAGCTGTGGTGGCTCACTGCTGCGACCCAACTCCGGTGGATGGTGATACCGGGAGCTCGCGGGTCCCCGGTGGGAGACCGCTTTGCGGGGCACCGGAGACGGCGACTTCTCCCGCTCAAATTGCGGGGTTGAAAGTGACCTGGAGCGGGGCCTTACATCGCCCGGCGCGGCTTTAAATAGCCGCGGACTTGCTAGCGCCCGCCGGGGGCTCCAACATCAGGACCCGGAGCAGGGCCTTATGTCGCCCGGCGCGGCTTTAAGTCGCCGTGGGACTTGCTAGCGCCCGCCAGGGGCTCGAACATCGGGACCCGGAGCAGGGCCTTAGATCGTCCGGCGCGGCTTTAAGTCGCCGTGGGACTTGCTAGCGCCCGCCTGGGGCTTTGACTTTGACTTCGGGAGAGGAATGGAGAGCAGGGAAGAGACAAGACTTTGCCTTCCATCACAGTGAGGAGGAGATTCACTGTGATGGATGTTTGTGTAAACCCTGCAATGACAAGCCCTCTACAGCAACAGGGCGCTACTTGCACTCAACAACGTTTTGGTCATAAGATAGACCAGGGCTGAACAAGCTCCATCTACAAAATAGCTCAGAAAAGACATAACAAGTATACACCGCTTCACCAGCTATCATAGCCATCAGACCTTGAATGTCTCTGTTTTTTTCAACATTCAAAAACATTTAAACTCGTGCAATTAAAACATTTAAAATAACAAAGCAACTTTAAAAGTAAATGAAAACCACTACAATTAAGATCATTCATCATTTACAAAAAAATTAAGGACCTGCAATGGAACTGAATTACTTCAATTATCTCAACTTACCTTGGACCTTAACAGCTGTTTGTTTGCATTCATTAAAGGAGATGTTACCACAGTGCCTGGGCAATCTGCCACAGGTCCGGCGGGCTGTTTCACCAGACTAACTGCTGAGAAACTGCTGCTACTTCACACCCCACTGCCAGAGTCCATGAAGAATATGTGTGGGGAGTCACAGTGGTGCAGTAGTAGAGTTACTGACTGACAATGCCAGAGACCCAGGTTCGATTCTGATCTCGGATGCTGTTTGTGTGGAGTTTGTACGTTCTCCCTACGACCGCATGGGTTTTCTCCAGGTGCTCATTCCAAAGACATACAAAATTCTGGAGTAACTCAGCAGGCCAGGCAGCATCACTGGAGAAAAGGAATAGGTGATGTTTTGGGATGAGACCTTTCTTCAGACTCTGAAGAAGGGTCTCGACCCAAAATGTCATGTATTCCTTTTCTCCAGAGATGCTGCCTGACCCGCTGAGTTACTCCAACATTTTGTGTTTATGTCCAGTGTAAACCAGCATCTGCAGGTCCTTCCTACAGGTTTGTCAGTTAATTAGCTTCTGTAAATTGCCCCTAGTGAGTAGGGTGCAAAACTGGGATAAAATAGAACCAGTGTACGGGTGATCATTGGTCCATGCTATGTTTCTAAACTAAACTGAACTAAAAATACTGGGCCAGAGTAAGGTCAGGGAAATCAGCGGGTGCCTTCAAGTGATGCCAAGGATGGTGATGAAGTCAGAGTGTGATAGTGGCATTAAAGAAGCATTTACATACAATGCCCTCCATAATATTTGGGACAAAGACCCATCATTTATTTATTTGCCTCTGTACTTCACAATTTGAGATTTGTAATCGAAAAAAATCATGTGTGGTTAAAGTGCACATTTCTATACATTTTGGTTTCACCATGTACAAATTACAGCTGTGTTTATACATAGTTCCCCCATTTCAGGACACCATAATGTTTGGGACACATGGCTTCACAAGTGTTTGTAATTGCTCAGATGCCTCCTTAATGCAGGTATAAGAGAGCTCTCAGCACCTAGTCTTTCCATCACATTTGGAAACTTTAATTGCTGTTTATCAACATGAAGACCAAAGTTGTGCTAATGAAACTGTTATAGACATCAGCCAAACCTTAGGCTTACCAAAATCAACTGTTTGGAACATCAATTAGAAGAAAGAGAGCACTGGTGAGCTTACGAATCGCAAAGGGACCGGCAGGCCAAGGAAGACCTCCACAGCTGATGACAAAAAAAATCTCTCTATAATAAAGAAAAATCCCCAAACACCTGTTCGACAGATCAGAAATACTCTTCGAGAGTTAGGTGTGCATTTGTCAAAGACCACTGTCCGCAGAAGACTTCATGAACAGAAATACAGAGGCGACACTGAAAGTGCAAACCACTGGTTAGTCGCAAAATGAGGATGGCCAGGCTACAATTTGCCAAGAAGTACTTAAAAGAGCAACCACAGTTCTGGAAAAAGGTCTTGTGGACAGATGAGATGAAGATTAACTTATTTCAGAGTGATGCCAAGAGCAAAATATGGAGAAGAGAAGGAACTGCCCAAGATGCAAAGCATACCACCTCCTCTGTGAAACACGGTGGTGGGGGTGTTATGCCCCAAAACAAGCATAAGCTCAAGAAGGCTGCAATACAGGCCTGGTAGAGCATCACCAGAGAAAACACCCAGCAACTGGTGATGTCCATGAATTGCAGACTTCAAGCAGTCATTGCATGCAAAGGATATGCAACAAAATACTGAACATGACTACTTTAATCTACATGACATAGCTGTGTCCCTAACATTATTGTGCCCTGAAATGGGGGAACAATGTATAAACACTGCTGTAATTTTTACATGGTGAAACCAAAATGTCTAAAAATGGCACTTATTAAATTCTTACAATGTACAATTTAACTACATGTGATTTTTTTTTTCTATTACAAATCTCAAATTGTGGAGCACAGATGCAAATAAATAGATGATAGGTCTTTGTCCCAAACATTATGGAGGGCACTATAGGTAGGGTATGGAGACAAATGGAACATCTGCAGGCAGTGGACATGAACTTGACATCATGTTCAGCACAGACACTGTGGCCTGAAGGGCCTGTTCCTGTGCTGTATTATTCTATGTTCTGTCTAAATAACATTACTGATTGTCGGGAACTCCCTATCACTGTCAGGGACTGAGGCAGACAATGTGGATTATTGCAATACCTAAATAGACAAGTACATGAGAGAGAAAAGGAACAGAAAGATATCCTGAGTCGGAAGGAACTGTAGATGCTGGCTTACACCGAAGATAGACATAAAGTGCTGGAGTAACTCAGCAGGACAGGCAGCCTCTGGAGAGGAATGGGTGACTTTTCAGGTCGAAACCCTTCCTCAGACTCTTTAGATATCACGTTGGACGATCATTAACTATCTTGTTAAATGACAGAGCAGCCTTGTGAGTACGTATGGTCCAGTCATGCTTTGAATGTTTCACATACTGCTGACATGAGGATAATTGTGTAGAGTTCAATAGAATCATAGAAACTTGGAAAATATGTGTCCTAAATGGAGAATATTTGGCCCACCATATTCATACTGATAGAAAAAGAGCTACCAGGTCCAAGTCCAGCTTCTAACTTTGGGTGTGTGGCTATACAAGTGAACCACTCAAGGATGGTTAGAATGGGTTGTCACCTCTAGTCTACATTCTGGCAGTGAGGTTAACTCAAACACTAGCCTCTGTATGAAAACATCTTCCTCATCTCACTCTATAACCGTTCCGCAAATTACTTTATTTCTCTACATGCCCTTCCTCAACTGGGTTTCTAAATTCAGAGATTGCGCATTGGCACAGTAGGCTGAGCTGCTGCCTCACATCTTCAGTCACAAGGGTTCGATCCCTACATCTGGCACTGTCTGTGTGAAGTTTGCATGTTCTTCCTGTGATCATGAGGTATGCATCCAGGTGCTCCCATGTCTGAAAGTCACACTAGCTGCCGAGTTAATTGGCTTCTGTAGATTTCTGTAGGTGAGTGGTGGGAGAATCCAGTGCATTTAATAAGCATGAGAGAGGGAGCAAGGGACAATGGAAATCAGGGGAGGTGAATAATAGGGTTTATCAGATTGTTCTGAGAACGAGCATAATCTCATTGAGCTAAACAACTGCCTCCTACAAATGTATGAAGCATAATTTCAGAGCAGTAAAACTGCATTTTTTTATTTCTGTAGAAACAGGAACTGCAGATGCTGGATTACAACAAAAAAAAAGACAAAGTGCTGGAATAACTCAGCAGGTTAGGCAGCATCACTGGAGAACATGGATAGGTGATATTTCAGATCAGGACCCTTCTTCAAGTCCAGACTCGAAATGTCACCTATCCATGTTCTCCAGAGATGCTGCCTGGCCCACTGAGTTACTTGAGAACTTATTTGAGGTCTTGAGGTCTTATTCTCCATTTATGAACCAATTGAGTTTGAGTGTAGGTGTAGGTTTAGGTTGATTATTGTAAGGTCCAGTCCTTCGGTTGACTAGAAAGCATGCAACAAAAAAAAGCTTTTCACTGTCAGTGATTGGTCTAGACCCCCGCGTCCATCACATCACTGTGGAGGGATGAACATTGTCCCACACATCCGCTCCACCCGACCCACAGCCCATCACATTGTGGCCGCACATGGGAGATGAGGCAAAGGGCAGCCATGGGGGGTGAGTGGGGACTGTCCTGAGGGTTGCGTTTCTTCAGCTGCTTACTACTTGATGCTCGGTTTCAGATTGCCCAGTCACCTATGGCTTGTGTGGGAAAATGATCCCCACCCTCCCGTCTCCACCGGCGGGAGGGTGGGGGTCATTTTAGAAACATAGAAACATAGAAAATAGGTGCAGGAGTAGGCCATTCGGCCCTTCGAGCCTGCACCGCCATTCAATATGATCATGGCTGATCATCCATGATCATCAGTATCCTGTTCCTGCCTTCTCTCCATACCCCCTGATCACTTTAGCCATAAGGGCCATATCTAACTCCCTCTTAAATATAGCCAATGAACTGGCCTCAACTACCTCCTGCAGCAGAGAATTCCAGAGATTCACCACTCTCTGTGTGAAAAAAGTTTTCCTCATCTCGGTCCTAAAAGATTTCCCCTTTATCCTTAAACTGTGACCCCTTGTTTTGGATTTTCCCACCCATTTTCCCACACAAGCCATAGCTGACTGGGCAATCTGAACCCAAGCACCAAGTTGTAAGCGGCAGAAGGTGCACATCCCTCGGGGCAGCCCCCACTCTCCCACGGCCACCCTCTGCGGGCTGTGGGTCAGGTGGAGCGGAGGTGTGGGACAATTTTAATCCCTCTACAGTGATGTGATGGACGCAGGGGTCTGGACCAATCGCTGACTATCCCGCCCCCCGGCAACATCATGTCCGTTATTTGACTTTTCTGTTGAGCGGAATTTGGTTCCTTGCCTTCTAGACCACACCGCCTTTCGGGTAGGTGGCGTTTGGGCAGAGCACCCATTCTGTGAGTTTGCTTTTAGGCGACGCAGCCTTTTGGTTAGTTGGTTTTTAGGCGTCCCGCCCTTTCGGTTAGTTTGCATTTAGGCGTCCCACCCTTTTGGTTAGTTGGCGTTTTGGCTTTGTTTCCATTCGGTTATTTGTCTTTGCTTTGGCCTATCGTCCGTCGGCGTTACGTCTGCACACAAGCCGGCCCAACAAGTCCGTGCCGACCAGCGATCACCCTATTCACTAGCACTACCCCACACACTAGAGCCAATTTACAATTTGTTCTTTTTTATTGTCACATGTACCAATTAAGATACCGTGATATGTGAATTGCCATACAGCCACACTAAAAAAAGCAACAAGACACACAATTACATAAAAGTTAACATAAACATCCACCACATTTGGCAGAAGCCAATTAACCTACTAACCTGCACATCTTTGTAGTATGGGAGGAAACAAGAACACCTGGTGAAAACCCACATGGTCACAGGGTGAGCGTATAAACTATGCACAGAAAGCACCCGTGGTGAGGATCGAACCGTGGTCATGATTGCAACTTTACCGCTGCACGACCATGCCGCCCATACAATTTGATGTATGTTGCATAAATATAGCACCTCGAACATAAGAACATTAGCTGAAGCATCTTCATGGAGGTTCTATCCACCAAAAATGTGACATTGTGCCCCCTGAATAAATACCAGAGCAAATAACCAAGATCATGGTCCAAGAATAGACTTAAAGAATTGTCTAGAAGAATAAATAAAATATGAATAGAATTCATTGGAGTCAAGGGAGGGGAGACTATGCTTGGAGAGGTGTATCAATGGGGAATGGCTGAGTAAAGGGTTGGGAAGGGAGAATGCTTGAATGAAAGGTACAGCATGGAGACAGGCCATTTGGCCCATTGAGCCCAAGCCGACCATCAATTGCCCGTTCACACTAGGCTCCATTAGCCCACATTCACATTCACTCTCTACACAATAGGGGCAACTTTACAGAGGCCAATAGGGTTTCTGGTTCCCTCCCACATCTCAATGACGTGGGGGTTTGTGTTTATGACATGTCCAATGTGTGAACAACCAATGAAAAACCACGCAGTCACAGGAGAACATGCAAACTCCATACAGAGAGCACCAAGGTCAGTATTGAACCCGGGTCTCTAGCGCTGTAAGGAGGTAGCATTTTCAGCATGAGAAAGTCATAGAGAGTCGTATCACATGGGAAAAGTCCTGATGACCCAACTTGCTCACACCGATCAACATGTCCCATCTGCACTAGTCCCACCTGTCTATGTTTGGCTTATATCCCTCTAAATCTATCTATCCATGTACCTGTCCATGTTTCTTAAACCTGTCCTCAACTGTTGGCAGCTCATTCTATCAAACACCACCCTTTTGTTGATAGAAACATAGAAACATAGAAATTAGGTGCAGGAGTAGGCCATTCGGCCCTTCGAGCCTGCACCGCCATTCAATATGATCATGGCTGATCAACCAACTCTGTATCCCGTACCTGCCTTCTCTCCATACCCCCTGATCCCCTTAGCCCCAAGGGCCACATCCCTCTTAAATATAGCCAATGAACTGGCCTCAACTACCCTCTGTGGCAGAGAGTTCCAGAGATTCACCACTCTCTGCGTGAAAAAAGTTCTTCTCATCTCATTTAGTGTTAATAAGTTATCCCTCAGATTCTTATTAAATCTTTGCTCCCCTCACCTTGATTGATGGAGAGAAAATGTAACAAGATGGAAATCTTTAGGCAAAAGATGAGGACATTTTTCAACCAGTTTCAGCTCAGGCAAAGTGTACATTAAATGCAAGACTGGGAATAATATTCAGCTTTTGCATGGATAGAAAACAAAGTGCTGGAATAACTCAATGGGTCAGGCCACATCTATGGAAGGAAATGGACAGGCAACGTTTCGAATCGGGTCCCTACTTCAGGCTGAAGAAGGATCTCGACCCGAAAAATTCTCTGTCCATTTCCCTCCACAGATGCTGCCTGATCTTTTAGACTTTAGGGATACAGCACAGGAACAGCCCCTTTGTCCCACTAAGTGCACGCTGACCAACGATCACCCCATATATAGTACTGGCATTATCCTACACACTAGGAACAATTTACAATTTTACCAAACCAATAAATATACAAACTTGTACGTCTTTAGTGTGTAGGAGTAAACCAGGGCACCCAGGGAAAAGAAGCAACCCCTCTGTGCCGCCCTGCTGAGTTTCTCCAGCACTTTGTGTTTTGCTCAACATTCCAGCATCTGCAGGCTCTTGTGTTTCCATTTAGAACTCAGTTTTATAAGACACAGAAACACATGCACCCACACAGCAATGCAGAAAGTGTTCAAGAAGGAACTGCAAATGCTGGAAGATCGAAGGTACACAAAAATGCTGGAGAAACTCAGCAGGTGCAGCAGCATCTATGGAGCGAAGGAAATAGGCAAGGTTTCGGGCCAAAACCCTTCTTCAGACTGTGTTGCAGTCGCTATTTTATGAATGGGTTCAAGCATCACATGATGATTTGGTAAAATTTGGTAACATTTATATACTGTATGCACACATGTACACACAGGCTTATATCAGTAAACAGTGTGGTGAATTTAATCAGACATGAGCAATATTTTATCAAGTTTATGATATTGATTTATCAATCTACCTCACTAGAAAGCAAAGGAAGGATCCTCACTGTGCCTTTCAGAACTTGGGTCAAGGAACTTCACATCCAAAGATATACTGCTCAACAGTGTTCATTGTTCAAATTTAGTTTAATTCAGAGATACGGCATGGAAACAGGTCCTTTGGCCACAGAGTCAATGATGACCATCGATCGCTAGTTTACACAAGTTCTACATTATCCCACTTTCTCATTCACTCCCGACACACGAGGGGACAATTTACAGAGCCCAATTAACCTACAAACCTACATGTCTTTGGGATGTGGGAGAAAACCGGAAAACCCAGAGGAAACCCATGTGGTCACAGGGAGAGGCAGCACCCCCGAGGTCAGGATCGAACCTGGGTCTTTGAAATACACATGCCAACTTACAGTTGTAGCAACGAAGAACTGCAGATGCTGGTTCATACCAAAGATAGATACAAAGTGCTGGACTGACTCAACGGGTCAGGCAACATCTCTGGAAAACATGAATTGGTGATGTTTCAGGTCGAGACCCTTCTTCAGGCTTACAGTGGTGTCAGTCTGAGCTCAATCCAGTGACGCCAGGACACTGCATTTCTCACTTTGAGAAAACTGGAAATGTTTGACTTCTTAGGCCAAGATCAGACTTGATTTCAGAGACCTGGGACTCAAACTTGGCAAGACAGTGCTGGAGTGTGACGGCTCTTTGTGTGCCACCCTAGAATGGAATCTATTATTAACCATCATAATCCACACAAAATGCTGGAGTAACTCAGCAGATCAGGCAGCAACTCTGGGAAAAAGGAATAGGCGAAGTTTTGGGTTAGAACCCTTCTTCAGACTGAAAGATAGGGGCAGATAAAACAAAACAGGGCTGGCAACAGATGACCTCAGGACTTTAATACTTGTGTATGATTATCCTCTATGATATGATTTGACTGGACAGCACACAAAACAAAGCTTCTCACTGTATCGCGATATACCTGATGATAAAAAACTAAACTAAAAAGATCGAGGGAGTTTGTTTCAGCTGTGGCCCCCTCATCTCAATAAAGATGAGTTCTATCATTGAAATCAGCATGGCATCAGAGTGGAAATTTAATGCTGCAATATTGATGTGCCATTAACTTTGTGCAAATGCTAAATGAGTTCAACGGTATTGCATTTTTATGTGTAGGAAAGAACTGCAGATGCTGGTTTAAATCGAAGGTAGACACAAACTGCTGGAGCAACTCAACGAGACAGGCAGCATCTCTGGAGAGCAGGAATGGGTAACGATCTGGGTCGAGAACCTTCATCTGAAGAAGGGTCTCAACCCGAAATATCACCCATTCCTACTCTCCAGTGATGCTGCCTGTCCCGCTGAGTTACTCCAGCATTTTGTGTCTACTTGCATTTGTATACTAACTTTCATAAACCTTTCACGAGCTAGCAAATACCTACTTCGACTAAACCTAAGAGTAAAAAAAATGTTGCTTTTTTCCATGGCAACCTTTTTTTACTCGCAGGCATTTTTCAGCATGTTGAAAAATATGCTGCGACCTAGCTGAGGCCTTGACTATGCATGAAGGAGCATTAGGACCTCGTGTCGACCATGCTGCGAGTATGAGTTGAGGGCAAACACTTCTAAACTCGCCAATTAGGTCGCCGCAGTGGGACAGCCCCTTTATGAATCAGGACTTTGAACATCAGGACCAAAGTGCGAATTACAGAAACAGCAGAGAACTTTGTGAATTTACTCACGATTGTAAATATAGTTGTTGAGCATTGCAAACACATGTAAGATTAAAATCAAGCTAAAAGCCTGCACAAAAATGCCTTTTAGAGACCCATTGAATGGTGAAATGGAAGCACACATGACAATAATAAACAAAACTAACTTCATATCATACTCACCCTCCCATCCCCTCTTGCCCCCTCCTTCCTCCCTGGCCCATTTATCAGTTCCACAGTTCTCTACATTATTTCTCTTGAGATCACACCATCCCTAGCCAACAATGGACTCATCAAGTAATGTCCTACCTGAGCTCATTTGTGGCTGGCCATGATTTGTCTTGATCTTTCCTCAACTCCAGTTCTTCACCTTCCCCCACCAACCTCCCCCCCCCCCCCCCCCCCCAACCCCCTACTTTCCGCCTGAAGGTCTCAGCCCGAACGTCACCCATTTGTTTTCTCCAGAGATGCTGCCTGACCTGTTGAGTTCCTTCAGCAGTTTATATCTAAACTAAACTAAACTAAACTATATTCTATACCAGAAAATACTGAAGCATCTAGATCTGAGATTAAAATCAAACCTTGTAATTTACCTTGACTCACCACCCTCAGCATTATTCCATTTATCCTGTATCTGTACACTGTGGACGGCTATCATGTGTGGTCTTTCCGCTGACTCGAGAGCGCGCACCAAAAAAATTGTTTTTCACTGTCCATGTGCCAATAAAGTAAACTAAAGAGGGCTGCACAGTGGTACAGCAGTAGAGTTTCTCCCTTACAACACCAGAGACCGAGGTTCGATCATAACTATGGGTGCTGTCTTTACGGAGTTTGGACGTTCTCCCCGTGACCGCGTGGGTTTTCGCCGGATGTTCTGGTATCCTCCCACACTCCAAAGACATGAAGATTTGTAGGTTAATTGGCTTCGGTAAAATTGAAAATTGTCCCTAGTGTGTAGGATAGTGCTAGTTTATGGGGTGATCACTGGTTGGCACAGACTTGGTGGTCTGAAGGGTCTGCTTCCATGCTGTATCTCTAAAGTCGTAAGTGTAAACTCTTCTTCCATCCCTTCATAAATAAAAAATTGCCATCTGCACTATAAAAGATGCCGGCATGAATGCTTTTGGCAGCTGGTGTGCAGAAACACATTTCAACTGCAGAAGCATGATCCAAGGGCGCCCCTTACAGTCGGTGTCTCGCACTTCCAGCTCCTCTGCAGTCCTGATTCCATTAAAAGACAAATCTGCAAACAATTGTTTGGAGCAATCAACAGTTTTTTTTTGTTGCTCTTTGTTCCAAGTGATTAAATGTTAATTTTGTTTCTTTGTCGATGCTGTTGTTTTTTAATCAACCTCTTTCATCCTTTTTTTAACAGTTACCCTCTCACTACGTTGATGTAATATACTGCTCACTGGCAACTCCAGGCATTACAAATTCTAGATTTTAGAGATACAGTTCGGAAACAGAATCTATAGAGGTTTTCGTTTAAGAAAGAACTGCAGATGCTGGAAAAATTGAAGGTAGACAAAACGCTGGAGAAACTCAGCGGGTTAGGCAGCATCTATGAATCGAAGGAATAGGTGACGTTTCGGGTCGAGACCCTTCTTCAGACTGATGTGGAGGTGGGGGGGCACGAAGAAGAAAGGAAGAGGAGGAGAGAGTAGGCTGGAGGAGAGCTAGGAAGGGGAGAGGAAGAAGGGAGAAAGCTAGGACTACCTGAAATTGGAGAAGTCAATGTTCATACCGCAGGGGTATAAACTGCCCAAGCGAAATATGAGGTGTTGCTCCTCCAATTTGCGGTGGGACTCACTCTGGCCTTGGAGGAGGCCCAGGATAGAAAGATCGGATTCGGAATGGGAGGGGGTGTTGAAGTGCTGAGCCACCGGGAGATCAAGTTGGTTAGTGCAAACCAAGCTGAGATGTTGGGCGAGTTCCTCCAGTGCTCTGTTTTGTTGCTCAAGATTTCAGCAAGGGCAGCACAGTGACACAGTGGTATAGTAGCTACGTTATAGCACCTGAGACCACGGTTCAATCCTGACCATGGGTGCTGTCTGACTGGAGTTTGTATATTCTCTCTGTGATCGTTTTGGTTTTCACCAGGTGCTCTGGTTTCCAACGACACTCCAAAGAAGTGTAAATTTGTAGGTTATTTGGCTTCTGCAAATTGTCCCCAGTGTGTACGATAGAACTAGTGTGAATGGGTCAAAGGGCCTGTTCCATGCTGTCTGGTTCTGGTGTCTCCACTGATATGATCATGGTCTCAGGTCCATTTTCCAACTTATTTCCTTAATCCTCGACTCTCTAAGATTGCAAACTATATCTATCTCACCCTTAAATATATTTAATAATGTGAGCCTTTCCCCCCAGAATACAACAGCATCTGTGAAGGAAAATGGACAGTCACACATGGGTTGGGACCTATCAGCTGGCAAGTGGAACTCACTGGCTGGGTCCACCAAGGAGATTGCCACCAAATTAAGAGCTGAATCTTTGGCATTGTGTATTTTTTCTTTCAAGCGTACTAACACCAAGTTTACAGATAAATAGCCACACTGGCTATTAACAAGCCATTGTAACCCAAAGCTCTTGAGTCCCTTTCTTAACATATCCATCTCTCTTTTTTCAACTTGAGATGCATTTAAAATCTGAGGTCTTTGACACAGGCCAAGTCAATGGATATTTTTAAGGCAGAGCATTGACAGTCATGATTAGAGGCTATGGATAGAAAAGGATTGAGTGGGAAAGATAGGTCAGCCTTGATTGAATGGCGGAGTAGACTTGATAGGCCGAATGGCCTATTTCTGCTATGACTTATGGACTTATGAGCTCATATATTTTGATCTCATACCTCCTTAACTTTCTTGGCATCAATTTTTTTTGTCTGATAACACTATGGTGATGTGTCTTGGGAGACTTTGAAATGTCAGAGGTGTTGCATAAATAAGTTAGCATTACATGAATTTAAATTGTTTCCAATACAAGGATCACCAACAGCAACCTGCCTAAAAGTGCAGATTAATAACACAGACTTGCAGCTATGGACAAAGGACAAATAGAATGCCTGATACTATTTGTCTTGCAGGATATACCAGTTTAATTTGAGAACCTGCCAGTGAGAGGCAATTAGCTGAGTCTTGGGTATAACCTTAGGCCGAAACAAATTATATATATATATATATATATATATATTATATTTTATATAATATATTATATATATATTATATTTTATATAATATATAAATATATTATAGACTTATATAGACTTATATTATATAATATATATTGACTAACTCAATGTGAATATAAATATATATATATATATATAAATATATTTTATATATATATTATATAATATATATATATATTATATATTTATATAAATATGTATATATTTATAATTATATATATATATTTATATTCACATTGAGTTAGTCAAGTGTTATGTGTTTATTTTCAAATACACTGTCATCATCTAAATAGACATCATCTTACATTTGAAGGTTTACACTAATGATCCATTTTACTTTAATAGACTGTGTATGAACACAATTAGCAGTCGGGGAGAATTTAAGATAAGTAATACTGCTCCATGGCATGTGATATTAGATGCCACAAATCTGTTCATGGCGCAGGAAAATTAGAATATGGTCCTTGAGGGAAATATTGCTGATGATGTTCAACAAACAATGTTGTGAATAAATCTTTTGACAGAGAACTGATGGTTCCCTGATGGGTTGGAAGGTAACAAAATGGCACTGTTGCTTTAGTGACTCAAATGCTTCAGGGTCCCAGAAAAGCTCTTGATGCATGTAGGATTATCTACTGGCTGATTAATAGCTTCATCATGGTACCTTATCCGAGGTGGGAAAGACCATCACATCCACTGGAATTCAGAAGGATGAGGGGATGGCCTCATTGAAACATACCGAATAGTAAAACGCCTGGATAGAGTGTTTGTGGAGAGGATGTTTCCACTAGTGGGAGAATCTAGGACCAAAGGATTTAGCCTCAGAATAACCTGAACACAATACTCTAAATGTGGCCTCATCAATGTCCTAAGTAACTGTAACATGACCTCCCAACTTCTGCACTCCATACTCCAACTGCTGAGAAGCTTCTTCACCACGCTGTCTACCTGTGAAATCCATGAATTAATACCTAGAGGCTTGAAACAATGGCTTTTAGGTTTAAAATCTCATTGTAGAAGCTCTAAGATTAGACCCTTTACACCCATTTGTGATTGGGTCCTAACTCCCCCTTGAAATGGCCTAGCCTCCAACCATCAGAGAAAAACAATAAATGTTCAAAAGTCAAGTGAGTTTATTGTCATAATATTCCAAAACGGAACAGTTAAATTCTTACTTGCAGCAGCGCAACAGATATGTAAACACAGTATTCTGTAAACACCATAATAAACAAAAAAATCATTCTCTGCATGTGCGCGTGCATGTGTATGTGTGGGTGTATATGTGTGGGTGTATATGCATTTGTGTGTGCGTGTGTGTGCACACAAAACATCAGGTGCAAATAATTATAGTTCAGAGACAAAAGCAAAGCCCCCATGTGTATATACAGTAGTTCAGAGTTTATTTGGCGGTTGTAGTGTTTAATAGCCTGATGGTTGTATGGGGACAAGCTGCTCCTGAACTTTACAGTTTTCAGGCTCCTATACCTTCTTCCCGAAAGCAGGGGTGAAACGAGAGCATGGCCAGGGTGGTGTGGGTCACTGATGATGCTTGCCTCTGCATTAATGCCCAGATCCTATGAGTGAATCTATACCAAAAGCAAAATCTATTCTAACAGCAAAAATTCTGGCCTCCTGAAGCATCTCAACACTTAACAAGGCAACAAGACAATTTCTTTCTAAGCTAATTACTCTTGCAATCGGCAAGCATTTGCCAACCACTTTGGATGCACTCAGCTGTGCGCAGGTAAGGTTTTTGCTTTCTCTTGATTTGACAACTGTCATATTAGTTTAGTGCTGCTGTCTGTGGATAGACAGCCATTAGGAATTAAACTTGAGTTCGGCCAGATGTAGCCTTGTTTCCAGCAGATAAGTCACAGCTGCAAAACTGCTCTGTTGCATTTTAGCGCAATTAAATGAGCCGTGGCCCATTAGCAGATATAATAAAGGATTTAAATGTTAGTTGGCGGAGAGGCAAGTGTAACCGTTCTGATATTACAGGGGCAATTGTCTCATGTGTAGGAAGGAACTGTGGATGCTGGTTTACACCGAAGATAGACACAAAATGCTGGAGTAACTCAACGGGTTTGGAGAAAAGGAATAGGTGACATTTCGGGCAAGACCCCTTTCAGTCTGAGAAATAGGGGAGATGGAAACAAGAGGTATGAAAAGGTACAGAACAAATCAGAGCCAGCAGGATGGAGAGAGAGGGAATGCAAGGGTTAGTTGAAATTCGAGGAATCAATATGCATACCGCTGGTTTGTAAGCTGGATGTTGTAGCAGCACCTAGTGGTGGCTTGGGGAAATGTAAACCCTCGTCATTGGCTGGCGCCATCACGTGATCGCGGGTGTGTTTTCGCGGGCTTTTCTCCTCAGTCAACAGCGCTCCTCCCGAGTAGCAGGAGCTGTTACATATTGGGCTGACCGAGCACACGGTTTTCAAGTACTCTCTTTTGTTTGTTGTTTCCAAATAAAATATCGTTTACTTAACCAGCCTGTCTCGCCAAAGTGGTGACCCCGCCAGTCCGATCGTGATTTCGGATCACGGCCATGAACGCTGCCGAAAACCTCGATGCCCAGCCCGCCCAACAAAACGCATTGGCACTGAAACTGCCCGTTTTCTGGGCGGTACAGCCTCATGTGGTTCACCCACATTGAGGCCCAATTTGAGCTCAGCAACATCGTCACGGACGACACCCGCTACTTTTATGTGGTTGGGGCCGTCAGTCAGGAGACTGCCACTCGATTTTTGCCGTACCTGCAAAATCCGCCGGCACTCGGTAAATACGAGGCCAGCGGTCCCATACAGCCCGCAACTGGGATCTGTGACAGTTGGGGGTGGGCAATATGCCTCCGTACTCGCCAAATTCTCGGAGCTTCTGACCCACCTTTTTCACGCAGCTGCTGTTACGCATGAGGTGGTTCATCACATCCCTACAGCCGGTCCCCCACTGCATGCAAGGGCACGCAGTCTCCCGCCCGACAAGCTTCAGAATGCGAAGGAGGAATTCCGCCAGATAGAGTACATGGGGATTGTGCGGCACTCCAACAGCCCGTGGGCATCCCCGTTACACATGGTCCCCAAATCGTCTGGGAGGTGGAGACCGTGTGGCGATTACCAACGCCTGAATGCTATCACGACCGTGGACCGTTACTCTGTCCCGCACATTCAGGACATTACGTTCCACCTGGATGGTGCTACCTTTTTTTCTAAGGTGGAACAGGTGCACGGCTACCACCTAATTCCCGTCCACCCGGATGATGTGCCCAAGACTGCCATCATCACCTCATTTGGCCTCTTTGAGTGGCTGCGAATACCGTTCGGTTTAAAGAACGCCGCACAGGCTTTCCAGCGGTTAATGGATATGGTGGGTCGGGGGTTGGACTTCGTCGTTCCGTACATGGACGACATTCTGATTGCTGGTCGCTCCCACCAGGAACACTGCGCGCACCTATAGGGGTTGTTCCAGTGACTTCAGGACCATGGGCTTGTGATCAACCCTGCCAAGTGTCAGTTTGGCCTTCGCTCGATTTCCTTCCCGGGGCACCACGTCACCTCACAGGGCCCCTCTGCCCACTAAAGTGGAGGCCATTCGGCAGTTTCCTCGGCCACTCACCATCAAGGGGCTGTAGGAGTTAATCGGCATGGTCAATTTTTACCATCACTTCATGCCGGCGGCAGCCCGGATCATGTGGCCTTTGTTTCAGTGCCTGGCCGGTAAGCCACGTGATCTAGTGTGGGACGTTGAGACCGCGGCTGCTTTCGACGGTGCGAAGGAGGCGCTGGCCAAGACCACCATGCTGGTGCACCTGCGGGCTGCTGCCCCGACTGCCCTCACCGTGGATGCCTCGGATACGGCTGTCGGACGGGCTCTGGAGCAGTTCATCAACGGCCGCTGGCAGCCGCTTGCATTCTTCAGCCATCACCTGCGACCACCGGAATGGAGCTACAGCCCTTTCGACCGTGAGCTCCTGGTCCTTTATTTGGCTGTCCGCTATTCTCATTATTTCCTCGAGGCAGGTCTTTCACGGCATTCACGGACCACAAGCCCCTGACGTTCACCTTTAACAAGGTGTCCAACCGCTGGTCAGCTCGGTAACAACAGCACCTGGCGTTCATGTCAGAGTTCACCACCGACGTTCAGCACGTGGCAAGCAAGCTGAACCTGGTCGCGGACGCTTTGTCTCGCCATGCGGTCCCGGCCGTGGCTTCTGTGGACTCTGGCGTGGATTATTCGGGGCTGGTCGCCGCGCAACAGGGGGGTGGCGAAATGGACGCTTACCAGTCGGTTGCCTCGGGGTTAACATTCGGTCCGGCAGGTGTGTCGGTCCACTCTGACATGTCCAAAGGGAGATCATGCCCTATCGTTCCCGTGGGTTGGCGGCGGCGTGTTTTCAACGCTCTCCATGGTCTGGCCCACCCTTCCATCCAGGTGGCTTCCCTGTTGGTGGCGGACAAGTTTGGCTGGCTGAGCCTCTGTAAACAGGTTGCCTGGGCCAGGGCCTGTATTCCATGTCAGACATCGAAGATCCAACGGCATGTGCGGGCGCCGCTGGAGGATTTTGTGGTTCCCCCCTGCGATTTCCAGCACATTCATGTCTGTTTGGTGGGTCTGCTGCCGACGTCTCGTGGTGCCACCCACCTGCTTACCATCGTGGATCACTTCACGTGGTGGCCAGAGGCATTTCCACTCGCTAACACCTCCGCCGCGTCTTGTGCTCGGGTCCTCGCGGCCCACTGGGTGGCTTGTTTTGATGTGCCTGCGGATATCTCCACTGACCGTGGCGCTCAGTTGACTTAGGTTTTGTGGTCGGCTTTGGCACAGCTGTATGGGGCGCAGTTGCACCATACCACCGCCTATCACCCTCAGGCCAACAGGTTGGTGGGGCGCTTCCATCGACATTTGAAGTCGGAGCTTAAGGCGCGGTTTACTGGCCTGTATTGGGTCGACCAGTTGCCTTGGGTGTTGCTGCGGATCCGCACGGCCCCGAAGGCGTATTTGGACACGTCGTCCGCTGAGCTAGTGTACGGCTCCGCGCTGCGGGTACCTGGGGATTTTCTTCCTGCGGCTCGGGGGTAGCCCACTTCATCTGTGTTGGCGAACCTCCGGGAGAAAGTGGGCGGCCTGGCTCCCATCCCAACCTCTCGCCATGGGGTTGCCCCGGAGTTTGAGCCACCGAAGCTTAAGGACTGTTTATTTGTGTTTCTCTCCACTGCAGCGGACTTATGAAGGTCCTTTCCAGGTCTTGCGGCCCGACGTCACAACTTTTCTCTTGGATGTCAGTGGTTAGAAGGAAATCACCTCGGTGGCTCGCCTCAAGCACGCCCACCTGGATATCGACAGCCCGTGGTGACTCAACCCCTGCATAGATGTCGTCCGCTGGCCATTCCGTTTGCGCCTGTTTCCCCGTGACTTTGCCAATTGCTGGCTCTGTTCCGCCAGTTTCGCCAGTTGTGCCTGTTCCTCTCGTTTCAGGTCGCCTCATTCGGCCTCCCGCTCGGTTCCTTACCTCGGGTTCTGGGGGGGGGGGGGGGGGCATGTAGCGGCACCTAGTGGTGGCTTGGGGAAATGCGAACCCTCGTCATTGGCAAGCGTTATCATGTGATCGCAGGTATGTTTTTGCGGGCTTTTCTCCTTAGTTGACAGCGCTCCTGCCGAGTAGCAGGAGTTATTATATGTTTGGCTGACCCAGCACGTGGTTTTCGAATACTCCCTTTTGTTTGTTGTTTCCAAATAAAATATTGTTTTACTCAACCTGCCTGTCTCACCAAAATGTAACATTACCAGACACAGAATCCAGTAGCTCAGCAGATCAGGCAGCATCTTAGGGGAACATAGATAGGCTCACCTGAGATGCTGCATGATTAACTGAGTTATTCCAGCACTCTGTGTCTTCTTTTGTAAACCAACATCCTCAGTTCCTTGTTTTTAATTAGTCATTACCACATGTGGCATTACATTGCTTGCCAGATTTTAGTTTAGGTTTATTATTGTCACGTGTAT
Organism: Leucoraja erinaceus; assembly: GCF_028641065.1. Classification (NCBI taxonomy): domain Eukaryota; kingdom Metazoa; phylum Chordata; class Chondrichthyes; order Rajiformes; family Rajidae; genus Leucoraja; species Leucoraja erinaceus. The sequence goes on along the minus strand of NC_073393.1, from coordinate 23,057,119 downwards.
AGAAGTACAGTGAAAGGCTTTGTTTTACGTGCTATCCAAACTGATCAGATATATTATACATAAATACAATCGTCAAATTCAAGTACAATGGGTAGAATGAAGGGAGAGATACAGGTGCAGAATACTGTTCTTATGCATTGCAGCGCATCTGTCCCAGAGACACGTCCAATATCTACAAATGGATGGAGGTGAATCGGACAGTATCTTAGCTTAGAAAATGACCATTGAGAAACCTGATAACAGAGAGGAAGAAGGTGGTGGTGAAGATATGCTAATGTTACTTAAGAGGTTTTTAGAAAGGCACATGGATATGGAGGGTTTGGAGGGATAGGAATCACGTGCAAGTAGACAAGATTAGTTTAACTGGGCATCATGTTCAGCATTCTCATTGTGGACCAAAGAGCCTGTTCTTGTGCTTTAGTTTTCTTTGTTCTATAAATTCCCTCCTGCAAGCTCTTATTTTTTGTGAATTGATATACCCGTCAAAACCACGGCATAAGTAATTTGATGCGAACACATTGCCAGTCATATATCCCACTGCTTAATCTGGCAATATCTTTCAGCGTTTTCGTTTTTCCTCGGTTGCTTTGCTTTCATCTATCTTTATTTGTGGTCCTGTGCTTTCAACCAATTCACACCTTTTACCATGAAAGGAAAAGAGTGGACTTTCACAGCAGGATAATTGTGAAGTAAAACTAAGCATTAATGCATTGTTTGAGGTCCTTCATGCAAGTTGCTCATTGAGCCATAAACTTACAGTATATCTTTCCCTCAGACACATTGCACTTTCAGCATTTTCAGTTACTATTTTGTATCTTGAATGCATAGTTTAGTTTTGGTCAATCCTATTTTCATCTCATTTCATTATTGCCACTCCTCTGAACCATGCAATATTACTTCCTCTCATCCATTCTTCCCTCACATTTATTTCTACGCTATTTTATTGAGAGAGAGAGAAAAAAAATCTACTACTTTGCAAATCTTTGAACTGGTGCCATCCCATCAGTGGATATGATTGATGTCTTCTGGCGAGTAAGCCATGTCTATATTTTAATATTGCTAATGTATTGGTTTCGCTCCTGCTTGCTGTATCTGTGCTGTATTTCATTTTTATCAAAGACTGTTATAACCATCGTTGACTGAGAGAAGGAAACCACTAGGAAACGGAGCTTTCATAAATAATAGCTGCAACATGACATAGGAAAAAGGAAGATACATGCAAAATGCTGAGTAACTCAGCAGGTCGGGCAGCATCTCTGGAGAAATGAATAGGTAACTTTTCGGGTCGAGACCTATTGAAGAAAGTGTAAACGAGCATCTGCAGTTCCTTCCTAAAGGAAAAGGAAGAAGGATCACAATCCTGGAGATTTTCCAATTTTCTTTACACCTTTAGTCTGAAAAAGGATCTCCACCCAAATTGTCACCTATCCATATTGTCCAGAAATGCTGCCTGACGTGCTGAGTTACTCCTGCACTTTGTGTCCTTCTGTGTATTGGCTGTCTATTTCTCCTGCCTTCATTTTCATTTAACATCTGAAAATATCTAAAACGTGGTTGATTTTCAACATGAGTGACTGTTCAACAGTGTTGATAAAAAATAAAAGATATTAAAAAAAATAAACGGAATGGAGCGTTTAGAGGGATATGGGCCAAACGCAGTCTAATGGGATTAGTGCCACTTTCTCGTATGAACAAGGTGGGCTGAAGGGCCTGTTTCCAGGCAGTGTGGCTCTATGACTGCCCAACACTAATAGTTTTTTTGAAGTCAGATGGCCCCATTCAGTATTACACTCTAATGACAGCATATATAAATGCTCAAGCAATTCACATTTAACCTCAAGCAAAACAGAGTGCTGGAGTAACTCAGTGGATCAAGCAGGCTAGTGTAGATGGGGCTACTGTAGATGAGGTATCTTGGTTGGCAAGGGCCTGTTTCCATGCTGTATAACTCTATGACTTACAGAGGTGTGTATAATCATGAGAGGTTGATTGGATAGATGGAGAGTCTCTTGCCCGGAACAGGAATTGAGAATTCGATGGCATAGGTTTATGATGAAGGGGGAATGATTTTATAGGAATCTGCGTGGTAACTATTTCACACAAAGCGTGGAGGGTGGATGGAATGAGCTGCTGGAGGAGAAAGTTGAGGCAGGTACTTTTGTGTTGTTTAATAAGCGATTACTGTAGTTACATGGATGGGACAGATTTAGAGGGCTATGGGCCAAATGTAGGCAAGTAGGACTAGTGTAGATGGGTTGGTCAGTGTAGGCAAGTTGAGCCAAAGGGCCGGGTTTCACATTGTATTACTTTGTGACTGTGACTCTTTATGAAAATGACCTTGAATCTGTATCAGATTAAACCCTCCTCCAGCATTACAGCCTCCTTTATAGGAGTGCAAGTCATTTGCCTTCCAGGGATGTCTGGATAAGAATTTCTATTAATTTTCCCCTGTGTTTGTTGACACAACAACCATCAAGGTTATTCCTTGCAAGTCTTTCTACAATTAAAAAAAAAGCTTTAAAATTATTTATTGCAGAATATACGTCTCTTCACTAATATTTCTGCTCAGAAGAAAGGAGAGTAGATTTTTTAAATATTTATTTGAGTTTGTTTGAATATTTTGAATAGATGTTCAGTGTCAAAGGTTGTTTTTAAAAAATATGCAAAGGTAATTTTGTTTATTTCTTAATGTGTGTCCCAGTTAATTATTTTGAATGAAAAAAGATAGTCACGGCTCCAATCACACTGAGCTATGGCAGTGGTTTGACTTGGTTTGCTTTTGTTTAGAGATACAGCATGGAAACAGGACCTTCAGCACACTGCGTCCACACCAACCAGCAATCATCTGTGTCCTAGTTCTATCCAACCCACATAGGGACAATTTTACAGAAGCCAATGAACCTACAAACCTGAGATAGACACAAAAAGCTGGAGTAACTCAGCGGGTCAGGCAGCATTTCAGGAGGAAAGGAATAGGTGACATTTCAAGCTGAGACTGAAGAAGGGTCTTAACCTGAAACGTCACCTATTCCTTTTCTCCAGAGATGCTGTCTCACCCGCTGAGCTATTCCAGCTTTTTGTGTCTATCTTCGGTTTAAAACAGCATCTGCAGTTCCTTTCTACAAACCTACATGTTTTTAGAATGTGGGAGGAAACCAGAGCATCCAGAGAAAAACCACATGGTCACAGGGAGAACATATTACAGACAAACTCCATACAGACAGCACCCAAGGTCAGTATCGAACCATGGCCTCCGGAGCTGTGAGACAGCCACTCTACAGCTGCGGCACTGTGCATCCCCCACCTTGTCCATGCCAAGAAAGTTACGACTAGTCTCATTAACCTGCATTTAACCCATCAGCCTCTAAACTGATAGTTCTAGAGGTGATGGTGGTTATGTGGGATACTCAGTAGTGTCTTGCCCGCTGTCAAAGCTGTTGAGTGAGTGCAGCCAGCTGCCCACACAGAGTCAACCCTCTGCTGGATAGTTGGGAGGTGGGTCTCACAGAGGAAAGAGGGGTGGGATTCACCTGAAAAAATACGAGCACAGTTCTGAAGCATAGCACATAGACAGGAAAGGTTTAGAGGGATATGGGCCAAATGCAGGCAGGCAAAATAGTGTAGATGGGACAGTTTGGTCAACGTGGTCAAGTTGGGCCGAAAGTCCTGTTTCCGTACTGTATAATATTCTGCATAGCAGAATAATTTTCTCAACAGAAGAACCAAAAAAACTAGCGAGGTATCATCAAAAGATGTTAAAATAGAAGCTCAATTAATGCCTATCCTACACTGCCATCTCGTAGGCAGTTGTTCCCCAGATGTTTAGAATGTATTGTCAAACCCTCCAAGGATCGCTGTAAAAGAATATCTATTAATTTTTCTCAGTACTTGCAAATATCTGTGCAGTTGGAAAGTAAGGGATGCAATTAATCTCAGCCAACTAAAATATACTTCTCTTCATTAATCTTTTATCGTAAGTGAACAAAGCAATTGAACAAGTACTATGCTGTCAGTACCAACACAATACCAGAGGGAACATGCATGAGAGAGTGCACACTGATTGAGCATTAGAATTCTCATAGTATTAATTTATGCCTCATTACATTTTCCAAAAAAAAAATCCAGTTGAATTTAAGTGTGTAGGTTTTTTTTTTAAGAAAGCAAAACAACTGACATTGAAGCTGCTAACAATAAAATTAATGATGGACCATTATTTATTTTTGCATGTAATTATGATTCAACTTCAGCAGAAAAAAAATCATCTTCTTTTCTAATTCTAAAGGGTGTTATTTGGCCTGTCCAGCGTAAAGAGACATTTCTAATTGGTTGTCTTGTTCTAGGCAACTCAGTGCTGCCATGACAAAGTATTAGTGGGGAGAGTTTAGTTTAGTTTAGTTTATTATTATCAAGCTGTCCACAGTTCAGATACAAGATAAAGGGAATAACATTTAGTGCAAGATAAAGTCCAGTAAAGTCCGATTAAGAATAATCATGAGGCCTCCAATGAAGTAGATGGAACATCAGGACCACTCTCTATTTGGTGAAAGGATGGTTCAGTTGCTTTATAACAATTGGGACAAAACTGTCCCTGAATCTGGAGGTGCGTTCTCACACTTTTGTACATCTTGCCTGATGGGAGAGGGGAGAAGAGAGAATATTATTACACCATTGTCCTTTTCATTCCAATGCTGCCCTTTGACAACATCACTCAAAAAAAACTTCATGATTTTAGCTTCTAAATTCCAATTCTTCACCACCAACTGGTCATCAACATTGCATCTGCTCAGTTGTGCTGCCGGTCCAACATCTAGGTTTAGGTTGAGGTTTGTTATTATCACATGCACCAAGGTACAGTGAAAAGCTTTGTTTCACCTGCTATCCGACTATATCACCTGCTATGTATGGTATACCTGCAAATCAGGCATACCATACATAGATACAACCTGTTCAAACACAAGTACAATAGGTAGAGCAGAGGGGGAGATACAGAGTGCAGAATATAGCTGTCAGCATTGTAGCGCATCAGTTTCTTAGACAAAATCTAATGTCTTCAATGGGATAGAGATGAATCAGACAGTACCCTCGTTAATGGAAGGACTGTTCAGAACACTGATAACAGAGAGGAAGAAGATGTTCCTGCGTCTGGCGGTGTGTTCTTTCAAGCTTCTGTACCTTATGCTGAATGTGAGCAGGGAGAAGAAGAAATGATCGTGGTGGACCAAGTCTTTGGTAAGTATTGGGTAAACAGAAATCTCTTCAACTCCATGCTTGGAATACTGAAGATGTTAGCTTGAGGCCCAATCTGTACCTCTTTACCTCTGCGACTGCGTGGGTTTTCTCCGGGTGCTCCGGTTTCCTCCAACATCCCAAAGATGTGTGGAATTTTAGGTTAATTGGTTTCTGTAAATTGCCCATATTGTGTAGGCAGTGGATGATAAAACTGGATAACATGGAACTAGTGCGAACGGGCGAGGATGGTCTGTTGCATCCCTGGTGCCAGGGTTCAAGATGTCACAAACCAAATTCAGAACATCTTCGAGAGAGAAGGTGAACAGCCGGCAGTAGTTGTGCACGTCGGCACAAACAACATCAGGAAGAAGAGGAAGAAGGTTCTGAAACGTGCGTTTAGAGTTAGGAAGAAGACTGAAAAGCAGGACTTCTAGGGTGATTATCTCTGGATTGCTTCCCCCTCATGCTAGTGAGGACAGGGACAAGGAGATAGGTGATCTGAATGTGTGGCTGAGGGGCTGGTGCAGGGATCAAAGATTTAGATTTATAGACCACTGGGATCTCTTCTGGGGTAGGGGTGACCTGTACAAAAGGAACCTTAACTGGAGAGAGACCGATGTTCTGGCAGGCAGGTTTGCTAGGGCTACACGTGTGGGTTTAAACTAAATAGTAGGGGGGAGGGATTGACAAATTGGGAGTATAAAGATGGAGTTAAAGGGGAAGTGAGTACAGGAGAAGTTACAAAAGACTTCCAAATTAATGGGAAGGAAAGTTCGAGAAGGGATAAGAGAATAAGGTCAGGGCCAATTGCGAGCGGTGTGAGAGGGGAGGTGAATACTGGTCAAAGTGTTGTATATGAATGCGCGAAATATAAGAAATAAAGTGGACAAACTTGAGCCTCAGTTAGAAATTGGCAAGTATGATGTTGTGGGAATTATAGAGACTTGGCTGCAAGAGGGCCAGGGCTGGGAACTGAATATTCAAAGGTATACCTCCTATCGAAAAGACAGACAGGTGGGCAAAGGTGGTGGGGTAGCTCTGTTGGTAAGGAATTCAATTCAGTCCCTTGCAAGGGGTGACATTGAAACAAGAGACGAGGAGTAAGTATGGATAGAACTAAGGAATTGTAAGGGTAAAAAGCCTGGGTATAGGGTGCAAAGTTGAATCAGGAGTTAATATTGGCATGTCGTTGAGGGCATGCCACTGTTGTTATGGGAGATTTCAACATGCAGGTAGATTGGAAAAATCAGGTTGGTACTGGACCCTATGAAAGGTAGTTTGTGGAGTGCCTCTGTGATGGATTCTTACAGCAGCTTGTATTGGAGCCTACCAGGGAGAAGGCAATTCTGGATTTAATGTTGTGTAATGAACCAGATTTAATAAGGGAGCTTGAGGTTAAGGAGCCATTAGAAGGTAGTGACCATAATATGGTATGTTTTAATCTACAATTTGAGAGGCAGAAGGGTAAATCGGAGGAGTCAATGTTACAGTTGAACAAAGGGGACTATGGAGCCATGACAGAGGAGCTGGCCAAAGAAGACTGGAAAGATACTCTAGCAGGGAAGAAAGTGGAACAACAATGGCAGGTATTTCTGGGAATAATACAGAAGCTGCAGGATCAGTTCATTCCAAAGAGGAAGTAGGGTTCCAAGAGGAGTAAGGGGCTACCGTGGCTAACAAGGGACGTCAGGGATAGTATAAAAATAAAAAAGAAGTACAACGTAACAAATATGAGCAGGAAGCAAGAGGATTGAGTAATGTTTAAAGAGCAACAGAAGATAACTAAAAAGACAATACGGGAAAAAACGATGAGGTATATTCTAAGCTAGCCAAGAATATAAAGGAGGATAGTAAAAGCTTCTTTGGGTATGTGAAGAGGAAAAAAATTAGTTAAGACCAAAGTTGGACCCTTGAAGACTGAAAAAGGTGAATTTATTATGGGGAACAAGGAAATGGCAGATGAGTTGAACAGGTACTTTGGATCCGTCTTCACTAAGGAGGACACAAACAATCTTCCTGATATAGTAGTGGCCAGAGGATCTGGTGTGACGAAGGAACTGAAGGAAATCCACATTAGACAGGAAATGGTGTTGGGTAGACTGATGGGACTAAAGGTTGATAAATCCCCATGGCCTGATGGTCTGCATTCCAGGGTACTTAAAGAAGTGACTCTAGAAATCGTGGACGCATTAGTGATCTCCAATGTGCTATAGATTCAGGATCAGTTCCTGTGGATTGGAGGGTAGCTAATGTTACCCTGCTTTTTAAGAAAGGCGGGAGAGAGAAAACAGGGAATTATGGACCAGTTACCCTGACATCGGGGAAGATGCTGGAGTCAATCATAAAAGATGAAATAGTGGCACATTTGGATAGCAGTAACAGGATCGGTCCGAGGGGAAATCATGCTAAACTAATCTTCTGGAATTTTTTCAGGATGTAGGTAGGAAAATGGACAAGGGAGAGCCAGTGGATGTAGTGTACCTGGACTTTCAGAGAGCATTTGATAAGGTCCCACATAGGAGATTAGCGGGCACAATTAGGGCACACGGTATTAGAGTGCTGACATGGATAGAAAATTGGTTGGCAGCAAAAAAAAGAGTAGGGATTAACAGGTCCCTTTCAGAATGGCAGGCAGTGACGAGTAGGGTACGGCAAGGCTCGTTGCTGGGACCGCAGCTATTTACAATATACATCAATGATTTAGATGAAGGAATTCAAAGTAACATTAGCAAATTTGCTGATGACACAAAGCTGGTGGCAGTGTGAACTGTGAGGAGGATGCTATGAGAATGCAGGGTGACTTGGACAGGTTGGATGAGTGGGAAGAGCATGGCAGGTGCAGTTTAATGTGGATAAATGTGACGCTATCCACTTTAGTAGCAAAAACAGGAAGGCAGATTACTATCAAAATGGTGCCAAGTTGGGAAAAGGGGAAGTACAATGGGATCTGTCCTGCTGAGTTACTCCAGCACTTTGTGTCCACCTGCCCCACTTTAAGAGTTGAAAAGATAATCACACGGTGAGGAATTTAGATCACGAAAATCATGAATGCAAAGATTAGAATGCTTTGATGTGATATTTAAACTCAACAGGGATTAATTGTCTCAAAGAGAGATGGTCTGACTCTAGGACATCAGGGAATTAAGTTATGAACTTGAAGACAGACACGAGGTGGTGCTTTGATAAAGGTATTTGCAATAATGAAGGATATAGATAAGGGACAGATGAGGAACATATTACACTTTTGTGACAGTGAGTACAGAACTCAAAAGCAGGGTTTAAAATCTCATAATCTCGATGCATGAAAGAAGCTTACAATTATATTTTTACTCATACAAGCTAACAGAAGTCTGAAAGAATTTGTATCCGGGAAAAGCAAGGCCAATATCAATTGAGAAAAAGGCATTAAAATTGCTGCTGGAATAGTAATAGTCAATTGATTGCTGTGGAATGTTTTGGTATAAACAGAAAATTCCAGTTTAAGTTTTATCCATATGAAGATTTTTTTAGTGCACACAATTGCACAGCAATAGAGTCGTTGCCTTACAGCGACAGAGACCCAGAATCGATTTCGATTACAGGTGCTGTCTGTACGGAGTTTGCACATTCTCCCTGTTTCTTTCGGATGCTCTGGCTTCCTCCCACACTCCAAAGATAAGCATGCTTGTAGGTTAATTGGCTTCTGAAAATTGTGCAGTGTGTAGGATAGTGCTACTGTATGGGTTAATCGATGGTCAGCACAGATAGGTGGGCCAAAGGGCCTGTTTGCATGCTGTATCTCTCAAGTCTAATGTCTACAGTCTAAAATCATTGCAATAAACTGATGTGATCTAATCTAATCAAATTGTGCAGGATAAAATTTCTTCCTCTGGTTTCCCAATTCTCATCTCTCTCCTTATCTCACACTTTTTGTCTTTTCATCTCTGGCCTTTCACCAACAATCTGCCTATCAAAAATCCCCCTCACCTGCATCGACCTATCACTCACCAGGCTTTTGTCCTGTCCCTCCAGTCTTCATTTCCTACACCCCCCACCTCTCCCACCCTCCACCCACCACAATCAGTCAGAAGAAGGATGCCGACCCAAAACGCTCCATATCTATGTTCTCCAGGGATGCTGCCTGACCTGATGAGTATGCATGTCCCACTTAGGAAACCAGAACAGAAACCTCTGGAGACTTTGTGCCCCACCCAAGGTTTCCGTGCGGTTCCTGGAGGTTGCAGGTAGTGGAAGCGGATAGGGAGATTGACAAAAACTTCCGGGAACCGCACAGAAACTGTGGGTGGGGTGCAAAGTCTCCAGAGGTTTCCGTTCAGGTTTCCTAAGTGGGACAGGGGCACAAGTCCAGCTGTTTGTGTAATTTTTTATAACCAGCATCTGCAGTTGCTTGAGTCTTCAGGCCAAAATCATTGTTAGATTGGAGAGAGGATTTTCAATCACTTTTCTGTCTAACCTTATTACATTCCAATTTATTTAGTTCAACAGATAGGTGAAACATTCCAAAGAATATCTGATGTATATATCACAAACCCCCACTTAAACAAGAACAGTCCATTCATTAGAGGCATTCATTATGTCAGAAATGCATTTCATAGGGTGGAAATGTCAAGACTAGAGGCCAGAGCTTTAAGATGAGAGGGGCAAAGTTTAAAGATGTTCCAGACAAGTTTTTTTTACACAGAGGGCGGAGGCTGTGATGGTGGAAGCAGATATGATCTTATGACCTAAATGGCAAATGGTATCATAAGTGATAGGGGCAGAATTAGGCCATTCGGCCCATCAAGTCTACTCCGCCATTCAATCATGGCTGATCTATCTCATCCTCCTAACCCCATTCTCCTGCCTTCTCCCCATAACCCCTGACACCCATAGATAACCAAGAATCTATCTATCTCTGCCTTAAAAATATTCTTTGGCTTGGCCTCCACAGCCTTCTGTGGTAAGGAATTCCACAGATTCACCACCCTCTGACTAAATAAATTCCTCCTCATCTCCTTCCTAAAGGAACGTCCTTTAATTCTGAGACTAATGAGGAAGTTTAAAAGATTTAAACTATTGCAAAATGAATTCAGCTGTAGGTTTATAAGCAGAACGGCTTTTCACCTTTCTCCTATTACACTAACAAAGCTAACATATATGTTTTCGCCATTCTTCCATAGCACTATCGAGATAACAGCACATATACCTGAATGTTTATAACATAAAGCAAAACAATCAAGGAAATGCTCAGACTCTTGGCTCCTTGCTCTATAAGATTATAATGTACATCAATAAAGTAAAAAAACAAAATGCTTGATCTGCATAAAAATAGCCTTCTCATCATGACCATATATGGGCTAACCCTTCCTCTATCGAAAGAACCTGTCAATCTTGTACAAGCAAGAGGCTGTACAATGCTCTGTGAGATAAAGTGTTGCTGCATCACTGATTATTGGGGTATAAATATATCTGATTAAACATTACCCCTTTGTGTGGGGATAGAGTTGCTCTGTATAGTCTGTATCTACATGCTGTAAGAGTTACTACCACACCCGCCTGGTGAAATAAAGATTTTACTACTTGATTACTAATTTTATTGCGTTTCCGTCTGTTTGAAGTGAAACGAACCATAATACTATGACCTTTGTCCTAGACTCTCCCACAAGTGGAAACATCCTCTCCACATCAGAATCAGAATTTATTCGCCAAGTATGTTTTGCAACATACGAAGAATTTCACTGGCCAGGTCAGTCATACAATGAAAGGCAACAGATTCAAAAACATATTTAACATGAACATCCACCACGGTGACTCCTGCACATTTCTCACTGTGATGGAAGGAGAAATAAATTTCAAGTCTCTTCCTTTGTTCTTCCTTGGTCGGGGGCCTCGAGCCCTCTGTTGACGGGACTGTCTTAACTCCCATAGCCGGTGGCGTTCGGGCCCTCTGCGTTGAGGCGTTCAGCTTCTGCATCGGGGGGGTTGTCAGCTCCCCCGCGCCAGGCGATCGAACCACGCGTCGGGGCTGGACGCACCTTCTGTGGTGTTGGAGCTCCCGACTTGCTTCTCCCGAGACTTCGATCCCTTGTTGGTAAGTCCACGGTGGTCATGGTGGGAGCAATCCCAGGCAAGGGATCTGCTCCGATGGTAAGTCCGCGCCCCGCGGTGGGGCTCACGACAGTCCGAGGCAGCTCCCAGCTCCAGCATTGGTAGGTCGCAGAGCCCGGAGAATGTGATCCAAAAAATGATCACATCTCCGGGATGGTAAGGACTTGAAAAAAAGTTTCCCCCGAGCCTCTCCCCCCGCCCCCCACATTAAACAAACTGAAGAACATAAAAACAAACTTTAAACAGACGCTAAAAATAACAAAAAGTTGAAAAAAGGAACAGACTGCCGGCAGGGCTGGCCATCTCCCCAGCGCCCCCAATGATCCTCCACTCTATCCAAGCCTTTCACTATTCCGCAAGTTTCAATTAGTTCCCCCCCCCCCCCCCCCCATCTAAGCTCCAGCGAGTACAGGCCAAATGCCATCAAATGCTCATTATATATTAACCCACTCATTCCTAGGATCATTCTTGTAAACCTCTTCTGGACCATCTCCAAAGCCAGCACACCCTTCCTCAGATAATGTGTCCAAAATTGCTCAAAATTCTCCAAATGCAATACTCCAAATGGCTTTTGGATAGGCACATTGGATGTGCAGAGAACTGAGGGATCACATGCAGGTGGTGGAGATTAGTTCAACCGGGCATTATGTTCGGCACAGACGTTGTGGGCCAAAGGGCCTGGTCCAGTGCTGTACTGTGAATATAGAAGTACATATCTGTCCAATGCTATTTTTCTACTATTTGGTGGAACCCACGAAGGTCCGGAAGTTGAGACTACACTGCAAAGTTCAAGGTGAACTTGTCCTGGATCCTGCGCATACAACTTCTATCAGAAAGTGATAAAAAGTGACTAGGGAAATAAATTATTTTTCGGAAAAAGAGATAGTGAACTAGGTCGAGGGATGGGATTAGAAATGCCACTCAGTCATCTCGGCAACAGCTTTGAGATGTAGTTCATGACAATATCTTGGAGAGAGAGTTAATTCAATTCAAGTAGAGTCGAGACCAATTGTCATATGCACAAGTACGGTGAGTTATGTATGTAACAAGAAATGTTCTTGCAGCAGCATCACAGACAAAACCACAAAAACATAAAGGACCCTTACATTATTTATGAATTACATATAAATTCTACTACACACGAAAAGGCTGAACAAAGAGAAAAAACATTAGTGTAAAACACAAGTAGCAAACAAGTCCATGGTAGTAGAAACAAAGAACTGCAGATGCTGGTTTATACCAAAGATAGACACAAAGTGCTGGAGTAACTCAACGGATCAGTTAGCATCTCTGGAGCAAAAGAATTGGTGATGTTTTGAGTCGGGAACCTATCCTTTTTCTCCAGTGATGCTGCCTGACCGACTGTGTTACTCCAGCATTTTGTGTCTATCTTATTATGTCCATATTATGTCCATGGTAGTGTCAGAAGTGATGGGTAGTGTTCCATTACTGAGGTAGGGTAAAGTTGGTTCAAGAGCCCGATAGTTGTAGACACAAGCAACTGCAAATGTTGGTTATCAAAAAAGATATATGTACTGGAGTAGCTCAGCTGGTCAGGCAGTATCTCTGTGGAACATGGATAGATGATGTTGACACCCTTCTTCAATCTGAAACATCATCAATCCACCTTTCCCAGAGATGCTGCCCGACCCGCCGAGTTATTCCAGCATTTTTCGTCTTCTCTGATAGTGTCGATTTAGAAACATAGAAATTTGGTGCAGGAGTAGGCCATTCGGCCCTTCGAGCCTGCACCGCCATTCAATATGATCATGGCTGATCATCCAACTCAGTATCCCGTACCTGCCTTCTCTCCATACCCTCTGATCCCCTTAGCCACAAGGGCCACATCTAACTCCCTCTTAAATATAGCCAATGAACTGGCCTCGACTACCCTCTGCGGCAGAGAGTTCCAGAGATTCACCACTCTCTGTGTGAAAAAAGTTCTTCTCATCTCGGTTTTAAAGGATTTCCCCCTTATCCTTAAGCTGTGACCCCTTGTCCTGGACTTCCCCAACATCGGGAGCAATCTTCCTGCATCTAGCCTGTCCAACCCCTTAAGAGAACTGCAGATGACCACAATGATGCCTTTGTTAAAGAGGGAACTGCAGATGCTGGAGAATCGAAGGTTACACAGAAAAGCTGGAGAAACTCAGCGGGTGCAGCAGCATCTATGGAGCGAAGGAAATAGGCAACGTTTCGGGCCGAAACCCTTCTTCAGACTGATCAGGGGTGGGGGTGGGTGGGGACAAGAAAGGGAAAAGGAGGAGTAACCGGAAGGCTGGAGGGTGGGAGGAGACAGCAGGGGAGCTGAGGAAGGGGAGGAGACAGCAAGGGCTAACAGAATTGGGAAAAGTCGATGTTCATGCCCCCGGGGTGCAGACTCCCCAAACGGAATATGAGGTGCTGTTCCTCCAATTTCCGGTGCTGCTCGCTGTGGCCATGGAGGAGACCCAGGACAGAGAGGTCAGAGGCGGAGTGGGAGGGGGAGTTGAAGTGCTGAGCCACCGGGAGGTCAGCTAGGTTATTGCGGACCGAGCGGAGGTGTTCGGCGAAACGATCGCCCAACCTCCGCTTGGTCTCACCGATATAGATCTGCTGACATCTAGAGCAGCGGACGCAATAGATGAGGTTCGCACCAGGGTCTCTTCCATACCCCGCAACACTGCTCTCTCTCCCCATCCCCGCACTCGCAACAAGGGCCGAGTCCCCCTAGTCCTCACCTTTCACCCCACCAGCCATCACATACAAAAAATAATCCTCCGTCAGTTTCGCCACCTCCAACGTGACCCCACTACTGGCCACATCTTCCCATCTCCCCCCATATCTGCCTTCCGCAAAGACCGCTCCCTCCATAACTCCCTTGTCAATTCTTCCCTTCCCTCTCGGTCCACCCCCTCCCCGGGCACTTTCCCTTGCGGCCGCAGCAGATGCAACACTTGTCCCTTTACCTCCCCCCTCAACTACTTTCAGGGACCCAAGCAATCGTTCCAGGTGCGACAGAGGTTTACCTGCATCTCTTCCAACCTCATCTATTGCGTCCGCTGCTCTAGATGTCAGCAGATCTATATCGGTGAGACCAAGCGGAGGTTGGGCGATCGTTTCGCCGAACACCTCCGCTCGGTCCGCAATAACCTAGCTGACCTCCCGGTGGCTCAGCACTTCAACTCCCCCTCCCACTCCGCCTCTGACCTCTCTGTCCTGGGTCTCCTCCATGGCCACAGCGAGCAGCACCGGAAATTGGAGGAACAGCACCTCATATTCCGTTTGGGGAGTCTGCACCCCGGGGGCATGAACATCGACTTTTCCCAATTCTGTTAGCCCTTGCTGTCTCCTCCCCTTCCTCAGCTCCCCTGCTGTCTCCTCCCACCCTCCAGCCTTCCGGCTACTCCTCCTTTTCCCTTTCTTGTCCCCACCCACCCCCACCCCTGATCAGTCTGAAGAAGGGTTTCGGCCCGAAACGTTGCCTATTTCCTTCGCTCCATAGATGCTGCTGCACCCGCTGAGTTTCTCCAGCTTTTCTGTGTAACCAACAATGATGCCTTTAACTGGTTACAGGCTTAGTGACAGTAAGGATATGATACAATGTACACACATATTTATCAATGAATGCTGGCATATTTACAATTGTACGCTATCTATCCACTTATCAATAGTTGATTGAGAAACAAACTGCTGGAAACACTCAGCAGGTTGGGAAGCATTGATGAAGAGAGAATCAGAGGTAATGTTTCATGTTAGTGACCTTACGTCAACTTTCCTGCTAATTTAGTTTATATTTTAGAATTAGAACATCTAGAACATAGAATAGTACCACACAAGAACAGGCTCTTCGCTCCACAATGTATGTGCCGAACATAACGTAATGTTAACTAAGTCTGGCTACATGTGATACATGCCTATCTAAAAGCATCTTAAGGACCATTATTGCATCTGCCTCCACCACCACTATTGACAGCATGTTCCCAGCACCTACCTTCTTCAGTGTAAAAAAAAAAACCTGCTCTGCATATCTTCTTTAAACGTTGCCCCTTTCACCTGAAAGCTATGCCTTCTTTGATATTTTCATCCTTGGAAAAAGGTTCTGACTGCCGACCAGATAAACTACTGCATCCCGGATAAACTAATCTGTTTGTCCAAACTCTCCTAGTAGTCAATAGCCTCTAATCCAGGCAGCATTCTGGTAAACCTCTTCTGCATTCTCTCCAAAGCCTCCACATCCTTCCTGTAATCTTCTTTTGCTTCAAGATCCAAGGTGATGATGCCTCACACATCTCTGCGATCTTGCAATGGATGATGCTTCAACCTACCAAAGAAAAGGTATTCCACCTTATTTCTCACTATATTTGCCTTGTATAGCTTGCTCATACTCTTAACTAAACCATAAACTTCGCTGACGGCTCTGTAAGCTTTCAGGGAGAGGTGTTGATACTGGGGGAAATGACAGCTACATTGAACAAAGATCAAAATTGTATCATTTTAGAACTCAACATGTGTATCCCTGTCTCGCTTTACCAGGATTTTCCAGCTCACATATTTTGGTCCATAACTTGCTTGCAAAATATCCTTCATAAAGTCTGTCATGGAATGAAACAAGCTCAAAAGATTGATGCAATGTCTATGGCAGTTTCACAATCAACATTCTCCAAACCTGTGTTTCCAAAATGTAGAGATAAGGAACTTCAGATGCTGGTTGACAAAACAAGACACAGACTTCTGAAGTAACTCAGAGCTCAGTAGGCCAGGCAGCATCTCTGGAGAATGTGGGTAGGTGATGTTTCAGGTCAGAACCACTCGTGTCTGAAGAATGGTCCTGACCAGAAACGTTACCTATTGATGTTCCTCATAGATGCAAATTCCACCTACAGTATAATGTTTCCTGCAAAGTTAGGCTGGGAAGAAATATTGTGAAGATTTGACAATTTTTAGTTAGTTAATTACTAATATTTGTATTTGTTTATATCAAGACCTTGGATTGTCTTCCTATATTCTAAAACATCAATATATAAGGCTGCTGTCCATGGTTCTGGTAATGAGTAGATAGACTTTAGACATTACTTTAGCGATGCAGCACATAAACAGTCCCTTCTGCCCACTGAGTCCGTGCCGTCCAGCAATCACCCCATACTCTATTACTATCCTACACATTAGGGGCAATTTACAATTTTACCAAAGCCAATTAACCTATTGTCATCTATATCAATGATTTGGATGCAAACATATATGACCAAATTAGCAACTTTGCAGAAAATACAAAAGTGGATGGTGTTACAGATAGTGAAGATGATTGTGTAAAATTGCAACAGGATCTTGATTGGTTGGCCAGGTGGGCTGAGGAATGGTTGGTGGAATTGAATGCAGAGAAATGTGAGGTGCTGAATTTTGGGAAGTCTAACATGGGCAGGATCTACACAGTGAATGGTAGGGCTCTGGAGAGTATTGTTTAACAGAGCAAAAAATTGGATACATTATTTTTAAGCAAAACACAAAGCACTGGAGGAACTCAGCAGGTCAGGCAGCATCAATACAGGCAATGGACAGACAATGTTTTGAGTTGGGACCCTTCTGCAGACAGTGTGTCTATAGATTTCTGTTTTCCTGGCTATTCCTGGCTAGGAGTGCAGGTGCATGGTTCCTTGAAGATGGAGTCACAGGTAGATAGGGTGTTTTGACACATTGGCTTTCATCAGTCATTGAATATTGAGTATAGAAATTGGGAGGACATGTTTTATATAAAACATTGGTGAGGTCGCATTTAGAGTATCATGTTCAGTTCTGGGCACCATTTTATAGGAAATACTTTGTTAAGCTGAGAGGGTACAGAAACTATTTACAAGGATTTTGCCAGGTCTCAAGGATCTGAGCTATAGGGAGAGGTTAAGTAGGCTGGGACTCTATTCCTTGCAGCACAAGAGGATGAGGGGTGATCCTATAGAGGTGTATAAAACCATGAGAGGAGTAGATCAAGTAAATGTGCAGAGTCTCTTGCCCAGAGTAAGGAAATTGAGGACCAGAAAACATAGGTTTAAGGTGAAGGGGAAAAGATTGAATAGGAATCTGAGGGCTAACATTTTCACACAAAGGGTGGTGGGTGTAGGGAACGAGCTGCCAGAGGAGGTAGCTGAGGCTGGCACTATCCTAACATTTATGGAGGAGTACATGGATAGGACAGATTTGTAGGGATATAGGCCAAACGCAGACAGGTGGGACAAGTGTAGCTGGGACATGTTGGGCTGTCTGGTGTGGGCAAGTTGGGCTCAAGGGCCTGTTTCCACACTGAATGACTATGACAAACCTATACATATTTAGGGGTGTGGAAGGAAACTGGAACACCCAGAGAAAACCCACAAGGTCACAGAGGGAAACATACAAATTTCATATATACAGCACCCGTAGTTAGGATGGAACCTGGGTGTCTGACTCTGCAAGTAGCAACTATAGTGCTGTGCCACCATGCCGCCCAAAAATAGGATACATTATTTTTAAGCAAAACACAAAGCACTGGAGGAACTCAGCAGGTCAGGCAGCATCAATACAGGCAATGGACAGACAATGTTTTGAGTTGGGACCCTTCTGCAGACAGTGTGTCGATAGATTTCTATTTTCCTGGCTATTGTTGTATGAGGCTTCAGTGATACCATATTTGGTGGCCTTATGTACTGTCTAGGTCTTCATACCCGAGTAAAGATATACTATAGATAGACACATAGTGCTGGACTATCTCAGCCGGTCAGGCAACATTTCTGGAGAAAAAGGATGGGTGATGTTTTCGGTCAGGATCCTTCTGTTGCCTTTTCATTAGCAAATCATTCCATGGGTTTCAAGAATTGAAAACCATTCCAACTTTCCAATTGCAGATCAGCTTTCAAATTCCTACAATAGAAGGGTGTATTGACATCAAACATGGCAGAACTGATTGAGCCAATGTCTCACCAGAGCCAAAAAGACATTAGTCACAGAGAGAGCATGCAAACTCCACACAGAGGATCAAGATTCAAACCAAGACCCTGGCTCTGGGAGACGTTGGCTCAACCAGCTCTGTTCGTGCCAGTACAGCATTCTATTGGAGTGTAATTGAAAGCACACCAGCAATGGGAAGGTTGGAATGGTTTTCCATTCTTGAAACCCTTGGAATGATTTGCTAATGAAAAGGCAACCATTTTAAGGGCAGCACAGGTGGTAAAGACATATGGGTCAAACACGGGTAAATAAGACGGGCATATTAGTGGCGGCATCTTGGTCAACATGGGTGAGTTGGGCCAACGGGCCTCTCTCTGCGCTGTATGACGCTATGTCTCTAATTGGACATCTAATGATGAGTGACCTGTTAAATATGATTAAGATTGCAGCTTTCTATCTATTCTGTTCTGCTTCTAAGAAACACAAGGAGGCAGTGTGATGCAGCTGGAAGATCTGCTGCTTAACAGCGCTAGAGACCCAGGTTCGATCTGGACCTCAGGTGCTATTTGCGTGAACTTTGCATTTTCTCTCTCTGACCACGTTGGTTTCCTCCCAGTGCTTCTGTTTCCTCCCACATTCCAAAGTCATGTTGGGTTGTCAGTTAATTGGCCTCTGTAATTTGCTCCCTAATGTGCAAGAAGAGGATGGGAAAATGGGATGACAGAATTAATGTAAACTGGTGATCGATGAACAGTGGGCCGAAGGGCTGGTTTCCCTGCTGTTCAATCTATTAACCAACCCTATTTACAAGGTTAAAAATGAGTCGGGTTATATAATGGGCAGTTGCCCCCGCTGTTAGTTTTGCTTCTGTTTTTGTGAATAAAGTGTTTGCTTTTTCATAACATCTTTAACAATCCCAAACTGTGCTGAATATACCAAGCTAATACGTCAAATATATACTAAACAGTTGTGAGAAATTTATTTAAGCTGAAACAGCAGTTTCCGTGCTCTCCTTTAGATACGTAGCTGGGACTATTATATGTAACAATAACAATATTTTAGCAACTGGAGTAATTGGAATGATTTTGAAACTGCTTTCCGTTCTGTTTTTAAGGTCATTGTGATGGTGATGGGTTCCTTCAAAGGCAACGTTTCACATTGAGTGCAAGTCAGCATACAATAAAAGAAGCATTAAGTATAAATTGTTTTCATTTTAAACGTGTTACTATGTAGCTGCTTCAAGCATCTGAGTAAAGCCACTTTTAATGAACAAGACTAATAAATGACATAATCTAGGAATGTAAATGCAATTGTTTGAAATATTTCTTCAAACCAATATGATTGGCATAATAAACACTTTGTGCGCCCCCCCCCCCCGCGCATATTTACAGGAAAGTAAGGAGTCAAAAGGTCCACAGCACAGAAACAGGCCCTTCAGCCCAACCTACTGTTGTTCATAAGTTCATGTCACAGGAGCAGAATTAGGCCATTTATACTTTTAAATTATATAACAGGTTGAAGACTTTATTATAATACCCAAGTATTTTCCAAGAATATGCCGTACTTGTATAATAAAATTACGAATATGAAATTAAACACAAAAATGACTAAAAAATGCATTTACATACAATTGGCCTATTTATCAATATTTCTCTCAGAACCCCTAGCGGCCTCTCGTGGAACCCAAGTGTTCTGGGGAATCCTGGTTGAGAAACGCTGCTCTAAATGCTTCCTGAGCAAATGTTTTTTAAATGGTGTTATGGTACCTCCCTCAACTACCCCGTGTCATATTTCCATATGCCCACCACTCTCTGTGTGGAAAAGTTGCCCCGCATGTTCCTATTAAATCTTTCCCTCTCTCTTTAAACATGTGCCCTCTAGTTCTTGTTTCCCCTAGCCTGGGAAAATAGTATGTGCATTTGCCTAAGCAGTTCATTCATCCAATCGACCACATGATCATAAACCATCCATTTGCAATAATCCTATACCAATCACATTTTTTCCCTTTTATTCCCATCAATTTTCCAAGATTCCTCATCCATGCACTAGGAGCATCTTAGCACCATTAAATAACCTATCAATGGAGTCACGGAGCACAGCGGTGGCCAATTTTATGTTATTCTATGCCTTTATCAGTTCAATACCCTTGGCTTGCTATTTTGATCCCTCTACCAAAGCATGGCAAGATCTAACATGTCACAGAAGGTAGACACAAAATGCTGGAGTAACTCAGCGGGACAGGGAACATCTCTGGAGAACATGGATAGGTGATGCTTTGGGTTGAGACCCTTCTCAAATTTGAAGAAGCGTCTCGACCCGAAAGGTCATCTATACCTTTTCCCCCAGAGATGCTGCCTGACCCACTTAGTTATTCCAGAATTTCATGTCTATCCTTCCTACACATATTGTTTCCACTGCGAAAGCTAAACAAGAAACGCCTGCTTCGAAGAGGTTCTACTATTCTCACGGACAGGGGTCCACAACAACCTCTCACTGCTCCCTCTCCTACTACTCTCTGACCATGTATTAACCCGGACTCACTACCACCACCATGTGTAGTATGAAGAAGGATTCTGACCTGAAATGTCATCTATTCCTTTTCTCCAGAGATGCTGCAGTTCCTTCCAACACATGAGACAATGTCTCTGTAATATCAGAATGGTTACACTGGCCTCTCCAACTAACATTCAAATCCTGCATTTTCTCTGCTAATGGGCCACAGCTCATTTAATGTTGGTATATCTTTGGTATAAGTCCCAGCATCTGCATTTCCTTCCTCTAACAGGAAACATGCTTATCTGTACATTTTAACTGCATTGGTTATTTATAATTCCACTATCTTTCTGGGACAGTCCTGGCCAAATTGGAGAGGCTAGGACACTAAAATTGAGTAAAGGCTTCTGGCTGCTAGGCCACTTGGTCAATTTAAAAGTGCTCTCTGTAGAAATGGGAAAAGCTGCAGAATGATGCTAGATTGTCTAGAGCCTAGATCAGCTGCAGGGAGAGAATGGGAACATCTGCAGACCCTGACAATTAGGTGCAAAATGTATAGAATGGGTTGGATGAATGCAAACCATGCATACACATTGTAAATAATGTTGCAAAGCTTTACCTTGCTGGATGTCGATTGGATTAAGTATTGAGCCTGGTCTGGTTTTCTTGCATATCAGGGCACATATTGCGATGTTTGCTTCCTCTGAGAAACACCGTTTGAATACAATGTATTAGCCACTGTATTATTGGGCTAGGGAAATGTCTGTCATGTACGGGGTTAATCGATATCTGTTATTGGATTGTAAAGAAACCATCCCCATGTGATTCTGCCCCTCGAGGTCCGGGGACTTATAAAAGTCCGCTACCACGTGGTCCTGTGTCGATCTTCTGAGAGAGCGCTTAAGACTGCGTGACCTTCTGGAGTGTCTCTGTTTGAGCGAGGCAAAGAGGGCTTGGAATTGATGTAGTGGTGGGAACTGTAATTGTGTTTTGTCAAAATAAAGTTTAGATGCGCATGTGCTTGACTCAGTGATTTTTGACTGAAACTAGACTGGGGGGGAAGCTTAGAACGAGCGATTTACATAGCGAACCACGTTCCTCAACGCCAATCTACATGCCAGAACATTGGTTTCACATTTCACGATTCTTCTCTCCTCATCCTCTTATCTCACAGCCTTTTGGCTTTTCATCTTTGGCCTTTGTCCAACCATTAGCTATATGTCAACACTCCGCCACCAACCCCCCCCCCCCCCCCCCCCCCCCCCCCCTCTCACCCAGAACCCCTGTATCCACCTAACCTATCACCTGCATCCACCTATTCCTTTCCAGGCTTTGGTCTGCCCTCCCCCTGCCCTCCCGGAAAAAAGAAGGTCTCAACCCAAAACATCACCTATCTATTTTCTCCAGAGATGCTGTCTAACCCGTTGAGTTACTCCAGCACTTGTGCCTATCTTAGGTATAAACCAGCATCTGCTGTGTCTTCTCACTATACTCGATTGTCACGAGTACCCAAGTACAGTGACATTCATTATTTGCATACAGCTCAGTGACAATCCCACTAAACATTAGGCACAATCATATTAAGTACCTGTATTAGTGTGTAAGATAGTAGACCACACTGAGTCCGTACGCGAGAGTAGTCACATTTTAGGCATAAAGATTATCAGGTCAAGATCTCATCACCTTCAATCAGCGGTAGGAATCATCACCTTCCATTACTTTAGGGTAACACAGTGGCACAGCTGGTAGAGCTGCTGCCTCAGTGCCAGAGATTCAGGTTTGTTCCTAATCTCTGGTTATCTCTCGATGTGGCGTTGACACATTCTGCCTGTGACTGCATGGGTTTCCTCGAGGTGCTCCTGTTCCACTTCCTGAAAGACAAGAATGTTTATGTTAATCTGCCTCTTTAAATTACCCCTACCAAGTAGGGAGTGGATGTGAAAGTGGCATAACATAGAACTAATGTGAATGGGTGATCGATGGTCGGCGTGGACTCTCTGGGCCATAAGGTCAGTTTCCAAACTGTGTCCTTCAATCAAATTAAATGGGTTTGAGCAAATAGCTATTACTTAAGCATGAGTGTAGGGTACCCAGGATTGGGAACACATTATTCCAGTTAATTTGATATTCCTAAAGAATAAACAAATAGGATAATGAGATGGCGTAGTGTTGTTGAACTGGTATCTGCTGTTCCTTCATACACAATGTATCATTGTGGCAGTAAATAGTGCTAGAAACACTGTGGGTCATGATATGGAATTGGTTTAAGTTGAAATAAGGAACAGGTGAGGAAAAAAAGCGCAGATGGGAGTGTGACCATGTGGGTTTCCCCATGGGTGCTCGGGTTTTCTCCACATCCCAAAGATGTGTAAGTTTGTAGGTTAATTGACCCTCTGTAAATTACCTCAAATGTGTAGGGTGTGGATGTGAAAGTGGGATAACATAGAACTATGTGAAGCGATGATCAATGGTCGGAATGGGCTCAGTGGGCCAAATGACCAGTTTCCATGCTGCATAATTAAATGTAAACTAAGTACCTGAAGTTGGAATTTCTTTAGCTAGAGGGTGATGAACCTGTAAAGTTAATTGGCACATACAGCTGTGGAGGCCAAGTCATTAGCTTTTTTGAAAGCAGAGATTGACAGGCTCCTGATTAGTTAGAGTGTCAAAGGTTATGGGGAGAAGGCAGAAGAATGGGGTTGAATGGTGAGATACCTCTGATGGATACATCTCAGCAAGGCTATCACCATACATGACTACAAACCCTTGGTTAGTACAGAATGTGCAGAACAGCCGAGTTAGTATATAAACAAGAGGCGACATTTTGGTGCCATTTTATAATGCCACAAAGGCCTGTTGCATCTGTTGCCTCCATTCTGGTCGTCCTGCGAACCATTGTCCTTCTCCTTGCATAACCTTGTACCCCAGTGGGAGCCTCCTGCAGTTGACCTCGAGGGTGAGGAAGGTAAGACCCCCTCAATTCTTAACAGGCCTTTTGTTCCACACCCACCACCATTGTTGACCCCCTCCAACACCTCCCCGGTTCCTGGTCTTTGGGGGCGAGCAACTCAAGAATAAATTTCCTCATTGTGTTCATCTGGTTATCTATTTCAGACTTTCGAGATACAATGAGGAAACAGGCCCTTTGCCCCACTGAGTCAAAGCCAGTATGTCTTTGGCATGTGGGAGGAAACTAGAGCACCCATACTCAGGATCGAACCTGGATCTCTCGTGCTATAAGGCAGCAGCTCTACCACTGCACCACTGTGCCGCCCTAAATACTGGATGCAAAGAATCCTTTTGACTTGATACGTGATAACACTGTAAAAGGGAAGCCCAACCACAGATATTGTTGAATCTATGTGAAAAGGTTTCTTTGAGGTCAGTGATAATCATAGAATATAGATCAGTGCAGCACAGAAACAGATCTTTGGCTCATGATATCTGTGTCGACCATGATGCCAATTTAAACTAATTCCATCTGCCTGTACATAGTTTATATCCCTCCATCCCTTTCCTGTTGATGTAACTGCCTAAATGCCTCTTAAAATGTTGAGTGAATCTGTTTCTATCACTTCCCCTGGCAGTACATCCCAGCCCCAGGCATTTACCACTCTCTGTAAAATCCTAGTTTAGTTTAGTTTAGTTTGGAGACAGAGCTTGGAAACAGGGCCCATCGACCTACCGAGTCCACGCCGACCAACGATCACCCATACACTAGTTCTATCCTACACACTAGGGACAATTTACAGAAGCCAATTATCCTACAAACCTGCACACCTTTGGAATGTAGGAGGAAACCGGAGCACCCGGAGAAAACCCACGGTCACAGGGAAAATCTGCACAGTGAGCACCCATAGTCAGGATCGAACCCAGGTCTCTGGCATTGCAAGGCAGCAGTTCTACCACTATGCCACTAAATCTCCTTTAAACTTTCTCCCTCTCATCTTAAATCTATACCCACCATTATTTGATATTTATAGCCTGGGGAAAAGACTGACCATCTACCCAATCTATGCCTCTCATCATTTGATATACATCTATCATGTCTCCTGTCAGTCTCCAATGATCCAAAGTAACCAATGCAAGTTTGTCCAACCTCTACTCAATTGCTAATACTTACTAATCCAGACAGCACTCTGATAAATCTCTTCTGCACCTGTAATGGGAGGACCAGAACTGCACACAATACTCCAAATGTGGATGTGATTGTTTTATATAGCTGGATGTTTTGCTGTCTGGTTTAGTAACGAATGAGGTCCAAGAGTATAGAACATATGATCTTATAGAGGTGTATAAAATCATGCGAGGAATAGATTGGGTGGATGCACAGAATCTCTTGCCCAAAGTAGGGGAATCGAGGACCAGAGAACATAGGTTCAAGGTGAAGGGGAAAAGATTTAATAGGAATCTGAGGAGTAACGTTTTCACATGAAGGGTTGTGAGTGCATGAAACAAGTTACCAGAGGAGGTAGTCGAGGCTGGGACTATTCCAACATTTAAGAAACAATTAGACTGGTACATGGAGGGATATGGACCAACAACAGGCAGGTGGGACTAGTGTAGCTGGGACATGTTGGGCAGTGTGGGCGTGTTGGGCCTATTTCCACACTTTATTATTCTATGACTATTACTCTAACATAGGAGATAGAACAGCACAGCACAGGAACAGGCCCTTCCATCCACAATGTCTGTGCTGAATATGATGCTAAGACCAATTCTTATCTACCTGCGTATAATCTGTATTCCTCTACACCCTGCTTATCCATGTGCCGATCTAAAAGTCTCTTAAATACGTCTTAATTATCATCTGTTCTGGTTTATCTGCCACAGCCAACACAAGATGAAGTTCTTCCTCCATACGCTCTATTCCTTTGCCAGATTTCTTGTTTGAACATTCTGTTTTTTGATATCCTGATTTGTTCCATGCATTTTCCCCAGATCAATCACACATCTCAATGTCTGCGCACATCCACACGTAATCTTATCCGCAAAGGATTACATTTGACATAATTTAGTTTAGTTTAGAGATGCAGAGTGCAAACCGGCCCACCAAGTCGGTGCCAACCAGCGAACACTGCATATGCTGGCACTAACCTACAACATTAGGGACAATATACATTTTTTTACTGAAGCCAAATAAACTTATAAACATGTACGTCTATGGAATGTGGGAAGAAACTCAAGCACCCGGGAAAACCCACGCAGTCACGGGGATAACATAGGAGCTCCGTTCGAACAGCGCCTGCAGTCGGGGTCGAAACCGGGTCTGGTGCTGTAAGGCAGCAACTGTACCACAGTGCCAGTAAGCCGCTCTGTGGAAAGAGTGTGGAAACAGGCATTTCAACCCATTGAGGGCATACCAATTATCGATCACCCGTGCACTAGTTCGATGTCCTACACACTAGGAGCAATTTACAAAATCCAATTAACCTGCAAACCTGCATGTCTTTTGAATGTAGGAAAAAACCCAGGCACTGGGAGAACATACAAACTCCACACAGGCAGCACCTGTAATCCGGATTGAAGCCTGATCTCTGACGTTGTAAGGGAACGACACTACCACTGCACCACTGAGATGTCCTTTATCTGCAGGTATGGTCGCTGCACCATAGATGCTGGAATATTGGGCAAATTCATAAAGTGCAGGAATTTTAAGGCAGAGGTGGATAGATTCTTGATTAGCACAAGTGTCAGGGGTTAAGGGGAGAAGGCAGGAGAATGAGTATAAGGGGGAAGAGTTAGATCAGCCATGATTGAATGGCAGTGTAGGCTTGGTGGGCTGAATGGGCGAATTCTGCTCCTATCACTTATTAACATATGAACTCAACAGGTCAGGTGGCATCTACGGCAGGAATGGATCAAAGACATCCAGGGAGGGACCCTTCATCAGACCGAGCTGGGCTTCTTCTAACATGATCAGATGGGATTAATATTTTTTTGGCATAAAAACTCTTTGCAAGTCTCTGGGCCCTACCTACAGTGCACTAACATAAGGAGCACTGGGACAACCCGAGGTTGTTCTGACCACAATAAAATGCAAAATGGATATAGAGTGTTGGAGTAAATTAATGGGCGAGACAGCATCTCTGGATAAAATAGATAGGTGACATTTTGTGTCAGGACCTGCCTTAGGTCTGAATACCTGGTGTCTGACTCATTGAGTTCTCCCGCACTTTGTGTCCTTTTGTGTAAACCAGTACCTGAAGTTCTTTGTTTCAACATCCTTTCACACAAAAGACAGGTACATGGATAGGACAGGTTTGGAGGGATATGGACCAAGCGCAGGCAGGTGGGACGATTGTAGCTGGGACATGTTGGCTGGTGTGGGCAAGTTGGGCTGAAGGGCCTGGTTTTCCACACTGTATCACTCTATGACTAACATGCAATCTTCTCTTTCCACTTCAAAATGAAAACAAGTAGGGATTGAAGATCAGTGGAGTTGTCTTGCAGATCTGACCTACGTCAATCTTCAAAGCATTTGCCTCATGCAATGACTGCTAACTGCAGGCCCCCTGGTGAAAAAGATAGCTAAGCTTGTCAGTGGTTGTACCAAAGGTTTCTAATCTCATAAACACTGTAGATTTTGTTACAGAATATAACCTTGGCCCCTGAAACTGCAGAGGGAATCTTAAACACAAATCCTCTGTTGTGATCTTGCAAGGAGAATATACTCGACTATCTGCAGTTAAAGAAAATCAGTGGGAAACACGACAAAAAGGACAGCGTGTTGGAGTAACTGAAAGTAGGGGAGGACAATAAAGTATCATTTGTTATGAAAGTAGAGTTTAAGGATGTGAAAAATGATTAGATTTCTAGTTTTGACATTCTTAACTTTGATCATACCTGGGTCTGTGAGGCAGCAGTTCTACCAGCTGTGCCACTTTGGCATCCAATTTGTGCCATTAGTTCATCCATTTTGTTACAAATGCTGAGTATGTTCAGATAAAGAGTGTTGGGCTTTGATTGTTTACAATTGTTACCTACAGCAGTTTCTTGCAGCAGTAGGAATGGCAAATAAGCTTCTATATGGTGGAGCGTACAGCTGGGAGAAATGAGGCCAGACAAGTCTTTAGAAAGTAATTGTCCAATTGTCTTTGTGCAGATCATCTGTCAAAATAAATACAGAAAACCGTTGGCATTGAGACAATTTTCACTCAATTGAGAATAGTGATCCAGTCACAGTCACAGATTCTTCAAAGGAATAGCACAGTTTAACAAGGACGTAAACAATATCCAAGGAAGGGTGAATCTGTGGAATTCATTGCCGCAGGTGGCTGTGGTGGCCAAGTCATTCAGTATTTTTAAGACGGAGATTGACAGATTCTTGATACGTAAATGGTGTCACAGGTTATGGGGGAAAAGGCAGGAGAATGGGGTTGAGAGGGAAAGATAGATCAGCCATGATTGAATGGTGGAGTAGACTCTATGGGCCAAATGGCCTAATTCTGCTCCTATTTGTGAATCCTGATGCAGACTAAAATGTCACCTGGTAGATTGATAAAGGAGCTTATCTGAATTATTTGCTATACATTTGCAAGAACTTGGGGCTGATGGTCATATCTTCATTTCGTTTTAAGCAACTGGTTTTCCAAACATATTTTAAAGATTAGATCAAAGCCTCGAGCTGAAATTGCCAGCGTCTGTCAAAACAGTGATTTCTGTTTTATCTTTCGGTAACATGTGCCCTCATCTTGAATAAATATCTCTGGCCTATGTTATTCTGTTGTGTTAGAGCTCTAACATAATATCACAACTCTCAGATAATACCATGAGCCTAGCCCGGTGCTGAAGGCTTCAGATAGTTTCAGCTACAAGTGAACAGATAGAACTGCAAACTAAGTTTGTACCTTAGACCTTGGAAAATGTGCAACACGTTTAAGACGTTAGAGTCTGCGAAAATCATACTAATCTAAGTCAAGCCTGCAACGAGATAGAAGAATAGGCATGGATATGAAAGGTTTAGTGGGATATGGGCCAAATGCAGACAGGTAGGACTAATGTCGATGGAGCATGGCCAAGTTGGGCCGAAGAGCCTGTTTCCATGTAGAAACAAGGAATTTCACATGGAAACAAAAGACCAGTGCAACTCAGTGGGTCGGGCAGCAAACTCAGGAGAAAAGGACAAAAAGGTCAAGACACTTCTTCAGGCTGTACGTGGAAATGATATCAATGGGGCAGGAGCAGGCAGAAACAATGGGTCTACCAGGGCAGTTGTGCTTATGGATTTTGGGGAGAATGTAAAATTGGTCTGTGCAGTACTGGGCAATGTTAAGATTGGAGGCTGTGGAGGGCAGACAGCTGGAAATGATAAAATCGGTAACATTCTGCGAGGTGATATCCTGGTGCTCATCTGTGGGGTCATGGTCCAGAGTTGTGTAGCAGGAGGTGAACGAGAGCTGGGGCTTGGCCTCAGCGTGATAGAGGCCATCTTGCCAGATTACTCCTCCTTTGTCCTCGGCAAGGAACTGCAGATGATGGTTTACACAAAAAGACACAAAGTACTGGAGAGCTGGAGTATCTCCTACAGAAATGTCGAACTGGGATGCATCGCAGCATGGTTTGGGAACAGCTCCATCCAAAACTGCAAGGAAATGTAGAGAATTGTGGGCGCAGCAAACCAACTCCTTTCCATTAACTCCATTTACACCTTAAGCTGCCTCGGCAAGGCCACCAGCATAATCAAGGGCCAGTCTCACCCCAGTCACTCCCTCTTCTCCCCTCAGGCAAGAAGTACAGAAGTATGAAAACGCACACGACCATATTCAAGGACAGTTTTTTTTCACAACGGTTATCAGACAACTGAATCATCCTATCAACATTTAGAGAGCAGTCCTGAACTACTTCTACTTCATTGGAAACCCACGGACAATCTTTAACCAGACTTCATTGGATGTTATCTTGCACTAAATGTTATTCCCATTATCCTGTATCTGTACACTTGATATTACTAATGTATAGTTTTTTCGCTGACAGGATTTCACTGTACCTCAGTACATGTGACAATAAACTAAACTAAACCAAACTAATCTTACTGTTAGTCAAGCAGCATCTCTGGAGAACATGGATAGGCGACGTTTCAAGTCGGGCCTATCTTCAGACTGTCGGAGCCAAGTGTGGAAGGAAACACTTGTGGCTGTGGAAGTGGGTCCGGGTCAAACCAGGGTCATAGAGCAAGATAACAGCAGGAATCACGGAGGGGGTCTCACAACACCCCCGGCAGAGAAGGGAAGGAGAACTTCTTCAAAGTAGGCAAAGCTTGAGGAGATTTTGCAGTTGAGCAGTCAAAATATAGTAACAATTAACTGCAGATGTTGGTTTACACAAAAGGACACAAGGTGCAGGAGTAACTCAGCCGGTCAGGCATCATTTGTGGATAACATGGATAGGTGAGAATTCAGGTCGGGAACATTTATCAGACAGAAGGCGAGCCATGTTATTTGACTTCATGACTCCAATAGGAAAAGTAGAGTCTATTCTGCCCAACTTGTCCATGTCACATCTACACAAGTCCCATTTGTCTGCGTTTGGCTCATATCGCTCTAAACATTTCCTATGTAATGTGAACCTCTGCGTTAATGGCATACTAATTCTAAACTAAAACACAAAACTCTTAATCTTCAGTGATTATTCTTTACTTGCAGGTGAGAAGACCACACAATTTGCTTTCCAATTATTTCCAAAAACTAGTTGGCTCGGCTTCAGCTAAATCCTAGCTTCCTGTCAATTGCTGCTGAGCTTTAAAGAGAAAATCTTGGCACCTACTCCGGCAGAGATTGGATCTGGCAAGTGAAGATTGGCAGTGGATGAAGAAGAAAAATAAATATTTGTATTTACAGAGTCATAGAGCTATACAGCATGGAAACAGACCATTCAACCCTTTAAAAAAAAATATGCTGACCAGGTTAGCATAGGTCCCATTTGCATGCATCTGGCCCATATCCCTTTATATCCTTCTTTTGAAACATTAATTTAATTTTAATTTAAGATATACACCATGGAAATAGGCCCTTCAGCACATCCTGTCCACCTGTTCGCACTAGTTCTATGTTATCCTACTTTGCAATGTATAAGAAAGGTTGAAGGGATATGTACCAAATTCAAGCAGATGCAATTAGTGTAGATGGGGCATCATGGGCAAGTGGGCCAAAGGGCCTATTTCCAGGCTGTATGACTCTTTCTCATCCACTCCCTACACACTAGGGATAATTTACAGAAGCCAATTAACCTACAAATCTGTATGTCTTTGGAGTGTGGGAGGAAATCTGAGCACCTGGAGAAAACCCACAAGGTTTTTTCTCACAGGGAGAACATACAACATACAAACTCCGAACAGACAGCACCTATTGTCATGATTAAACTCAGGTCTCTGGCACTGTAAGGCAGCAGCTCTAGCGCTGCGCCACCCCGACCATTTAACATGTTGACTGAAAGATGGCACTTTACCAGTGCAACAGGTTAAATAACAGATCTTCAGTATCCTGTCTGATATATATCCCTCAGCTATATGTTCATATAGCATGGAATGTTATTATGATCACAACGTCAGTTGAATGAACTTGGAGTCATAGAGTTACAGTCAAACAGCATAGAAAAAAGAAACTTTAGCCCAACTTATCCATGCCAACCAAAATGCCCCATCTAAGCCAGTCACATTTGACCTTGTTCAGTTCATACCCCTCTAAACATTTCCTATCCATGTAATTGTACAAGGGCTTTATAAATGCTATGGTTGCATAATGTAATAGTCCTCGAGGATAACATTGTCTTTCATTGGCAGTGGATGGTCCATTCTGGAAGGAATTGCCTCGTTAGAGTTATAGAGTCGCACAGCATGGAAACAGGCCCTTTGGCCCAACACATCCATTCCAACCAAGATGCCTCTAAGCTAGTCCCATTCGCTCAAATTTGGCCCCTATCACACATTACTTTTCCTAATCATTTACCTGTCCAAGTGTCTTTGAAATGCTGTTTATCGTACCTGCCTTTGCTACTTCTTCTGGCAGCTTGCTTTGGGAAAGTTGGCTGCAGAGTTTCCTCTAATACAATAGTAATCGCACTGTCAAAAAACATTCTTATTGGCTGTAAAGAATCGTGATGCATACTGAATTGTACAGGGACATGCTGGAGGAAGGTAAGTCTTTGAAATAAAGTGTTAAAAATAAATATGCGACAGGATATTGAGAACTTTCCAGATTGGCTGAAGATCATTTATTTCTTCAGTGTTTTATTTATAATTGTTTTACAAGATAATTGACTAGACCAGCAAATATTATCAACACCTTAAGGTTTCTAAAGTCAAGATAAAGGCTAAGCAACAACCAAACTGTTCTATATCTGGAGTAGGCGACGTGCAAGGGGCATCATGAGGTATATTCGGAGATCCACACAAGTGTCTGACAACAAGGGGAAGAATCTCTTCTTGACTCTGGGAGTTTGCACTTTCACGCTGTTGTATCTTCTGATTAACAGGAGAGGGGAGAAGAGAGCAGCTCAATCGCTGCCCCACTGTCCCACCCACTTTGGAACTAGTACCAAAGAAACGGGGGCAGTGTCAGTGGCAGTGGCAGAAACAGAGGAGTGCAGAGGTGCTACATCTCTTCCCTGACCTGGTTCCATTCTCATCTCTCCACAGATGCTGTCGGACCTGCTTGAGTTTCTCCGGCACTTTGTAGGTCTGCGGTCTCGTGTCTATGGTTATTCCTGATGTCTTGGTTACAAAGTATGACAACTTGAACAGTAGATGTAAGGAACTGTGGATGCTGGTTAATGCACATAAGGGCACAAAGTGCCGGAGTAACTCAGCAGGTCAGGCAGCATCTCTGGAGAACATGGATAGGTGATGTTTTAGGTCGGGGCCTTTCTTCAAACTGATTGTGAGGAGGGGAAGGGGAGAAGAAAGCTGGAAAAGGTGAGAGGCAGGACAAAGCAGGGCAGGTAATAGGTCGATACAGGGGGGGGGGGGGGGGGGGGGGGGGGGGGAGGGAAAGAAGGGGTGTGGGAGAAATAGATGGGAATCCAAGTGGGGCAGAGCAGAGGGCTGCGGCGATAGAAATGGGAGGTGTTAATTCATGGTTACTTAAAATTGGATTGCATGCTACTCAAGTGGAATATGAGGCGCTGTTCCTCCAGTGTGCGTGTGGTCTCACTCTGGTGGTGGAGAACGAAATCCCAGGACAGGAAGGTCTGCTTGGGAATGGAAAACGGAGGATTTGCATCAGTGAAAGTAATCCAGCCAGGATTTATTTCAGGATATTAGAAAATAGTAATGTTTGCTTTAAAGATTCTTTGAAAAGTTCAGCTTGCTGTGGTGTTAACAAATATTGAAGAGGAGATGTTTGAATAACGAAGGAGGTGCAAGTAGAAGTCAGAAGATAACATTTCCAACCATTATATCTACAGCAGATTTTTTCTGTTGTACGTCTCAGAATGATAAATAACTTCAGCCATTTGTTTTGACGAACTGAATCCAATCAATAGCTATTGACTGGCGACTAAT
The DNA here is from genome assembly GCF_028641065.1 of Leucoraja erinaceus. Classification (NCBI taxonomy): domain Eukaryota; kingdom Metazoa; phylum Chordata; class Chondrichthyes; order Rajiformes; family Rajidae; genus Leucoraja; species Leucoraja erinaceus. Next base: position 23,023,914 of record NC_073393.1, on the reverse strand, counting down.
TTCTTGCAGCCTTTTTATCTGTGCAGTGCCTCAACTGACCAAGATTGCCTGTCTAATAAACAGGAGATCATGGGTTGTTATCCCCAGTAATGCGTTTTGCTCCCTGTAACCTCTATGAATGGTGATATACCCAGATGAAGTTGCCTCATACAGTAGGTGAATATTAAAGCTCAGGGCTAGCTGTGAGGCTGACAAAACTGTTCAAAATCCAGGAACAATGTTACACCTTTCCATACTACAACACGGCTCGGCTCCCACCATAGCTTACAAGCCAGCAGTATGAATGTCGTTTTCTCCAATTTTAAGTAACTCCTTCATTCCAACACCCTCCACCCCTCCCCCACCCTAGTCGCCCTACTAGTTCCACTGTTCGCATCCTTGTATCCCTGTCGTCAGCACATTTTCATCAGCCAACAATGGGCCATTATGGACTTCAACCTTCCTGAGGTCATCTGTTGCCAGCTCTAATTTGTTCAGGTCTTTTCTCGCCTCCAACCACCCCCCTCCACACCATCTCTATCTTTCAGTCTGAAGAACGGTTCTGACCCAAAATGTCACCTATTCCTTTCCTCCAGGGATGCTGCCTGACCCGCTAAGTTACCCCAGCATTTTGTGTCTATCTTCAGTACAAGCCAGCATCTGCAGTTGCTTCCTACACATTCCGGCTCTGACCATTGTCTCAACTTTGTAGAGGCTAAGATGTGACCTTATTGAGGTGTTCAAAGATGATGAAAGGCATGTAGAAAATGAATGCTCATGGTCTTATTCTCAGGGTAGAGTATTCTAAAACAAGAAGGCATAGACTTAAGGTGAGAGGGGAGAGATTTAAGAGGGAGTTCAGTGCCAGCTTTGTTAGATGATAATCCGTATTTGGAGTGATCTACCAGAGGAAACATAGAAACATAGAAAATAAGTGCAGGAGGAGGCCATTCGGCCCTTCGAGCCAGCACCGCCATTCATTGTGATCATGGCTGATCATCCCCTATCAATAACCCGTGCCTGCCTTCTCCCCATAAGCCTGGACTCCACTAGCCCCTAGAGCTCTATCTAACTCTCTCTTAAATCCATCCAGTGACTTGGCCTCCACAGCCCTCCGTGGCAGGGAATTCCATAAATTCACAACTCTCTGGGTGAAAAAGCTTCTCACCTCAGTCTTAAATGACCTCCCCTTTATTCTAAGTCTGTGGCCCCTGGCTCTGGACTTGCCCAACATTGGGAACATTTTTCCTGCATCTAGCTTGTCCAGTCCTTTTATAATTTTATGTTTCCATAAGATATCCCCTCATCCATCTAAACTCCAGTGAATTCAAGCCTAGTCTTTTCAATCTTTCCTCATATCTTTTCAATCTTTCCCGCCATCCCAGGGATCAATCTCGTGAGCCTACGCTGCACTGCCTCAATCACCAAAACTGTACACAATACTCTAGATGTGTTCTCACCAGAGCCCTATGCAACTGCAGAAGGAACTTATAGAATCAGTTGTAATTATGACTTTTAAAGGATGTTTGGGCAGACAAATGAATCAGAAGACTTCAAAATGCTATGGGCTTAATTTATTAGTCCATTAGCATCACTAATCATTGCTACACAGTCATACTGGTGACCAAGAAGCAGCATCTAAGCTGGTTCCCATTTTCCCTCATTTGGTCCATTCCTCTCTAAAACTTTCCTATCCATGTACCTGTCCAAGTGTATTTTTAAATATTGTTATTGTACCTCATCAACCTTCTCTGTCAATTTATTCCATATATCCACCACTCTGAGTGAAAAAATTGGCCCTCAGGTTCCAATTAATTCTTTCCCCACTTACCTTACACTTTTGTTCTCCGGTTCTTGATTTCCCTTTTCTTAGTAAAAGACTCTGTGTATTCACCTTATCCATTTCCCTCATAATTTTACATACCTCTATAAGATCATCCCTCAGCCTCCTGTGCTCCAACAAATAAAGTCCCAGCCTGCCCAACCCCCCACCCCCCCTTATAGCTCAGGCCCTCGAACCCTTACAACATCATCATCATAAATGTCCCCTGCACTCTTTGTTTGCCCTGCTCTCTGTTGCCTTTCTTTCTTGAGTATTGGCATATTATTTGCAGTTTTTCAATCCTTCGACAGAATCCATGATGGTTATTCAGTGAATTACCATGAATACATCAACTATTTCTGCATCCATTTCCTTGAAGACAGAATTGAGGGCCTTTAGCTCCATTAGGTTGCCTGATATTATTTTCCCAGCAATAAAGATTGTAATGAGTTCTTCTGCAGTGGCACAGGTGCTATCTGTACAGAGTTTGTACGTTCTCCCTGTGACCGCATTGTTTTTTTTTGGGTTTCTTGCACACTCCAAAGACGTGCAGGTTAATTGGCTTTGGTAAAATTATAAATTGTCCCTAGTGTGTAGGGTATTGCTAGCATACGGGATGATCGCTTGTCCGCGCAGACTTGGTGGGCTGAATGGCCTGTTTCCGTGCTATATTTCTAAACTCTCTAAAGTTCTCATCTTCTATCTTTTTAATTAGCTATGTATTATTAAGGGACTATTTTAGTATCTACTACTTGGAAGACAGATACTTAATAATTATTCAGAATCTCTGCCATTTTTGTTTTCCATTATTAATTCCCACATCTCGTCCTCCTGGGATCGATGTTTACTTGTGCTAATCTCTTCCTTTTTAATTAACTGCAGCAGCTCTAACTGTCTGTCTTTTTTATCACTTGTTAATTTGTTCTCAATATACAAGTTTGCAGACGACACCACCGCAGTGGGCCAGATATCAATTAATGTCGAGACAGAGCACAGAAAAGAGAATGAGATCCTTGTAGTTTGTAGCCAAGACAAAAAGCTCTCCCTCAATGTCAGCAAGACAAAGGAGATTGTTACTGACATCAGGAAGCGAAGCAGTGCACACAGTATACATTGATGGCGCTGAAGTAAAGATGTTTGAAAAATTCATGTTCCAAGAGCAATGGCCAACGCCTTAGAAAGTTTGGCGTGTCCTCAAATACCCTCACCAACGTCTACAGAGGCACCACAAGAAGCATTTCATCAGGATGCATGGTTTGGGAACAGCTCCATCAATAGACCCCAAGAAATTGCAGAGTTGTGGAAATAGCTCAGACCATCTCGTAAACTAATCTCCCTTCCATTGACTCCATCTATACTACATGCTGTCACAGCAAGGCTGCCAGCATTATAAACAATTACTCACCCACTTATTCTTCTTGTGAAAGTTGTGAATTTATGGAATTCCCTGCCACAGAGGGCAGTGGAGGCCAAATCACTGGATGGATTTAAGAGAGAGTTAGATAGAGCTCTAGGGGGCTAGTGGAGTCAAGGGATATGGGGAGAAGGCAGGCATGGGTTATTCATAGGGGACGATCAGCCATGATCACAATGAATGGCGGTGCTGGCTCGAAGGGCCGAATGGCCTCGTCCTGCACCTATATTCTATGTTTATGTTAATCATGTGTAGTCTATTCGCTGACTGGATAACATATAACAAAAAGCTTTTCACAGTACCTCGGTACACATGACAATAATAAACTAAACCAAGTGTGCGGGCAGATGGGATCAGTTTAGCTGGGCATCATGTTCGGCTCAATGTGACAAAGGACCGTTCCTGTGCTGTACTGTTCCATGATCCATGTTCTAAGAGGGCACATCTTATTCTTATAGAGGCCTGCGGTTTGGTATTCCACTTCTGTTCCAAAGCTACCCATGTTAGCAGGCTTACTGAATCTTAAATAGCTGCACACGAAAGCAGCCTATAAAATAATTAGAAAATTTCTCTTTGTGTTCTCACTATTTAACAGATTTATAAATTGCTCATTCCTAACTAACTAGCGGATGCATTCAAGTAAAATCTCCTCGGTCTCCTCTCCTGCTGTGAACTCATGGAGGCTGAAACCTTTCCACCTTGAAGAAGTGTTCTTGCTTTAATCAAGCTGCCTTCTCCTCTGGCACTGCCATGATGTCGAGCAGAAGAGATTAGGGACAGATCGATGCTGGTCACATGTCAGGAGAGTAGGCATATATAACAAGAACATTTAGAAAGGATATTTTTTTTTTTTGCAGCTTACAATGCAGCAATTTGAATGTCAATTTCTTTAATTTGAAGTAACCCCTGCATTCCCTCTCTCTACCCCTCCCTCATGCTAATCGACCTGTCAGTTCCAATATTCACATCCATATATCCCTTTGTTATCACCTCTTCCACAGTCAACAATGGACCAATGTGGGCTCCACTTTTCCTTGGTCATCTGATTTGTTCTGAACCTTCTCATACCTCTAGTTTCCCTCCCCAGACTCTGACTGAAGAAAGGTTATGACCTGAAACATCACATCTCCCTTTTCTCCAGCGATGCTGCCTGACCCGCTGAGTTACTCCAGCTTTTCGTGGCTATCAGCTTTAATAAAAATGGTTGGATTACTGTAACAGTTCTTCAGGATAACATTGTCTTCAATTGGCAGTGGGATACTCCACTGAGGAGGGAATTGACTCTGATGAAGGTCTGATGAATGTCCTTGACCCAAAACATCACCTATTCCTTTTCTTCACAGATGCTGCCTGACCCATTGAGTTACTCCAGTATTTTTTGTCTATCTTTGGGAATTGACTCCAATTACTATAAAGTCATACAGCAAGAAGATACGTCCTTCAGCTCAACTCGCCATGCCGACCATGGTACCCCAACTAAGTTTAGTTTAGTTTAGAGATACAGCGTGGAAACAGGCCCTTCGGCCGACCGAGTCCTCGCCGACCAGCGATCCCCGTACACTAGCGTTATCTTACACATCAAGGACAATTTACAATCTTTACCAAAGTCAATTAACCTACAAACCTGTACACATTTGGAGTGGGAGGAAACCGGAGCACCCAGAGAAAACCAACATGGTAACAGTGAGAATGTACAAATTCTATACAGGCAAGAGTCAAGAATGTTTTATTGTCATATGTCCCAGATAGAACAATGAAATTCTTGCAGCAGCACAACAGCAGCGCCTATAGTCAGGGTTGAATCTGAGTCTCTGGTGTTGTGAAGCAGCAACTCTACCACTGCACCTATGTGCCACCTAAGCTAATCCAATTTGAATGTGTTTGCCCCATATCCCTAAGCCTTTCCTATCCAAAAGTTTTTTAAGCTCTGTTATACTACCTGCTTCAACAACCTCCCTGTCAGCTCGTTCCACGTACCTACTACCCTTGGAGTGAAAAAGTTGCCTCACAGGTTCCGATTAAATCTTGTCCCTCTCACCTTAAACATCTGTCCTCTTGTTTTTTTGATTCCCCAACCCTGGGTAAAAAAAACAAGTTCATCACATCTTTTAAAAGACTGGGTCACCGGGCTAAGTAAGAGAAATCCCTGCTGGAATTATCTCATTTCCCAAACATAAAATTTCAATCTATTCCAGGTTTGGTTGCCTTGCAGCAGGATTATTATTTTTCATCTGAATAGCGAGAGGCAGCTGGTATTCTTGAATCTGAGCCACCGATGAGTATTCTGTACATTTAGGGTAATGCCAGCAATCATCTGCTGAAGTGCCTGGCTCCTTCAGCTCCTGGCTGACACAATTCCTTACTCTGAAGACAGACACAAAATGCTGGAGTTACTCAGCGGGTCAGGCAGCATCTCTGGAGAAAAGGAATCGGTGATGTTTCAGGTCAAGACCCTTCAGCAGTCTCAGAGTTATTCCAGCATTGTGTGAATCTCTGATGCAAACCATCATAGCGGGGGGAGAGAGAAAATAAAAATGGAACAAGTCTATGTGGGGCACAGCAAAGAAGGGGGAAAGGGGGAGGTGAAGAAGTGGTAAAGGGGTTTTGGTACGTTACCCAAAATTGGAGAATTCAGTGTTCATACCATTGGGTTGTAAGCTACCCAAGTGGAATACGAGGTGCTGTTCCGCCAGTTTGCGTGTGGCCTCCCTCAGGCAATGGAGGTGGCCCGAAACAGAAAGGTCAGTATGGGAATGGGAAGGCTAGTTAATATAATTAGCAAACAGGTGATCCAGTAGGATTTGGCAGACCGAGCGCAAGTGGTTAGCGCAACGGTCGGCAAGTCTACACTTGGTCTCGCCATTGTAAGGAGGCCACATTGGGAACACCCTATGCCATGGATGATGCTAGAGGAGGTTCACGTAAACCTCAGTCTCACATGAAGGACTAGTGGGGTCGCAATATGGAATTGAGGGAGGGGTTATAGGGACAGGTGATACATCTCCTGCAGATGTATAAATCAAGGATGTGTGGAGTAAGAGGTCTGCACTAGGCCGAAAGAGGTTGAGTTGGGAAGATGTGTTTAATAGTGGGATCCCTTAGGAGGTGACGGAAATGTTGGAGAATGATGTGTTAGATGCAGAGACTGGAGGGGTGAAAGGTCCCGGGAAACTCTACCTTTGTTCTGTCTGGGAAGAGGTGTAGCATGAACGGAACTACAGGACACAATGTGGAAGTCATCTATGACAGCAAGGCAGAAACTACATTTACTATAGAAAGAGGACATCTTTGATGTCCTAGAGCGGAAAGCTTCATTTTGGGAGCAGATGCGACAGAGACGGACAAATTGAGTGGAGGGGGGAGCGTATTTGGTATAAACCAGCATCTGCAGTTCTACAACTGAGAATTGGTGGGTTTGTAGCCAATAGAGAAAGCATCAAGAAAACATCAGTCAATAGAGAAAGAGAGATTAAGAATGGGGAGAGTGGTGTAAGAGATAGTCTGTGAATTTGAGGGCAGGGTGAAAGTTAGTCGTAAAGTTAATGAAAGCAATAGGATCTGCACAAGTAACCCTCACCTTCATCCCACCCCCTTCCACAGATGCTGCCTGACCCTTTGAGTTTCTACTGCACTTTCAGTTTTTGCTCATTATTTCAGCATCTGCAGTCTTGTGTCCATAGTCTTTTTCGCTGTTATCAGACTTGAACAGACCGCTTGCATTCTAATGATGTATTTCCAATTTTCCTCATTGCATCACTTGAAGTCTTTTTTTAAATCTGATCTTTCTCTGTAACAGTAAAACTATAGTCATCTGAAGAAGTTTCTCGACTCAAAATATCACCCATTCCTTCTCTCCAGAGCTGCTGCGTGTCCCGCTGAGTTACTCCAGCTTTTTGTGTCTATCTTCGGTTTAAACCAGCATCTGCAGTTCTTTCTTGCACGCTATATACAGCGCTCTATTTCCTTCAGAATTCACTTTAGACATACAGCATGGAAACAGGCCCTTCAGCCCACCGCGTCCACGCCAACCAGCGATCACCCCATGCACCAGCACAATCCTACACACTAGGGACAATTGACCAAAGACATTTGGAATGTGGGAGGAATCTGGAGCACCCAGAGAAAATCCACGCGGTCACGAGGAGAATGTACAAACTCCAGACAGACAGCACCCGTAATCAGGTTCAAACCCAGGTCTTGGGCACTGTAAAGGGCCTGTCCCACTTGGACAACCTAATCCAAGAGTTTAGAAGAACCTAGACGAGTTGAAAAAAATGTCAAGTTCGTGTTGACGCGCCAAAGTTAAAGTCCTCCTACGACTATGTCTACGACCTCCTACGAAGCCCCTCAACCTCAGTCTTCCACACCTGACCAACTATGACTAGCTACGAATGGAAAATTATCACATGATAAAATGATGTCATGTTTACTTTTTTTCCTTTGGCAAGTTACCGACCTACGACTACCATCACGACCTACCTATGAGTAAAACGTATCCATTTTTTCCATGCCGACCTTTTTTTGTTTTTTACTCGTGGACATATTTTATCAGGCTGGAAAAACCGCCGTGACCTACTTGAGACCACAAGTACACGGAGACTACTCACTCACGAGCATGACGAAGATTTATCAAGACCTCCTACGACCTCGTGGCGACCATGCTGTGAGTATGAGTCGAGGGCAAACTCAGCAGAGGTCGCCAATTAGATTGTGAAAGTGGGACATGGGCTGCTGCGTCACTGTCACCCGATTTTCTTTTTGCCACCTGTTGTGCTGATGTTTGATATATGGCCTCATGTATGGTGTAACCTGCCTGGATAATGGTCTCAAGTCTGAAGAAATCCGAAACGTCACGTCTCCTCCTACACCTATTTTCTATGTCACCCATTCTTTTTCTCCAGAGATACTGCCTGACCCGCTGAGTTGCTCCAGCATATTGTGTATATTTTTGGATAGTGGTAAGACTGCATTCGTAGAGCCACAAGAAACTAAATATCCATAAGAGTTATGATTCAAAACGGGAAAAGCATAATTGGATCATTGTTTTACACTACTTGCTTTGGGTTTACTATTGTCATGTGTTGCTGAAATCCTGAGCAAAAAACAAAGTGCTGGGTGAACACGGCAGGTCGGGCAGCACCCGAGGAGTGAAAAATTGAAAGGTTAAAAATTGCACTCATATAAATTCTACCTGGATAGCATACAATAAAGCATTTTGCACTATCTTGGCACACATGACAATAGTAAACCAAAAGCAACATCACAAGCAGTATAAAATAATGTTTAGTTATGCTCTTACCCATTTTGAACAATACCAGTTATGTATATTTATGTAATTAAAATAACACAAGCAGTAGTCCACCTGTTAGGCAAAGGTGTTCCAAATCTCACTCTGTGCTGAAAATGATACAGGGTCATCCACCACGATAATGAGCCTGTCAATTTGTTATTCCATGCAAGGATGTGTTACCATTCAAAGTGGAACGTCTTAGCATTGAAGCTGGCCATTCGGCCCAGCCGATATGTGCTTCATTCTCCATTCAAGCCTCCAAAACCACAGCCTGTTCCCATATTGAATCTACAAGCTGGAAAGAGTACATGAAAGACTTATGAGGATGTTGCCAGGATTCAAGGGCCTCAGCTATAGGAAGTGGTGTGTAACTATGACAAGGAACTGCAGATGCAGGTTTACAAAAAAAAGTGCTGGAATGACTCAGCAGGTGAGGCAACATCTCCGGAAAACATGGATATGTGATGTCTTGGAACGGCATAGTTCTTCATTCTGAAGATGGGTCCCTACCAGAAACGTCACCTATCCATCTTTTCCAGAGATGCTGCCTGACCTGCTGAGTTACTCCAGCACTTTGTGTCCCACGTTGAATGTCATTGACAGAATCACCGAATGTTTGATGTAGACTGAAGCATTTAACATTTGTGCAAACCATATGTTTATGCAGGCCTCAGCACTTATTGCACCATTTTGCTTCAATTGCCACTTTCCCAATTTGGTCATGTTAATTCTACCATTTCCTCTCTTGATGCTGTGCATTTTGGCAGCTGCAGAACGCGACAGAGGATCTGAAGAAAATGTCTGGCCTGTAGGGTCAGGGAATTAAGCATAAAACCATAAAAATGGAAGAAGAAGATCATTTGGCCCCTCAAACCTGCTCCACTATTCAACAAGATCATGTTGAGTTGCCTACCTCAACTCTATTTTCCTGACTTACCGCCATACAACTTGATTCCGATAATAGATGGCAGTCCACACAGCGGACGGGGGAGAGGATTGGTGCCGGGGCTGGGGTCTTACCTCCCGCACCCTCAAAGATGCTCTGGTGGTTCCGAGGTCGGCTTCAGGTGGCTCAGAGTCCGAGTGGTGGCCGCATGAGGTGAGGGGACATGGGTCAGCGTGACCGGGCAATGTGTCAGTGGAGTGGGCCGCTGGAGGTGCTGCAGCAGCCTGGGGCTCAATTAGATTGGACGCCTCAGGAAGAGGCTGATCATGCGGATCGGAAGCGGCCTGCAATGAATGGCACGAAACGGTGGAGGACACCGACAACATTGCCTGAAGATAGGCACAAAATGCTGGTGTAACTCAGATAGGCAGGCAGCATCTCTGGAGAGAAGGAATGGGTGACGTTTCGGGTCTACACCTAGACAACATCGCCTGACCTGGCTGACCCCTGCAACCCTGACCCAGTGCCGCCGCCAGGCCAACGGGCCAAGTTAAGATTCTACACTTTTAAGAACTCTGAAACTTGAAATGTACAAGATGTGCCAGAAACATGGTGATTTGTGTGTACTGCCTCAGTGTAATAAGCTAATATTCTTACCCTTCTGTACATAAGTTTGATTGTGCTATGCAGAGTGATTTTTACTGAATTGTGTGCAAAACATAAATTTCACTGACATGAGACCATAAAATACAATTGAACCATTGCAGTAATGAACCATTGAATATCCACAAATCTATCAATCTCTATTTCGAATGCAATCAATTAATGACTGTGTCGCCATGGGAACCCAGGATATGTAAATACAATGATTTACAATTCACTGACTGAACATTCACTGACTTAATGGGCAGCACAGTGGCGCAGCGATAGAGTTGATGCGTCTGAGATCCTGGTTCGATCCCGATTCAGGGTGCTTGTATGGAGTTTGCACATTCTCCCCATGACCGCATGGGTTTTCTACGGCTGCTCCGGGTTCCTCCCACATTCCAAAGATGTACAGGTTTGCAGGTTAATTGGCATTAGTAAAGATTGCAAATTGTCCCTAGTGTGTAGGATAGTGCTAATGTACGAGGATCGCTGGTCGGCTTAGACTCTGTGCACCGAAAGGCCTGTTCCTGCACCGTATATCTAAATTATACTAAGAAATGTCTCCTTATTTCTGTGCACTGCATGTTGTTACCTTTGATTCTGTCAGTTATATTATTGAAGATTAACAAAACTTGTTTTTAACTCTTTTAATCCCTTTGCATCCTCATTACTATTAATACTTTAGAAATACCGTGCGGAAACAGGCCCTTCGGTTCACCGAGTTCGCATTGAACAGCAATCACCCCGTACATTACACACGAGGGATAATTTAAAATTTTACCCAAGCCAATTAAAATCCAAACCTGCCTGCCTTTAAAGTGTGGGAAGAAACCGGAGCACGCTGAGAAAACAAACCCAAACTCTGCATGGACAGCACCCAAGTCAGGATCGAACCCGGGTGTTTGGCATTGTAAAACAGCAACTCTACCGCTGCACCACCATGCAGCCCCTCGATAATCCTACTTAGTTTTTGGCAAACTTGGAAATATTGTTTATTCTCCTAAAGCAAATCATTGAGATAGATTATGAATAGTTTTGACTCACAGTATACGAGCCCATAAAGGGCATTGCCATTCTTACACTTAGTCTCCTATCTGTTAATTAATTCTCAATCTTAGCATGTTACAGACAATTTAATGTGCTGTAAATTTGTTGAGAAAAGTCCTGCCTTCAAAAACACTAAGTAGGCCACATCCTGATTCCACCTTCTTTATTGTACCAGTCACTGGATTAGTCAAACATAATTTGTCCATTAATTTCTTACATAGAATAATGAGCATAGAAAAGTACAGCACAGGAACAGGCCCTACAGCCCACAATGTCTGTGCTGAACATGATGCCAGGATAATCTAATCTCCTCTGCCTGCACGTGATCCATCTCCCTCCATTCCCTGCACATCTATGTGCCTACCTCATGATTAATACTTTCTACATGTCTTGATATCACACCTTTTATTCTAAATGTCATTATTTTTCTAACAGGTAATGCCAAGCTAACAAATTATTGGCTACTAGTTAGATTTCTCTTTTCTTTGTTCACAAACAACAAATTTATATATAGTGACCTGAATCTTGACAGTCTGTTTCTGTCTCCACAGACCACCTGTCTGGCTGTCTATTTCAAGTATTTTATGTTTGGATTACAGCAGGTTTAGAAAAGTCACGGAGGGTTTGATTTGAAAAGGTAACATTTGCTGCAGCATTTAAAAGCAGTGGATGGAAGTAGAGAAGTTAGGGAGATGGGTTGCTAGAAGGGAGTGTACTTTATGTCTAATTCGTGTATAATGTATGTGTGATTTATTTGTACTTTGTGTACATTATTTTTAATTTGTATAATGAATGTATAATTCATATACTAGTAACTAGTCACATCTTCCCATCTCCACCCGTTTCCATCTTCCATAGAGACCATTCCCTCCGCAACTCCCTGGTTGACTCATACTTTCCCATCTAAACCACCCCTTCCCCTGGTACCTTCCCCAGCAACCGCAGGAGATGCAACACCTATCCCTATACCTCCTCCCTCGACTCTGTCCAGTGACCCTGACAGTCCTTTCATGTTAGGCAGAGGTTCACTTGCACCTCCTCCAACCTCATAGAAACATAGAAATTAGGTGCAGGAGTAGGCCATTCGGCCCTTTGAGCCTGCACCGCCATTCAATATGATCATGGCTGATCATCCAACTCAGTATCCCGTACCTGCCTTCTCTCCATACCCTCTGATCCCCTTAGCCACAAGGGCCACATCTAACTCCCTCTTGAATATAGCCAATGAACTGGCCTCGACTACCCTCTGTGGCAGAGAGTTCCAGAGATTCACCACTCTCTGTGTGAAAAAAGTTCTTCTCATGGTTTTTAAAGGATTTCCCCCTTATCCTTAAGCTGTGACCCTTATCCTGGACTTCATCGGGAACAATCTTCCTGCATCTAGCCTGTCCAACCCCTTAAGAATTTTGTAAGTTTCTATAAGATCCCCTCCATCTACTGTATCCATTGTTCAAGACATCGGCAAGACCAAACACAGACTGGGCGATCGTTTCACTGAACACCTTCGCTCAGTCCGCCTGAGCCTACCTGATGCCCCGGTTGCTAACCACTTTAATTCTCCTTCTCATTCCCACACAGACTTTCTGTCCTAGGTCTCCTCCACTGTCAGAGTGAGGCTAAACGCAAATTGGAGGAACAGCACCTCACATTTCACTTGGGCAGCTTACAGCCAAGTGGTATGATCATTGATTTCTCCAACTTCAAGTACTCCTTCTCTCTCTCTCTATTCCCCCCCACCCAAGTCACACCAGGTTCTCATTTTCAGCCAACAAACAGCTAACAATGGCCCTTTCCTTTTATCACCATTATTTTTATTGCATATGTTTCATTCATTGTATGTATCTCTCTATGTCATCGTCTATATCTCGTTTCCCTTTTCCCTGACTATTCTGAAGAAGGGACTCAATTCAAAACGTCACCCATGCTTTCTCTCCAGAAATGCTGCCTGCCCTGCTGTTACTCCAGCTTTTTGTGTCTATAATTCATATAATATGTATACCCTATGTATTATTTAATGATCGTTAATTAATTTGACTCTGAAGAAAGGTCTCGATCCGACACGTCATCCATTCCTTCTATCCAGAGATGCTACCTGTCCCGCTGAGTTACTCCAGCATTTCGTGTTTATCTACAGTGTAAATCAGCATCTGCATTTCCTTCATACACACTATGTATTATTTATGTGTACTCTATGTACAAATATGCATTATAATATAACTGATGTATAATGTTGGTAACATTTATTTAGGTGTGAACATTATGTATCATTTGTGTATAATTTATGCATAATATGTATAACATATAATTTGTGTAATCTATGTATAATATGCACAATTTATGTATATGTATAATTTATGTGTTATTGAATACAATATTCTGTGTGTTGTGAAAGTCTATGTGCCTGAGGTACTGCTGCAAACAAGGTTCCCATTGTACCTGTACATGACAATGACAATAAACTCGACTTGACTTGAGTGCCTGGCAACTGGCTAGAATGATAGTGGAAATATGAATATGCTAAAGCCTGAAGTCCCCCGAAGGGCCATGTCATAAGGGTGACAACATACTGGAGTAAGGCCATGAAGGGACCAGATGAACAGCTCAGTGAGAAGATGGGCTGATGGGGAATGGGGAGAGTAACAGTACAAACTGTGTATTAATATTTCAAATGATCTGGAGGGTGGAGGACAGAAATGGACTGATGTATAGAGATGGCAAAATAGCATGGATGTGGTTTTACGTTACAATGGAAATGTAATGGCTGGAGATGATATTGAGAGGAATAAATGTTTTGGTGATAAATGGAGATGGAAATTAATCCATACAAACTAAGCTAGTGATGCTTCTCATGCATTTTACAGCTTTTCTTCCGCATTATGGATCCTTGTCTAATGGTAAAAAGATTGTTTATTACTGAATCACAGAATTATTACAGCTCAGAACCACTCAGCCCTTTATACTTTGACAGCAATTTGCAATAACAATAGAAACCAAAATCCTTCACAATAAAGGCTGGTGTGCCATCCGTCTTCCTACCTGCTGGCTGCCACTGCAATGATAGCATTCATGACTTGTTTACAAACACAACCAAAGCCTCATGAACTGCAACATTTCCTAACCCCTCTTCATAAAAAATAATCTTTTGCTATCCTGCATGTAAAAATTTAAGAAAGAACTGCAGATGCTGGAAAAATCGAAGGTAGACAAAAAATGCTGGAGAAACTCAGTGGGTGAGGCAGCACCTATGGAGCCAAGGAATAGGTGACGTTTCGGGTTGAGACCCTTCTTCAGACTGATGTGGGGGTGGGAGGAAGAAGAAAGCAAGAGGCGGAGACAGTGGGTTGTGGGAGAGCTGGGAAGGGGAAGGGAAGGAGGGAGAGAGCAAGGACTACCTGAAATTGGAGAATTCAATGTTCATACCGTTGGGGTGTAAACTACCCAAGCGAAATATGAGGTGCTGCTCCTCCAATCTGTGGTGGGAATCACTCTGGCCATGGAGTAGGCCCAGGACAGAAAGGTCGGATTCAGAATGGGAGGGGGAATCGTAGTGCTGAGCCACCGGAAGATCAGGTTGGTTAATGCAAACTGTGCGGAGATTATCTACAACAGATAATCCTCCGACATTTTCACCACCTCCAACGGGATCCCACCACTGACCACATCTTCCCATTTCCTCCCCTTTCGGCTTTCCGCAGAGACTGTTCCATCCGTAACTCCCTGGTAAATTCATCCCTTACCACCCAAACAACCCCCTCCCCTGGTACTTTCCCTTGTAACCGCAGGAAATGCTACACTTGTCGCTTTACCTCCCCCCTCGACTCCATCAAATGACCCAAGCAGTCTTTCTAGATGATGCAGAGGTTCACCTGCACCTCCTCCAACCTCATCTATTGCATCCGCTACTCTAGGTGTCAACTGCTCAACATTGATGAGACCAAGCGCAGGTTTGGCGATCACTTCGCCCAACACCTTTGCAGAGTTTGCATTAACCAACCTGATCTTCAGGTGGCTCAGCACTACAACTTCCCCTCCGAATCCAACCTTTCTGTCCTGGGCCTCCTCCATGGCCAGAGAGAGTCCCACCGCAAATTGAGGAGCAGCACCTCATATTTTGCTTGGGTAGTTTACACTATGAACATTGACTTTTCCAATTTCAGGTAGTCCTCGCTTTCTCCCTTCTTCCCCTCCCCTTCCCAGCTCTCCCACAGCCTCCGCCTCTTCTTTTCTTCTTCTCCCTCCCCCTCCACCCCCACATTAGTCAGAAGAAAGGTCTCGACTCAAAACGTCATCTATTCCTTCGCTCCATAGTTGCTGCCTCACCCACTGAGTTTCTACAGCATTTTTGTCTACCTGCATGTAAAAGCAGTAACCTTGCATTTTATCGGTTCTATATTCCATTTTCATTACTTTGTTATATTTTGTCATTCTCGACAGTTTATTCATCTTGAATAAATTAAAATATGGATCCAGAAGAGAGAGATGGGGGTTTTAATCCAAGCAAGGTGTTGCACTTTGGGAAGTGGAATTCAAGAGGAAAATATACAACTGATGGCAAGACCCTTAACAGCATTGAAGTGCAGAGGGACCTTAGTGTCCAGGTTCATAGCTCCCTAAAAGTGGGAACACATCTAGAAAGGTGCGAGATATGCTTGTCTTCATTGGTCAGGCATCGAGTGTAAGAGTTAGGAAGTCATGGTGCAGCTCTGTAGGACTTTTGGTTGGGCTGCATTTGGAGTATTATTTGCATTTCCGGTTCCACATTACAAAAAAAGGGTATAGAGAGACTTAGGGGGGGGGGGGGGGGGGGGGGGGGGGGGGGGGGGGGGGACCTGGTTGGGGGGGAAACTGTATTTCTCAGTCCCTACCTGGTCGGTGTTGTGGCTTTTCTCCGAGCCGCATATTCGCCCCTCCCTCGCGGCCTACCACCTGGACTGGAGCGGCGTTTCTTGCTGGGACCGGCAAGAACTTCAGCTTTGGCGGTGGCACAGTGCTGAAGCACCATCGCGGAGCGGGCGATAGCTTACCACACGGCAACCCGGGTAAGGCGAGACTGCCGACTCCAACATTGCGGAGCTCTTGCTGCGGAGCGTCCAGCTGTGGGGCCGCGCTGACTTTTTAACACCGCTGAGCCCGTGATCTCTCGCCGAAATCGCCAGTGTTGGAGCTCTGAACAGCGCGGCCTGTGGACTGCGGGAGCCGCGGTCTCTGGCAGCAAGCATCCGTTCCAGACACTCTAGGCCACTGAGAGTGTTCCTCGCATTGCGGGGAGGGCCTGTAACATCGGGCCGCCGTCGTAGGGTGATATTGAGACATTTTCCCAGGATGAAATGTCAAAGTCTAAAGCCTCAACTGTGAGGTCCTGACTCAGGCAGGGAGAGAATACGTGTGGGAGACCCTTCCTCACACTGTAACTCTAGCTCATATCCCAGATCTTGCCTGTAAATCTCCACTGTACTCTCTCCAAAGACTGCTGGTTACTTCTGTCTTCATACCTTAGTTCTTCATGCAAATTTGGTGATATCCAGGTTGAATAACAGGTTCTTCCCAGCAACCATCAGGCTATTAAACACCATGAACTCCAACTAAACTTTGAACTGTGAATTGTCCTGTTTCTAGTTGGGATTTTGGGCCTTGTTTTGCTCTATATTATATTTTTTATTGTACATCATTTATTTGGTTTATTTATTGAGTACTGTGTTTACAGGCCTGTTATGATGCTGCAAATAGGAATTTCATTATTGGATTTTGGTACGTATGACAAATATACACTGGTCAGACTGCATTTGGAGTAGTGCGAGGAGTTATGTGCCCCATATCTGAGGAAGGATGTGTTGGCATTAGAGAAGGTCCAGAGGAGGATCATAAGAATAATCCCAGGATGATTGGGTTAAAATATGTTAACATATGATGTAAACTTTTGATTGCACTGGGCCTGTACTTGCTGGAGTTTAGAAGGATGAGAGGGTACCTTATCGAAACTTAACGAATAGTGAAAGGCATGGATAAAGTGGAAGCGGACATGTTTCCATTAGATGGAGAATCGAGGACCAGAGGCCATCGCCTCAGAAAAAAATAATGTACTTTTTTTAAAGACGAGAAGGAATTTCTTTAGTCAGAGGTTGGTAAATCTATAGAATTCTACCTTGTTACAGATGGCTGTGGAGGCCGTCATAGAAACATAGAAAATAGGTGCAGGAGTAGTCCATTCGTCTCTTCGAGCCATTCAATACTATCATGGCTGATCATCCAACTCAGTATCCTGTACCTGCCTTCTTTCCATACCCCCTGATCCCTTTAGCCACAAGGGCCACATCCAACTCCCTCTTAAATATAGCCAATGAACTGGCCTCAACTACTTTCTGTGACAGAATTCCAGAGATTCACCACTCTGTGTGAAAAAAAAAATTCTCATTTTGGTCCTAAACGACTTCCCCCTTATTCTTAAACTGTGACCCCTTGTTCTGGACTTCCCCAACATCAGGAACAACCTTCCTGCATCTAGCCTGTCCAACCCCTTAAGAATTTTGTAAGTTTCTATAAGATCCTCCCTCAATTTCTAAGAGTACAAGCATTGATAGGGTAGACATCCTATGAGAGTTGCATTTAATTCCCTCTATGGCCAGAATCATTAAGAGATAATATTGTAAATACTGCAGGTGTGGTTTCACCAAGGGTCCTGCATTAGCACTGAGCCTTGCGGTAACCCCACTAGTCACTGCCTGCTGCACCTGCATTCTTTCAAAACTGGGACCCATGACACTCAGGTCTCCTTGCTTTCCCCTTTTCCTGTCTGCCATTCAGATAATGGTCTACGTTCCTGTTCTTGCCACCAAAGTGGATAACCTCACATTTATCCACATTATACTGCATCTACCATGCTTGCCCACTCACCAAACCTATCCAAGTCACCTTGCAGCCTCCTAGCATCCTCCTCATGCAAACACTGGGACCGTGTTCCGTCTGGAGAAGCCTTCCCTGAAAGTCATCAGATATATTGTAACACATCCCCACTGGTTCTCCCTTATCCACTATTTGCTTCCTGTCTACTAGTTACATCCTCTGAACTCCTACATTCATCTGAACCCCCAATACCGTGTGCTTTAATTCTATAAGATTTGTGAAAGTCCAGATATAACACACACTGATTTACCTTTCTATAAATCCATGCTGAAAAATTCTATTTTGTCAGACACGATGACCTTTCACCACTTTCCAAAACCACTTTGCAAATGTGCTATCCCATCTTTAATAACTGACTCTGGCAGTTTCCCCACTACCGATGTTAGACTAACTGGTCTGTAATTCCCCGTTTTCTCTCTCCCTCCCTTTTTAAAAAGTGTGGTTACATTAGCTACCCTCCAATCCTCAGGAACTACACCAGAATCTAAAGAGTTTTGAAAAATTATCACTAATGCATCCACTATTTCTGGTGCTACTTCCTTAAGCACTCTGGGGTGCAGCCTATCTGACTCTGGGGATTTATCGGCCTTTAATCCATTCAATTTACCTAACACCACTTCCCGACTAACCTGGATTTCACTCAGTTCCTCCAACTCCTTTGACCCCCGGTTCCCTCAATTTCCGGGAGATTATTTATGTCTTCCTTAGTGAAGACAGAATCAAAGTAGTGATTCGATTGGTCTGCCATGTCCTTGTTCCCCATGATCAATTCACCTGTTTATGACTGCAAGGGACCTACATTTGTTTTAACTGATCTTTATCTCTTCACTTACCTATAAAAACTTTTGCAGACAGTTTTTATGTTCCCTGCCAGTTTTCTTTCATAATCTATTTTCCCTTCCCTAATTAAGCCTTTGTCCTCGTCTGCTGGACTGAATTTCTCCCAGTCCTCTGGTATGCTGCTTTTTCTGGCTAATTTGTATGCTTCATCTTTTGTTTTGATACTACCCCTGAATCAATGGCTATTTTTAAGCAAAAATTGACAGATTCTTGATTAGTAAGGGTGTCAGTGGTTTTGGGGAGAAGGCAGGAGAATGGGGTTGAGAGGGAAAGATAGATCAGCCATAATTAAATGGTGGAGCAGACCTGTTGGGCCGATTGGCCATATTCTGCTCCTGTAACATGAACACTCTTGACTCTAGGTATAAATTCCTGACTTTTGTTACCCAACGCTAGTTAGGAAACTTGGGATTTGAGAAGCTTCACTTGAAGGAAGTAGTTGTGCCAATCCAGTGCTTCTTTGGGAACATTTTGAGATGCGATCCTGGAATGTCACCTTTCAATGAACCTGCGCCCATATCCTCAAGTCGGAGGTGAGATTATTACTGGTGAATCACCCTGACATCAGATCTGTTGTGTGGTGTAAGTCACGCGGTTAGGCACAGCGTCTCTGAGCTCAAAACTTTAATTGCTGTCATTCTGAAGGGCTTGTGGTGTGAAATATTACAACACGTTTCCACAATCCTCACAATGATGAATTTATCTCCGAGTGGTAGGGAATTCAATCATCATCAATCCAATTAGAAAATATGTGATAGATATCTCAGGAGTAAAGAAGTAAGGGTCTTGGTGCTATAAAAGGGTTATAATGTCTGGCAACACAGAAACAGGCACTTGAGCTCTGTATGTACAGTTTTGAACACCCCGACAGGAAAGATGTTAAAGATAGACACAAAGAGCTGGAGCAACTCAATGGGTCAAGCAGCATCTCTGGAGAAAAAGGATGGGTGACATTTTGGGTCAGGACTAAAAGTAAGATGCAAGTGTCCGTGTGGAGCATGTACATTCACTCTGTATCCACTTAGGTTTCCTCCTGACCCTCCGGTTTCATTCCAGTCCAAACATTGGATTGAAACCAGGTCACTGAAGCTGTGAAGCCACCATCTTTATCTAGTTTAATTTAGTTCAGTTTAGAGATACAGCGTGGAACAGGCCCTTTGGTCCACTGAGTCCCTGCTGACCAATGATCACTCTTCACACTAGTTCTATGATATACAATTTTCAAATCTACTCCCTACACACTAAGGATATTTTGCAGAGGCCAATTAATCTATAAACCTGTACGTTTTTGGGATGTGGAAGGAAACCGGAGCACCCGGAGGAAACCCAAGCAGAAATAGGAGAACCAGCAAACTCAACACCAGCGGTCAGGATCGAACCTGGGTCTCTGGTGCTGTGATGCAGTGGATCTTCACCAGAAAACACTACTGGAATCTTACGGTGATCAGGAAAACTTAGTTCACACATATTCACAAAGTGAAAATCAGATGACATAAGAACGTTAAATATTCCAATTTTAACAAATGGCAGAGCATGAAATATTAGACAGAATTTGAGGTCAATGGAACAATGCTGAAAGTTCTTATTGATTGTTATTCTTTAGCATTTGTCAGCATGGTATCATTAGGGACATGTAGAAATGAAAGAAAACAATCTTAAAACTGATGATTACTTGCACTGCAGGCACAGAGCATAAAATTGGAGTCTGATATTTATTCCAAAATAAATCCACGACTGACCTAATGACAAATCCCATTTTACTTGCATTTTTATTATGGGTTTAACATCCCAAGACGTTTTGCAACATTGCAAGCAGATAAACAAAACCAAGGAAGAATTTGGGGCTGGTAAATAAAATATAAAAATGACAGGCTAGAGGGCATTATTTTAAGGGGAACAAAATTTTAGGCAGATGGGCACACCACCCTCTGTGCATAGAAACAGCACAAAAACAGCAGAGAAAATGCATGTATTTACAGGGAGAACATACAAACTCCGTACAGATAGCACCCGTACTCGGGATCGAATCTGGGTCCCTGGTGCTGTAAGGCGGCAACTCTAACACTGTGCCGCCCAAAAAATATTATAAAATATATATTCGCACATCTGTCTGTGCTCTACGCATGAAGAAAAGTTTTAATCTTCTGAGGGTTAATGCTGCTGCTGAGATATTTGGGCTGCCACTGAGTTTACTGATCATACCACAGAGAGACAATAATTGTATTGATTTAATTTGTTGTGAGGTATTTCCACTTGCCAGTATATGTATGTTGATGGAGATGCAGGCTGTGCTATTTTAGTGTAGTCATTAGCCGGTTTAGCTGATGTGTTAGTGCGGTGCAAGAAGGAGTTTGATGAGATCGAGTTAAGTGGAAAGTGAAAATAGCAAATAGGAAATGAAACCCCTGGTGTGATTGCACCTGGAAAAGTGCAGCTCCAAAAACACTCAAGAAGATTGATATCGCCAAGGACAATGCAGGCCATTTGAGCGACACCTTATCCATCAGCTCAGATGCACACTCCAATGCACTGTGACTGCAGTGTACACCATCCACAACACACACCACAAAGTTTTTATATCATCAGGTATTTTAATCAAAAGGGGTGGCACAGCACCAGGTACCCGGGTTCGATCCCGACTTCGGGTGCTGTCTGTACGGAGTTTGTACCTTCTCCCTGTGACCACGTGGGTTTTCTCCGGGCGCTCCGGCTTCATCCCACACTCCAAAAATGTGAATGTCTGTAAGCTAATTGGCTTTGGTAAAATTATAAATCATCCCCAGTCTGTATGATTGAGCTAGTGTATGGGCTGATCACTACTCAGCATGGGCCAAAGGGTTCCATGCTGTATCTCTAAAGACTAATGTCTTCTTGAATAGATTCTCCTGAAATAACATTTCTGCAATTTAGTTGAGCTTATAATTACAGCATGGAAACAGACCGTTCAGTCCAACAAGTCCACAATCAAATCACCCATTTACATTATTTCTATATTATCCCACTTTCTCATCCATTACCTGCATGCTAGGGGTGATTTACAGAGGCCACGTAAACCTACAAACAGCCCCTTCAGCCCAGTGAGTTCACGCCAACCATCGATCGGCCAATCACACTATTTCTATATTATCCCACTTTCGCATTCACTCAGTACTCACAAGGGGCGATTTACAGAAGGCCAGTTAAACTAAAAACCCACATGGCTTTTGGGATGTTGTTCCTCCAACACCCGAGCATCTGGAGAAAACCCATGTGGTCACAGAGAGAATGTGTAAACTCCATGCAGGCGGAACCCAAGGTCAGGAACTAACTTGGTTTTCTGGCGCTGTGAATATATAATTGGTTTTGCAATGTGTTGGAATATTGAGTGGATATGCTTAGTAAATCAATACATTTTTGATCAGATGTCATAGAATCATACAACATAAAATCAGGCCCTTCGGCCCAACTTGCACACACCAACCAAAATGCAGCATCTAAACTAGTCCCACCTGCCGGTGCCATAACCCTCTGAACCTATCCCATCCATGCACCTGTTCAAATGTCTTTTAATGTTATGATAGTACCTGCCTCAACAACCTCCTCTGGCAGCTTGTTCCTTATACTCCCCATCCTTTGCGTAAAAAATAGTAGCTCTCAAAAAGGCTCTCGATTTCCCTACACTAGGCAAAAGACTGCATTTTTCCAATCCATTCCTCTCATGATCTCATACATATCTCTAAAATCACCCCTCATCCTCCTGTGACCAATCTCACTCTTTTGTTCCAAATGCAGGCAAGTGGGGCTAGTGTTGATGGGATATATTGGCTGGTAGGGGCAAGTTGGGCTGATTCCATGCTGTAAGACCCTATGACTCCAAGTTAAAGGCTATGCATCAATTTCACAGCAAAAGTACAAATGCTCCAGCAGTTCAGACCTTCAGATGATCAAAAGTTCGACCAAAGAGGTCATGTTTGAGGAACATCTTAAAGGAAGACAGAGAGGTGAAGAGACAGAAGGTTTTTAGGGAAGAATTTCCCCAGGATATTGGCCCGATTCAATAATTAGCCCATTGTTCTTGCACTAAGGAAGTTCCAGTCAATATTCTATTCGTTTAGAGGCACAGCAGAGGACCTTCAGACCTCTGAGTGTAGTTGGAGTTGACGGTGGGCAATCTGGTGATTGATGCTCTGTCCCTTTCAATGAGGATTCAATATTGAGCTGCCGAGACTGAGCTGGTAATCCAGAAAGATCCACAGGAATAACTTTAACCTCTCCAATAGGTACAACATTTGGTGGCACAGAGGTAGAGTTGCTGCCTTACAGCACCAGAGGCCCGGGTTTGATCCCAACCACAGGTGCTGTCTGTGTGCAGTTTGTAAGTTCTCCTTGTGACCTTGTGGGATTTCTCCAGGGTCTCTGGTTACCTCCCACTTTCCAAAGACATATAGGTTGTAGGTTCATTGACTCTGGTAAAATTATAACGTGTGTAGGATAGTGCTAGTGTACGGGGATTGCTGGTAGGCATGGACTTGGTGGGATAATGTGTTCGTTGCCACACTATGTCGGAAGTCCAAAAGTCTAAAGCTTTTACAGCGCCCTCCATAATGTTCGGGACAAAGGCCATTATTTATTTGCCTCTGTACTCCACAATTTGAGATTTGAAATAGAGGAGGAAAACCCCCCCCAAAAAAACCCACATCTGGTTAAAGTGCACATTGTCAGATTTTAATAAAGTCCATTTTATATACAATTTGGTTTCAACATGTAGAAATTAGAGCAGTGTTTATACATAGTCCCCCCCCCATTTCAGGACACCATAATGTTTGGGACACAGCAATGTCATGTAAATTAAAGTAGTCATGTTTAGTATTTTGTTTTAAATAACATTTGCATGCAATGACATTGAAGTCAGCAAATCATGGATATCACCAGTTGCTTCTCTGATGATGTTCTGCCAGGCCTGTATTGCATATAGCTTATGCTCGTTTTGAGGGCTAGTCCCCTTCAGATTTCTCTTCATCATATAAAAGGCATGCTCAATTGGTTCAGATTGGGTGATTGACTTGGCCACTCAAGACATGACCATTTTTTTTTATAGATGAGAGGGTATGATTTGGGCAGTTCCTTCTCTCCTCCATACTTTGTTCTTGCCATCACTCTGATACAAGTTAATCTTCATCTCATCTGTCCACAAGGCCTTTTTCCAGAACTCCGATTTCTCTTTTAAGTACTTCTTGACAACTGAATTCTGGCCATCCTATTTTTGTGGCTAACCAGTGGTTTGCATCTTGCAGTGTAGCCTCTGTATTTCTGTTCATGAAGTCTTCTGCAGACAGTGGGCATTGACAAATCCACACCGGACTCCTGAAGAGTGTTTCTGATCTGTCGGACAGGTGTTTGGGGATTTTTCTTTAATACAGAGAGAATTCTTCTGTCATCAGCTGTGGATGTCTTCCGTGGCCTGCCAGTCCCTCTGCGATTAGTAAGCTCACCAGTGCTCTCTTTCTTCTTAATGATGTTCCAAACTGTTGATTTTGGTACGCCTGAGGTTTGGCTGACGTCTCTAACAGTTTTATTCTTGTTTCTCAGTCTCATAATGGTTTCTTTGACTTTCATTGGCACAACTTTGGTCCTCATGTTGATAAATAGCAATAAAAGTTTCCAAAGGTGATTGAAAAGCTGGAGGAAAGACTTGGTGCTGAGAGCTCTTATACCTGCATTAAGGAGGCAATTAAACACACCCGAGCAATTACAAACCATGTGTCCCAAACTTTACAGTGCCCTGAAATGGGGGGGGGGGGGGGGGGGGGGGGCACTGTATAAACACAGCTGCAATTTCCACATGGTGAAACCAAAATGTATAAAAATAGCCTTTATTAAAATCAGACAATGTGCACTTTAACTACATGCGAGTAATTTTAATTAGAAATTTCAAATTTGAGTACAGAGGCAAATAAATAATGGGTCTTTGTCCCAAAATTATGGAGGGCACTGTACATTCAGAAGATGCAGTCCATGCATTTAGCCAGGGCTTATATACACTTGTACTCTAATAATGTGTGCTTCTTATGCACAAGGTTAAGAGAACCTGCTCCACAGGTTCTGAATACGATATGCTAGCACTGAGCCAGAACATCAGCAGAATGTGATTTGCAACTATCATCAGTTTTCGAATTACACCGAGTGGTTTAATGCCCATTCGGAAGCAACTTGCAAAAAATAATGTCCGGGAAACGCAACTGAAATTAAGCTGTAATTCCTGCCTATAAAGAACTCAAGTGATGATTTAAATAGAAAGTTAATCTGCATTGTTGGCCCAGTTTATAGCACACTTTTTATCCGACTCAGAATATTATTGAGCCAGAACACAGTGTGGTACAGTGGCGCAGCGCCAGTGACCCAGGTTCAATCCTGACTGCAGCTGCTGAGTGCGTGGAGTTTGCACGTTCTCCCTGTGACCGCATGAGCTCCTTCTGGGTGCCCCAGTTTCCTCCCACATCCTGGAAACAAGTGGATTTACAGATTAATTAACCTCTGTAAATTGCCCCCAATGTTTATAGATAGGGTACATAAGTGGAATAATATAGAACTAGAATGAACAGGTGACCCATACCTGGCATGGACTTGATGGGCCAAAGGGAATGTTTCAATATTGAATCTTTCAATCAATTAATTATGGGTTAGAAATATCACCTAATTTTGGCTGACATTCCAGCATTGTAGACTTGGAATTCAATTGACATCAGGAACATAGATACAAAAAGCTGGAGTAACTCAGCGGGTCAGGCAGCATCTCTGGAGAAGAGGAATAGGTGACATTTCGGGTCAAGACCCTACTTCAGACCACCATCAGGAATGTGCCCTTTACATGGGATGTGAAGCAAATGTCTTATTTGAGCAGGTTGGTAAATCACAGAGTCTTAGAGAGGTACATCGCTGCAACAGGTTCCATTCGGCCCATTACTTCTGCAAGTCATCAAGCTCCCTTTTTTACACTAATCCTACCCTAACTCACTTTTTCCTCACTACTCTGCATCAATTCACCCCAAATGACAGGATGGTGTGAGCAGTTTGGGCCCCATATCCAAGAATATGCTGGGTTTGGAGAAATTCCAGAGGAGGTTTATAAGAATGATCGGTTTAATATACGAGGACCATTTGAAGTCTCTGTGCCTGTACTCATCGAACCTTAGAAGGATCAGCGGTAGATCTTGATACCTATGGGATGATGAAAGGCCTAGATAGAGTGGACACAGAAAGGATGTTTGCAGTAATGGGAGATTCTAGAACCAGAGGGCACAGCCTCAGAATAAAAGGATGTACCTTCAAAATGGAGGCAAGGAGGAACTTCTTTAGCCAGAGGGTAATGAATTAGTGGAATTAATTGCCACAGACATCCGTTGGCCAAGTGATTGAGTATTTTTAAGGCAAAAATTGATAGGTTCTTAATTAGGAAGGGCATCAAGGGTTATGGGGAGAAGGCAGGAGAATAGGGTGAGGGAAAAATCGAACAGCTGTAATTGAATGATAGAGGAAACTCAATGGGCTGAATGACTCAAGTCTGCTCTTATGTCGTATGGTAATATACAGGTACAATGAAAATCTAGTTTGCAGCAGGTACACAGGCACAGACACAGACAACATTCAAACAGATAAATTATATATAAATAATTTTACACAAATTCTACAGGACAATGAAGAGAAAAAAAGACTAAACAGTAATTAGAAAACAAGTCTGTGGTAGCACAAGCAGTGGTCTACAGAGTTCCATTGCCAAGGAAAGATTGGGGTTGTGCAGGCTGGTTCATGAACCTGATGGTTATTGGAAAGTAGCTGTTCCTGAACCTGGTGGTCTGGGAATTTAAGTGTCTGTATCTCCTGCCCGATGGTAGCAGAGAGAAGGTAGCATGGCCCGATGGTGGGGAACCTTAATGATAGATGTCGTCTTGAGGCAGCGCCTCATGTAGATACTTTCTATGGTGGGGAGGGCTGTGGACGTGATGAACCACTCTTTCCTGCCTGCCTCAATCCCATTTATTTTTCAGCTGGAATATAATCAAGAACAATATCTACCATTTAGATTCAGGTTGATTCAAAAGTGAGTGTGATTACAGTTGAGAAATTTGCAATGCAGACAAGGATGATTTAATTGGTGAGCTTAAGTGAAAGTGACTGAGAATGTTGCAGCATTAGGGAGGCTGCGAGGATCAGTGCATAAAGGAACACTGAATTCTTGTCAAACCTGCACAGTGCCTAAGTGAAGCAGTCTCTCCATTTTAGCAGTGCAATAGATTGGAAAACAAACTTGGACTCACTGTCTTGACAATGTGACAAATTAATCCTGATGTACAAATTCACAGACTGCATTTCCAGACAAATTTATCCAACCCAAGATTTATTACATTCATTGGACGGAGATTGAAAAGGGAGACAAATTCATTGGGTGGGTCTGATCATAGATTAAGTAAGACAGAGTGTTAAGAAATCTGCTTGCTTTTATTTATTTTGTTTCCATCAGTAATATACAATAGTGATAATGATAAGGGGGTGTTATTGAAGTAAGGTGCAGAGTAGTGAATTCAAATTTCACCCATGCTTTTGTCATTAGACTTTAGAAATTCAATATGGAAACAGGCCCTTCGATCCATCGAGTCCACGCTGACCAGTGATCACCCCATACACCAACACTATCCTATACACTAGGGGCAATTTAACAAATTTAGCAAAGCCAATTAAACTGCAAACCCACAATTCTATGAAGTGCAGGAGGAAACTGGAGAAAACTACTGCATTGAGTTAATGCATTGGACAAAGTCAGCATGGATTTATGAAAGGTAAATCATGTCTGACGAATCTTATAGAATTTTTTGAGGATGTAACTAGTAGCGTGGATAGGGGAGAACCAGTGGATGCGGTGTATCTGGACTTCCAGAAGGTTTTCGACAAGGTCCCACATAAGAGATTAGTATACAAACTTAAAGCACATGGCATTGGGGGTTCAGTATTGATGTGGATAGAGAACTGGCTGGCAAACAGGAAGCAAAGAGTAGGAGTAAACGGGTCCTTTTCACAATGGCAGGCAGTGACTAGTGGGGTACCGCAAGGCTCAGTGCTGGGACCCAAGCTATTTACAATATATATTAATTATCTGGATGAGGGAATTGAAGGCAATATCTCCAAGTTTGTGGATGACACTAAGCTGGGGGGCAGTGTTAGCTGTGAGGAGGATGCTAGGAGACTGCAAGGTGACTTGGATAGGCTGGGTGAGTGGGCAAATGTTTGGCAGATGCAGTATAATGTGGATAAATGTGAGGTTATTCATTTTGGTGGCAAAAACGGGAAAGCAGACTATTATCTAAATGGTGGCCGATTGGGAAAGGGGGAGGTGCAGCGAGACCTGGGTGTCATGGTACACCAGTCATTGAAGGTAGGCATGCAGGTGCAGCAGGCAGTAAAGAAAGCGAATGGTATGTTAGCTTTCATTGCAAAAGGATTTGAGTATAGGAGCAGGGAGGTTCTACTGCAGTTGTACAGGGTCTTGGTGAGACCACACCTGGAGTATTGCGTACAGTTTTGGTCTCCAAATCTGAAGAAGGACATTATTGCCACTGAGGCCAGTTCATTGGCTATATTTAAGATAGAGTTAGATGTGGCCCTTGTGGCTAAGGGGATCAGGGGGTATGGAGAGAAGGCAGGTACGGGATACTGAGTTGGATGATCAGCCATGATCATATTGAATGGCGGTGCAGG
Source organism: Leucoraja erinaceus (assembly GCF_028641065.1). Lineage (NCBI taxonomy): Eukaryota > Metazoa > Chordata > Chondrichthyes > Rajiformes > Rajidae > Leucoraja > Leucoraja erinaceus. The sequence continues at coordinate 22,995,359 of NC_073393.1, read as the reverse complement.
CTCAAAGGGCTGAATGGCCTATTCCTGCACCTAATTTCTATGTTTCTATGTTTCTAAAACCCACATGGCAATAGGGAGAAGGTACAAACACCGCACAGATAGCACACGTAGTCAGGATCGAACCCAGGTCTCTGGTGCTGGGGGAAATGTTCAAAAAACATTTAGACAGGTACATGGATAGGATATGTTTGAGGGATACAAGCTAAATGCAGGCAGGTGGGAACAATGTAGATGGGGCATGTTGGTCTTTTTAGGCACGTTGGCCGAAGGACCTGTTTTCATGCTGTCTGAGAATTCCACAAGATCTTTCTCTGTACCTGATAAGGGAGGTAGAACCTTGGTTCCATAACTCATCCCAAACAAAGATCTCTGTTAATGCAATGCTTCACAATGGAAAGTCATTCTCGATATCAAAGTGCTGCCAAAGAAGAACTCCTTCAGTATTGCACAGGAGAAGCCTACTGTATTCAAGTCTACGGCAAACCATTCAAACAGATGAAAGAAAGTGTTATTCACCAGCTAAGGCTGTCAATTAGATTAATATTTGGCAAACAAAACGATGAAGACATAAATGCGTTAGAGTGATAGGGGGAATTGTTGTACATTTGGACAGGCCAGATGACTGCAAAAAGTTGTGAACACTGCCCAGTCCATCACCGGCTCTGACTTCCCCACCATCTAAGGGATTTACCAGAATCGCTGCCTCAAAAAAAAAAAATCAGAGACCCACACCACCTTGGCCACACACTAATTTCACCACTGCCATTGGGAAGAAAGTACAGGAGACTGATAACTAACATCCAGGTTCTGGAACTGCTTCTTTCCTACAGCCATTCAGCTATTAAACATTACAACCTCAAATAAACTCCGAACTACATAACTATTATTGCACTATTGTTTTTTTTAATGTGTATGTATATGTATATAAATGATCAATATGTGTGTATTTGTGAGTATATATACACGCATACATACATATTACACACTGAACTTTTTTTTCCTCTCATTTATTATATTGTTTACAGTCTACTATGTTAACATATTCTGTTTGTGGTGCTGCATGAAATAATTTCACTGTTCTATCTGGGACAATAAAACACTCTTGACTCCAAGGGCTGCCAAGCAAATTTCCAACGGTTCTATGTCTGCTTAATCTGCCATTGCTTAATCTCCCTTTGAAACAATTAGTTATTCACAAGATCAATGTAATTGGTTCAGATTTTCTTTTCGTTCAATTGATCTCCATCAATATGGCTCTTTTTTTTCTAATGTAATTGGCGTTTAGCGCAAGATAAAATCCAGAAGAGTCCGATTAACAATAGTCCCAGGGTCTCCAATGAGGTAGGTGGTAGGGCAGGAGCAGGACCACTCTAGTCAGTGATGGGATGGTTCAGTTGCCCAATAACAACTGGGAAGAAACTGTTCCTGAATCTTGAGATGTGCGTTTTCAAAAACCTTTACCTCTTGCCTGATGGGAGAAGACTGAATGACCAGGGTGAGACTTGTCCTTGATTATGCTGGTGGCCTTGCCGAGGCAGCATGAGGTGTAGATAGAGTCAATGGCAGGGAGGTTGATTTGTGTGATGATCTGGGCTGCATCTACAATTCTCTGCAATTTCTTGGATGGAAATGTTCCCAACCCATGTCGTGATGCATCCTGATAAAATGCTTTCTGTGACACATTTAACCATTCCAGCCAAGAACAGTTAGATTGATTAATGAATACCATATTGTAACCAAGTTGCATCAACATGGATAAAATAGATCAATAATTAATGTATTGTTATTAGTCTCCTTGACAATGAAATTCTTTTATTTCATGAAGTAGTGTGCAAATACTTTGCATTTAATTAATAATTTAATTTAATTATTTCCAAGTTTATTCCCGTAATGAGCATCTATTCTTGATCCCATCTCTTACACACCACAATTTGTGTTGGTATCTCCAGGGATCGAGGTAGATCTCATGATTTATTCTTGGGTTATTGTTAATACATTCCCTGGTGGCGTCTATGACAGCATGTGGGAGGCAGGTAAGACTTCCTTGCCAAGCAAGTTGCCGCTTTCTGCAAGAGACACTTTTCACTTTGCTGCAGATTCGGTAATTATCCGAAACTTAAGTACAAGAGTCAGGAAGTCATGATGCATAATAAGTCTTTGAAGATAGACGAAATGGTGGAGTAACTCAGTGGGTCAGGTGGCTGCTTTGGAATAAAGGATAGGCGAGGTTTTGGATAAAAACCCTTCGTCAGACTTAGATTCAGAGGAGAGGGAAAGAAGAGGTATGAAAAGGTTACAAACAAATCAGAACCAATAACAACGACCAGGGCAAGGTGATCTTTGCACACTAGAGTATAGATTCTGCACGCCGTATCTTCCCCTTTGCTCTATTGTTGTTGAGTTTGACTTGATTGTATGCGGTATATCCTCTGATGACTTTGGACAGCATGTAAAACAAAGCTTTTCACTGTACCTCGATACATGCAACAATAAAAACATAGATCTAAAGAATAGAGCCAGCTGTCAGTGGAATTCCACACAACCTGTCTGAACAATCACGACCCAAATCATCACCTGTCCATTTTGTCCAGAGATGCTGCCTGACCCGCTGAGTTACTCCATCATTGTGTGTCAAACATAGAAATTAGGTGCAGGAGTAGGCCATTCAGCCCTTCGAGCCTGCACCGTCATTCAATATGATCATGGCTGATCATCCAACTCAGTATCCCGTACCTGCCTTCTCTCCATACCCCCTGATCCCCTTAGCCACAAGGGCCACATCTAACTCCCTCTTAAATATAGCCAATGAACTGGCCTCAACTACCCTCTGTGACAGAGTTCCAGAGATTCACCACTCTGTGGGAAAAAAGTTCTTCTCATCTCGGTTTTAAAGGATTTCCCCCTTATCCTTAAGCTGTGACCCCTTGTCCTGGACTTCCCTAACATCAGGAACAATCTTCCTGCATCTAGCCTGTCCAACCCCTTAAGAATTTTGTAAGTTTCTATAAGATCCCCTCTCAATCTCCTAAATTCTAGAGAGTATAAACCAAGTCTATCCAGTCTTGCTTCATAAGACAGTCCTGACATCCCAGGAATCAGTCTGGTGAACCGTCTCTGCACTCCCTCTATGGCAACAATGTCCTTCCTCAGATTTGGAGACCAAAACTGTACGCAATACTCCAGGTGTGGTCTCACCAAGACCCTGTACAACTGCAGTAGAACCTCCCTGCTCCTATACTCAAATCCTTTTGCAATGAAAGCTAACATGCAATTCGCTTTCTTTACTGCCTGCTGCACCTGCATGCCTACCTTCAATTACTGGTGTACCATGACACCCAGGTCTCGCTGCATCTCCCCCTTTCCCAATCGGCCACCATTTAGATAATAGTCTGCTTTCCCGTTTTTGCCACCAAAATGGATAACCTCACATTTATCCACATTATACTGCATCTGCCAAACATTTGCCCACTCACCCAGCCTATCCAAGTCACCTTGCAGTCTCCTAGCATCCTCCTCACAGCTAACACTGCCCCCCAGCTTAGTGTCATCCGCAAACTTGGAGATATTGCCTTCAATTCCCTCATCCAGATCATTAATATATATTGTAAATAGCTGGGGTCCCAGCACTGAGCCTTGCGGTACCCCACTAGTCACTGCCTGCCATTGTGAAAAAGACCGTTTTACTCCTACTCTTTGCTTCCCGTTTGCCAGACAGTTCTCTATCCACATCAATACAACATTTAAGACATTTGGACAGGTACATGGATAGGATATGTTTAGAGGGATATGGGCCAAATACAGTTCCGTGGGATCAGTGTAGATGGTGTATCTTGATCAGCATTGGAAAGTTGAGCTGAATGGCCTGTTACTCTGACTAGGACTATTTTACAATGGCCCAAATCAACAAGGTCCTAACAAAATGTTATAAATTCAGATTAAATTTTGAAAAGTCACAGATTCTCATTAACATATGAACAGAATAAATTCAGACAGCAATTTGTGATGGCATCATACACGAGAGATTAAAGCAATGAAACTCATTCCCACAACCGCCTATTGTGACAAATTGGAAACAGATACTGATAGAAACAATTTTATTTAATACATGCATTGTTATTTAGCTTGGCCAAGATATGCGATAACTTTTTTCTCCTCAAATGAATGGATAGGTTTAAAGGGACATAGACTAAACGTGGGCAGGTGGGACTAGCGTAGATGGGGCAGCTTGGTTTACTTGGGCAAGTTGAGCCAAAAGGCCTGTTCCTGTGCTGTATGATCCTATTACTCCGATTCTAAATGCAACACATTTCTTGGTTTGATCCAGCATTCCAAGTCCAAGTCCAAGTGAGTTTATTATCACGAGTCCCTGTATTAGACAATGAAATTCTTGCTTTGTTTGAGCACACAGAAAAGAGTAGGCACTTACTACAAAACTGATAAATGTGTCCAAATATCATGATATAAATATACACACATGAATAAATAAACTGATAAAGTGCAAATAGCAGAAAGTGGTTATTAATAATCAGAGTTTTGGCCGAGCCAGGTTTAATAGCCTGATGGCTGTGGGGAAGTAGCTATTCCTGAACCTGGTTGTTGCAGTCTTCAGGCTCCTGTACCTTCTACCTGAAGGTAGCAGGGAGATGAGTGTGTGGCCAGGATGGTGTGGGTCTTTGATGATAACGCCAGTCTTTGAGGCAGCGACTGCGATAAATCCCCTCGATGGAAGGAAGGTCAGAGCCGATGATGGACTGGGCAGTGTTTACTACTTTTTGTAGTCTTTTCCTCTCCAGGGCACTCAAATTGCCGAAACAAGCCACGATGCAACCGGTCAGCATGCTCGCTACTGTGCACCTGTAGAAGTTAGAGAGAGTCTTCCTTGACAAACCGACTCACCGTAATCTTCTCAGGTAGTAGAGGAGCTGATGAGCTTTTTTGATAATTGCGTTAGTGTTCTCGGACCAGGAAAGATCTTCAGAGATATGCACGCCCAGGAATTTCAAGTTCTTGACCCTTTCAACCATCGACCCTTTGATATAAATGGGGCTGTGGGCCCCCCTCCTACTCCTTCCAAAGTCCACAATCAGTTCCTTGGTTTTGCTGGTGTTGAGGGCCAGGTTATTGCGCTGGCACCATATGGACAGTTGCTCGATCTCTCTTCTGTACTCCGACTCATCCCCATCAGTGATACATCCCACAACAGTGGTGTCATCAGCAAACTTGATGATGGAGTTCGCACTGTGGTTGGCTACGCAGTCATGGGTATAGAGCAAATACAGCAGGGGGCTGAGCACGCAGCCTTGAGGTGCTCCCGTGCTGATTGTTATCAAGGCTGACACATTTCCACCAATACGAACAGACTGTGGTCTGTGAATAAGGAAGTCGAGGATCCAGTTGCAGAGGGATGCACAGAGACCCAGTTCTGCGAGTTTGGTAACCAGTTTGGAGGAGATGATTGTGTTGAATGCCAAGCTGTAATCGATGAATATCAGCCTGACATACGAGTTTTTGTTGTCCAAGTGGTCCAGTGCGGAGTGGAGGGCCAGCGAGATCGCATCCACCGTTGATCTGTTGTGGCGATAAGCGAACTGCAGTGGGTCTAGGTTTTTGTCAAGGTAGGAGTTGATTTGCTCCAGGATCAGCCTCTCAAAGCACGTCATCACCACCGGCATTAGTGCCACTGGTCGATAGTCATTGAGGCACGTCACCTTACTCTTCTTTGGCACCGGTATAATTGATGCCCTTTTAAAGCAGGTGGGGAGTTCAGACCTCAGAAGTGAGAGGTTGAAAATGTCCGTAAAAATTCCCGCCAGTTGGTCCGCACAGGTTTTTAGAACACGACCGGGTATATCATCAGGACCAGGTGCTTTTCGGGGGTTCACCCCTCTGAAGGATTTCCCGACGTTGGCCTCTGACTGAGACTGAAATACCATCACAGCGAATGGGGGATCGGGAAGGCACATCAGTATTCTCCCTGTCAAAGCGTGCGTAAAACGCATTGAGCTCGTCAGGGAATGACGTTTCACCGACATTCGAGCTGCCTCCTGGTTTCGCCTTGTAGGAGGTGATTGCATTCAGGACCCGCCACAGCTGCCAAACATCTGTCTCATCCTCCAGTTTGGAGCAAAGTCCCTTTTGGCCTTTTTGATGGCCTTGCCAAGGTCGTATCTGGACTTCATGTAGGCCACTGTATCATCGGACATGAATGCCCTGTGTCTGGACTTTAGAAGAGTGCGGACCTCAAAGTTCATCCAAGGTTTCTGATTGGGAAACACTCGGAAAGTTTTTGTAGGGATGCAGTCCTCCACACATTTCTTTATGAAGTCTGTAACGACTGTGGCGTATTCGTTCAAGTCCAGTGCCGAGTCCTTGAACATTGCCCAGTCTACAGACTCCAAACAGTCCTGGATTTGTTCTTCAGCCCCCCCCCCCCCCCCTCCCGACCAGCTCGGTACTGTCCTCACTTCTGGGGGTGCGCTCTTCAATTGCTGCCTGTAGGCAGGAAGAAGCAGCACCGCAGTATGGTTGGACTTACCGAAGTGAGGGCGAGGGATAGAATGATAGGCATTCTTGATGGTGGTGTAGCAGTGGTCGAGGGCGTTAGGTCCTCTGGTGCTGCAGGAGATGTGTTGGGGGAAATTGGGGAGTGATTTCTTGAGGTTCGCCTTATTGAAGTTCCCGGCAATGGTGGTAAATGCCTCGGGGTAAGACGTCTGGTGTTTGTTGACCACGGCGTGCAGCTCCTCCAGTGCCAGACGGACATCTGCCTGGGGTGGGATGTAGACCGCGGTCAGGATAACGGAGGTGAATTCTCTTGGGAGGTAGAAGGGACGGCACTTCACCGTCAGATATTTGAGGTGTGGAGAGCAGGAGTTGGACATGACTGCCACGTCGGAACACCACGCAGAGTTGACCATGAGGCAGGTTTGCAGGAAAATCAATAATCCGTACTCTCCGACATACAAGGAACAATTTACAATTTTTACCAAAGCCAATTAACCTACAAATCTGAACATCTTCGGAGTGTGGGAAGAATCCAGAGCACCCGGAGAAAACCCATGTGGTCACAGGGAAAATGTACAAACTCCATACAGACAACATCCAAGCTCAGAATCAAATCTGGGTCCCTGGCACTGAGGCAGCAAAACTCCCACTGTCACGGTTTCACCCTAATGACAGCGCAATTGTCCAGTTGTTATAATGTTCCCCTTAATCACCCAACTCCCCTGCATCACTACAACAGGAGCAATAGACGAGAGGGGAGACCCAAGGGGCAGGTTTTTCCACAGAGGCTGCTATTATATATATGGAAAGAACTTCCAGAGGTGTTGGTGGAGGCAGGTACAATGCCATTTAAACAATATTTAGACAGGTACATTGGCTATAAAAAAAAATTTAGAGAAATTTGGGGGGAAATGCACCTTTTTCATTTAAAAAAGATCAGGATATCTCCTCAGGCTTTTCCCTAGAGAGTAGCTGAGAATGTTTTATCTTTTTGGAGATAAATCCTCAATTTGATATCAATCTATTTTGCAACCTCTCCAGTGTCTCTATATTGTATTCATAACATGGAGGCCACAACTGTTAATATTGTTGCAAGTGTTGCATGTAATGTTGAGAGAAAATATGGTTATATTTGTACATAGCAATGATTGCAAGCACTCAACATACATCACGCATTGAATTACCTTTGTCAGTCAGGGTTTGGTGTTATGCAAGGAAGCATGCAACTAATGTAAAATAACCCAGTAACTAACCACTTAATCTTTATTCACATGCAGAGGGAAAGTTAGCTCGGGTAAACAAGAGAATTCTTAATTTTGAAGAATTTTCTATACATTTTAATGTCATGCGCAAAAAAAAGGCAGGAATTTATTTCATTTTCCCTCATGTACTGAGGTACAGCGAAAAGCTTTTGTATTGCAGTCAGTGGAACAACTATACATGATCACAGTCAAGCCGTCCACAGTATACAGATACATTATAAAGGGAATACTGGTTAGTGCAACATAATGTCTATAAAAGTCCAATTGAAGATCTGATATGAATTATGATAGAGAGAACTTCTTGAAAGGCCATTGAATGCAACTTTCAAAAGGGAATTGAATAACTAATTCAATGGGAAATTTGCAGGGCTTCTAGGGCAGTAATGGAGGCTGGGACTAATTACAGATGTCTGCCAAAGTAGTAAAACTTATTGGACAGATTCCAGTGTTAAGTTCAATGAAATTCATAAGAAAGTATGTCAATATTCATGAAAGAAAATTGGACAGTTACCTGGGTAGGAGGAATTTAGAGGGACATGGGCCAAATACAAGCATATGGGAATAGTGCAGATGGTGCATCTTGGTCAGCATGGATGAGATTGCCCTAAGGGCCTGTTTCCACACTGTAAGACTCTAAAGTGCATATATAGGCCTAATGGAGGCAAATAGTTGGGACATAGGGCCTGGCTCCCTGTAACATGACTCAATGACCATTCTCAAGAACTGTGCATTCAAGACTCATTCTCACAGTTGGAGGGGAAGCTAACTCCAAGAAATGCAGTTAATTTTGGAAGGTACAAACTATGAAATGATGGCATGTTTAAATAACACTCACCTTGTTAAGGGACGGGAATCAGTCCTTGTTTAGTTTGGCCTACTGTTGACTCCAGGTTCACAGAGATTGTTAACTCCTAACTTAATGAAGGATTGCAGTTCATTCACTCATCAGGTGAAGCCCCACAACAACCCAACCCCTGCAGGGACCCTACCAGTCACAGTCTTCAACCTGGCTATTCCTCTTGTTTTCCAACCATTAACTGAATCACAATCCAATTCTAATCCCAATGCCACATACTCCAGTTCTGTTCAACAATTTCTTGTGCAGCACTTTAAAACACACTATCAGACACACAAAATAGAAGCAAAATTGCCTGGGTAGTTAAGCAGGCTGATGAGGCTCAGTTGACCAACCCTATAACAGGTGATTGGACCCAGCTTTTACCAATGATGCTAGTGATTGGCCTTCCCTGGACTCTCTGCCAGTGCAAGGGATCAATGGTGCTTTTATTGTCTCATGTGCTGAGTGCTAACACACAGTGAAATTATTTTCTTACAGACAGTTCAGTGGACTATTGCCATATATAAGCACATCTCTGATTAGCAAGTGTACATAAATAGTCCACTGAGCCCGTATGAAAGAGGCTCCATGTTTTGCCACCATTTTCAAAGTTCAAGTTTGCGCTTAGTTCTTATGAGTGGTGCTCGTTCCGGGTGAGTCCTAGGCTGCTATGGGCCTCCAGTCCACGCCTTCCTTGGGCGTGACGCCCCTCTCCTCGCCCATCCATCTTTGTGCCTCGGAAGCGACCTTGAGGGCGCTGTAGGCCAGACCCCAGTTCCCTCTCCTCTCCGGCCGGCCTCACCAGATGTCCCCTCCTTCCGGTCTCTGGTCTTTGGGGGTCAAGCAGGGGCTGGTTCGGCGGCTTCCTCCTTTAGGACGTGGTCCACCAGGTCTTGTGTCTTGCCACGAGGACCAGCTCCCATCCCGAGAGACACATCTCAGGGAGGGGGGACTGTCACACCCTGTAAACCTTTCCCATTCATGTACCGTTAACACTCCTGTGTCAATACTTTTTATTATAAACTCATGTTCATGTTATTGGAGCACAATTAGGCCATTTGGCCCATCAAGTCTACTATGCCATTTATTCTTTCCCTTACAACCCCATTCTCCTGTGTTCGCCACAGAACTCTTGACACCCGTACTAATCAAGAATCTATCAATCCCCAAATTATAAATATCCTTTGAAAACCTCCACAGCCTTCTGTGTCAATGAATTCCAGAGATTTTGAACCCTCTGACTAAAGAAATTCCTCCTCACCTCCTTCCTGAAGGTGTGTTATTTTATTCTGAGGCTGTTCCCTGTGGTCCCAGACTCTCCCACTAGTGGAAACATCCTCTCCACATCCACTCTATGCAGGCCTTTCACTATTCGCCAAGTTTCAACGAGGTCTCCCCTCATCCTAAACTCCAGTGAGAATAGGACCAGTGCCGTCAAACGTCAACTTTGACTGTCAACTATGATGTTAAAAGCTCAGTTCACGACAGGACAAACACTACAACTCCATCAACATTCTGCAATTGATTTTTACTTTATTTCTCATTTTTTATTAGCTACAACACGCACACAAATTGACTCATTTCTAAGTATCCGGTTTCTCTCCCATTACTGAAACAATGCTCCCTGCATCAATCCCAGAGAACAAATGTATTTTTCAGCACATTAGTCATGTCTCTCTCAGGACCAGATTGTGAAGATCTTACAGCGATATATTTTAGAGATGATGCATCACAGTAAAGCAGGTGTGTTTTCTAGAGATTCCCCAAAACAGTCAGATTTTGTTTGAGGGATAAAGGTTGAGCATTGGGCCTCTTGGTCCTCTGATGATGAAAGATTCTGTACAAAAGGAATATTATTATTCAGGTGAAAGCAACCTTGTAGCTAGGAAATGAGAAGCAATTTTCAAAAATCCTAAAAGCCAGGTTTGGCAAGGACTTATTCAGTCTCCCGGTTTCAACTTTAGACTTCAGACTTTAGAGCTACTGCATGGAAACAGGCCCTTTGGCCCACCCAGTCTGCACCGACCAGTGAACACCCAAGTACACCAGCACTATCCTACACACTAGGGACAATTTACAATTTAACAGAAGCCATTTAACCTACAAACCTGTACGTCTTTCAAGTGTGGAAGGAAACACACATGGTCAGAATGTACAAGCTCCATACAGACAGCACCCTTTGTCATATACTACCGTCCTGTTGAGTACCCCTGTCTGTATACTCATTATCACCTATCCCAAAACCAACAATGGCTTATTGTGTGCCCCACATTTCCTTGAATATTGTTCCTTTTTGGATATCTTCCATTCAATTTCTCCTGAGAACTGTCTATTTCTCTTGTTCTCCTTTCCCCATTCTCTCAATCTGAAGAAGACTCAATCTGAATAAACGTCATCCATTCCTTTTCCCCAGAGATTCTGCCTGACCCGCTGAGTAACTCCACCATTTTTGTGCCTATCTTCGGAGCAAACCAGCATCTGCAGATCCTTTCTACACATCCAATTCCTACACCACTGGTGTTACTCTCCCCAAGTAGTGTTATGGAAGGAGGGGGCTTCCCTCGGAGAAATATAGACATTCGCCAGGACAACGAGGGATGGGTAATAAATGGAGACACAAGGAACTGCAAATGCTGGTTTACAAATATAGACACAAAATGCTGGAGTAACTCAGCAGGTCAGGCAGCATCTCTGGAGAACATGGATCGACGACGTTTGGGATCGGGACTAGTCAGTTCTGAAGAAGGATTTGCTTTTCAACCTTCCATTAACAATTCACCACATGGTTTATTTAACACCTGTTCTTCATCGATACAAATCCCTTATTCCAACGTGCTGACTTAAATCATTTCATCTTAATCCTCTTTAATTCATTCTATTCTTGACTATTGAAACTTTGAAGTTCAATATCTCCCACGACTCCCACTTTTCTACTACAATGCAGCAGTTTCCTAAACTCCAAACTCCTAAACTTCGTTGCATACTCACTATTTTTTTTAAGATAATCTTGTCTTTTCCAGAAGTATAATAACTTTCCGTTTGTTGGAAAGTCATGAAAGTAAAATGAATCCCCGTGAAGGGACATACCTGGAATGTTATTTTACCCACATTTCAACAGATATCGATAGTTCTATACATCCAACATTACGACACGGGATCTAATTTTGAACTCAGGTTTACGTTCAGCTTTGTATGAAACAATTTCAAGCTAACAATCATATTCTCATTCAGAATCAGATTGACCAGCAGTATAGTTAGTAGAACTGCTGCTTCACAGTGCCAGAGTCCCGGCATTCATCCTGACCTCAGGTGATATTGGTGTGGAGCCCGCATGTTCTCCCTGTGGCCGTATACGTTTCTCCGATTTTCCTGCAACAGGTGGTCTGGCACCTCCTTTAATCTGGACAAAATTACGAGAGCAAAATGAAATCTCTTGGAAGTAGCCCTGAAAGCGTGACATCTAGGCCAGGTGAGGGGGTCAATCTCAACCTCATCAGGCGTCACACTTGCCCCCTCCAGCCAGGGATCTGAAACTCTGACCCAGCCAGAGCCGGCAAATCCATTCCTATAGCGGAGGAACAACTTTGTATCTCGACACCCTGACGGTCTAGACAGACCGTTCCAGTACATTTGGATTCCTCTCGTAGATTGTGATATCTGTTGGTCCGGAAAAACGGATAATCCATAAAGGCTTTGGAACCAAGGGAGCTGGAAACTTGGTGGTGAACCTGTATTCATTGTCTTACAAATGAAACATTCCTAAACCAACTATATTTATGAGGTTTACATTGTTTATATTTAAAAATAATTTTCCCACCTTATGTTCCCTCCAAAGTGTGTTTATCCATCAGAAACTGTGTGTATTCTTTGCTAGATAATCATCCATCTCTTCATTTGAGATAGAATTAACTTGCTTTCCTTAAATTTGTATATTTGAGATTATAAATTAGAAAAGTAATTCTGATATTTATGTTAAATTCCTGCAGAATTGTATCAATTCTAAAGAAATAAAATCTTATTTTTAGGTACTTTAAAATTTGAATGTAATGAAAAGTATCAAGCTTTCATGAAATTAAATAATTTGGGAGTTAATTAGAATTATGATTTAAATTTTGTAGCCGTATTTCTGAATATCAATGTGCATTAAGTTATTGAAAGAAAATTCAATGCAAGATGCCAAAGGATTTTTTTTCATTTTACTCAGTTGAATATCTGCATACAAAGAAACTATTACCCTTTTTATGAGTTCTCATATAAAACCACAGAAAAGATGGACAAAGATTGACAAACTTGGATCGTAAACACGTGGGTTTCTCTGGGTGCTCAGGTTTTCTCCCACATTCCAAAGACGTGCAGGTTTATAGATTAATTGGCTTCAGTAAATTGTAATCTCTAGAAAAGAGGTGAGGAGGAATTACTTTAGCCAGAGGGTGGTGAATCTGTGGAACTCATTGCCACAAATGGGCGGCACTGTCGCGCGGTGGTAGAGTTGCTGCCATACAGAGCTTGCAGCACCCAAGACCCGGGTTCGATACTGACTATGGGTGCTGTCTGTACGGAGTTTGTACCTCCTCCCCGTGACTTGCGTGGGTTTTCTCCGAGATCTTTGGTTTCCTCCCACACTCCAAAGATGTACAGGTTTGTAGCTTGATTAGATTGTTAATTGTCTCTAGTTTGTGTAGGCTAGTGTTAGTGTGCGGGGATCGCTGGTCGATGCGGGTTCGGTGGGCCGAAGAGCTTGTTTCTGCACTGTATCTCTAAACTAAACTAAATTAAATGGCTGTGGAGGCCAAATCATTGTAGATTTTTAAAGCGGAGTTTGACAATCTTGATTAGTAGGGGTGTCAAAGTTTACAGGGAAAAGGCAGAAGAACGGGGTTGAGAGGGAAAGAAAGATCAGCGTGGATTCATTAGTGGAGTGGACCCGATGGGCCGAATGGCCTGATTCTTATCCTATGACTTATGAACTTATAACAGTAACCAGCTACCTCCCAGTCGATCTTGGTACTTACCCTTGTACTAAACGTTTATTTAAAATTCAGCCGTAATCCAATTTAACCCCGAATTAAAAGGCAGAAGATCATTTAAATAAATGTGAATATAATAGACTTTAGGCTTTAAGGACACAGAATGGAAACAGATCTTGTACCCCACCAAGTCCATGCCAACTAGTGATCACCCCATACACTAACACTATCATACACTGTATGGACAATTTTGCAATTTACTGAAGCCAATTAACCTACAAACTTGTATGTCCTGGGAGTGTGGGAGGAAACCAGAGCGCCTGGAGAAAACCCACACGAGTCACAGGGAGAACGTATAAACACCACATAGACAGCATCAATAGTCAGGATCAAACTCGGGTCTCAACTCTACCACTGCGCCACTGTGCCGCAAAATGAATAGGGGGAAATATTAAAAAATTTAAAAGAATAGGAACTTAAACCAATGGATTAAAAAATGCAGGCTTGTACAGAGGTTACAAGTGGGATTAAAAGCAGAAAGTCTGCCCATCAAGGAGAAATGTCCCAGTTATCAAACATTTTAACTCCCCTTCCCATTCCCACACTGACCTTTCTGACCTGGGCCTTCTCCACTGTCTGAATGAGGCCCAGCGCAAATTGGAGGAAGAGCACCTCATATTTTGTTAGGGCACCTTATAACCCGGCAGCATGAATGTTGATTTCTCCAACTTCAAATAACCCTTGCATTTCCTCTCTCTCTCTGTCTCTCTCCCACCCTAGCCCTAGTGCTAATTTCACCATTTGTATTCCTTCGTTACCACCTCCATCTTTCCTGAGTCATCGATGAAGACTCTGCTTTGTTCTGTACCTTCCCATACCTTTAGTTTCCCCCTCCCTGACTCTCAGTCTGATGAAGGTCCTCAACCCGAAATGTCACCTATTCTTGATTAGTGTGGGATTAGTGTGGGTGTCAGGGGTTATGGGGGGAAGGCAGGAGAATAGGGTTAGGAGGAAGAGATAGATCGGCCATGATTGAATGGTGGAGCAGACTTAATGGGCCGAATGGCCTAAATCTGCTTCTATCACTTATAACCTTACTGTCATGACGATGAGTCCTGATGATGATATGGATGATATGATGATAAACTATTCATTCATTCATATGCAAATATCATGCCCTTAGTATCAGCCTACCTGGAGGTCAGATTGCATGTGCCCTGTGTAAGCCTAGGCAGGAGGCCATGGCTGAGTGAGATAATAAACACGGGGACCAAGGAATGTAACCTCTAAATAATGTGTCAGTATCATCATTATTCCACATCTGAGGCCAGGATGTGACACTTACGACCTATTCCTTTTCTCCAGCAATGCTGCCTGTCCCGCTGAATTATTCCAGCATTTGGTGTCTATCTTTTACACTATCTTGGTGTAAACTAGCATCTGCAGTTCCTTCTTACATGAGTAGAAATCGTTATTTGAATGACTGAAAATGACCTTCACAGGGGGGTCTTTTATTAAAAGCTTTTCCCCAGTGTTCCTTGCTTGGTTTGTTTATTTAATGCCAACAGATTTGTCTCTCCTGCATAAATCATATGACTTTGCTGGAAATTGCAGCATGTGCGTGAGACTTCATCAGATCTTACTGATCAGAGAAACACTTACTCGCTGTTAATTAATGCAACATGAAGTTTGCAGTGAAGCAGGAAGTCTCACCAAAGGCGCTCGTGTAAGAATCTAAGTTATAACAACAGCTTGCGTTTATGTAGCACCTTTAATGTGGCTAAAATTGTCCCAAAGTGTTCCATACGTGAGTTACCAAACAAATATTAACACTCTTTGGCAGCACAGTGGTGCAGTGGTATAGTTGTTGTTTCATGGTGCCAGAGACTGGGTTCAATCCTGACTATGAGTGCTGTCTGTATGTAGTTTGTCCATTCTCACTGGGACTACGTGGGTTTCTTCCGGATGCTCCAGTTTCCTCCCACTTTCGAAAGATGTGCAGGATTGTAGGTTAATTGGCCTTTGTAAGTTGCCCCTAGTTTGTAGGATAGAACTAGTGTAAGGGTGAACGTTGGATGGCGTGTACTCAGTTGGCTGAAGGGCCTGCTTCCATGCTGTATCTCCAAACTAAACTAAGCTAAACTGGGATATTAAGACAAATGGGGCTAGAAGTTGCTGTGCACCTTAAAACATGGCCCAACTTGCCCACATCGACCAACATGTTCCATCTATACGAGTCCCACCTGCCTGCATTTGGCATATATCCTTCTAAACTTGTCCTATCCATGTATCTGTCTAATTGCATATTTAGACATTGCAATAGACCCTGCCTCAACCACCTCCTCCGGCAGTTTGTTCCATATACCCACCACCCGTTGTGTGAAAAGTTTACCTATAAAATCTATACCCTGTCACCTTAAACCTATGCCCTCTGGTTCTCGATTCCCCTACACTGGGCAAGAGATTTTGTGTGTCTACCAAATCTATTCCCCTCATGATCTTTTACACCTCTATAAGATCAACACTCACCATCTAATGCCCCTGTCCCAATTAGGAAACCTGAACGGAAACCTCTGGAGACTTTGCGCCCCTCCCAAGGTTTCCATGCGGTTCCCAGAGGTTGCAAGTGGTTGCTGGAGGTTGCAGGTAGTGGAAGCAGGTAGAGAGACTGACAAAAACCTCCAGGAACCGCACGGAAACCTTGGGTGGGGCGCAAAATCTCCAGAGGTTTCCGTTCAGGTTTCCTAAGTGGGACAGGGGCATTAGGCTCCAGGGTATAGAGTCCCAGCCTGCTCAACCTCTCCCTATAGCTCAGAAACTCAAGTCCTGGCAACATCTTGTAAATCTTCTTTGCAGCCTTTCCCACTTAACAACATCTTTCCTATAAAATGGTGCCCAGAACTGAACATTAATACTCTAAATGCAGTCTCACCAACATGTAGCTATAAATCATAAAAACATTTGCACGCTTGAGATGTGCATACAGCAAATATATAGGTCCATAGGTCTAACTCTACTAATCCTATTTGCCTTCATTTGGCCTGTATCCCTCTAAGCCTTTCCAATTCAAGAACCTATCCAAAAGCCTTTTAAGCATTGTGATCATGGCTGCCCCCACTGCCAGCTCTTTCCAGCTAAACACTGTGTGAAAAACATCACCTTGAAATCTATATAACTAAAAGTCCCATCTTGACCACTTCCTGTATATTGATTTACAAAAAAAATGCTACCCTATAATGCTATGGTTTTTGGCCATCTTACTCACAGTCCTTCGCTGAAGCAACCCCGACGATTTTTCCGATCGATGAGAAAAAAAGTATGAGTGTTTAAAAAATCTTGAGATCAGCTGATTTATCCTCTCGCCTGTTAATCACCACAAGTTGTTTGGCAATTTGGTGGCTTGCAGTCTGACTGAAATGCTATGGAATTGAGTTTGGTTGGTGGCCTGCACTGTGCCTGAAATGCAAAGGAAATGTGTTTGTTGGCATGCACTGTGCCTGAAATGCTATGGAAATGTGTTTGGTGGCCTGCACTCTCCCTTAAATGCTATGAAATTGTGTTTGGTGGCCTGCACTCTGCCTGAAATGCTATGAAATTGAGTTTGGTGGCCTGCACTCTGCCTGAAATGCTATGAAATTGAATTTGGTGGCCTGCACTCTGCCTGAATGACTAGCAGCTCAGCCCTGAGTGACTGCACTGCTAGCCCACCAGGCCCGAGTGAATGAGCTGCCAGCCTACCAGGCCTGAGTGACTGAGCAGCCAGCCCACCTGGCCTGAGTCAATGAGCTGCCAGCCCAAGAATCCATTTGGCCCACAATGTCCATACTAGCCCTCTGGAAACCACCCTTCGGCCCACAACACACCATTGTAGCGCTCCGGAAAGCCCCCCCCCCCCCCGCCCCCCCTCCACTGGCCACCAATATTGGAATTAGTGGCGAGGTGGAATAGGTGGCATATGCATTGGGGGATCACCCCTCCCATGTGAACAAGGGACCCAACGGGTCCCACTTAGTCTACTCTTCTTTAAATTTCACTCTTCGCACTTTACATTTCCCAGGGAAAAGATTCTGACTATTTATCATATCTGGAGTCATCGAGTCATACAGCACAGAAACAGGCCTTTCGGATCGACCCATCCATGCCAACCAAGTTGCCCCACCCAAACTAGTCCCATTTGCCCTCCGGCCCATATCCCTTGATAATTTTCCTATCCATGTACCTGCCCAGATGTCTTTTAAATGTTATTATTGTACCTGCCCAGATGTCTTTTAAATGTTGTTATTGTACCTGCCTCAGCTTATTAGAGGAAAGTCCGATTATATGTAGTCCAGGGGTCTCCAATGAGGTAGATAGTAGTTCAGGATTGCTCTTTTGTTGTTAGTAGGATGGTTCAGTTGCCTGATAACAGCAGGGAAGAAACTGTCCCTTGAATCTGGAGGTGTACTCTTTCATACATATGTATCTCTTGCTTGATGGGAGAGGGGAGAAGAGGGAGTGACCAGAGTAAGACACATCGTTAATTAATGCAATTTGAAACTGAACCAAGAGCATGAAGGAGGGGATGAGTGATGAAGCTTCCTATGAGATATACATCAGGGTCTTGAGAATAAATTTAGATTGGCACTTCTTGGGAGTGTTTATTCGAAAATTACAAGCAAAGAGAAGGAAAGGTCCAAAGCTGTCTCACATATGAATAAATGTCTTTGTCTGAAGGAGATCTTCTATTTGGGGTTCTTATGAAGAAGATGACTTGAAACATCAGCTGTGTTAAATGCCAGCTGACCTGCACAGTGGCGCAGCAGATTGAGCTGCTGCCTCACAGCCCCATAGACCCGGGTTCGATCCTGACCTCGGGTTCTATCCGTGTGGATTTGCACGTTCTCCCTGTGACCACGTGGGTTGATCTGCTGTCCTCTCATATCCCAAAGATGTGTGGATTTGTAAGTGAATTGACCCCTGCAAATTGCCCCAAGTGTTTAGTGAGTGGATGAGAAAGAAGGATAACACAGATTAGTGTGAATGGGTGATCAATGGTCGGTATGGACTCGGTTGGCCGAGGGCCTGTTTCCATTCTGGATCACTAAGCTAAACTAAAGGGCTTGCCATTGTTTCAAGTTCCCAGTGCTTGGCCTTTTCATTTGTGATCTGACAGTGGAGAGCACAGTCCTTCAAATATCCCGCCTCTAATGAACATCTCCTATAACCCGGATATAATGGTTTGTGTATGAGTTTAGTTTATTGTTATGTGTATTGAGGTACAGTGAAAAGCATGCTAACTAGTTAACAGAAAAAACAATACATGATTACAATCGAGCCATCCACAGAACACAAATACATGATAAAGGGAATAATGCCAATAAGGTTTAGTGGATGAATGGGATAGAGGAAATTGTGAAAATTATAAGAAAGTTAAGCAAGTCTGTAATATGTTTAATGCAAGAGATTACATACCATATAACCATATCACAATTGCAGCACGGAAACAGGCCCTCTCGGCCCTTCTAGTCCGTGCCGAACACTTATTCTCCACTAGTCCCATCTACCTGCACTCAGACCATAACCCTCCATTCCTTTCCCGTCCATATACCTATCCAATTTATTTTTAAATGATACCAACGAACCTGCCTCCACCACCTTCACTGGAAGCTCATTCCACACCGCTACCACTCTCTGAGTAAAGAAGTTCCACCTCATGTTACCCCTAAACGTCTGTCCCTTTATTCTCAAGTCACATACTGGAGAGGCATAATGAGAAAAGAGACTAACTTCTTGAAAGTAACTTTAACGGCCATGTTAGGAGAGACAATAAATAGATTTATGAGATGTTTAGATTACAAGGCGTAGCTAGCTGGAGTAACAATAAACATAGGAGGTTGTAAGCTAGGCTGAGGGCAATAAAATGAATCATGAGACACGAGGTCACTTTTTGATATCTATTTGCAAGACGAATAGGAGAACAATTTTCTCCAAAACAGAACAGTGAAGGTTAATCACTGATGAATTATTTCAAGTAGTCAATATATTCAAGGACTACACACACCCCAGTCATTCCCTCTTCTCTCCTCTTCCATCAAGCAGAAGATACAAATGCTTGAGAGCACATACCAAATATTCAGGAACAGTTTCTTGCCTACTGTTATCAATCTACTGAATAGACATAACAAACATAAAACGAAGGTCGGTCCTGATCTCCCAATCTAGCTCTTGCACTATTTTTTTAAATCTGTACTTTCTCTGTAGCTGTATTATTATATTCTGCACTCTGATTCCTTTCTTTTTTATGTATTGTACTCATGTATGTTTTGATCTGGCTGGATAATACACAAAGGAACGTTTTTCACTGTGTCTTAGTACATGTGGAAATATACCAAAGCCAATACCACTCTTGTGGTGGGTACTATGGGTAATACTTTGCTTAAATGAGGTTAGTACAACATTTGGTGTATGTACCTGTCATAAGTTGACTATTTGTTCACCACGTTATAAGAAAGATGTTGTCAAGCTTGAAAGGGTGCAGAGCAGATTTACAAGGGTGTTGCCAAAACTCAAGGGCCTGAGCTATATGGAGAGTGTAGGAAGGAACTGCAGATGCTGGTTTAAATCAAAGATATACACAATAAGCTGGAGTAACTCAGCGGGACAGGCAGCATCTCTGGAGAGGAGGAATGAGTGACGTGTCGGTTGAGTCGTCTTGACCCGAAACGTCACCCATTCCTTGTCTCCTGAGATGCTGCCTGTCCCGCTGAGTTACTCCAGCCTTTTGGGTCTATCTATAGGGAGAGGATGAGCATGCTAGGGCTTTATTCCTTGGAGTGCAGGAGGAAGAGGAGTGATCTTTTAGAGGTGAACAATATCATGAAAGGAATACATCGCTTAAATGCTGAGAGTAAGGGAATCTAGAACGAGAGAGCATAGGTTTAAAGTGAGGGGGGGAAAGATTTGATAGGAACTTGAGGGGTAACCTTTCTACTCAAATTCCAGTGGGTGTATGGAATGAGCTGTCAGAGGAAGTAGTTGATGCAGGTACTATCTCAATGTTTGTGAAACATTTTGGCAGGTTAATGGATAGAATAAGTCTAGAGGGATATGGGCCACTATAGATGGGGATTACTATAGATGGGGCATATTGGTCGGCATGTGCCAGGTGGGCAAAAGGGCCTATTTCCATGCTCTATGACTCTGTCATTAACTATTCTCCATGAAGATATTATTGCAAGGTGAATATTCAACTGGCGAGAAGTGATTGCTTGTCTATGTTCGTTAATTTGGTAAAACACATCTTCCTGTGTCATTGAACGTGATCCTAAAACACAATGTCAGAAGACAAGTTAATAAAATTATAAGATTTATACTCCCTGCCTAAAAACAAAAATGACACATGGAAGCATAATGAAAAAAGTGAACAATGAGATTCAAGTGAAATACAACACCACAGAATAAATAGACGCACAAACCATTGGATTTCTAGGCAAATAAACAGTCAAAAATAACGGTGACAAGGAGCAAAAGCTTATCACTGTACACAGAGCTGCTTACTCAAGATAAAGCCGAACAATGAAAAAGTGTAGATGCTATCATGGGGCACAAGGGCAGATAATTGTACTGTCCCCTCAACCTTTCAATTTTGCCCTTGCATTTCATAATGAAATAGAAAATCTGAAATCCTGGAGAATATAAAATTTGTTGCCTGGACTTGAGGACCTGAGCTATAGGGAGAGGTTGTATTTCTCAGGGCATTGGAGAACGAGAAATTATCTTATAGAGGTGTATAAGATCTTGAAGGGAATAGATAGGGGAGATGCACAGTTTTACCCAGAGTAGGGGATTCAGACCAGAGGACATAGGTTTAAGGTGAGAGGGGAAAGATTTAATTGGAATCAGTGGAGCAACTTTTTCACAGGGAGGGTGATAGGTATAAGGAACGAGCTGCCAGAGGAGATACAGTAGTTGAGGCAGGTGTTATAAAACATTTAAAATACATTTTGACAGGTACATGGATAGTTTAGTTTAGTTTATTGTCACGTGTACCGAGGTGCAATGAAAAACACGGTATAGGATAGATATTGTATACTGTTTAGAGGTATATGGGCCAAACACGGGCAGGTGGGACTAGTGTAGATGGGGCACCATGGTCAGCATGAACATGCTTGGCCGAAGGGCCTGCTTCCGTGCTGTGTGATTCTATGACTCATTAAAAACACACAACTTTGATTTGCCTGGATAGCACACAAAATAATGTTTTTCACTAAGGATAGACGCAAAAGGCTGGAGTAATGCAACAGGTCAGGCAGCACCTCTGGAGAAAATGCTTGGGTGACATTTCAGGTCGGGACCCTTCTTCAGACCCGAGACCCTTCTTCAGACCCGAAACGTCGCCTGTCTATTTTCTCCAGAAATGCTGCCTGACCCGCTGAGTTACTCCAGCAGTTTGTGTCTATCTTTGGTATAAATCAGCATCTGCAGTTCCTCTTTATTACATTATAGTTTTTCACTATCTAAGCTGATTCATCTCAGATGAATATTATGTTTGGAGCATCACCGGAAAAATTATACCACATATTCCTAGGTCAAAGTTGGACAATATTTTGGGGGATTAAGTGCATCGACCATCCTAAGAAAGTGAAATATTAAATTCCTATAAATCCAGCCATAAATTCATGTTGTTATTTTAGAATGCACCCGATGTTTCTAGTCAAACTGAGACTACTGCTTCTGTTTGGGTGGTTGACAAAGACCCCTTGACACTAATTAAGTCATTGTTAGTGTGCAAATTAGCTGCCAAATTGTCTCCAAAAGATTAGTGACTACGCTCAAGTGTAATTAATGTTTTGGATCGATGATCTGCAGAAGGGTCATCGACCTAAAAATGTTAGCTCTATTTCTTCCTCTCAGACTGCTGATTGCTTCCAGCAGTTACTTTTTGTTGTTTATTTCAGAGTTTCAGCTTCTAAAGTCATGTTCCTAAAAATTGGTTGTCAACGAACCAGTAACTGCAATCGGGAATATGCTAGGTCAATCCTACAGACTGAACAAGGGTCCTGACCCGAAACGTCATCTGTCCGTGTCCTCCACAGGTTTAGTTTAGAGATAGCGCATGAAACCAGACTCTTCAGCCCACCATGTCTGCGCCAACCAACAATCCTCCGTATACTAATTCTATGTCCTACACACTAGTGGCAATGAAGAGAGGCCAAGTAGCCTACAAACCCGTATGTCTTTGGTGTGTGGGAGGAAACCGGAGCACCTGGAGGAAACTCATGAGGTCACAGTACAAACCCTGGAGAAACAAAATGAGTAGGAAGGAACTGCAGATGCTGGTTTACACCGAAGATAGATATAAAATGCTGGAGTTGCTCAGGTTTGATTTATTCTGTACCTTTCCATATGTCTAGTTTCCCTCTCCCCTGACTTTCAGTCTGAAGAAGGGTCTTGACCCGAGACATCACCTATTCTTTTTCTCCAGAGATGCTGCCCGACACGATGAGTTACTCCAGCATTTTGTGTATATATTCTCTGTACAGACCACACCCACAGTCAGGATCGAACCTGGGTCCCTGGCAGCAACTCTACCACTGCGCCACTGTGCCGCCCTTGCAGACACGAAGGGCTGTCCCGCTGATTTACTCCAGCATGTTGTGTCTTTTACTGCAAACCAGCCTCTGCAGTTCCTTGTTTCCACCTAGAATAGTTCCTCCACCACTTTGTGCCACAGTGTTCAATGTTCTACGATCCTCCCTGGAACTAATCATTTTATCATAATAATGACTTTTATCATGACTTCGTACTGGAGTTGGGCGTTTCAATGCCAGCATGTGGAGATGGGGACTCCGCCAGAGCCCAGCCTGTGAATGCGGAGCAGAACAACAGACAGCCAACCATGTCATCTCTGGGTGCCCGCTCTACCACCCACCAAATGGAGCCCAGGGCCTGGCAGATATTGACTCAGAGACAACAACCTGGCTGCTCAACACCCGGCTTGAGATCTAACTATTCCTTTGGTTTATGTTTCATTCGCAAGAAGACATATCATAATAACATTGCTACTTGTAAAGAATTTCTGGGCCAAAGTTAACTTCCTTTCTTATTTTACTTCCGAAAATACAACTTTGTTGGGAATGTTCTGAGACCGTGAAGGGTACTTCAAACACAACTATTTCCTCGTCTTTCTTTTTAAAGCCTCTTCGTTCTGTGCACAACCCACTTTTTGTTGAATGTCAGTTGGCGTCAGAATGGATTTGAGTTCTTTTAAAAAATAGGAAAATAAATGTGATTCTCATAAACAATGCAAAACTACTGTGAAGGGATACCCTGATTGATTTTAGACCGTAGATGGTCTAAATATTCGGCTCATTAGCCAACAATTGATTTTTACAGCGCGATAACATAGACTCAACACTTTGAATTCTCTCCTCCTCTTCTTCAAATTAAAGCCTTTGAGGCCAAGTGTCAGGAATGAGT
Organism: Leucoraja erinaceus; assembly: GCF_028641065.1. Classification (NCBI taxonomy): domain Eukaryota; kingdom Metazoa; phylum Chordata; class Chondrichthyes; order Rajiformes; family Rajidae; genus Leucoraja; species Leucoraja erinaceus. The sequence goes on along the minus strand of NC_073393.1, from coordinate 22,971,330 downwards.
TCTCTGTAGTGTTTTAGATTACCATAAAGCAGCCCAAAGAATTATCAAGGAACGTGTGTACATTCAAAGACTCTAGGCTCTCACGCAAGGTAGTAAATATCAATTAAGAGACACTTTTCTAAATTTGAGCAAATGATTTTGCCATTCAGCACCGCCATTCATATTTGGTGGTGGGTTAGTTGGTAAACACATGGTGTGGGCTGGAAAAAGTGGAGCAGGCAAACGTCAGTGAAGGACTCAGCAGAATTAAAGTTTAATCTTCAGAACACTCAGTTTGAGGAACACCAATGAGAATAAAATCAATGGGCCAGCAAAATAAATATAAAAAACATTGATTTCTTTATCATGTTTTATTGATGTACCTGCATGGTAGCAGCACAAAACTTGTGTTATAGAACTGTCAGTCAACAACTGAGGGAAGAAGAGGGAAACAAAGGCAAAATGCGGCAGATGTTAGAAATCTGAAAGGCTATGCTGGAAATGCTCAGCAGGTCAGGCAACATCTCATTGTCATAGAGTCATGCAGCATGGAAACAGGCCTTTCGGCCCAACTTGCTCATGCCAACCATTTACACTAGTCCCACCTGCCAGCATTCGGAACATATCCTTCCAAACCTATCCTATCCACATACCTGTCCAAATGTTTTTTTAATGTTGTGATAGTACGTGCCTCAACTACCTCCTCCGGCAGGTTGTTACATATACCCACCGCACTTTCTATGAGATCGTTGCACCTCAGTATCCTATTAAATCTTTCCCCTTTCACCATCGGTGGAAAGAGAAGCAGTGCGACACCAGCTCAAGGAACTTTTAGATTGGTTGATTGAAAATGCAGCACGGAAACAGGCCCTTTGGCCCACCGAGTCCATGCCAACTATCGATCACGTGTTCACACCAGTTCTATATTATCCCACTTTTGCATCCACTCCCCACACACTAGGGGAAATTAGCAGAGGCCAATTAACCTACAAACCCACACTGTCTTTGGTATGTAGGACGAAACTGGAGCACGCAGATGAAGTCCACATGGTCATTAGGAGAACGTGCAAACTCCACACAGACATCACGTGAGGTCAGTGGGTTTGTAGGTTAATTGGCCTCTGCAAATTGTTGCTAGTGTGTAGGAAGTGGATGAGAAAGTGGGATAACATATGGTGAGCATAGAACTAGTGTGAATGGGTAGTCGATGGTTGGCATGGGCTTGGTGGGCCAATGGGCCAGTACCAAGCTGGATCTTTCAATCAACCAATCTGAAAGTTCTTTGAAGTGAAATGTTTGCTCTTTATGCAGATGGTGAGGTGGAAAAGAGAACTTGATTAGTACTGGTGTCAAGGGTTATGGGGGGAAGGCAGGAGAATGGGATTGAGAGAGAAAGATAGATCAGCCATGATTGAATGGTGGAGTAGACTTGATGGGAAAATGGCCTACTTCTGTTCGTACAACTTATGATCTAATAAAAGATTTAATAAGAAACTGAGCTGCAACATCTTTACACAAAGAGTGATAGGTGTATGGAATGAGCTACTGGAGGTCGTTCAGGCAGGTACTATAACAGTATATATTTTTTTAAACTTGGATACGTACATGGATAGGATAGGTTGAGAGAGATGTGAGCCAAATGCAGGCGGATGGTCACGTGAACCGCGGGTCGAAGGGCCTGTTTGCATGCTTTGCTTTTGTTCGAGTTCGGACACAACCGACGGAGCTGGAGGTATAGTGGTGTGTGAATGGGAAAGATAGAGGGCAGGAGGAGCTGATGAAACTGGTGAGCGAGCAGAATCATCTTCAAGCTGCTGAGCAAAGCGGCCGAGAGAATCCTTGCTTTCTCTCCCTTATCAAGCCAGATGTTGCTGCATCAGCTGTATGGGGAAACCGGGTAAGCCTGTTAAACAGGCAGCTTCATCCTCTCTCACTGTTCAGCTGACTCCCAGTTAAGTCATAATGGGCAATTTTCACCATCACAGCATGAATCTCCCTCACTTTAATTACTCCCGAGTGACTCCGCGCAGTTCGCATGACGTCATAAGTGGGACTGAGTTATAAATAACACTTTGTCATAGAGTCACGGTCACAGAGTCATACAGCATGGAAACAGGCCTTTCAGCCCACAAACGACACTAAGTGTTGGGCTGACCTGGATCGGGGTGCTCCAGTACATCCAACGATGGCGCAGCAGTAGAGTTGCTGCCTTACAGCATCACAAACCCGGGCTTGATCCTGTCTACGGATGCTGTCGGCACGGAATTTGTACATTCTCCCCGTGACTGTGTGGTACAAACTTACAAACTCTTTCTCCATTTGTCTAGGGTCACATAAAAAAAACAAATCTTATGCTGCTCCTTTTCCTTTTATGCTTACTAAACTCTGATAATATAAAAATATTTTTTCAGGAATTTTACATCCGACGGTGGGTGGTCGAGGACGGGACCACGTGAGTGCGGAGGTCAGTGGAGGATTCGCCACTGAGAACAAAGAGGGACTCGGAGTGGGGCCGCCGAGAACAAAGAAGGACCCAGTGGGGTGTCCGTCGTGAATGAAGCGGGACCCTCGGGACTATAATGAATACTTTTGTAACTTTGTCTGCTCCTTACACAAAGTGTGACTCTTTGCACACTGTGTGTATTGTATGCAAAATAAAGAAATTCAATGTACATAGGTACATATGGCAATAAAGTATCATTCTTTCATACTTTCATTCATTCATCATGCATTCATACATTCATTCATACATTCATTCATGTATTCATTCATTCACACCTCCATTGAATTGTGTATTCTGAAATGATCTTAAATTAATTGAAATCTTTAGATATCATGACTTTTAAATATATTTCTACGAAGACTGCCCAGGTAGTTGGGCTTCCATTTCTCTCTGGTTCTTCAGGCACCTACGGTACACTCCCAGCAATATTTAGTTTAGTTTAATGTAGTTTATAGATATAGCGTGGAAACAGGCCCCTCAGCCCATCGAGTCCGCGCTGACCATCGTATGCAACACACCAGGGGCAATTTTGCTGAGGCCAATTAACCAAGAATCCTACGTGTCTTTGGAATGTGGAAGAAACCACAGATAACCCAAGCGGTCACAGGGAGAACGTGCAAACTCCGTACAGGCAGCACCCGTAGTTAGGATCAAACCCGGGTCTCTGGCATTGTCTCAGCCAACATGCTGCCCTCATCTTATTCCCACTGATTCCTCAATTACTATGGGCTCCAGATTCAGGGGCAGTTTCTTCCCAGCTGTTATCAGGCAACTGAACTATCCTTCCAACAAATAGAAGCTAGTCCTGAGCTACTTTCTACCTCATTGGAGACCCACGGACTATCTATCATCGGACTTTATCTTGCACTAAATGTTATTCATGTTATTCCCTTTATGGTGTATCTGTACACTGTGGATGGTTTGTTTGTAATCATGTATTGTATTTCCATTGACTGGCTAGTACACAACAAAAGCTTGTAACTGTACTTTGGCACACATGACAATAAACCCGAACTCAACTCAAAAGTCATCCCTCCTCCGTCGCATTTACCAGAAAGATCCAGATCAATGGATATGAAAACTTATTCCTTGCTACCATCACCGAGTTGGCACACTCTGTTCAGATATGCATTATTTATCTGTGACCATCTGATCAAGAATTCCACTGTGAATTAGGAAGTTGTGTGTTCAAAGCTTGCTGTGGAGATTCAGTCACAAAATCCTGCCTGACCTCTCAATACAGCTGTCAGCAAATGCTGTGTACTGTCAAATGATGCATCGTTAATATGAGTCCGATAAAGCGCATCGATTTTTAGTTTAGTTTAGTTTAGTTTAGGGATACGGCATGGAAAAAGGCCCTTCGGCCCACTGAGTCTGCACCAACCAGCGATCCCCATACAGTAAGCACTATCCTACAAACACTAGGGACAATTTACAATTATACCAAGCCAATTAGCCTACAAACCTGTAGTTCCTTGGAGTGTGAGAAGAGAACGGAGCACCCGTGGAAAACCCTTGCGGTCACGGGGAGAACGTACAAACTCCATACAGACAGCACCCATAGTCAGGATCGAACCTGGGTCTCTGGCGCTATAGTCAAAGTCAAAGTCAATTTTCTTCTGGCACTTGCGCAACTAAACTTTATTTTGGAAAACACAATAACAGTTCCCCACTACTACACCTAACCACCGCAGGTTTGATCCTTGCATCTACTTGGCCAAGCCCTTCTAGCCTCGTGCAAGCAGAGACACTCCAAAAGGTCACGCAGTCCCAAGCATTCTTCCAGAAGATCGACATCGGACCTTGTGGGAGTTACCTTTTATAGGTCCCCGAACCTTGAGGGGCCGAACCACATGGGGGTGGTCTCTTTACTGTCCAATAACAAATATCGATTAACATAGTACATGATAGCCAGTTTCCTAACCCAATAATACAGTGACTAATACAATGTATCTGACAAAGTTTCTAGATGCAAGTTACCGAAGATGAATTATGCAATATGTGCCGAGAAATTCAAGAATCCCAGACAAGGTTAAACACTTAACTCAATCACCATCTAGCAAAGTAAAGGATTGCAACAGTATTTACATTGTGTATGTCTGGTTTGCATTCACCCAATCCATTCTATGCAGTTTACACCTAATTGTAAGAACCTACAGATGTCCCATTCTACCCCTGCAACTCTTATCTAAGCCACAGACAAACTGGCACCATTCAGCTGCTTGCCCCAGTTCTGCAAAATGCACATTAAAATTGACCAAAATGGCCTAGCAGCACAGAGGCCTTTACTCAATTTTAATGTCCTGGCAGCTCCAATTTGGCCAGGATTAACACAAGCTGTTAGGCAGTGAGGGAGGCGACATGGAAAAAGTTGCCTCTCCATCGAGAAGGCGACCAAAAGCGGTTCACTCCTTCCCCCCCCACCCCCATCCCACCCCCCCCCCCACCCCCCCCCCACACAAGACACACCAAGAGACACCTAAACTAACATTTAGACACACCAAAAAAAAACAAAAAAAGTAGAAATACCGAACACGCTGCATGCAGGGCAGCCGACTCGCAGCACCCCATCGACCTTTAGCACTGTGGCACGTCCATTGGCACCGTGAGGCAGCAACTCTACCGCTGCGCCACTGTGCCACCCCTTATTGTGTATTCTCAAATATTATATCGTTAATATGAATTCAGTAACCTAAGCATTAATTTTTCCATGTAGAATTGATTTGTAAATATCACAGTATTGCAATACAAGAAATGCTTGATTTATAATCCGTCCTGAGTTCTGGAATGACAGTGTTAATTGTCAGTGTCAGTATTTTCAAAGCATGTGTACACTCTGCCATTGCTTTGAAAATCAAAGAAAGACACATTGATCTGTTGATCTGTCTTGGAATAATGTTACACTCTGAACATCAGTCAGCTTTGGCGCAGTGGGTAGCACTGTCTCAGAATCAGTCACTTGTGGATTTAGGTTCTTCCTGAAGGCTTGAGCACTGCCGTTGTTGCCACTTCTGTGAGGCACTAAGGGAGTACTGTGCTCCTGAAAGCTTATCTCTCATTTATAGCATTCGCACAGTGCCTCCATTTTCATTCTGTTTATCAGCCATCACTCGTGGAGCAACCACATTGAAGTTATGGCCAAAGAAAAAGCACGCCGCTGCCTCCACTTCCTCAGGAGGCTGAGCTAAGTCGTTGTGCCTCCACAGTGGTGCAGTTGTAGAGTTGCTGCCTCACAGTGCCAGAGACCCGGGTTCGATCCTGACTGCGGGTACTGCCTGTGCGGAGTTTGTACGTTCTCCCTGAGATGGCGTGGGTTTTCCATGGGTACTCTAGTTTCCTTCTACACTCCAATTTCACACAGGTATCTAGGTTAACAGGCTTCAGTAAAAGTTGTAAATTGTCTCTAGTGTGTAGGATGATCGCTGATTAATGTGGGTTCGAAGGGAGTCAAAGGGGCTGCTTGTGCACTGTTTCTTTAAAGTCTAAAGTTCAGATACTCCATCTGAAGAAAATTGCCAACCCAAAATATTTCCTATCCATGTTCGCCAGAGGTGATGCATACAGAGGAGGGACAGGGAAGAAAGGGGGGTAAAGGAGAAGATAGTGTATTACCTAAAATCGGAGAGTTCAAAGTTCATATCGTGTAAGAAGAAACTGCAGATGCTGGATTACATTGAAAATAGACAAAACATTCTGGAGTAACTCAACAGGGTAGGCAACATCTCTGGATAGAAGGAATGGGCAAAATTCTTCAGAAGGTTCTCGACCGGAAACGTCACCCATTCCTTCTATCCACAGCGCTGCCTGTCCCGCTGAGTTACTCTAGCATTTTGTGCCTACCTTCACTGTTCATGTTGTTATTATACACTTTGTTTCCTTTCTCTTTTGCACTACCTGATGTCCTCACGTATACTCTGATTTGCCTGGATAGGACAAGAAAGAAATGTTTTTCTCTGTATCTCAGTACACGTGACAATAATAAACCAACACCAACTCTCTGTTTTAAATATGAATCATATTACGTTCTGCTCCTGTCTTTTCTATGATAGATGGTTACTTAATATGTGTCAGTGAGAGAACCTAAATTGCTGTATCAGGCTTGGGATACAATGCTCTACACCCTTAAAGACTGATAAAATTTGGGGATTCAATGCTGGAATTGACAAGTGACAGTGTAAAAGCAGTTTAATTTACTGACTTTGGATGAAGTAATTCATCTGCAGATTGGTTAAGCTTTGGAGCATTACATAAACGTATTGATTTTTAAAGTGATATTGTTTATTTGATTGCACGTGTAAAATTTCTCCATTGAGTGGAAGAAAAAAAGTTAGAATTAAGTGCATAGATGCACAAAGGACAGTTTAATCCTGACTTTTATAAAAGCTAGAATCGAAAAATCGCCACTTGTTAATAACAAGGGAAATGAAAGATCTGCATTTCAGAATCATCCTTGACAAATGCAGAGCACTTTGCAGCCAATCCAATCCTTTTAAAGCAGAAAGAGGGAACTGCAGATACTGGTTGACTGCAAATGGCACAAAGTGCTGGAGTAACTCAGCGAGTCAGGCAGCGTCAGTGGTGAACATGGATAGGTGACAGTTTTGGTTGAGACTCTTCTTCAGCCTGATTGTGGTGGTGGGTGACAAAGCTGGAAGGGAGGACAGAACCTGGAGGTAGACAAAAGTGCTGGAGAAACTCAGCGGGTGCAGTAGCATTTATGGAGCGAAGGAAATAGGCAACGCTTTGGGCCGAAATCCTTCTTCCCTGGTGAGTGATAGGTGGATGCGGGTGAGGGGGGGGAAATGTTGATAGGCAGATGATTGAACAAGGGCAGCCAGAGAAAGCCGTTGAGGCAGGTACCATACAGCAAATTGGACAGGTACATGGATAGGAAATGGGACTAGCGTAAATGAGGCATCTTTGTCAGCATGGATGTTGGGCTGTGATTTTATGGCTCATATTTTCTTATTGGTAGAGAAGGTTTTGGTGGCCCAATTATCAGCTTTAGCTCCTCAAGTCTTTGTTTTTCACTGGTGCTTAGCATGACTCACTCACCTCCAGATTTAGAGACAGTTTCTTCCCAGCTGTTATCAGGCAACTGAACCATCCTACCAACAACTAGAGAACAGTCCTGAGCTACTACCTATCTCATTGGAGGCCCACGGGCTATCTTTAATCTGGATTTACTGGACTTTATCGTGCACTGAATGCTATTCACATTATTCCCTTTATCACATATCTGTACACTGTGGACGGCTTGATTGTAATCTTGTATTTCTGCTAACTGGCTAGCATGCACAAAAGGTTTTCATTGTACTTCAGTACAGGTGACAATAAACTATACTAAACCAGACTAAACTAAACTGCATTGGAGGTGTAAAGAAAAAGTTCAAGTTCAAGGTCACATTTATTGTCACATGCACCAATTGGTACAGTGATATTTGAGTTACCATACAGCCATACAAATAAAAAGAACACAATACACAATTGAATTTAACATAAACATCCACCAAAGCGGAATCAACATTTCTCACTGTGATGGAAGGCAATAAAGTTCAGTCATCTTCCTCTTTGTTCACCCGTGGCCAGGCCTAGAACCCTCCGCAGTCGCCATAACGGATGGCCCGATGTACAGGCCTTCTCGCCGGAATGATTGAAACTCCGGCATTGGAACAGATCGGAATACACTCTGTGGCTTGGAGTTTCTAAATCGGCCGCTTCTTACCGGAGACCAGAGTCCGAAGTCCACAGGCCCCGCTGGACGGAGCTCCAACACTGGCGATCCTCGACAGGATCCCAGGCTCCGCGATGGTAATTCAGCGCTGCGCCTGCTGCTGAAGCTCTGGGCCAGTCTCCGATCGGAAAGGCCGCATTAATCCAGTTGGTAGGCCACGAGGGGGGCGAAGATGTGACACAGAGAAAAGATACATCTCTGTCCAGGTAAGTGACTGAAAAATGGTTTCCCCCTATTCCCCCCCACACCACCCTCACATAAGACATACTGAGTAACATTAAAACATACATTTAGAGGCACTAAAAATAACAAAAAAGGCGAAAGGACTGACGAGCTGCTGGCGAGGCAGCCACTGAGGTTGTGCCTCCCGATGGATCTATTGTGTGCTGTTATCTGCATGAGTTATGTCACGGTCGTAGGAAGTACACTGTTGTCTGCTATCATTGATGCAGGGCAAAGAGCCATCTCTGGCACTGGAGGCAGCAAACTAAAGCTCGCCAGCAATGGAGCAGATTGCAGCATTAACTCTGTGTTTAAAGGAACAAAATGCCATCTATTCCTGCCTGTTCCATCTCTTTGAAGATAATCGAAGCTCTCTGAGCTCCCCATGGGTTTACAATCTGTCTCGCTCTTTGCTCATAAAATTGCACCACGGGGAGGAAAAGAGTTTGGCAGATCCATAGCAGAATCACAACCTTTTACTGCGATCTGACTCCGTAACCTGTTGAGTGCTCACTGCATCTGAAGCCAATCAACAATAGATTTTCACTGAACCCAAGCCCTCTGCACCTGGCTGAAGGAGTGGGTTTCTGTGAGAAGAATGAGTGTTGAGCAAAGGGTGAAGCTGAGTTATTGAGCAGCGGGAGCTGGTGGTGGTGAGACTACTCTTGGAATGCAACCTAGACTGATCTAATAAAGGATATCCCCTGGGTAAAGAAAGGGCTTCAGAGGACCTGCCAATGAGCAGCGCTCACATAGAATCGTAGTGTCATACAGCGTGGAAACAGGCAATTTGGCCCAACTTGCCCAAATAAGGCACAGGCTTCAGATCACAATTACAATAACACTTTATTAGCCGAGTATGTTTTGCAACATACGAAAAATGTCATTTGCCAGGTGAGTCATACAAATAAAAAGGAACAGAACATATAAAATGCATTTTAACATAAACATCCTGCACTCCTCCATATTCCTCACTGTGATGGAAGGCGAAAAAAAGTTCAATCTCTTCCCTTTGCTCTCCCGCGGTAAGGGGCCTCGAGCCCTCGGTAGGAGATTCCGCTTTAGCATGTTCCCGTCAGTTTTAGTCTTCGTTTTAGAGATGGAAACAAGCCCTTCAGCCCACCCAGTCTGCACTGACCAGTTTTTACCTCTACACTAGTTATATCCTACACATCTGCATGTTTTTGGAATGTGGGGGGAAACCAGAGCACCTGGAGGAAACCCGCGTGGTCAAAGGGAGTACATGCAAATTCCGCACACAGGCAGCACCCGAGGTCAGGATTGAAACCGAATTTCTGGCTCTGTGAGGCAGCAGCTCTACCACTGCACCATTGTATGGCTGTTAATTTAAGGTAATAGGGTGAAAAAATTGAGAAGTTTGTGACAACAGCCAGTTTGTTTGGACACCCTCAATCCACATTGCATTTGGATGATGGTTGTAGGGGTGCAGGAAATGGTAGGACTGAGCCATCCTGTCAACAACTAGAGAGCACTCCTGAGTTACTTTCTACTATCTCCATTGCAGACCCTTGGACTATCTTTGATCAGACTTTACTGGACTTTATCTTGCACAAAACATTATTCACATTATTCCCTTTATCATGTATCTGTGGATGGCTCAATTGTAACCATGTATTGTCTTTCAGCTGACTGGTTTGCACGCAACAAAAGCTTTTCACTGTACACGTGACAATAAACTGAGCTCACTGATTGAGAAGGAGTGTGCTTGTGGCTTGATCTCATGGATTAACCTGAACAGTCCCAGTGAGATCGTTGGAGATGGGACGGACTTGCTTTTCTGTGAATCCATTCAAGGCATTCCAAAATATTTGTCAGCCAATACCTTTTGAAATGCCGTTGCTAAGTGCAACAAATGGTGAAGCCAATTTGCACACAACATCCCACCGGGATGCATCACAGCTTGGTTTGGCAACAGCTCAAGATCACCAGAAATTGCAGAGTTGTGGATGTAGCCCAGTCCACCACACAGACCATCCTCCCCTCCATCTACACTTCAGGCTGCCCCGTGAAATCTACCAACTTAATCAAGGACCATTTTCACGCACAGTCATTCCTGCTTTTCCTCTCTCCCATCGGGCCGAGATTCAAAAGCTTGAAAGCACGGACCACCAGATTCAGGAACAACTTCTTCCCCTCTGTTATTACACACCTACACAGTCCACCCATAAGCAAGGATGTAGTCCCGTGCTTCCAATCTACTTAATCGGTGGACCTTGAACTTTTTTTAATTAATCTGCACTTTCCCTGTAACTGTAACACTGTAATTCTGTAACACTATATTTTGCACTTTGTTCATTCCCTCTACAGATGCTACCTGACTCAACGGGATTCTCCAGCACTTTATGCTTTGCTCAAGATTCCATCATCTGAAGTATCTTGTGATTCCAGGCCTTTTTTTGTTCTTGAATAAGATGTATCCACTCCATTAGATTTAGGTTTAGGTTTATTATTGTCATGTGTACTGAGTGAAAGTGAAAATCTTTGCTTTGCATGCTATCCAAACACATAAGATAATACTGCTTGTAAATAAAACGCCGCATCTGTTCCCAGGATGAGACATTCCATACCAGGGCATCGGAAATGTCCTCGTTCTTCAGGGAACGGGGATTCCCCTCCGCCACCATAGATGAGGCTCGCACCAGGGTCTCATCCATACCCCGCAACACTGCTCTCTCTCCCCATCCCCGCACTCGCAACAAGGGCAGAGTCCCCCTGGTCCTCACCTTTCACCCCACCAGCCGGCAAATACAACACATAATCCTCCGCCATTTCCGCCACCTCCAACGTGACCCCACCACTCGCCACATCTTCCCATCGCCCCCCATGTCTGCCTTCCGCAAAGACCGCTCCCTCCGCAACTCCCTTGTCAATTCTTCCCTTCCCTCCTGTACCACCCCCTCCCCGGGCACTTTCCGTTGCAACCGCAAGAAATGCAACACCTGTCCCTTCACCTCCCCCCTCGACTCCATTCAAGGTCCCAAGCAGTCGTTCCAGGTGCGACAAAGGTTCACCTGTATCTCCTCCAACCTCATCTACTGCATTCGCTGCTCTAGATGTCAGCTGATTTACATCGGGGAGACTAAGCGGTGGTTGGGCGATCATTTCGCCGAATACCTCCGCTCAGTCCGCAATAACCTACCTGAACTCCCGGTGGCTCAGCACTTCAACTCCCCCTCCCATTCCCAATCCGACCTCTCTGTCCTGGGTCTCCTCCATTGCCAGAGTCAGCAACACCGGAAATTGGAGGAACAGCACCTCATATTCCGCCTGGGCAGCTTGCATCCTGATAGCATGAATGTTGAATTCTCCTAATTTTGCTAGCCCTTGCTGTCTCCTCCCCTTCCTTAACCCTCGAGCTGTCTCCTCCCATCCCTCCCCCCGCCCTCGGGCTCCTCCGCCTCCCCTTTTTCCTTCCTTCTCCCCTCCCACCCCCCATCAGTCTGAAGAAGGGTTTCGGCCCGAAACGTCGCCTATTTCCTTCGCTCCATAGATGCTGCTGCACACGCTGAGTTTCTCCAGCAATTTTGTGTATCTTTGTAAATAAAATCAAGTTGAACTCAAATACAATAGTTTGAGTGAAAAAGAAGATACAGAGATCATAATCCAGTTCAGTATTAGAGTACAACAGTTCCAGAGACAGTCCAATGACTGCAATGGGGTAGAGGATTGGATAATACCCCACTTATGGAAGAACCATTCAGACGCCTGATAACAGAGGGGAAGAAAGACACAAAGTGCTGGAGTAACTCAGGGGTCAGGCAGCATCTCTGGAGAAAAAGGTTCCTTTTTCTCCAGAGATGTTGCCTGGCCCGCTGAGTTACTCCAGTACTTTGCATCTATAGTATCTTTGGTAGAAACCAGCATCTGCAATTCTTTGTTTCTACAATAGAGGGAAGAAGCTGTTCCTGAGTCTAGTAATGCACGCATTTAAGCTTCTGTATCTTCTGCCTGATTATCTGATCTAAAAGCTTTGAAAGTGTGGAGAAAAATCTGGTCTTCTGTGATTCTTGATATGAAAGTAGAGGTCCATTATCAGAAGCCAATGAAACAAATATTCCAAAGGTATTTGTCTCCTGTCTATGGACAGTTGTCCTGCCTGACATGTCCAATATTTCCCAACTCAGCATCCAGCATCTGCAGTCTTTTTCCCCACTTTGAAACACTTTTTTGCATTTGCTCTGTATGGAAGTGTAAAGTGTGGCTCTCCATTCAGATACATCCTGTGGCGATACATTATGTGATATCAGCCCCATTGCTATGAAAATCACTGACCCTTTTCACAAGCTGGTGCATATGTTTTTTTTTTAATAGATTGTGTTAGGCTGTAAGGAAAAAGCAGAGATACTTCTGTATTAACCATTTTTACACCGGTTCAATTAAAGAAAGAATGTGCAGCCTAAAAATAATATTTGAATATTGTGGTAACAAAGGCGTATGGTGTGCTTACCTCACTGGTCGGGCCATTGAGCATAACAGTCGGGAAGTAATGTTGGATCTTGGTTAGGCTGTGTTAGGATTATAGTCTGAAGAAGGGCCTCGACCAGAAACTTCACCCATGCCTTCGGTCCAGAGATGCTGCCTGTCCCGTTGATTTACTCCAGTACTTTGCATCTATAGTAACTTTGGTAGAAACCAGCATCTGCAATTCTTTGTTCCTACAATAGAGGGAAAAAGCTGTTCCTGATTCTGATATTGCACGCATTTAAGCTTTTGTATCTTCTACCTGATTATCTGATCTAAAAGCTTTGAAAATGTGGAGAAAAATCTGGTCTTCTGTCAGTGCAGGTTGATATGAAAGTAGATGTCCATTATCAGAAGCCAATGAAACAAATCTTTCAAAGGTATTTGTCTCCAGTCTATGGACAGTTGTCCTGTCTGACGTGTCCAACATTTCCCAACGCAGCATCCAACATCTGCAGTTTATTTTTCCCCACTTTGAAACACTTCTTTGCATTTGCTCTGTATGGAAGTGTAAAGTGTGGCTCTTCATTCAGATACATCCTGTGGCGATACATTATGTGATTTCAGCCCCATTGCTATGAAAATCACTGATATTATTCATAAGCTGGTGCATATGTTTTTTGTTAAATTGATCGTGATAGGCTGTAAGGGAAAAGCGGGGAAACTTCTGTATTAACCATTTCGACACTCGGTTCAATTAAGGAAAGAATGTGCAGCCTAAGAATAACGTTTGAATTTTGTTGTGACAAAGGCGTATGGTGTGCTTGCCTTACTGGTCGGGCCATTGAGTGTAAGAGTCAGGAAGTCATGTTGGATCTTAGGCTGTATTAGGATAATAGTCTGAAGAATTGTCTCGACCAGAAATATCACCCATGCCTTCAGTCCAGAGATGCTGCCTGGCCCACTGAGTTGCTCTAGAATTTTGTGTCTATCTTTTGAGTATGGTGTTCAGTTCTGGGTGTCTCATTACAAAAAGGAGGCTGAGAGCAGGGTGCAGAAGAGGTTTATGATAATACTGCCTGGATAAGAGGGTCTTAGCTGTAAGGAAAGGTTGGACAAACTTAGATTGTTTTCTCTGGAGTGCCAGAGACTGAAGAGAGATCTGATAGAAGTATATACAATTATGAGAGACACAGAGAGAGTGGAGAATCAGAATCCCAGGGTGGAAATATCAAAGAATGGAGGGTATGGTTTCAAGGTGAGAGGCAAAATTTAAAGGAGATGCGTGGGGTAAGTCTTTTTCACAGAGAATGGTTGGGGTTTGAAATGTGGTGGTGGTGGAAGCAGGTATAATAATTGGATTTAAGATTCTTTTAGATAGGCACATGGATATGCAGTAAATGGAGGGACATGAATCACCAGCAGGTAGAGGAGATTAGCTTGGCATCATGTGTAGGAAGGAATTGCAGATGCTGGTTTACACCGAAGACCGACTCAAATTGCTGGTGTAACTCAGCGGGACAGACAGCATCTATGAAGGAATCGGTGATGTTTCGGGATATGACTCTTCTTCAGAGTCAGGGGAGAGGGAAACTCGAGGTATGAAAAGGTCCGAGGAACAAACGAATGAAAGGTATGAAAAGAACTTGGATGAAAGGAAATTAAATGAAAAGAAAAAGGTTTTGATTTGTTTTTTCCATACCTTTCATTCATTTGTTCCTTGTACCCTTTCATATCTCTAGTTTCCTGACTCTCATTCTGAAGGAGGGTCTCGACCCAAAACATCACTAATTCCTTTTATCCAGAGATGCTTCCTGACCCACTGAGTTGCTCCAGAATTTTGTATCTATCTTAGCTTGGCATTATGTTTGCATGGACAATGTGGGCAGAAGGGCCTGTTTTGTTTGCTGTATGGTGCTGTGTTCTCTGTTCTCTAGGCAAGTTTAGTTGCCTTATCGCCCTCATTCCTAATATCCAATTCCAAAGACATCCACACAACAAAATATTTTGAGGAGAGTGAAAAGGGCAGCTACAAAGTACTAACCACAAAGACAAACGTTGATGCTGTTTGCTTGTCCCCGAGGCTGTGGTAAATTATGGATAAGTTCTTGCATCTGCATACAGATACCGAGACAGTTAATCCAAAGGTGTGATTTCAAATCCCAGCGTAGCAGGTGGAATGTTAAATTCAACTTATTAAATTTGTGAAGTGATTAATTACATTTAGAATAAAGCTTTCAGAGTAACTGTGAAACTACCGAGCTGCAAAATCCCACCTGCCTCGTCTTTTCAGGACATGAATCTGCGGACGCTGCTGGTACAGGCAGAGGAGGGAAGAGAGTGAGAGAAGTGGAGAGAGGGAAGTAAAGTGGGAGAAAGAAGGAAGGGAGGAGGAGCAGGGGAGGGTGAGAGGGAGAGTTTGAGGGAAAGTGGGGGACATGAAGAAAGGGAGAGGTATAGGGAGATGGGGAGAGAAGGAAGAGAAGGAAAAGCAGAAGAGGGTGAGAGAACAGAATGAGAGGGTGAGAGAGGGAAAGTGAGACAGGGAGAGTGGGAGAGAGGAAGAGAGAAAGAGGGAGAGAGTGAGAGTGGAAGAGAGGAAGAAAGAAAGAGGGAGAGGGAGAGGGAGAGAGGTGAGAGAGGGCGAGAGAGAGCAAGGGAGAGAGGCTGAAAGGCAAAGAGTGGCACGGTGAGAGTGGGATAGGGAGTGGGAGGGAAAATGGTATTGAGCTGGAATTGAAGAAGGGGAGAGAAGGAGACTGAGAGAATGAGAGAGCAGGAAAGGGGGTGAGGGGGACGGGAGGAAAGGTGAGGGAAGAAAATGAGAGAAAAAGAGGAAATCTTGACACAATATAAAACAAAACATTGAAAGAATCATATACACAGTTACCAAAATCCTTTTTTTCCAATGTAGAAAGTTAGAAACAAAAAAGAATAGTTGTGTGGCCAATATGAAAAGCGATTGCACTAGAAATGTCTTCCAAATATTATTGCAGATAATGATCAAATATTCTGAACTTTACAGTTAATGGCTGAAGGATAAATCTTGGCAAGTACTTGGGAGAGCATCTTTGCTCATGGTTCAGCCGTGGACAAGGGATCTATTACACTCCTTCCTGGGATCACACATGTTTAACACTTCATGCAAAACACTGTAGTTGTTAAAAGTTGTTAAGTAAATCAGGAATTGCTAATTGAATTAATTTGAGAATAAAAAAGCAGTAAACAGAATTGCAAGTTAAAATTCACCTGGTTCACTAGAATCTGCTGCCCTTATGTATCTGTGACTTTGTAATTAAGACATTTGCTTGAATTCCAATTAGTCCAGAGGCAATCCGAGACACAAGGAACTGTAGATGCTGGAATCTTGAGCAATACACTCAGCAATGGAAGAAACCAACAGGTCAGACAGCATCTGTGGAGGGAATGGGCAGATGACATTTTGGATCGGAGCCCTTCATCAGACTGATTCTAGTAGGCGGGAGATAGCTGGATGAGAGGTGATGGCCGGACAAAACCTGATCATTTCGATGAACATTTATGGGCCTGTCCCACTTATGCGATTTTTCAGCGGACGGCCGGCGACTGTCAAGTTGCGGACAGTCACCTGAAAAACCGGGAACTGGAACGGCGGCTGTCAGAGTGGAACACACACACACACACACACACACACACACACACACACACACACACACACACACACACACACACACACACACACACACACACACACACACACACACACACACACACACACACACACACACACACACGCAGGGGAGCGCTGTCTAAAAAATTCCCATGGTGCAAATTCAAGGTGATACAGACACACACCGCGATGAACAGGAAGGTTGGCGCTGTAATTAAGACAGCTAAAGGACAGTATAAGGTAAGTCCTTTAAAAGAAGGGGGGAGAAGGGGGCAGAAGGAAGGAGAAGGAGGGAGAAGGAGTGGCAGCAACTATTAAGAAGCCAGAGAGACACGGCTGTGAAGTTCGGCGGACATTTAACATTACCGGTTGGTTTCTTGGTTCTGAAAACTACTGCTTACCTTTTATTTCCCCAATGAGCCAATGAAATTCACCGGTCTGCACCGGCTCCAACCTACGAGAACCTCCGAGAACCTTTGACCTTCTGGAAACCCACTAGAACCTCCTGGCGACCCACCTACGGCTCGAGAATTCTTGTTAATCTCCATGGCGACTTCATTTTAATCGCCACTAATTTTTCAACATTTTGAAAAATTCTCGGCGACCAGAATGAGGCTGCGACTAGTTCCCAAAATGTGGGAGCTCCTCACGGCCGTGAAGGTGACTCCCTGGCAACCACCCGCGAACATGTGGCAACCATGTGGCAACTCCTGCAATCGCCTAAAAAGTCGCCTAAGTGATACAGGCCCATTACGCTCAGTCTGTTATTGTCTATACATCCTCCCATTTGCCAAACACTTTAACTCCCTTTCCCATTACCACACTGACCTTTTTGTCCTGTGTCTCCTCCACTGTCAGATTGAGGCCACACACAAATTGTAGGAACAACACCTCATATTTTGCTGGGGCAGCTTACAACCCAGCCTATATATCTTTCAAATGTTGTTATAGCACCTACTGCAACTACCTCCTCTGGCAGCACGTTTCATATTCTCACCACCCTCTGTGTGAAAACATTAGTCCACAGGTTCATACTAACTCTTTCTCCTATTACCTTAAACCCATATTCTAAAGTTTGTGTAGAAAAAAGAAATGGCAGATGCTAGTTTACAAATAAAAAGACACAAAGTGCTGGAGGAACTCAACGGGTCATGCAGCATCCCTAGAGATTGTCCCGAGAGATCATTTCGAATCGGGACACTTCTTCAGACTGAAGTACTTTTGAAGAAGGGCCCTGACTGGAAACATCACCAGTCCATGTTTTCCAAGGAAGCTGCCTGACTCACTGAGTTACCGTGCAGTTTGTGTCCTCTGGTTCTTGATTCCTGTGCTCTGGGTAAAAGACTCTGTGTATTCACCCTATCTATACACCTCAAAATTGTATCCACCTCCCATTGTAGTAGATGAACATCCATTAGTAAAAGCTAAACTATCAACCATCCATTCCAAAGTTATCCTCACCGATCCCATGGTAGCATCCCATAAATTCTTCCCAAGGACTATCTTCAAATGCCAAAATCACCCAGATGGATTTGAAGTTTCTGAAATGATGGCCCGAGATTATTTTTAAGAGTCAGCATTGTGCGAACTCCAGCTGATAAATGTCTTCTCTGCACCAATGGGCCTCTGCACATAATTGGCTGGAGTTAGCTATGCCTCACTCATTATCATGAGGATTGCTGAGGACATCCATCTGGTCCAGGTGTCCTGGAGACTTCAGAACCATATGCTTTGTTGACCTCTGTAGAGGTTGCAGTATTCCTGAGACAAATTTGATTGTGTTTGGAATTCATCCATGGTCCACATATGTCAAGAGCAAAATTAAAACCCATCTGGCACTACTTGGACAAGCCTGACACCCCTACCATGAATGTTCCTCTCTAACTCCAGCAGCTGTCCTGTAACTGTCTAGTTTAATTTATTTTATTTTAGTTTAGATATTGTCACATGTACTGAGGTACAGTGAAAAGCCTTTGTTGCATGCTATCCAGTCAGCAGAAAAAAATATACATGTGTAAGAAGGAACTGCAGATGCTTGTTTAATCTGAAGCTAGACACAAAAATCTGGAGTAACTCAACGGTACGGGCAGCATCTCTGGAGAGAAGGAATGGCTGATGTTTCGGGTCTGAAGAAGGATCTCGTATGTTCTCTCTGTGGCCGATTAGGTTTTCTCTGGGTGCCCCGGTTTCATTCAACACTCCAAAGGCATACAGGTTTGTAGATTAATTGGCTTCAGTAAAACTGTAAATTGCCCCTTGTGTGTAAGATAGCGCTAGTGTATGGGGTGATCGCAGGTCAGCATAGACTTGGTCGGCCAAAGGGCCTGTTTCTGCATTGTATCTCTGAAGTCTAAAGTCTAAAGTTCTCCTCCTCTTTCAGAGATGCTGCCTGACCCCTGAGCTACTTCAGCACATTATGTTCTACACCATTTAATGGTTCATCACTTTGTTATTGAATTTCAGTTATGGATAGAAGACTAGCAAGCGGACAGGACAGGAGTCCAGGGTTAGGTAGACTTCTGTAGACCTCATGAGTGAGTAGAGTGTTGGCTTTGGCTAATACTTAGAAATGCAACTAGGCAATTACCCTTGCTTTGGGGGAAGTTTGAGAAAGGTTCCCACCCTAGACCTGCAGGAGAGGGTCAGAGAAAAGATTTTTAAAAAGTCGTGGCTGATAACTACAGAGCAGAGGAGAAACAATTAACAAAGCTAAAAAAAATATGTTTTCACTCTGAGTGGCTACGTTTTGTAATAATTTTAATGCATTAAACCCTTCAGTGGCTTCATCAATCTGATGGTCCTTGTGGGCATGGTTAATAGTTCATCGTGATTTTACTGCCGCTATTTGCCAGCAGTTGATAGCTCTCCTGTCGCTGAGTGTGAAGGCTCTGGGTTCAAGCTCCACTCTGTGGTGGCGGTCACACATCAGTGCATTACTGACGGTGTGCTGAAGTGTTAAAGCTGGTTACTTTTGGCTGTGACTTCAGAAACATTTGAATTTGACAGCACGATAGAAAGTTTTCAGCTGGCCAGAAATGGATGTTATTGCAATCCTACATGCCTGCTCTTGGTCTAAAACATGCAGGATCTGGTTCTTCAACTAATCATACAGATACTTCTTACTTAGGACAGTGACACAAGAAACGTTAGACTTTAGACTTTAGAGATACAGCGCGGCCCACCGATTCTACGCCGACTAGCGATCACTCTGTACACTAACACTATCCCACATAGTAGGGACAATTTACAATCCTTTAACAAAGACACTTAACCTACAAACCTCTACATCTTTGGAGTGTGGGAGGAAACTGGAGCACAAAGAGAAAACCCACACGGTCACAGGGAGAACGTCCAAACTCCGTACAGACAGTACGCATGGTCAGGATCGAACCCGGGTCGCTAGCGCTGTAAAGGAGAAACTCTACCGCTGCACCACTGGGCTGCCCTACTGCAGATACTACTGCCATACAGCAGATACAAAAAAATGATACAAAGTGCTGGAGTAACTCAGCAAGTCAGGCAGCATTTCTGGAGAACATGAATAGATGATGTTTGGTGCTGGGACCCTTCTTCAGACTGAAGATGCTGCATTACCTACTGAGTTACTCCAGTACTTTATGTCTGTGCTTTTTACTTAAGGTGATTATTCCAGCCTTTTTTCGCATTTGTGCGATACTTTTTCCCTCCTGTCTTCTGATTACGAATACAAGAACACACAGTACAAAAAACTATAAAACAATACAGCACAGATATATACTTCTATCAGGGTCTCACCTCAATATATGTCGTACCAGAGAAAACAATCCAAGTCTGTCCAACCTCTTCTCGTAACTAATGCCCTATAATCCAGGCAGCATTCTAGTAAACCTCTTCTCCATCCTCTCCAAAGCCTCCACATCTTTCTTGCATTGGGACAACCAGAAATGTACTCAATATTCCAAGTACAGTCTAACAAAATTCCTATAAAATGCAGAAACAAGAATCTGCAGATGCTGGTTTATACCTAAGATAGACAAGGAGCTGGAGTAACTCAGCGGGTCAGGCAGCATCTCTGGAGAAAAAGGATGTGAGACGTTTCGGATCGAGACCCTTCTTCAGATTTGAAAAGTCACCAATTATTTTTCTCCTGAGATTCTGCCCGACATGCTGAATTACTCTAGCATTTTGCGCCCTTCAAATTCCTATAAAGCTGCTTCATGACTTCCTGCAACTTTTTTTTAGGCTGACCATGGGTGTCTCCAGGGTGCTATTTTCTATATGGAGGACGCCTGTGCATGACTTTGTTTAACGTGGGGAGCCTGGTGCAAAGGCAGCCACCACACGGTCCTTGACAGATCTGGGTCAGGATCCAGTGGCATGGAGTCCAAGACGACCGGAGACCCTTTTCTGCTGCAGCCTTCATCCGCCTTCCCAACCGTTAAGGTCTTGGATGGATTGTTCTTTGTCAGAGACCTCCACCTCGACCTTACCGCCATGGAGCATAGCTCCACACGGCATCGGTCTCAGGATCTCAGGTCCACACAAGCTTCTCCACCACGACAAGGTGATAATCCACAGAGAAGATTGTCCACTTAACACATTGAATAACGATGTTGCTTTATCAACCAGTTTCATTGGTTGGATGCTACTGTAGGGTGACACAGTGGCGCAGCAGTAGAGTTGGTGCCTTACAGCACCATAGACCTGGGTTTGATCCTAACTATGGGTGCTCTCTGTACAGATTTTTGTACATTCTCCCTGTGACCATGAGGGTTTTCTCCAGGTGCTCCATTTCCTCCCACACTCCAAAAACCTAAGTTAATTGGCATCAGTAAAAAATTTTAAATTGTCCCTTGTGTGGATAGTGTTAGTGTGCGGGGATCCCTGGTCGGCACAGTCTTGGAGGGCTGAAGGGCCTGTTTCCGTGCTGTAAAGATGATTGGACATGCAGGTTGCTTTATCTCTTTTTTTTAAATTGTAAATTATTTTGTCCAATTGTTAAATTTATTCGGTAGACTTGATACAGAAAATAAAATTATTTCCTCAAAGAAATATCCAATCCAAGGAGCACAATTGTGTTTTTTTTACAATTTCCAGACAATTCAGCAACTTCAGCGAGGTGAGATTTACAGATGCAAAACTTTTGTCCTTGACTTTACTTCTGTCTTTTAAAAAAATACTTGTCTTCTTTACACCAATGTTACTATTACCATTACTATTACTACTATTAATACTACTACTACTACTACTACTACTACTACTACTACTACTACTACTACTACTACTACTACTAATAATAATAATAACAATAATAATAATAATAATAATAATAATAATAATAATAATAATAATAATAATAATAATAAATAGTTAATTAGTACAGATATAAGGGAGAAAATACCATGCCCATCCAGAATGTAACACCTTTTGGATAAAACAAAAATCAATTTATTTGCTTTGATTAAACTCAAAGTTACCATGGCAACAATTTCATGCAACTCCCCTCCCCCAACCAAACAATGAATAATTTCAAGGTTACAATTTCCAATCTTAACGCTGGAACTCACTGACATTCTCGACAGCACCCGGCAGTAACAACATGTTGGAACGTTGCTTTGGAAGGATATGGGAATAAGAAGCACTTCATGCTTATTCTGAAACAAAACTGTGTTCCAATCTGGTGATGCATCACCAAAGATTTAATTTGAGGGTCAGGAATTTGCAAACACCTTGGATTTGAAAGAGTTTTAGGAGGGGAGGGGTGGGAGGAGGTATTGATTGGGGCAGTTTCATCCCAGCTGTTATTAGGCAGCTGAACTATTCTCTCACCAACTGGAGAGCGGTCCTGAGCTACCTCATTGGAGACCTTCGACCTTTCAACTATCTTTAATTGGACTTTACTGAATTTCATCTTACAACTAAGCATTATACCCTTTATCCTGTATCTGTACATTGTGGATGGCTTGATTGTAATAATGTAGAGGCTTTTCGCTGACTGGATAGCATGCAACAAAAAAGCTTTTCACTGTACCTCTGTACTCATGACAATAATAAACTACACAAAAATACACTAATAACAAAGAACTGCAGATGCTGGGTTATACCAATGATAGATACAAAGTGCTTGAGTAACTGAACGGGTCAGGCAGCATCTCTGGAGAAAATGGATAGGATCTCTTTCCAGTCAGAACCTTCCTCAGACCCTTATGGTTTAGGCTCTTCAGCCTTCAATTAAATATGTCCTAATAATGATTTTTGCAGTCTATGTTTCTCTTTTTGCTAACTTGCAGAAATTCCTATGCAATTCATGTATGATGTATGTTTGTGTGTGTTGTCTACATCGATGTGCCTAAGGTTGCTGCAAGTAAGATTTTCATTGTTCCTGTACCTCACCGTACTTGTGCATATGACAATAATCTCAAACGTGACGACTTTCTGGGCCCTGCCGGTCATAGGGTTGAAATCATTTTTCAATGCACCTGTTAGTTTACTTTTAGAGATACAGCATGGAGATAGAACCTATGGTCCACCGAGCTCATGCTGACTAGCGATCACCCTGTACACTAACACGATCCCACATACTAGACAATATTCAATTTTAAGGTAGCCAACTAACCTACGAACCTGCACAACTTTGGAGTGTGGGAGGAAACTGGAGCACCCGGAGAAAACCCACGCGGTCACTGGGAGAACATACAAATCCGTACAGACAACACCCGTAGTCAGGATCTCTGTAAGGCATCTATTTCAAAGCGGCACCACCTGGCATCATTTCCATGACAGAAGTTGGCATTCACTCTTGAGAGGGTGAGCCAGAATTATCTAAAAAGGCTCTGTAAACTACAATATTAATGAGTTAAATTCCAGGGTTTTTTCCCCATTAAATGCAAAACGTCTCCCTGGAATTGACACTACAAATGCAAAAAAAACCATATTTGTCTATTTCATTTGAAGATTGACATAAAAAGCTGGAGTAACTCAGCGGGTCAGGCAGCATATCTGGGGAAATGGAATAGGTGACGTTTCGGGTTGAGGCCCTTCTTCAGAGTGAGTCGGGGAGAAAGGGAAGAGATAGAGATGGTGATATAGTATATAGTATGTTGATTGGGACTGTTAATGATCGCAGTTTACTTAATGACTCCCTCTTAATACGTTAAGAGAGAGAGAGAGAGAGAGAGAGAAAGAGAGAGAGAGGGCAGTGGGCAATGTTTTTCCTTTATTACGGCATGGTGGTAACCATGGAGATCTGGCCAGAAAACAGAAGCTCCACAGAGCTTTACAATGGAATTGGACTGACCTCCCTGTTCCACAACTGGTGTTATTTAATAGGCATCTGTATCCCACAGGGAAAACAAGCATATTATATCTATTTGTGCTATTGTGCATAAGCTATTTCTTTCCCTGTCTTTATCTCCATCCATTGTCTTCCTGTGGGGCAATTATTTTCCCAGTCACTGCATGCGGCATCCACAGAAATATGTTCATGAAGGATTTGTCTGTTGGGATTTAGAAGTAAATTGTAAACATGTTCCATCTTCATGATTTATCTCTAAATAACTAAGACAATCAGAAAGGTTATTAAAAAGCTGTAACTTCAGTTAATGTAAAGGCTGAATGTCAGTTAATAATAGTCAAAACAGAGAAAGTTCTTTGCTAGGTTTGGGTTGAGGTTTATATTTGTCACATTTACCGTAAGCTTTGTTTTGTATGCTATCCAATCAAACCTGATAATACTCTACATAAATGCAATCAAGGTAAATTCAAGTACAATACGTAGAACACAGGGGAAGATACAGAGTACAGAACGTATCTATGAATGAACTGCAGATGCTGGTTTATACCAAAGACTCAAAGTGCTGGAGCAACTCAGCGAGTCAGGCAGCATCTCTGTCGAAAAGGAACAGGTGACATTTTGTGTCAGGTGCTCCAGTTTCCTCCCACATTCCAAAGATGCGTGGGTTTGTAAGTTAATTGGCTTCTGTAAATTGCTCCTAGTGTGTAGGATGTAAAAGTGGAATAACATAGAACGAGTATGTGGGTGATCAATGGTTGGTGTGGATCAGTGATGGAAATGGGATTTAGGAACTAGGGGTACTCTAAGGTTCGTGAGGCTGTGGTTGGGAAGGGGGGAGGGGGGATTTTTTTATCTGCGGTCATACCCATGTAAGAGTACAAGAATGCATCACTTGTTTATTGTGTATTTATAATAGTTTATTGTGTATTATATGTCATAGTTGCTTTCTTGCATCACTCTCTCTCTCCCTCTCTCCCTCTCTCTCTCTCTGTGTTGGCTGCAGCCATCGTCTGCTTTGGTGAGGGAAGCAGGTCGGTGACTAATCAAACGGCCCCTAGGAGACTGTGTCTGATTGGCCGCCGAGTGACCAGGGTATTATGTGATTGGACACAATGCCCTTGGAGACAGCAGCAGATTGGACGGGAGGAGACCGTTTTGTTAATTGGACGGGAATTTTAAGGGAAGCTGGTCGGTGATTGGACGCAACCCTCTTAGAGACAGCGGTTGATTGGCAACCAAATAATCAGGCACAAAAAATTGAACATAGGAAAACAATAAAATTGGAATTACGATTTAAATCGGAAGAATAGCATGCCTGATCTTCAGCAAAGATACTAATATCCGCTCTAGTATCTTTGATCTGCAGTTCCTTCCTATTGAAGAAGAACCCTGGCCCGAAACAACTCCTAATCCAATCCCTCCACAGATGCTGCCTAGCCCGCTGAGTTCCTCCAGCACTCTGTGATTTTTATTTAACTCTTGAAATTGAAGTTCGACAGAAAGCTGGAGTAACTTAGCGGGACAGGCAGCCACTCTGGAGAGAAGACCCTTCTTCAGACTGAACTGAACTTTCGTCGGTGAGAGTACTTGTGAATGTCTGCAGAAGAGTCTCGACCCTAAATGCCACCCACTCCCCAGAGCCACCGCCCGTCCCGCTGAGCCACCTTCAACTCCAGAGCCAAACAAAAAACACAGAGTGCTGGAGGAACTTAGCGGGCCAGGCGGCACCTGCGGAGGGAACGGACCAGGAACTGCCATGTGCCAGGATTCCCCCAGGAAGGAACCGTAGATGCAGCCATCCCCACAAGACGCCAAATGATTTCGGGAATGCCGAGGCAAGAGGGTGAGAGAGACGGAGTGAGAGAGCAAGAGAGATACAAAGGACGGATTTGGATCCCAACTACGCCTCGCTGAGACCTCACCAGAAGTTTCAAACCTATGGCCCCCTCAAGTTCCCGCCATGTGGACCAAGATACCCCATTGTAAACAACCACATTCATTACTTTGACTGGGAGTTCGCGTTCCGCCACAGTCCCTCCAGTGGTTTACAGCTGTTTGATATCCACTTCTGGAAGGAGCAGGTGGTCTTCTGGACACTTAACTGAAAGTTAAGCGTGCAGAAGGTGAACTCCGTTTACGGCGGAGAGACACCAGGTCTGATGAGGGCCAAGTTCTTAGACAGTCATTATGGAATTGGGAAAAGTTCCAATGAGCTGGTGAAAGACATGGACTGCCCTTACAGCGCCATATTCCTTCACACTCTCCATCTCATGGAGACTGGAAACCAAAGATCCTATAGCGGTGCAAGATAGTCCACTCGACGATAAAGCCGTAGTAGGGTCTTGGGTAATCTCCAGCAGAATTTCCATAACCGGCTTCCATCTCCGCTCTAGTATTGTTGCTTTGGTCCCGGCTTCTTCATGCACAAATCATCTTTTTTTTTCTCAGCTGCAGGTGATTATTCTGATATCCTTGCCCAGTCCTCCTTTTTAAATTTGAACATACAAAATATTGCTATTTGTAAGGAGCTCCAGAAAATCCTCCACCCACTCAAGACATCCTTCCCCCCCTCCCCCCCATCCTTCCCCCCCCCCCCCCCATCAGGAAATGAGACGGGTCAGGTGGCAGAGATATGCGTTGGGGAACAGTTCGGGACCAGTGATCACAATACCATTAGTTTCAATATAATTATGGAGAGGGTCAGAACTGGACCTAGGGTTGAGATTTTTGATTGGAGAAAGGCTAACTTTGAGGAGATGCGAAAGGATTTAAAATGAGTAAATTGGGACAGTTTGTTTTATGGGAAAGATGTGGAAGAGAAATGGAGTACATTTAAAGGTGAAATTTTAAGAGTACAGAATCTTTATGTCCCTGTTCGGTTGAAAGGAAATAGTAAAAATTGGAAAGAGTCATGGTTTTCAAGGGAAATTGGACACGGTTCGGAAAAAGAGGGAGATCTACAATAATTATAAGCAGCATGGAGTAAATGAGGTGCTTGAGGAGTATAAAGAATGTAAAAAGAATCTTAAGAAATAAATTAGAAAAGCTAAAAGAAGATATGAGGTTGCTTTGGCAAGTAAGGTGAAAGTAAATCCAAAGGGTTTCTACAGCTATATTAATAACAAAAGGATAACGAGGGATAAAATTGGTCCATTAGAGAGTCAGAGTGGACAGCTATCGGCAGAGCCAAAAGAGATGGGGGAGATATTGAACAATTTATTTTCTTCGGTATTCACCAAGGAGAAGGATATTGAATTATGTGAGGTAAGGGAAACTACCTCACATAAGCTACTCTACTTATGGAAACTATGCGATTCAAAGAAGAGGAAGTACTGACACTTTTGAGAAATATAAAAGTGGATAAAAGCACATGGCATTGGGGGTTCAGTATTGATGTGGATAGAGAACTGGCTGGCAAACAGGAAGCAAAGAGTAGGAGTAAACGGGTCCCTTTCACAATGGCAGGCAGTGACTAGTGGGGTACCGCAAGGCTCAGTGCTGGGACCCCAGCTATTTACAATATATATTAATGATCTGGATGAAGGAATTGAAGGCAATATCTCCAAGTTTGCGGATGAAACTAAGCTGGGGGGCAGTGTTAGGTGTGAGGAGGATGCTAGGAGACTGCAAGGTGACTTGGATAGGCTGGGTGAGTGGGCAAATGTTTGGCAGATGCAGTATAATGTGGATAAATGTGAGGTTATCCATTTTGGTGGCAAAAACGGGGGGAAAGCAGACTATTATCTAAATGGTGGCCGATTGGGAAAGGGGGAGATGCAGCGAGACCTGGGTGTCATGGTACACCAGTCATTGAAGGTAGGCATGCAGGTGCAGCAGGCAGTAAAGAAAGCGAATGGTATGTTAGCTTGCATTGCAAAATGATTTGAGTATAGGAGCAGGGAGGTTCTACTGCAGTTGTACAGGGTCTTGGTGAGACCACACCTGGAGTATTGCGTACAGTTTTGGTCTCCAAATCTGAGGAAGGACATTATTGCCATAGAGGGAGTGCAGAGACGGTTCACCAGACTGTTTCCTGGGATGTCAGGACTGTCTTATGAAGAAAGACTGGATAGACTTGGTTTATACTCTCCAGAATTTAGGAGATTGAGAGGGGATCTTATAGAAACTTACAAAATTCTTAAGGGGTTGGACAGGCTAGATGCAGGAAGATTGTTCCCGATGTTAGGGAAGTCCAGGACAAGGGGTCACAGCTTAAGGATAAGGGGGAAATCCTTTAAAACCGAGATGAGAAGAACTTTTTTCACACAGAGAGTGGTGAATCTCTGGAACTCTCTGCCACAGAGGGTAGTTGAGGCCAGTTCATTGGCTATATTTAAGAGGGAGTTAGATGTGGCCCTTCTGGCTAAGGGATCAGGGGGTATGGAGAGAAGGCAGGTACGGGATACTGAGTTGGATGATCAGCCATGATCATATTGAATGGCAGTGCAGGCTCGAAGGGCCGAATGGCCTACTCCTGCACCTAATTTCTATGTTTCTATGTTTCTATAAGTCTCCAGGTCCGGACAGGATATTCCCTAGGACATTGAGGGAAGTTAGTGTAGAAATAGCAGGGGCTATGACAGAAATATTTCAAATGTCATTAGAAACGGGAATAGTGCCGGAGGATTGGCGTACTGCGCATGTTGTTCCATTTTTAAAAAAGGGTCTAAGAGTAAACCTAGCAATTATAGACCTGTTATTTTGACGTCAGTGGTGGGCAAATCAATGGAAAGGATACTTAGAGATAATATATATAAGCATCTGGATAAACAGGGTCTGATTAGGAACAGTCAACATGGATTTGTGCCTGGAAGATCATGTTTGACTAATCTTCTCGAATTTTTTGAAGAGGTTACTCGGGAAATTGATGAGGGTAAAGCAGTGGATGTTGATATATATGGACTTCAGTATGGCCTTTGACAAGGTTCCTCATGGAAGGTTGGTTAAGAAGGTTCAATGGTTGGGTATTAATGGTGGAGTAGCAAGATGGATTCAACAGTGGCTGAATGGGAGATGCCAGAGAATAATGGTGGATGGCTGTTTGTCAGGTTGGAGGCCAGTGACTAGTGGGGTGCCACAGGGATCTGTGTTGGGTCCACCGTTGTTTGTCATGTACACCAATGATCTGGATGATGGTGTGGTAAAATGGATTAGTAAGTATGCAGATGATACTAAGATAGGTGGGGTTGCGGGTAATGAAGTAGAGTTTCAAAGTCTACAGAGAGATTTATGCCAGTTGGAAGAGTGGGCTGAAAGATGGCAGATGGAGTTTAATGCTGATAAGTGTGAGGTGCTACATCTTGGCAGGACAAATCAAAATAGGACGTACATGGTAAATGGTAGGGAATTGAAGAATGCAGGTGAACAGAGGGATCTGGGAATAACTGTGCATAGTTCCCTGAAAGCGGAATCTCATGTAGATAGGGTGGTAAAGAAAGCTTTTGGTGTGCTGGCCTTTATAAATCAGAGCATTGAGAAGTTGGGATGTAATGTTAAAATTGTACAAGGCATTGGTGAGGCCAATTCTGGAGTATGGTGTACAATTTTGGTCGCCTAATTATAGGAAGGATGTCAACAAAATAGAGAGAGTACAGAGGAGATTTACTAGAATATTGCCTGGGTTTCAGCAAATAAGTTACAGAGAAAGGTTGAACAAGTTAGGGCTTTATTCTTTGGAGCGCAGAAGGTTAAGGGGGGACTTGATAGAGGTCTTTAAAATGATGAGAGGGATAGACAGAGTTGACATTTATAAGCTTTTCCCACTGAGAGTAGGGAAGATTCAAACAAGGGGACATGACTTGAGAATTAAGGGACTGAAGTTTAGGGGTAACATGAGGGGGAAGTCTTTACTCAGAGAGTGGTAGCTGTGTGGAATGAGCTTCCAGTGAAGGTGGTGGAGGCAGGTTCGTTTTCATCATTTAAAAATAAATTGGATAGTTATATGGACGGGAAAGGAATGGAGGGTTATGGTCTGAGCGCAGGTATATGGGACTAGGGGAGAACACGTGTTCGGCACGGACTAGAAGTGTCGAGATGGCCTGTTTCCGTGCTGTAATGGTTATATGGTTATATGGTTATATGGTTATATCTCGACCCGAAATGTCATCTATTCAGCTCTATCAATGTTGCTTTTGTCTGTCTGTCCGTATACCAAAGACTGAAAGTGCTGGAGCAACTCAGCAGGTCAGGCAGCATCTCTGTCGAAAAGGAACAGGTAACTGAAAACTAGGGGAACACCGTCCCCCTGCTTACCCCCCCCCCCACCAATTCCATCACTGGTGTGGACTCGGTGGGCTGAAGGGCCAGTTTCCATGCTGTGTCTCTAAACTAAACATAAACCAATTGTTAACAAGCGGTTGGTCTTTAAGTAGAAACAAAGAACAGCAGATGCTGGTTTATACCTAAGATAGACACAAAGTACTGGAGTAACTCAGTGGGTCAGGCAGCATCTCTGACTTTTTATCCAGGGACGCTGTATTAAGACACAGGTTGTGATTTTCAAGCAGAGATGTTGGACTTCAGAACATGCCAACTTCCTTTTATTCCAGGATAGTGGTTACCATAGAGACTTGGACAGGAACCCAGTGATCTACAGGGCTTTTCAATCGGAGTGGTGCGACCTACCAGGTTTTTGATTAGTTTCATCTAATAGACATTTAGAGTTGGCAACAAAAGCAGCATAATAGATCTTCCCTCATGCATAAACTAATTCTTTCTCATCGTGAGCCTCGGTCTAGCCATCTGTCTTCCCACGGAGAAATTATTTCACTGGTAACAGTCCCATTAATCGAACTCATTCTCAAAACGGAGGCAATTTTAATTGTTTGGTTGGTCTTATTGGCAGAATTATAGTGGACCTTTTGGAGGAACCCTTGACAGTTCTACCTTCCCCACCATAACGTAGGATGCTACTACATTGCATTACCAAAGCCTATCTTGAAGAGGTTTTGTGAGACTCTCTATCACTGCTCGCCAACTGTGATTTATAAGTTCATCAGTTATAAGAGCAGAATTAGGCTACTCCGCCATTCAATCATGGCTGATCTAACTTCCCCTCTCAACCCCATTTATCTGCCTTCTCCTCATAACCCCCGACACCCATACAAATCCGCAAGAATCTGTCAATCTCTGCCTTAAAATTATCCATTGACTTGGCCTCTGCTGCCTTCTGTGATAATGAATTCCACAGATTCACCACCCTCTGACTAAATATTTTTTTTCCTGATCTCCTTTCCAAAGGTAAGTCCTTTTATTCTGAGGTTGTAGCCTCTGGTCCTAGACTCTCCCACTAGTGGAAACATCCTGTCCACATCCACTCTATCCAGTTTCAATTAGGTGCCCTCTCATCCTTCTAAAGTGATACAGGCCCAGTGCAGCTGCTCTCCAGCAGAACGACAATGTTTTAACACAGACTTGAGACCTATTACCTGCCCACACTTTGTCCTGCCCCTTCCCTTTTCCCATGTTCTTCTCCCTACTACAACCAGTTGAGGAAGGGTCTTAACACAAAACGTCACCTATTCATATTCTCGAAAGATTCTGCCTGACCAGCTGCATTACTCCAGCTCTTTGTGCCTCATTTTCTAAATCAGCAGCTGCAGTTCCTTGCTTTTACATTTTTTGGCCTGAATAGAGTTTCCGGGCCTGAAACATCACCTATCTATGTTCTCCAGAGATGCGTATGATGCAAGGTGTTTTTTCAAGTGTCGCAACATTTTTTTTGTCGCCGCTGGATTTTGAAATGTTCAAAATCTTTTGGTGACACTGATATGACGCCAGCAGTCACCAAGAAAATCGCCAAGTGGGACAACACCTCCAACCAAACACTGAAAAGTGAAATGTGTGACAATCAGTCTGAAGAAGGGTCTCGACCCGAAATGTTACGTATTCCTTTTCTCCAGAGATGCTGCCTGACCCCCTCTGAGTTACTCCAGCATTTTGCTTCAAACTCCATTTAAAAGACACTTGAACAGGTTAATGCGAAAGAAAGTTTGCGAGAGATATGGCTCAAATGCCGACAAATGGAACTATTTTAAATGAGGCATTTGGTCGACATGAATGAGTTGGCCTGACGGGCCTTTCTTTGTGTTGAATGACTCTTTGACTCCCTGGTCCATTGGTTTGAATGACGGTTGAAATTCCATGGCACACCTCCAAGGCATTGGGCGCTCAGAATAGTCAGCGTGGCATCCTTCCCTTACATTGCGATATATCTCGCAGATATTCAGCTGACGTCTCTCTGGGGAATGGTTCTGCTATTGCCTCTCAATTCCGTGAAACTGATAGGCACTGTATACAATTTCAATCTGTTCCTTTGTCTATGTGAGTGTCCATGCTCTCTCTCTCTGCCACCTGCCTTTAATACATTTGGCTCCCTCATGCACTCACTTCTCTCAGTATGCACAGAGCTATGTCGTAGTGTGTGAAGCTATACTTAGCATGCTGATGGAACTTCAGCAAAAATAAATTTCTCATCATTGTTTTCCAGTCCCCATGTTACATCTTACTGTCTCATCCATGACTCCTGAGACCTCTGTTCTCTATTGATGACCTCTGGAGAATCCTTCGGTATAATTACTTCACCATTGTGTGACTGCGATGTTAATCACCAAGATCTTAAGCCTCAGAAATCACTGCTGAATCCTCCCTGCTCTAACTCTCAACTCATTTACAATGCTCCTCAAAAGCAACTTCTTTTATTCAGCTTTTGATCATTCTTCTCAAATGCCTGTGTTAGGTTCTGTCTGAATGTGAAGTGCTTTGGGATATTTTCCAATATAAAGACACCACGTCAATATAATGTGTTGCATAGAAAATTCCAGGAAACAAAAGTGCAAATTTGATTAAGTTGGAAAAATATGATGATCATAGAGAAAAGAAGGGTGAGCCCGCATCTATGGAAAGAAGGAAAAGGCGACGTTTCAGGTCGAGATTCTTCTTCAGATTGAAGAAGTGTCTCAACCCGAAATGTCGCCTAATCAGTCAGAAGAAGGGTCTCGACCTGAAACGTCACCTAATCCTTCATAGATGCTGCCTCACCTGCTGAGTTTCTCCACCATTTTTGTGTACCTTCGATTTTCCCAACATCTGCAGTTCTTTCTTAAACATAGAGAGAAGAATGGAGCTTTCCTCTGAAATAAAAGCAGAGAGTGTTGGAAACACATCGCAGATCTGACAACATCTGTGGAAAGAGAAATAGAATAGTAAGATTAAACGAGAACTTACCAGTTTGAAGTTTGATCTGTATTTTATGAGGAGTTACGATGAGGGATTACGTGAAGAACCCGCTCAGCAAGCATGCGCGGCATACTTCAAAGCAGCGGTGTGGAATCACAGATAGACACAGTTATTGAAGTAAACATAGTAAAGAAAAGGAGACATCAGTTTATCAATTTGACCCATATTATTGAGGGTGGGAGCGGAGGGCACGTAATCCCTCATCGTAACTCCTCATAAAATACAGATCAAACTTCAAACTGGTAAGTTCTCGTTTAATCTTACTATTTTACTTCGGAGTCACATGAGTGACTACGTGAAGATTTCAAAGCTCTGTGATTTCAAACCGTGTAACAGTTATTACTTCACTCACTGCCGAAGTCCTTGAGGGAGGAAGTGTGTTATCGTAATCAACCAATGAATCTGTTTATAAAAAACAAATTGGTATTTATTAACAATAACAACAAAATAATTGCTCCCCCGGGCTTAAATTAAATATTTGCAGACTGTAAAGATTTTCTGCAAATAACACAGGTTTTGCCAACGGCTTGTGATAAAAAGTTATGAACGTGGTTTCCCTCGACCATCCTGCTGTAGCCAGGATGTGGTCCATCGGCATGTTCATTCTTTCCGCCGTTGATGTGGATGCTGCCCTGGTGGAGTGAGATTTATACAAGTTAGTGTCAATCCCGGCAGCTTTTAGTACCTGCTTGAGCCATCTCAAAATGGTTTGGCTTGTCACCCGACCATGAAGTTTTTTATGACTGACCCACAAGGCGTGTTCACTCCCTCGAATATTGTTAGTTGTGTCTATATAGGACAGTAGGTGGGTCATGACACATAACCGTGGTTCTGGTGGATAAGCCCGGAATACCACGACTGGACTTGGTGTTCCTGG
This sequence comes from Leucoraja erinaceus, assembly GCF_028641065.1. Classification (NCBI taxonomy): domain Eukaryota; kingdom Metazoa; phylum Chordata; class Chondrichthyes; order Rajiformes; family Rajidae; genus Leucoraja; species Leucoraja erinaceus. The sequence continues at coordinate 22,937,434 of NC_073393.1, read as the reverse complement.
CCTGCTCTGTTTGATCAGTCCCTGGATCACAAACGAGATCGGGTCTGGAGCTGTAATCATGTTGGCCAGTCGTAGTCGATGTGGAGACTGGACCCTCTGTGCGGCTACAAGTGCCATTAACATGAGCGTTTTGAGTGTCGATTGTTCCAAGCTGAGGGACCTGGCTAGTGGCCACCCCCTGAGGTAAGTCAGGACCACACAGACATCCCATATATGGGTGTACCTTGGTCTAGGGGGGTTGGTATTGTAAATGCCTTTCATTAATTTTACCACCAGCAGGTGAGATCCCATGGCCTGTTGTCCTGGTGCTAGTGTTAAGTAGGCAGACAGGGCACTTCTTGCTGTGTTGATGGCACTGTAGCTAAGTCCTTCTTTGTAGTGAAGTTTGGCCAGGAATTCCAGTACATTGGTGACTGATGCAGTTGTGTAGGTGGTCCCTTCAGCCCACTGACTCCACGCCCTGTACCTTTCCCATTTTTTAATTCAAGTACTGTTTTTTAGTGGATGTTCGGAAGGATACTGACATGGTGTCGACGGTTTGTTCTGATAATCCCAGTCCCAGAAGTGGTCTGTTCAGAATCTGCAACCCAGGAGTTTGATTTTTTCATGTCATGGGTGGCTTATGCCTGACACTGGGTGTTTTAATAACTCTGGTTCACTGGGAAATATCATCAGAGTTTCAACAACCATGTCATGGAGTATCGGGAACCATGGCTGCGTAGGCCAGTCAGGTACTATCAAAATACCTGAAGCAGAGTCCATTTGTATTTTGCGTAGTACCCGACTAATGAGGCAGAAGGGAGGAAATGCATAGAAGAAGAAATTTCCCCAATCCAGTGCAAACGCATCTACCGCTGCTGCATCAGGGTCTGGTTCCCAAGCGACATAAATAGGTACCTGGTGATTAAGCCTTGATGCAAATAAATCGATATCTGGCGTGCCATATTGCTTGACAATTTTTGCAAATATTTTGGGGTTTAACATCCATTCGATGTTGTCATTAAATTTACGTGACCTGGTGTCTGCCACTGTGTTTAGCTTACCAGGTAGGTAAGTTGCTGATAGCCAAATATGTCTTTCGACACACCATTGCCAAATTGTGTTAACCAACTTGTCGCATGATAACGATTTTATGCCGCCCATATGGTTAATGTAGGCCACCACCGTAGTATTATCTGTCTGTAACCGAACATGCAAGTGATGCATATTTGATGCATATGCTTTTAAACCATAGAAGGCACCCAACATCTCTAGATAATTTATGCCCAGTGCAAGTAGTAATGACGACTCTGGGTTAGTCCATCTACCACCTGTGCTGGATATGGCATTAATTGCCCCCCAGCCTTGAGCACTGGCATCTGTTTGGTAACTAACGTAGGGTTAGTGACGATAATAGGGCTGAAACTATGCCAAACGTTGTTTGCCCACTACTGTAGTTCTGATATTGCTTCAGTGGGTAACTTCATGACACGATCATAATGACCTGCATGTCATTTTAGTGCCTGTACCTTTGCTCTTTGTAAGTTTTTGATAGTGCAAAGGTCCGAATTGCGTAGCCGGAAATGCTGCTACCATTTTCACAATTCCTCTTGCTACTTGTCGAATAGTTGGTCGTTCGTTGACCATTAAATTGTTGCATGATTGTGCCAATGCAACTGTTTTGTCTCTTGGCAAAGTTACAGTCATGTGGACTGAATTAATTGTGAAGCCGAAGTAGTCCATAGTTGTGGATGGCTTCAACTTAGATTTATCTGGATGTAAGACAAATCCCAGAGTTTCGAACAACTGTTTGGTAGCTGATACAGCTAATATAGTCAATTCCATGGTTTTGCCTACTATTAAGATATCATCAAGATATGCCATGACAATATGTTTTTGTCTTCTTAATATTGCCATGGCTGGTTTTAGTATCTTGGTGAATAATCTTGGGGCTGATGTTAAACCATTGGGTAATGCTTTAAACTGCCATTGTTGCCCCATCCAGGTAAACTTCAGGTATCTGCGATGATCCTTGTGAATAGGTACTGAATAGTAAGCATCTTTAAGATCAATGCTTGCCATGTAGTATCCTTTGGAAATTAGTTGTTTGGCAGTGTCAAACGTTTCCATTTTGAAATGTATATACTTAACAAACATATTTAGTGAAGTTAAGTCAATGATGATGCGACATCCACCATCTTTTTTGGTTTTAGTGAATATATTTGATACAAATTCCAAGGGTTCATGTTTTGTTTTTTCAATGATACCCTTTGTAATTAGTCTCACCAGTTCAACTTGTCCCTCTCGTTTTTCTTTCACTGAGAGGGAAAATACCCTTTCGGGTGACTGTTGAACTGGTGGCAATTTTCCTATTATGAATTGTATTTTGTATCCACTAATGCCATTGAGTATATACTGATCACTCGTGATAGACTCCCATGCTTCTTTAAACTGGTGTAATCTCCCCCCTGTTAGTATTAAGCCCCTACTTTCTATATGCTGGTAGGAACCAGACCCACCTACCTCCATGGTTATGGGTATTCCTCTGGTTCCCGCCGGTCCAACGAGGCTTGCGCGTTGTCTGACGTGGCTTTGACGTTGGGGGGTGGCGCATTTTCCATGGGGTCCGCTCAGGGCCCTGGTCTATAAAAGACTTACGGGGATAGAATGCGGACCCCGAGCTTTCACCAGTCCCATATGGTGGACGTCGACTGGTGGACGCGACGGGGTGCTGCCGCTTGGTGTTTATTGTTCTTGGTTTGCTCGTCCCGGGCCCTGCCTTCATGAGACCGAAAGTTTTTGAGGCATCTTCCATATCCTTCATTCACTTAGTGAGGTATTTGCCAAAGAGCAGTATGTCTGGCTCAGTGGCTGGGGTTTGGCACAACCCCGCAAATTTAAGATTGATGGCAGGTTTTATTATTTCTTTACGCAGGTTGTTAATCTCAAATTGCGTATTGCACAACAGTGCGAGAGTATCTTCTTGATTGGTGGTCATCTCGGTGTTGTCCACGGAACGAGCAAACAAAGTGATGACTGACGTCAGGAGCCTGAGGATCCGCTGCAGTTTTAGCTCCTGGTGTCGGATGCTTGCCCCAACGTGCCCCCAGATTTGGCTGTTTACAGTTGGCACTTTGAGGGACTCACAGTTCTCTGGAGCTGTATATGTTTCTAAAGCCTCATTGACCACCTGCTCCTGTAGGGCCCTGTTGGGGAGGTGGTTGATGTTGGCCGCTAGTTTGGCCTCTAACGGTCCTCCTGCACATGGGGTTGCCACGTAGCGGTCCACCACACCTAGCAGCTCTTCCTGATCCTGCACCCCTTACATACTCCCGAGATCTTCAGCCATCGTCCCCTCTTCTTGACCAGCCCAGTCCTGGTCACCAAAGCTACCCACGGGTAAGGAGGAAGCTATGGACAGTGCACAAGGCACTGTGGAAGGAGTGCCTGACCTCCCTCTGCGAGAGCGCCCCTCACGAGGCGCATCTCGCTGGAGCACCTGCTCCAGGAGCCGCTCCATGTGGCTCAGGCAGCTGTCTCTCCCCCGCCTGGGTGGAGAGACATCCCCGTCCGACGAGTTGGAAACCACCGGCCGGACGCTTTTCCTGGTAGCTTTACATTCAGCCCGCTGCTCAGGCGCTAGCGGGGCTGGGCTCGGCGCGGTGTCGGGGATAGCGGAGCGCTCGGTAAGCGGTCCTACCGCCTGTTGCTGCCCCCCCCTGATGGAACGCTCCTCTGGTGGAGTCGAACAGGGGACAGATTTCTTTGAGAGCCTTTTCTTGGATATACTTATGCTGAAAGCAAAATCAGACGGCTCTCCTTTCGCTAGTAATGCCGACCTCAGTTTAACTTACCTGACGGTCCGTCTTTTAAATTGCAGCGGGAGCGCCTGACTCCCGCTGTAGCTGCTGATGCACTGCTGGCGTAATGCCGCGCATGCGTGCTGAGCGGGTTCTTCACGTAGTCACTCACGTGACTCCGAAGTAAAATTAAAGTTTTAGTTCTCTAACCTTTTGTCTGAATTGGAAATGTTTAGTTTAGTTTAGTTTAGTTCCATTTTGTTTCATTTTATTTTGTTTAGTTTTGTTTGGTTCAATTTCATTCAGTTTAGATTGCTTTAGGAAGGAACTACAGATCTGGTTTATACTGTAGACAAAATGCTAGAGTAACTCAGCGAGCCAGGCAGCATCTCTGGAGAAAAGGAATAGGTGACGTTTCGGGTTACAACTGTCTGAAGTAGGGTTCTGGTCCAAAACTTTGCCTATTCCTTTTCTCCAGAGATGCTGCTTGACCCATGAGTTACTCCAGCATTTTGTGACTATATTTAGGTTAGTTTAGTTTAATTTTGAACTAATTTCAGTTTAGTTTACTTCAGTTTAGTTTATTATAGTCACATGTATCGAGGCACAGTGAAACCTTTTTGAAGTGTGCGATCCAGTTAAAGAAAAGACTATATAAGAATATAATCAAGCCGTCTAGCGGTGCAGGCTCGAAGGGCCGAATGGCCTACTCCTGCACCTAATTTCTATGTCTACAGTGCATGGATAAAAATTAAAAGGTTTAACATTCAGTGCAAGATATAACATTGAAGTCAGATAAAGTCTGATTAAAGATAACTCGTGTCTCCAATGAGGTAGAAGGGAGGTCAGGAGGTGCGAAGAGATCGGTAGTGACATCCTGAGGCTTAAGGTTATGCAGCTGAGATACGACCAGTGCTGTGATTTTGCCTCCTCAAGGGTTCCTAACACGAATGCTGAGGGTGACACAGTGACACAGCTGGTAGAGCTGCTGTCTCACTGCACTAGAGAACTGGGTTTGATCCTGTCCACAGGCATTCTCCGTGTCGAGTTTGCACCTTCTCTCTGTGACCATGTGGGGTTCCCCTGGGTGCTACAGAATGGAAACAGGCCCTTCAGCCCACTGACTCCACCCCCTCAAAGATGGCACCAGAGGGTGGCAACAATTTGCCACTATCATCTGATACAATCACCCTCACCTGTTTCACTTGTAAATCTGGTACTGTATTCTATACTGTGTGTCTTTCCATACACTCTACCTATTGTACTTTGGTTTGACTATTGTTGTACAGTATTATCTCACCTGTTTGGATAGCATGAAAAACAAAGCTTTTCACTGTACCTCAGTACATGTGGCAATAATAAACTTAAACTAAATCCAATCATGCGCAGGTTTTATAGAGGAATGTATATCTTCAGCACAGGGAGCAAAATAAACATTTTACACTGAATAAAAAGGTTATTTTACATGAGCAAAAAGGTTCAGTGTGAGGAGCATACACACTGAGTCAACATATCATTATATCATTACTCTGGTTGTTCTTCCTGCAATTTGTAAAGAAAGTGAGTGACCGTGTTTCTACAGTATCTTTCCTTTCCTTTCAAAATGTTCCAAAGCATATTACAGCTAATTAGGTTCCTTTGAAGTGTGGTTCCTAGTGTAACGTTGGCTCTATTGTGAGTTAAAAAAATAAGGACATTATATTTCTATATTGACTTTCATATCTGTAGAACATCCCAAAGTCAGCGAAACAATTCTCCAGTCTTGTGTTGTAAGAAAACCGCATAACCAAGTAATATACCAACAGGTGCAACTGGCAATGATAATATGTAACAAGACATTTTGTTATTAGAGTGCACCTTGAAGGATAAGCAATGACTGGAACATCTTACTATACTTGCATCAGAGCATGGTTTAGGAACAGCTCCGTCCAAGACCACAAGAAATTGCAGAGAATTGAGGATGTAGCCCACACCATCACACAAATTAACCTCCCTTCCATTGACTCCATCTACACTTCAAGCTGCCTTGGCAAGGCTCCAAGCATAATCAAGGACGAGTCTCACCCTGGTCACCCACTCTTTTCCCCGCTCTCATCAGGCACGAGGGACAGAAGTTTGAAAATGCATATCTCCAGATTCGGTGACAGTTTTTTTGTAGCTGTTAACTTGTAGCAACTGAACTGTCCTCTCACCAACTAGATAGTGGTCCTGACCTTCCATCTACCTTGTTGGAGAGCTTTGAACTATCTTTAGACAGAATTTAATGGACTTCATCATGCATTAAATGTTATACCCTTTATACTGTATCTGTACATGTGGATGGCATGTTTGTAATCACATACAGTATATAGTGTTTTCGCTGACAGGACAGCATGCAACAAAAAGCTTTTCACTGTACAACATGTGACAACAATAAACAAAATTAAAATAAACTACTAAATAAAAAATATTTTACAAGATAAAGTATGGTGGCACAGAGACACAGCTGGAGGAACTGCTACCTCATAGCTCCAGAGATCAGGGTTCGATCCTGACCTCCTGTGCTGTCTGTGTGGAGTTTGCATGTTCTTCCTGTGACCACGTGGGTTAGTTTCTTCCCACATCCCAAACACGTGCTTGTTAATAGGGATTTTGTGAACTGTGGAGGAAGTGGATGTGAGAGTGGGATAATGTAGAACTGTTGTGTATGAATGATTGATGTTGACGTTGACTCGATGGACTAAAGAACCAGTTTTCATGCTACATCTCTCAATCAATTCAATGAAATTGGATCTGCAATAGGACTAATGCCTCCCTTGTGCTTCATTCACGGATTTTAAGCATTCAACTGCATCCTTTAATGCTCCAGCTTCTGAACGCTGTTTTTTAACTAAGCAGAATTACTTGCCTTTTCAATCAAGATTAAGGATAGAATGGTTTTGAGCTCGATTCAAGATTCAAGGTGTTTAATTGCTCTATGAATTCTATGAATTGACAATAGAATAATAAATTAGCTCGTAAAATGCATTAATGCACAAAATACAGAATTTACAGGTTTTATAGAGTAAAATGTTTACATGTCTGTTGTGCTGCTACAAGTAAGAATTTAATTGTAGGGATATTTGACTAAAACACTCTTGACTCTTGATTCTTGAATTTTTAGCAGAATGTTTTCTGGATTAGTGGGTATTAGTCACAGAGAGAGGTTGGACTGACTTGGATTGCTTTCTCTGGAACGCCAGAGCTGATCACGTTTGGCACTGACATTCTGGGCTGAAGGGCCTGTACTTGTGCTATTCTATTTTATGTTCCAAGTTCTCGTACAAAAAAGCAAACACGTTTCTTTAGCACATCCAAAGACACAGTCAACAGTCAAGTTCAAGATTGTTCTGATATAATGAAGTGCAGAATCTGGGAAGATTTACTTGTGCAGAGATAAAGATTTAGTTTGGTTTAGTTTAGTTTAGTTTGGAGATACAGTGCGGAAACGGGCCCTTTGGTCCACCGATTCCGCACTGACCAGTATTATCCTACACAGACTAGGGACAATTTTCATTTCTGCCAAGCCAACAAACCTACAAACCTGTACGTCATTGGAGTGTGGAACAAAATCAAAGATCTCAGAGAAACCCACACAGGTCATGGGGAGAACCTACAAACTCCATACAGACAAGCACCCGTAGGCAGGATCGAACCCGGGTCTCTGGCGCTGTAAGGCAGCAACTCAACCACTGTACCACCGTGCCGCAGATTAGTTTATTTTATTGTCACGTGTACCAAGGTACAGAGTAAAGCTTTCATTGCAAGCTATCCAGACAGCGGAAAGACAATCGCTTCGCCGAACATCTCCGCTCGGTCCGCAAGAACCTACCTGAATTCCCGGTGGCTAAGCACTTCAACTCCCCTCCCATTCCCAATCCGACCTCTCTGTCCTTGGTCTCCTCCATTGCCAGAGTGAGCAACACCGGAAATTGGAGGAACAGTACCTCATATTTTGCTTGGGGAGTCTGCATCCTGCGGGCATGAACATTGAATTCTCCCAATTTTGTTAGCCCTTGCTGTCTCCTCCGCTTCCTCAGCCCTCGGGCTGTCTCCTCCCATCCCCCAGCCCTCGGGCTCCTCCTCCTCCTTTTCCCTTCCTTCTCCCCGCCACCCCCTATCAGTCTGAAGAAGGGTTTCGGCCTGAAACGTTACCTATTTCCTTCGCTCCATAGATGCTGCTGCACCCGCTGAGTTTCTCCAGCATTTTTGTGTACCAGCGGAAAGACAATACATGATTACAATCGAGCCATCCACAGTGTACAGATACATGATAAATGGAATAACGTTTAGTGCAAGATAAAGTCCAGTAAAGTCCGATTAAAGATAGTCTGAGGGTCCCTAGTGAGGTAGATAGTAGTTCAGTTGCCTGATAACAGCTGGAAAGAAACTGTCCCTGAATCTGGAGGTGTGCATTTTCACGCTTCGTCAGTCGATGCAGGTTGATGATCATTAAAGCATCAGCCATCTACTGCATTGTACGCCCTCCTGGTATTTGTTTCTATTAGTTTAATGGCTGTGAATATTGGGAGGGAGTTCAAGGGGTGGTCAGTTCTCTTGGGCCCATTTAACATTAATGAACAAAAAACAATGTCCGCCCTACTGTTTCTAATGTACAAAATGGCATAATTATAATTTTGCAAGATGTTGGTGGATGAATTCAATTATCTGAAATATCCAAACCAGAAAGACTTGGGGGATATTTTTGTGGGAAATAAAATACATCAGACAGTTATTGGAGATTTAGCTGATATTGCAACTAAGGCCCTTTATTGGAAGGAGATAGGCTTATGGCGAGATCACATGTGTCATACCTGGGTGGACAGTACCTGAGATAGTTAATTCATGATCCTGATGGTTGTAGGAAAGTAGCTGTTTCTGAACCTGATGGTGTGGGATTTCAGGATCCTGTACCTCCTTTTTGGGAGCAGCAAGAAGAGACCTCAATGATAAATGCCGCCTTCATGGTGTAGATGCCTTTGATGGTATAGAGGGATGTGCCCATGATGGTGAAGGCCATCACTCTCTCATTCAAATAGATATGGATAGATGGTGAATATAGAGTTATGGGGATAATGCAGAAAGATGACCCATGAAGGAGAAGACCTGTATTATTCTGATGAATGACAGAATGATCTTGAAGAATCAAATGCCCTTTTCCTTCTCTGCTAATGATGTTGCAGTGTTTAAGTGTATGGAAATACATGACTTCCTGCTTGACGATTGGATCTCATATCACTCCTGCCATCAGGAAGAAGATATACAGTAGGAGCATATAAACTGTAATGTCCAGGTTCAGGAACAGCTTCTTCCCTACAACCATTGGGCTAATAAACACTACAACATCGAAATATGCTCCAAACTACATACTTGGAGGCATTATTTTTGTCTTTACACTTTTATTGTTTCTTTTTTATAATCTATATGCTGAAACTGTAAATTGCCCGTTCTAAGCTTCCGTCAGTCTAGTTTCAGTCAAAAGTCACTGAGTCAAACACTTGCGCATCTAATTTATTTTGACAAAACACAATTACAATTCCACTACTATACCTAAAGACCGCGGGTCCGATCCTTGGATCTGCCTGATCAAGCCCTCTTAGCCTCGCTCAAGCAGAGACACTCCAGAAGGTCACGCAGTCCCAAGCGTTCTCCCAGAAGATCGACACAGGACATCATGGGAGTGGTATTTTATAGGTCCCCGACACTTGAGGGGCCGAATCACATAGGGGTGTCGCTATTCAGTCCAATAACAGATATCGATTAACACAGTATATGATAGACATTTCCCTAACCCAATAATACAGTGACTAATACAATGTATTCAAATGGTGCTTCTCAAAGGAAACAAACATCGCAACATGTGCCTTGATATGCAAGAAAACCAGACAAGGCTCAATACTTAATCCAATCAACATCCAGCAAAGTAAAGCTTTGCAACATTATATACAATATGTATGTCTGGTTTGCATTCATCCAATCCATCCCATGCAATTTGCACCTAATTGTCAGGGTCTGCAGATGTTTCCATTCTCTTCCTGCAGCTCTTATCTAGGTTCTAGACAAACTAGCACCATTATGCAGCTTGTACTATTTCTGAAGAAAGCACATTTTAATTCACCAAATGGCCTAGCAGCCCAGAAGCCTTTACTCAATTTTAGTGTCCTGGTCTCTCCAATTTGGCCGGAATTAACAAAACTTTTATTGGTAATATGATATTTACAGAGTACAATGTTTACATATTTTTATTTTAGTTTACTTTAGTGATACCTCATGGAAACAATCCCTTTGGCCAGTCCGTGCTGACCAGCAATCCCCTTGCACTAGTACTAGCAACAATGGGGACAATTTTACAATTTTAAAAATCAATTTGCACAACCTGTACGTCTTTGGAGTGTGGGAGGAAACCAAGTATTAAAAAACTTATCGGTCATGGGAAGAACTCGGAAATTAGCATCCGTAGTCCCTATTGATCTGAGTCTCTGGCATGTTAGGCAAAAAATCCACCGCTGTGCCATAGTCCGCAATTAATTCTTTTAAAGAAAGATTAACATTTTTAAATAGCCTGCAATAAGAAACGATTCATTGTTCCGTTTCAACATAATTCATAAATATATTCTTGACCCTTTACTCTTGATCCACAAAATATGCCGTGGAAGCCAGACAGCTGAACACACGCACTTTCAGTGCAGATCAGGAAATTCACGGTTGCGTGCGCTTTGGCTCCTGATGGATGACGAGAATATCTTGCTTATGAAGACATCTCCAAATTGTCACGGTGCTGCCTTTTTCTGCCCTGCTCAGCTTTATTAACTGTTCTACAAAAAAACACCACTGCACTGCTGTTAGTGAACCAAGTCTCCCATTAGCCTCGGATATCTGTCAGGAATTATATTATTTGCCGAGTGCCGAGCTCGTCAAAATTTATGAAAGACTCCACTCCCCATGTCAACTACAGGATAGCAAGAACTTCATTTAGTTTAGTAATGTCTACCAAGGTACAGTGAAAAGCTTATTTTTTTGAGTGCTAACCAGCCCGTGGAAAGATTATACATGACTACAATCAAGCCAGCCATGGTGTACAGATACAGGATAAAGAGAATAATATTTAATGCAAGATAAAGTCCAGTAAAGTCCGATTAAAGATAGTCCAAGGGTCTCCAATTAGGTAGATGCAAATGAATGCTCTCTAGTTGGAGATAGGATGGTTTAGTTGCCTGATAACAACTGAAAAGAAACTGTCCCTGAATCTGGACATGTGCTTTTTCACACTGTACCTCTTACTTGTTAGGTGAGGAGAGGAGAGATTGACTGGGGTGAGACTGGTCCTTGGTTTTGCTGGTGGTCTTGCCGAGGCAGCACGCGGTGTAGATTGGGTAAATGGAAGGGAAGATCATGAGTATACTGTTGTGTGTGTTGATGTTAGCATTAATTCTGTTAATTTCATGTCTGTTTTACAATCTACAAAGAAATACAACATAGTACAGCACATATGCATAAAATATTCTTGACCCTGGCTTGATGTATATCTAAGAAGTTATCCACAGCTTACCACAATGGCATCAGGGCAGAGTAAATACGGTATTGAAATTTGGCTCCTGATGGTCAGTGAATTTGTGGGTGCCCATTGACATTTCTCAAAATATGTCACGGTCCATGGATTTTTTTGCCCTGCTCAGCTATCATTAACTGAATGACCAGACAACCACAATCCTCGATATAGAATATAGAACATAGAGCCTAGAACCTGAAACATACAACATAGAATCTATCTATCTATCTATCTATCTATCTATCTATCTATCTATCTATCTATCTATCTATCTATCTATCTATCTATCTATCTATCTATCTATCTATCTATCTATCTATCTATCTATCTCTAAAACTCTGATTTTATTATGCTAACCAAACCGTGGAAAATTAGGTACAGGAGTACATTCAAGCCCTTCGAGCCTGCACCGCCATACAATATGAGAGAATAATGATCAATCCAAGATAAGTATCCCGTAAACCCGATTCTCTCCATACCCAAGGGTCTCCAATTAGGTAAGGGCAAACATCTAACTCCCTCTTAAAGATAGGATGGTTTGGCCTGCCTGATACCCTCTGTAGCAGAAACTGTCCCTGAATCTGGACTCTCTTTTTCACAAAACCTCTTCTTGTTCGGTGAGGAGAGGAGAGATTGACTGGGGTGAGCTGTGTCCTTGGTTTTGTCCTGGACTTCCCCAACATCGGGAACAATCTTCCTGGTCTAGCCTGGTAAAAATGGTAAGGCAAGATCATGAGTATCCCCACCACCCCCCCCCCCCCCCCCCCCCCCCCCCATGGGCCCGTAATATTTCATGTCCTCTTACCATCTACAAAGAACATACCCCCTAGTACACCCCAGTGCAGAAACAGACCCTGGCACATGTATATCCAAGAACCCTCCCCACCGACACCCAATGGCACGGCCCAAGTAAATAGTATTGAAGTGCCCACTTTATGGTTCTCCTTTGTGGGTGCCCATTGAACTTTTCTCAAAATATTTTGTTCCATGGATGTTTTTGGGATTGAATATCATGAATGGGAATGAACAGACAACCACAATCCTCGATATAGAATATAGAACATAGAGCCTAGAACCTGAAACATAGAACATAGAATCTATCTATCTATCTATCTATCTATCTATCTATCTATCTATCTATCTATCTATCTATCTATCTCCCTATCTATCTATCTATCTATCTATCTATCTCAAAATTGCTGGAGAAACTCAGCGGGTGCGGCAGCATCTATGGAGTGAATGAAATAGGCAACGTTTCATCCAAAACCCTTCTTTACATTGATGTAGGGTAGGGGGGTCGGGAAGAAGAAAGGAAGAGGAGGAGCCAGAGGGCTGAGGAAGTGCTGAGAAGGGGCGGAGACAGCAAGGGCTACTGGAAATTGGGGAAGTCAATGTTCAGGCCACCGGGATGCAGACTGCCCAAGCGGAATATGAGGTCCTGTTCAAAGATCCTATAGCGGAGCAAGTGGGCTCTCCTCTGGCAATGCAATGGACTGACGGGCAGAGAGGTACGATTATGGAGGGGATCATGGGCAGTGCTGACGCCCATTTTAAGAACCTGAGCCTACCTAACCCGGACCGACTCGCACTGTAATCAAACAATCGGGCAACAGTTTGTTGGGTCAGATTCATAAATCTGTCAGCTCAAACTTCTTGTCAAGAATAAAATTTGATTCTGGTAATTGTCTTTTTTAATGTATTTTTAAATCTTTCTTTTTAAATGGCTCACAAACAGTGTTTGAGTTGATTTTGTAGTAACCGGAACCGACCCGACTCGAAGGGTGATTGACAGGGGGGGACTTTTTGAGCGTGATTATAGGGTTAGATTCATAATTCTGTTAGTTCATAATTCTGGTGATTCTTGTTAAAGAATAAAATGAATAAAACACATATATGAAAATTATATAAATGTATATAACACACACAATTATATTCCTTCTAATCCAATAATGCCCTTTATTTCAGACTAGACAAGGGACATTAAATCCCAAACATTGTAAATAAGACAACATTGTAAACCTCCCTGCCTCTTCACACACACTACCCCTTATCCAACACCCCCCCGCACTCTATCGCCTGCCCCCTTACTACAATGTTCCCCCCCCCCTATGCCCCTCTCCCTCGCTGCCCCCCCCCGCACTCCTTCTCCCCGCTGTCCCGGACTCCCGCCCACCTTCTCCCCGCTCCCCCGCACTCTCTCTCCCCCGCACAACCCCCTCCCCCCCCACACTCTCTCTCCCCGCTGCCCCGGACCCCGCACTCTCTCTCCCCGCTGCCCCGGGCCCCGCACTCTCTCTCCTCGCTGCCCCGGACTCCGCACTCTCTCTCCCCGCTGCCCCGGATCCCGCACTCATTCTCCTCACTGCGGATCCAATCTTTGGCCGGAAACAAGAAGGTGGGAGCAAGAAAGCGGAGCAAGATGGCGGAACAAGATGGCGGAGTCAGGTTGCTAAAATGTGTTTCTATAATCACCCATGAATCCGCCCATGAGCGCACCTCACGTTTGCGTGAGAGTAATCCATCTTGCTTTGCTATAGGATCTTTGTCCAAGACAGTAAATCTGCCAGCCCAACCCAGCACATAAGTGATTGCAAAGCCACAGCAAAGTTTAATGATTAGATCTGCATAACAAAAGATGGCCTTGTCAGTGATACCTACATCACATTAAAGAATAAAAAAATGTTGGTGCAATTGCATTTTTTTTTAGTTTAAAATGAGGGAGGGTGAAAAAATGAGCCGACCTGCACAGTTGGGGGCTATGGGTGAGTGGTGTAATGTTGCATTGGGGGAACGGGTTGTGTTGGGGGAACGGGTGAGTGGTGGATTCTTACGTTGGAGAATGCGTTGCATTTGGGGACCAGGGGTGAGTGGTCAAATATTGCGTTTGGGAAACGGGTTGCATTGGGGGACCAGGCAACGGGTCACACTTGACCTAGTTTGACAATAAAACACTCTTGTCTCATGACTCTTGACAATGTCTGTGCCGAACATGATCCCAAATTAACACATGGCACTGTGGTAGAGTTACTGCCTTACAGTGCCCGAGACCTGGGTTTGATCCTGACTACGGGTGCTGTCTGTATGGAGTTTGTATGTTTCTCCATCGTGACTGCTATGGTTTTCTCCGAGTTTTCCTGTTTCCTTGCAGAAAAAAAATGTACTGGTTTGTACTTGGCTTCAGTAAAATAAAAATGTAAAATTATCCTTAGTGTGTCAGATAGTGTTAGTGTACGAGGATCGCTGGTCTGAGCAGACTCAGTGGACCGAAGGGCCTGTTTCCACGCTTCCACTAAATACTAAACTAATCTCCTCTGCCTGCATGTGATCCATATTGCATGACCTCCCTTGCAAATCCATTCAATATCTGAAAGTCTCTGTACATCCATGTACATAACTGAATCATATCTGTCTCTACCAACCTAACATATTCCAGGCTCCCACCACTCTCTGTGCAAAAAACTTGCTCTGCACATCACCTTTAAACTTTCCCATTCTCATTTTAAAGCTATGCTCCCCAGTCCTTGACATTTCTACCCTGGGATCAAGGATATGAAGCAGATAACCTATCCTGACTAATCCACCTTGCAAGTGTGTCAGCCAAACTGTGTTGTGCATGGTGTGAAAACACAGATAATTAAAGAAAGCATTTAACATAAAAAAATTACAAATCATGAACTGTTCAATTAATATTTCATAAGCACCAGAAATGTCTTTAAACCAAATGAAGTCCTTGTCCCAATGGTACTATATAATAATCCATGATGCTATGAATACTAAATACTTATTTAGTGACAAGACTTTGGGAGAGGATGTAGCTGAACAGAATTAATTACTGTTTTTTGTAATATCTCAATATCTCCTGCTCTGTGCTTATTTGGTGAAGATGTACAAAATATGTCACCACATG
Organism: Leucoraja erinaceus; assembly: GCF_028641065.1. Classification (NCBI taxonomy): domain Eukaryota; kingdom Metazoa; phylum Chordata; class Chondrichthyes; order Rajiformes; family Rajidae; genus Leucoraja; species Leucoraja erinaceus. Next base: position 22,922,181 of record NC_073393.1, on the reverse strand, counting down.
TTTGACGATGGATTGCTACATCATTTTCATTTCTGTTTCTAAATTAAAAAAGAAGGGGGAATAAAAGCTAAAAACATAACTGAGGATGCTGGATATCTGAAAATAATAATAAGAAAATGCTGGAAATACTGGATGCTGGAAATATGCTGGAAATAACCAAAATATATATAATGACTGGATGGTAGGCAAACAAAAGCTTTTCACTGTAGCTCAAAGCCACAGAAGTAATTTGACTTAAATAACTAACTACCTAAACTGAGATCATTTTCCTTCGTGTCGTGTTGCCATTCTCCCCACATGTCTGATGAAGGATCCCAACCCAAACGTCACCTATCCATGCCTTTCAGAGATGCTGCCTGACCTGTTGTTAATCCAGTACTTTATATATTTGTTGTAGTAAACCAGCACCTGCAGTTCCTTGCGTGCAGGAGTCTTTCTTTGCATTTTCCACTTTGTATTTTTCTTTCTAACATATTTGCTCTCTCACGCTCCTTCTTGTTTTTTTTACTCCTACATTTCCGACTTAAGTGTAAAATCTTCACGTTGCGCTGCCTTTTCTCTCTGCATCCTGCAACATTAAGTGTTGCCTTTTTATTTGCTTTGTCTCTCTACCAGCCTCTTTTGTTATTTCTATTTCTGACTCTTCCAGCTTCTCGTATTCACACCCTCTGTCTGTCTGTCTCTTCGAGAATGAAATGATGGATCTGTCACAGGAGCTTATTCTTTCTCCATCAATTCTCCGCTGCAGATTCCTAAATGCTGCAGTCAGTTTTGAGATGTTTACAGAAAAGTGTTCCCTCTCTTATTGCCTCTCTCACATTAAAACTCCACTCACTAACTCTAGAATATGGCAGCAATTAAACCAAGGTTCACTCGAGCGAACATAAAAATCCCACAGTGCTATTTTATTGGAGAGCAGATGAGTTCAACAAGAGACCTGGCCGATATTTATCCCTCGAGCTCAAGCAACATTACTAAAAACAGAATTAACTATTCAACCCCTTTTTTGAATCATTTAATGCAGAAATTGGATGCTGTGCTTACACTGGAGTACTTTGGGACCTTCTAAAAACAAATCGTCTGTTTCTATCCCGACTGTACATGATTGTGAATAACTAGCACTGATACAAGGAAATGGGGTATCTCTGAGAAAGACATAATTATGGGAATGAGTCCCACTGAGCAAAGTCAGGAGTGAATTTCTGCTGAATTCTCAGCCAATTGTTGTATAAAGATAAAATTCAGTTTAAAATGTGGAATAAAAGATTTGAATGGGGACTCTCAGTTCAATTCATTTGCAGGTATATAAAAATAATGAGTAGACTGTAATAATCTTTTTCCCATGGATGGAAAAATCAAATACTAGATGGCACAGGCTCAAGGTGAGAGGAGCCAAGTTTAAAGGAGATGTACCGGGCAAGTTTTTTTTTACACAGAGGGCAGTGAGCACATGGAACATGTTGCCAGGGATGGTGGTTGAGGCAGATATGTTTGTGGTGTTTAAAGACTTTTTGACAGGCATATGAATTTGCAGGGAATGGAGGGATAAGGGTTATGTGCAGGTAGATAGGTGATGGCCTTGGCATTATGTTCGGCATAGAGAATGTGAGCTGAAGGGCCTGTTCTTGTGCTATATTGTTCTATGTTCTATGATCTTTGTTGGATGTCTTACAGTGGCTTGCAAAAGTATTCATACCCCTTGAACTTTTCCACATTTTGTCACGTTACAACCACAAACGTAAATGTATTTTATTGGGATTTTATGTGATAGACCAACACAAAGTGGCGCATAATTGTGAAGTGGAAGGAAAATGATACATGGTTTTCAAATTGTTTTACAAATAAAAAACTGAAAAGTGTGGCATGCAAAAGTATTCAGCCCCCCTTACTCTGATACCTCTAAATAAAATCCAGTGCAACCAATTGCCTTCAGAAGTCACCTAATTAGTAAATAGAGTCCACTTGTGTGTAATCTAATCTCAGTATAAATGCAGCTGTTCTGCGAAGGCCTCAGAGGTTTGTTAGAGAACATTAGTGAACAAACAGCATCATGAAGCCCAAGGAACACACCAGACAGGTCAGGGATAAAGTTGTGGAGAAGTTTAAAGCAGGGTTAGGTTATAAAAAAATATCCCAAGCTTTGAACATCTCACGGAGCACTGTTCAATCCATCATCCGAAAATGGAAAGAGTATGGCACAACTGCAAACCTACCAAGACTTGGCCGTCCACCTAAACTGACAGGCCGGGCAAGGAGAGCATTGATCAGAGAAGCAGCCAAGAGGCCCATGGTAACTCTGGAGGAGCTGCAGCGATCCACAGCTCAGGTGGGAGAATCTGTCTACAGGACAACTATTAGTCGTGCACTACACAAATTGGGCCTTTATGGAAGAGTGGCAAGAAGAAAGCCATTGTTGAAAAAAAGCCATAAGAAGTCCCGTTTGAAGTTTGCCACAACCCATGTGGGGGACACAGCAAACATGTGGAGGAAGGTGCTCTGGTCAGATGAGACCAAAATTGAAGTTTTTGGCCTAAATGCAAAACGCTATGTGTGGCGGAAAACTAACACTGCACATCACCCTGAACACACCATCCCCACTGTGAAACATGGTGGTGGCAGCATCATGCTGTGGGGATGCTTTTCTTCAGCAGGGACAGGGAAGCTGGTCAGAGTTGATGGGAAGATGGATGGAGCCAAATACAGGGCAATGTTGGAAGAAAACCTGTTAGAGTCTGCAAAAGATTTGAGACTGGGGCGGAGGTTCACCTTCCAGCAGGACAACAACACTAAACGTACAGCCAGAGCTACAATGGAATGGTTTAGATCAAAGCATATTCATGTGTTAGAATTGCCCAGTGAAAGTCCAGACCTAAATCCAATTGAGAATCTCTGGCATGACTTGAAAATTGCTGTTCACAGACGCTCTCCATCCAATCTGACTGAGCTTGAGCTATTTTGCAAAGAAGAATGGGCAAAAATTTCAGTCTCTAGATGTGCAAAGCTGGTAGAGACATACCCCAAAAGACTTGCAGCTGTAATTGCAGCGAAAGATGGTTCTACAGAGTATTGACTCAGGGGGGCTGAATACTTTTGCATGCCACACTTTTCAGTTTTTTATTTGTAAAAAAATTTGAAAACCATGTATCATTTTCCTTCCACTTCACAATTATGCACCACTTTGTGTTGGTCTATCACGTAAAATCCCAATAAAATACATTTACGTTTGTGGTTGTAACGTGACAAAATGTGGAAAAGTTCAAGAGGTATGAATACTTTTGCAAGCCACTGTAAATCAATTGTGTTGCACACAATTAGGCTTACTCAGTCATGCGTTTCCTTTTTAGTCTTCACAATCTCTCCCTTTAAAAGCACCCTGACCAAGATATTAAAGGATTGGAAGATAATGAAAGAGTGATATTGTAGCGGCACCTCTGGAAGGGGTCGTGTTTTCGTGCGGTTTTCTGGGCTCCGCCCTTCAGTCATTGTGAGACCACCGTTGTGGTCAGTTGTGTTTTCAGAGGCAATTGGCAAGACCGTGATTGGTGAATCATCTTGAGAATAAATTTGATTTAAACCAACCGCCTTTGTCTTGATCCGCCATATTGGTGACCCCGACTCGTCTAACAGGAGAAGACGGTAAGAATATGTAGGATAATTACCTTCCCGCCAGTGTTGCGGGCGCCCAGCGGTACACGGTCAGCCTCAGACTGCCCCCGTTTTGGCCTCCTCAGTCCCAGGTATGGTTTGCGCACGTGGAGGCGCAGTTCCATCTGCACCACATTGTCACTGATGAGACGAGATATTTGCATGTGGTGAGAGCCCCACTGCAGGAGCCTACCTCCCGTTTGCTGCCCTACCTGTGAGACCCACCTGCAACGGCCAAGTATGATGCCCTCAAGGCCCTGTTGCTTCACACGTTCGGGCTCAGTCGTCGTGACCGTGCTGCAAGGATCCTTCACATGGACGGTATGGGTGATTGAAGGCCCTCCGCCCTGATGGCCCGGATGCTGGCCTTGATGGATGGGCACCGCCCCTGCCTGCTTTTCCAGCAGGCTTTCCTTGAACAGATGCCCGATGATGTCCGCCTGATGCTCGCCGGCGCCGACTTCAATGATCCTCAACAGCTCGCGGAGAGGGCCGACGGGTTGTGGATGACACGGCGCCAGGAGGTCTGCGCCTTCAGCCGTCCTGCTGCACCGGCTCGATTACCGCCACGGTGGGCCACGCGAGGAGGGCCCGCTACCGGCCCGCTTTGAGGAACCGCTGCCAGGCCCCGAGACCCGTAGTAGTCGCCACTGGTGCTATTATCACCTCCGTTTCAGCATGGAGGCGCGACGCTACTGAAAATCCCTGCACGTTTCAGTGAAATGCCTCGGCCGATCGTCTGTAGAGTCGACCGTGATCAGCCCGAACGAACGTCTCTAAATCTGTGACCGTAACACTGGCCGCCGTTTTCTCATGGACTCCGGTGCTATCGTCAGCATCCTTCCCCCGACCGGCCGCGATACCCGTGATGGTAAGATAGGCCCCGTCCTCTCGGCTGTTATCGGGAGTGACATTCGAATGCACGGTACGCGACCCTTAATCTCAGTGTGGTTCGACTCCCACCCATACAGGTGGAAGTTCATCGTCGCTGACGTTGCACAGCCAATCTTGGGGGCTGATTTCCTGCGCACGTTCTCCCTTATTGTCAACATCTGTGGCGGTCGTATGGTCCCATTGTCTGACCTCCGCCCCGACGCTCCGCGCAGCTCGACATCGCGGAGGTCGAGGGCCCTTTCGCCGCTCTGCTCTGAGAGTTCCCCAAGCTCCTTACGCCCCGTTTCAGTGAGGCAGCTCCCTGTCACAGTGTAGCGCATCATATCCCTACTGAGGGCCCACCGGTGCATGCCCGCGCACGCCTCCTGTCACCGGACAAGCTGCGCATCACCCGCGATGACTTCCAATTGATGGAAGACATGGGCATTGTCCGGCGGTCCGATAGTCCATTGGCCTCCCCACTCCATTTGGTCCCGAAGGCGTCTGGAGGGTGGAGGCCATGCGGTGATTACAGGCGGCTTAATGCTGTAACCACGACGGACCGTTACCCGGTGCCCCATATACAAGATTCTTTGGCGCACCTCGAGGGCGCCACTTTCTACTCGAAAGTGGACATGGTCCGGGGTTATAATCAGATCCCTGTCCACCCCGATGACATCCCCAAGATGGCCATCATCACCCCGTTTGGCCTATTCAAATGCCTTGTGGCCTAAAGAACGCCGCTCATGCGTTCCAGCGGCTTATGGATCAGGTCGTGCGGGGCCTGCCCTTTGGCTTCATTTACTTGGATGACATTCTGGTGGCCAGCGGTTCACAGGCAGAACACGTTAAACACTTTTGCCTTTTGTTCAAGCGACTGCGCGAACACGGCTTGGTGATTAACCCCGCGAACTGCTAGTTCGGCCTGTGGCTGGGAAACTTAACGTCGTAGCCGACACTTTGTCCCGCCCGGCAATTCCGTCGATCTCGGCTCTGGACCTGGGGATCGACTAAGATGAGCTGGCAGCGGCCCAACGGGCTGATGCCAGCATGGCAGGCTATCACGTTGTTGATTCAGGCCCGGGCTTTGGCATCCAACTGGATAGCCCGTTTTGGAGTACCCTCCGACATCACCACACACCGCGGGGCCCAGTTCACCTCGTCTTTGTGGTCCGCGCTGGCGCAGCTATATGGCGCCCGTCTGCATCAAACGACAGCTTATCACTCAGATGCAAATGGGCTGGTCGAGAGATTTCACCAGCACCTTAAGTCGGCGTTGAAGGCCAGGCTCACCCGGTTCGGATTGTGTGGACCAGTTTCCCTGGGTCCTCCTGGACATTCGTACTATGCCTAAAGAAGACCTGGCCACCTCCTTGGCCGAGCTCGTTTACAGCTCAGCCTTACGGGTGCGTGAGGATTTCCTGTCTGCCACCTGTCAGGAGGTTTTGGCTTCGGTGGTACTGGCCGAGCTTCGTGAACGGGTGCACGTGTTGGCTCCCGTCTCTACTTCCAGGCACGGGTCGACCTCAGTGCGTGTGCCACAGGCAGAATTGTACTTATGTTTTCCATCGCAGGGACGCTCACTGCTCGCCACTGCAGCGGGTTTATGAGGGGCCGTTTTGGGTGCTGCGAACCGTAGTCGCCACGTTCACGATGAACGTGTGTGGCCAGGAGGAGTTTGTCTACGCGAGCCGGACATGGAGGTGGTCCTCTCGGTCTGTGCCGTTGACGTGCTCCTCATGGTTGCCGACCCCGTCGACCTGCAGAGGATGCGTGAGTGCCAACGAGTTTTCTCGGCTGCCTCCTCTGCCAGGATCAACTGGGGGAAATGTTCTGGACTATTGGTGGGTCCCTGGCAGGTGGACTCCCTCCCGGAGGAGATGAGGTCTTTCACGTGGAGTACCACCTACCTCCTCTACCTGGGAGTCTACCTGAGCCCCGGTGCGGAGACCTGGCTGTCGAACTGGCAGGAGCTGGAGGTGAAAGTCATCACCCGGCTGGGGCGCATTGCGGGTCTCCTCAGAGTGCTCTCCTACCGGGGCAGGGTGTTGGTCATTAACCAACTCATGGCCTCCATGCTCTGGTACAGATTGACCACATTGGCCCCATCAGCCACCTTTGCTGGGATCACCCAGAAGAAGTTGGTGGACTTCTTCTGGGGCAACGGAAAGCACTGGGTCTCTGCAGCAGTCCTGAGTCTCCCGATCGAGAAGGGCGGTCAGTCGCTGGTGTGCATTCGCACATCCTCCTCCACTTCCACCCTGCACTTCCTCGCCCTGGTCCACCGTCCGGACACCAAGTGGTGGTCGGTGTTGCCTTCCGGTCGCGAGGGGGGCACCCGGTGGGGGTCCCTCTAAGCAGGGATTCTCCCCCTCTACATTGGGGACCTGGGGTGGAGGGTATTGCACCAAGGTGTTCCCTGCCATCTGTTTCTCTCGCGGTTCACAGACTCGCCAGCCGCCTGCCCATTTTGCGGGCTGGAAGAGTCTGTGTACCACGTGTACATGGAGTGCGTGAGGCTGCAGCCACTGTTTGAATATCTAAAGGGGCTGCTCCTTGCCTTCAGGCTGCATTTTTCACCCACCATCCTCATCTTTGGACACCCGGGAGCCGGTCCCACAGAATTTAGGGCTAAAGATGTCCTGACACCCTTGCTCCTGGGCCTGGCAAGCTGGCGTGTCCGCGAGTCACGGCTCCAGACTGTGGAGGGCTCTACCCTGGGCCAGCTGCCTGACCCCAAGTGGGTTACGTCCGTGCCCAGGTGGGATTAGAAAGGGACTACGCACTGACTAGAGGCACCCTGAGGGAGTTCCGGGACCGCTGGGCTCCGCAGGGGGTTGAATGTATCCTCAATAAGGATTGTAACATAGTTGTATAGTAGTTTATTATGGATATATGTTTGTATTGTATTATGGCGGTGGGTTCTGGCTTGTTTTATTGTAGGGTAAATAATATTTTTAATAATGGAATAAATTTTTTGATTAAAAGAAAAAAAAAGGAGGAGTTCGTCTCCGTCGGCTGTCTCAAACCTGCTCATGTGGACGAGGACAGCCCAGTGGTAGTGGCTACACTGCGGCGTAGAGGTCGTCCGCCAGCCATTAAGCCCTACCTTAGTACCACTGTTCCCGGTTCTGTTTCACCGGTCCCTGATGTTACGCCTGCCCCTCGTTCGCAGTTTTCACGTCCTCTTAGCCCTGTTCTGCCGGTTCCTGTTGTTACGCCCGTCCTGCGTTTGAGGACCGTGCGTTCAGGCCGTACCGTTCGGCTCCCGGTTTGTTACCGTACCTCGGTTTCTGGGGGGGGGGGGGTCAGTTGTGTTTTCACTGGCAATTGTCAAGACCGTGATCGGTGAATCATATTGAGAATAAATCTGATTTAAACCAACCGCCTTTGTCTTGGTCCGCCAAAATAATCCTAATTGAATGGTTTGTCTCCTCTGTTTATAGGCTGGTGCTGCAGTAGAGTTGCTGTCTTACAGCACCAGAGTCCTGGGTTCAATCTTGACCAAGGATGCTATCTGTACAGAAATTGTGCGTTTCACAGTGGTTTTCTCCGGGTGCTCCAGTTTTCTCCCACATTCCAAAGAAGTGCAGGTTTGTAGGTTAATTGGTTTCAATAAATTGTCCCTAGTGTGTAGGGTAGAACTAGTGTATGCGTGTTTGTTGGTTGGTGTGGCCTCAGTGGGCTGAATGGCTTATTTTCACGCTGTATCTATGAAACTAAAAAAAGCTTACACATGTACTGTGCTCCAAGGTAAAAGAATCTGCGTTTTGGAACTCAATTCCGAGAATTAATGGGTCAGTGGCCAACCTTGTACCCCTCTGATTTCCTTAACCAGAGGCACTTTTAAAGTCTGGCTCTGCCTTTGACAAAAGACATCAGCCATTTGTGGGGTTTTATACATGCTCAGTAGTGAGAGCATAATTCGGTCTCACAAACACAGCAGGGGTGAATTTAATTTGTTATTAATTAAAATAGGCTGGAACACACAGTAGGCTGGACTGGGCCTGCCCAGAGTGTAACACAATGTCAAGTGAAATACATCAACTGCACAAGAATCATAAGAGAATGGCAATAAAAATGAACATGGGTTGAATTAAACTTTCTTGCTCATTAGCACTTAAACATTCAATAACTAAATGCGCTACAAGGAGAAAAGTTCAGTTCTCTTGTTGTAGACAAAAAATTGCCAGTACACATATCATTTCTTGCTGGTGTCGAGGGTGGGTCATAAGTCGTTTAGGACCTTGTCTGCCTAATTTAAGCGGCATAAATTGTTTAGGTGCTTAGTCTGCCTAATTTAAGTAATAACATTTACTCTTGAACTCTGTCAGGGAACGTGTTTGGATTCTTATTCCTCTGATTGAACCACGGTAGGAAGGAACTCCAGATGCTGGTTTGCACAGAAGATAGATACAAAATGCTGGAGTAACTCAGCAGGTCATGCGGCATCTCTGGAGAAAACAAATAGGTGATGATTCGGGTTGAGACCCTTCTTCAGACTGAGTCAGGGGAGAGGGAAACTAGAGGTATGAAAAGGTACAGGACAAATGAGAGCCGGCACCGATGGCCAAGGAGCCCACGATAGTCCATTGTTGGCTGTGGAGGAGGTGATAATGAAGGGATGCTAACAGTGAAACTAGCAGGATGACTAGGGTGGGGGAGGGTCAGAGAGAGAAGGAATGTCACACATCGCACATATTATCACACATAATACTGTTCAGCCCAGTAACTATTAACTTAGATCTCTAATTAGACTGCTAGTGTCACTTAATGTGGAGCATCTTGGTCAACATACTGTAGGCAAGTTGGGCTGAAGGGCCTGGTCCCACGGTGTAGAAGCTTCTAATTCTGTCACTCAATTTATGCACGAAGAGCTTCAATGCATCAGTGAAGAAATAAAATGACGGACAATGAATATTCTGAATTCCCCTCCATTTAGATTTCCAAAACAAATATTCCAATGGATTTAATGTTCTATTGCAGTGGCATATTCCCCATCACTTAATGTTAGCAATGAATAGTAATTGATTTTCACTTCCACCTGTTGCAACCCTTATGCAAAATTCTAAAAGGAAAATATTACATAGAAACATAGAAAATAGGTGCAGGAGTAGGCCATTCGGCCCTTCGAGCCGGCACCGCCATTCAATATGATCGTGGCTGATCATCCACTCAGTATCCTGTACCTGCCTTCTCTCCATACCCACTGATCCATTTAGCCACAAGGGCCACATCTAACTCCCTCTTAAATATAGCCAATGAACTGGCCTCAACTACCTTCTGTGGCCTCAGCTACCTTCTGTGGCAGAGAATTCCAGAGATAAATCGAAGTGTATCATTTGTATCTCAGCTGACATTTATTTCCTTCATCTACCTTCTTAAATTTCTACCTTAAAAGCGACGATTAATTTTAAATTATTATTGTTAATGTATCTGTATTAACAAAGTGTGTAGGAAGGAACTGCAGTTGCTGGTTAACACCAAAGATGGACACAAAATGCTAAAGTACTTCAGCGGGTCAGGCAGCGTCTCTGGAGAAAAAGAATGGGTGACGTTTCAGGTCGAGGCCGTTCTTCAGACTGAGTGTCAGGGAGAGGGAAGCTAGAGGTGTGAAAAGGTTCAGAATGAAATTTGAGCCAGCACTGGCCAAGGAAAGGTGGAGCCCACAATGGTCCATTGTTGGCTGTGGAAGAGGTAAGTGTGTTAGAGTAAAGAATAATGATTTGCATTGATTCTAAAAGTTTGGTGTGGCCAGTCTTCGAAAGTGTTCCCACTCTGGATTGTGTTTAGGGCTGTAAATCGAATTGAAGAACCACAAGATATCATGTACTCACTTTATTTTGTCATGTAGACGGGAGTCTGAAAAGAGTGCATTATAGCTTTATTGACTTTCACTTTTTTAATCCATATTTTCCTCTTACATATTTTCTCACACCTTTCCTGTCTAGAAATCCCACGTAGGTTTTCTCCGGGTGCTCCGGTTTCCTCCCACACTCTGCAGGTTAGTAGGTTAACCAGGTTCAGTAAAATTTTTATTTATTTTATTTATTTATTTGTTTATTTATTTATTAATTATTTATTTCAGACAGAATAAAAGAATAAAAGCAAATGTGAAACAGGAAAACAAAAACAAAAATATTTATAAAGTGTCATAAACAATATCTATAAATAAATGAAATCATATGTGTCCGAAAAGGAGCAGGAAGAAGCCAAAGCTTATTAATTCCCACCCGTTATTCAACTGCTTGTAATTATCTTATACAAATTTAGCAGCTATATGTACACCATATGTACACCAGCCACTATATGTACACCAAATTATTTACATTTGAACATTAATCAAATATTTACAAAGCCATACAAAAAAGAAAAAAAGAAAAAGAAAAGAAAAAACCCGCAAATACTATACAGTATCTTAGTCATATTTACGACCCATCACTCTATAATCACCCTTCCCAAAATTGTAAATTGTTCCAAGTGTGTAGGATAGTGCTAGTGTATGGAGTGATCGCTGGTTACCATGAACTTGGAGGGCCAAAGGCCCTGTTTCCGCACACTATCTCTAAAGTCCAAAGTATAAAATCTGAAATGGAGAACATGCCTACTCTACTGGACAACGCCTGAGGTCAGGATCGAACCAGGATCTCTGACACTGTAAGGCAGCAAATCTACCACTGTGCCACTGTAACTCTTCAAGCATTTCACCTGCAATTAATGTCAAGCAATTCAATTTGACATTTAATTTGATGTTTTCTTTATGTTTTTCACAAAGTTCTGATGATTATTAAATAACCTTTGAATCTACTTGTGTTTCTTTAATTGGTGAGAATTTATTTGCAATTCACCAGAAAGTTTCCAGCTGAGTTCCATCTGTTTCCGACTTACTTCCTTCACAGGATGGCACTAGGCTTCAGAATGGTACTCCTTATTTTCCCAACCATGTTAAATAACATCAGCAGTGTAAATAGACTTCTAATTTAATGGTTACGAAGGATGTGCAGGGTTCTATGTGGTTCAGTCAGAAACACTTGATTCCAAACTAATGGAATGCTGTGCATGAACATAAATGATACTCTTGTATGCTTTTGCAGGTGGACTAAAAATGTATCTTAATAATGTGGTAATTAGTATTCTCGGTTTTGTTTTAGTTTGGTTAAATAAGGTGCCATTTTAATGTATTTTTGGAAGCTGGTTCCTTCAGCAATACAGCATCCCTTTCAATGTTACGCTGATATTTAGTTTAGTTTAGTGACTTACTCAGTCCACCCAGTCCGTGTCGACCGGCAATCCCTGCTATCAAGGGAAAATTACAATTTTACCAAAGGCAATTAACCTACAAGCCTGTACATCCTTGGAGTGTGGGAGGAAACCAGATCACCCGGAGAAAACCCACGAAAACCCACGAAGGTCATGGGGAGAATGTGCAAACTCTGTAAAGAAGCACCCGTAGTAAGGATCGAAACCGGGTCTCTGGTGCTGCAAGGCTGCAATTCTACCGTTGCGCCACTGTGCCACTCTGGTGTGTTGGGCTATATCTTGTTCCTGTATCTGAAGTCTAGTATAACTGATGATAGAACGGATGGCTGTGTATCTGTCATCAGCTGCACATCAGCAATATAAATTCTCCCATTGAGAGAAATTGATATAGGTTTACAAGCCATTATGTTTCTTTAATAGCTTCTTAAGTTCTTGGAATAAACCATAAAAGTCACCAGTCTTTGAACTGATGTAGAGTACACAATAACAGCAGCTTTGTCACGGTGCTGGAATGTCTGACATTGGGATTCCCAGAACTGGAAGGAATAACTCGTTATGCTGTAGCTGCAAGTAAGAGTTTTATTGTTCCATTTCGGCACATACTGCATGATGATAAAACACTTTTGACTCTTGACTCTTGTAAAAACGATGATATAAAAATCGAGATTGGAGAATTGGTGTCAGTTTTCCCTCTGTAGTCACAGCATTGCCTCAGAAAATTACGAAAATTACCTTGAACAAAACACAAAGTGCTGGAGTATCCATGTTCTCCAGGAAGAAAGGTCTCAACCTGAAACGTCACCCATTCCTTCCCTCTACAGATGCTGCCTGTCTCGCTGAGTTACTCCAGCTTTTTGTGTCTATGGTTTAAATCACCAATTGCAGTTCCTTCCTATACATTCTGTAGAGATGCTGCCTGACCTGCTGAGTTACTCCAGCATTATGTGTCTGTCCTTGGTATAAACCAGCATCGATTGTTTTTTATTAGAAAATAGAGGCAGACTGATTGCTGAACATCTGCAAAGATGCTCAAATTTAGTTTAGTTTAGTTATACAGCGTGGAAACAGGCCCTTCGGCCCACCGGTTCCGCGCCGACCAGTGATCCCCGCTCATTAACACTATCCTACACCCACTAGGGACAATTTTTACATTTACCAAGCCAATTAACCTACAAACCTGTACGTCTTTGGAGTGTGGGAGGAATCCGAAGATCCCGGAGAAAACCTACGCAGGTCATGGGGAGAACGTACAGACAGCACCCGCATTCGGGATCGAACCCGGGTCTCCGGTGCTGCATTCGCTGTAAGGCAGCAACTCTACCACTGCACCATCGTAGCCGCCTAAATGTACAAGAAAATCACTGCAATGCACTTGTCAAATTAAATATTAGGTAAATACACAGTGAAGTCAGCATGAGACCTTCCTCCCTTGTATTCCATTACCTTTGGGTTTCAGTGCAAGACGCCATCAGTTTGAGAGAATAAGGTTCACAGTGATTTGTCTTGATCTGAAGTAAGCTTCATTCATGGAAAATTTACTTCACCCATAATCAGAATCCCATTTATTTCAGCTAGGTAATTTCTATTAATTCTGACCCAGTGCATGTGGCTTGTACTTTAATACCAATCTCTATGGGCTTGCCTCCGCACTGCCTGTCAGCAGAGAGCAAACTTTGAGAGAGCGTTTCTGAGCAGTTAATTTAAAATAAGGAAAATAAATAGATGTATGAATTAGATTCATCTGAGCATAAAATTCCAAATGGAAATAGCAATGAGCTCCCTGCTGCAATTATTAATCAGCCTACGGCGATGAAAAGAATGCATGAATGAGAGAAACAGCAGAGCGGGGAAGAGACAAAGAGGCAAAACACAGAGAGGAGGAGTGAAAGGGAGAGTGATAACGAGCGAATGAACAATTGTAAATAAAAGAGAGGAAGGAAGAAACATGAAGAATGAAAGGAAATGAAAAGGTTGAGAGAGAAAATGACCAAGCATGGGCAAATGGGACCAGCGTGGATTAGGGTGTCTTAGTTTGCATGGACAAGTTTAATTTAGTTTAGATTAGTTTACTTTAAATTTTGTTTTGTAGTGTGTAGGGCATGGATGAGAATATGTGTGTGGGATAGTATAGAGCTGGTATGAGCGGGTGATCGATGGTCGGCGTGGACTCAGTGGGACCAAAGGCCTGATTCCATGCTGTATCTCTAAAACTCAAACTAAACTAATGCACAGCAGAGAATATTTGGGGAGACCTCTGTGTCTCCAGAGGGGAGGAGAGGGGAGAGTGGAGAGGGGAAAGTGAATGGACAACTTCTAAACCTATGACCTCTCCCACCAGGAATAGCAAATGCAGCAAGTGGTTCGGAACATTACCATCAGTGAGTTCAAGTATTTTGCCCATTATCCCGGGGTGGATATTTATGACTAATCCTTCATTGTCCTAGAACATCCTCCCCAACAGCAGAATGTTAGCACCTTCAACACCTAGACTGGAGGCTGAGGCTGAACAGTGATCTTATAGCAGTGTATAAAATCATGAGGGAAATGTTAGGGGAAATGCACAATGAGTAGGGGAATCAACAGGAGGACATGGGTTTAAGGTGAGAGCAGAAAGATTTAATAGGGACCAAAGGGGCAAATTTATCACACAGAAGGTGGTAAGTACACGGAACAAGCTGCCAGAGACGGTAGTTGAGGCAGATATTATAATAGCATTTAAAAGGCATTTTGATGGGCACATGGACAGGAAAGGTTTAGGAGGATATAGGCGGATCACAGACCAATGGGAAAAGTATAGATGGGACATGTTGGTCGGCGTAGGCAAGTTGGGCCAACGTGCATGTTACCAAGCTGTGTGACTATGACTATGGCTGCAGAGGTCGGAAAAGCTGGATGACTAATAATCCTCGTAGCAATTGTTGCTGATCTTGCTAACAATGTCCATTGAGGATGAAATAGTAGAAACCAAAATTAAAAAGAAGAGTGGATTTGACACCAATTTGTCAGACACTATTGAAGGTGCAGAGTTGACTATCTCTGAATCAATAAGTGAAAATCCATATTTAATCAGTACAATACAAGGAGTGGAAGATGGATACAAATTATACGTGGCAAGGGCAAATTCTCCCATTAGCTAAATTCTGGCTGAAGATAGTGGGGTCTCTCCACGTGACTGATAACAAAATAAGCTGAAAGGAGTGTAGGAGATGCTGAGAGAGATGGCAAGTGCAACCTGATGACATTCAGAACTGCCCCACAAGTAGAAGGGAGGAAAAACTGTTTCAAGTTGCAATTCATAAGCTTTATCAGAATGCAATTTAGGCAGAAACTATATAAAGCACGGGGATAAGTATGCCGGTAAAAGTTGGAGACAAAATTAAACAGAGTTTGCAGTTTAAGCCTCAAAGTTAAATAATGATACCGTCCACTTTGATTAATGAAGCATTTTTAAGTCTTATATGCAACAGTTCCAGAGTATTGCAAATAACACACAATAAAAAAATAATGGCATTACACATGTTCAATGAAAGCGAAGAAAGCGAATGGCATGTTGGCCTTCATAACAAGAGGAGTTGAATATAGGAGCAAATAGGTCGTTCTGCAGTTGTACAGGACACTAGACCATATCTGGAGTATTGTGGGCAGTTTTGGTCCCCAAATTTGAGGAAGGACATTCTTGCTATTGAGGGAGTGCAGCATAGGTTCACAAGGTTAATTCCCTGGATAGCGGGACTGTCATATGCTGAGAGAATGGAGAGGCTTGGCTTGTATACTCTGGAATTTTGAAGGATGAGAGGGAATCTTATTGAAACATACAAGATTATTTAGGGTTTGGGCACGCTAGAGGCAGGAAACATGTTCCCGATGTTGGGGGAGTCCAGAACCAGGGACCACATTTTAAGAATAAGGGGTCAGCCAATTCTCTGCCTCAGAGTGGGTATGTTACAAAACTTACCTTCAACGATGCTGTAGGTCTGTCACTGGCCGTGTGCGCGACTTTGGCGCCTTTGAGTAGGGGGGGCGGGATTAAAATGCCATTTTCTTCTGCCTGTCCGAGATATATTTTCTCGGGCTGCTACCTAATGCTGAATAATCGTTCCGACTGCCGTTCTGTGAATTTGTTTTTTAACCGCGGGACAATTGAAGCGCTGGAGTAAAACAAAAATCCACTTCTAACGCCGTCAACGCCGACAACGGGACGGATCTCACGTACGGGACAAAACATAAGGTAAGTCGTGTATTTTACATATAAACTTGCTTCTTAGGATTAATCAAAATTTCATCAGCGAAAATGTGATTGTGTAAATATATGAACCGGCAGTGTTTTTCCTGCCTATATGGGGTTTAAATTCACCGCAAACCGCAACGTTACAATCGATCGCGTTCCACAAAATCTCACTTGCAAGATGATTAAAATGGCCATTAATTTACGGGTTAAACACTAAATTCCTTCCATTTGGCCTATAAATTCATGACAATGAGATTTAAAAATCATGTTATATTGTGAATCCTTCTGTGAATGCTATTTGGACACTTAGGCTATTTAAAAATGTTAACCTTTTCTTAAGAAGTGGATAGATGTTTAGATCTAGTAATTTAATTTTGTAATTGGCTACAATTAGGTAACTAACTAATTATATGCTTTAATTTCAGGTCATCCAAGTACTATTGTTTCATATTTGTTTCAGAATGCTTCAATCTATAATAACTGAACATTTCATTCAGTTCTCTTAATTTTTAAGAAACTTATGGGCTTTTGACTATCCTCGATCACGGCTTTTGAGTTAAGTCAGTGGAAAAGCAATAGGGAACAAGATGCTAATTTCAGAGTATGAAAATGGCCATAACTTATTTTAATACTGAAAATATGGAAGTGAATTAGGTGTCAAATTAAACTTATTTTAATGCTTTATCTGATGGGATAAGTTGCACACTTGATTTTTTAAATCTCAAAGTTTTGTAACATTGCTACTCAGGTGGAGGCCGGTTCTCTGGATGCTTTCAAGAGAGAGCTAGATAGGGCTCTTAAAGATAGCGGAGTCAGGGGATATGGGGAGAAGGTGGGAATGAAGTCCTGATTGTGGATGATCAGCCATGAACACATTGAATGGCGGTGCTGGCTTGAAGGGCTGAATGGCCTACTCCTACACCTATTGTCTATTGTCTATTGTCAAACTGAATCCCACCTACACAATGGTGGTGGCACGGTGGCTCTGCGGTAGAGTTCCTGCCTTACATTGTCCCTAGTCTGTAGGATAGTGCTAATGTACGGGGTGATCGATGGTTGGTGCAGACCTGGTGGGCCGAAGGCCTGTCTGCACGCTGTATCTCCAAAGTACAGTCCAAAGTAAATTATGAGTACTTCTGGAGGCAGGCTGCTGATTATTTTACAGGCAATGCACTGAATCTGTCTTGCAGTCCAAGTCCTTAATGTTGAAGATTTTTCTTAATTCTCTTATGTTTAATATTAAACTCTCTCTTAGGTAACTAACCCCTCCCCTCCCAACCAGCACCCTTCCCCTCCCCCCGCCCACCCTTCCCTCTGCCATACCCTCTTCCCTGTGCCCCACCTGACCCCCACATTTCTGCCTTTCCCCTTCCACCTATATTCCTCCTTTTGACTTTGCTATTCGGACCTATCCTTATCTCACACCTTTTGTCTTTTCAACTCAGGCCCTTGTCCATCAACCATGCCAGAGACAACAATCAAAGTGAATCCAACCTCACCCGATAGCTGAAACTCTCTAGTTTAATTTAGTTTAGAGATACAGCATGGAAACAGGCCCTTCAGCCCTTCTGACCAACGATCCCCATACACGAGCACTACTCTACACACAGGGGACAAGTTACAATCGGAGTACCCGGGGAAAACCCAGGCTTTCACGGAGAGAACGTACAAACTCCATGCAGACAGCACCCGTAGTCAGGATCAAACCCGGGTCTCTGGCACTGTGAGGCAGCAAATCTACCACTGTGTCATGTGCCGTCCTGGCCTATTTCAGGCAGCTTTCTGGTAAATCTCCTCTGCAACCTCTCCAAAGCATCCACATCTTTTCTGTTATGGGGCGACCTGAACTGCTTGCAATATTCCAAACACTTCCTTGCTGGTTCTCGATCTCTCTCACTTGCTCTCTCCACTTTCCCTTTCTCTCATTTTATAAACACATAACAGCTCCTATTGAGGAACAGAAATCCCAGAATACATGGGCAGACACCTTTTTGTGCAAATCGATAATAAGAATGTGGTTTATGAGAATCAGGAAGTATTAATGGTGTTCGTCTGGTGAAATAGATTTTCACGTTGCCAAGGGCAAAATTGAAACATTTGCACCACTTAGCCGCATCCAGAATGAATTAACAAAAATGATTCAGCCTGCTCTTAAAATATTTATAATTTGGACTGATTTTATTGAATCCATTAGATGCTTTCTCGCATAGCCTCATGGATGATGACACCATTGATATCTTCAACAGCCTTACAGACAAGTAGAGCACTTTGCTTTAATTACTACCCTCTTGATCGTATGGTAGTTTTGTTCATTCTGTATCTCTGGGCCAGGGAGGTGAATGCTTCCAATAAGCTCCCTGATTGTTCTCTAATGGCTCCTGATGCAGAGAAGGCAGTGTGGGTATAGAATACATTTCTTAGCCATCCTCTGTATACTGAAGGTTGTATAAGACCTGGATGTCCTTTACACAAATGACAATTCAACTATTATCGCTAATGCCCATTGACTCCTTCCATTATTTTGCCTCCACCTTATCTATGTGACTTCCTCCCTCCATATGTCCCCTGATGTCTGGGCACTTCCATAGTTCTGGCTTCCTGTGGAAACAATTCCTTCACCACTGTGTGGCTTCATTAGGAAGAAAGAAACATAGTGTCAAGACCATCACATGTACATGTGCATTATCCATATCCCTACATTTCTTGCATTTTCACGAGCCAATCCAAAAGTCTCTTAAACAACACTATCATATTTGTCTCCACTACCATCTCTGGCAGCACGTTCCAGCTGCTCACCACTCAGTGTAAAAAAAAAACTTGCCTTGTAATTAGGTAAAATGTACACCTCTAGACTTCTCATGGTTGTAGTTTTGGGATGCGTATCCAGGTGTGCGTGGTTTCTTCCCACGTTCCAAAGACTTGCAGGTTTGTAGGTTAATTGGCTTCTATAAATCGCCTCTAGTGTGTAGGATGCGAGAGTGGGATAACATAGAACTAGCGTGAATGGTGACTTATTGTCCGCGTGGAAAAGATTTTCACTGTACCCTCGGTACATGTCATAATAAACTCAACTCGATGGATCAAAGGGCCTGTTTCTATGTTGTATCTCTAAACTAGACTAAACTATGTCCTCTGGTTATGTTGGGCATGTTGAAGTAATTGTTTGTTTCAAGCCTCAGTCCACTATTCCCCTCCAATTCCTCAAAACTTGCTCTCTCTCTCTACACCCTCCTCTCCCCTCTCTCTGCCTCATTTCTCTTGTGGAATACTCATTCTCTCTCTCTCTCTCTCTCTCTCTCTCTCTCTCTCTCTCTCTCTCTCTCTCTCTCTCTCTCTCTCTCTCTTCTCATCTCTCTCTCTCTCTCTCTCTCTCTCTCTCTCTCTCTCTCTCTCTCTCTCTCTCTCTCTCAAAACACCCTCTCACTCTCACTCTCTCTCTCTCTATTATTCTGAAGCGTTTGGCTCTGACATTGAGACCTCCTTGAGCGCTCTTGCTACGCTGTCAAGGAACAGCCAAACAATCTTACAACAAGCAGGTCAAGTACATTTTTCTGATTTGTGACTGATCTATAAAAATAAGCAAAGTAAGGGTTGTCAGAACAATTTACAGTAGGTGGCTTTTACAAGAATCACATTAACACGGAAAGGGGAAGATGAATTTTCAACATGAGACCATAGGTCTTTAGAGAATAAAGAATTCTTCTCTGCCTTTTTTCAGTCTGAAGACGTTTTTACATTCCCTGTCACTCTCCTACTATAAGTAGGTATTCCAGTGCGGAATTCACCATTTGAGGAGCTGTCTTTCAACGAGACTAGTCTAATCTGTGGTCCAGCATAGACTCGATGGGCTGAACTCCTGTGTCATGATAGAGTGGATGTGGGCCTGGACGGAGTGGATGTGGTGAGGATGTATCCAGTAGTGGAAGAGTCCAGGACCAAAGGGCACAGCCTCAAAATAAAAGGATGTACATTTAGAAAGGAGATGAGGAGGAATGTCTTTAGTCAGAAGATGGTGAATCTGTGGAATTCAAATTGGATATTTTTAAAGCAGAGATTGATAGGTTCTTGATTAGTAAGGGTGTCAAAGGTTATGGGGAGAAGGCAGGAGAATAGGGTTGAGAGGGAAAGATAGATCAACCATGATCGAATGGTGGAGTAGACTCAATGGGCTGAATGGCTTAATTCTGCTCCTATGTCTTATAATTATATGATCTTATGAAGGAATATGAAGGAAAAAAAGATGGCGTGCTACTATGATTACCAAGAATTGGGGAGGAGCCCGGAACCCCATGACCTTCATTCCATGCCATCAGCAATACTTTAACCAATGTCACCATGACTGGACACAGCACAGTGAACCGTGCCCTGCTCTGCCACGTGAAGCAGGATGCTCCAGGATGTCGGTACAGCCACTGCCACACAGCACCAGAGACCAGGGTTCGACCATGACCTCGGATTGGGTTCTGAGTGTGTGGCGTTTGCACGTTCTCCCTGTTACCACATGGGTTTGCTTCAGGTACTCCGGTTTCCTCCCACATCCCAAAGATGTGCGGCTTTGCTTGATAATTAGTCTCTGTAAATTGCCCCTAGTGTGTAGAGTGCGGAGGAGTGGGATAACATAAAATGGGATAACATAAAACCGTTGTGAATGGGTGATCGAAGGTCGATGTGGATTTGGTGGGCCAAAGGGTCTATTTTTGTGCTGTATCTCTAAACTAAACTAAACTATATTGGTCTGTGGAATAGTGACAAATGCTCAGTTGGGAATTAGTAGACTTTTCTCAACCATCTCAGTCTCACTGCAGTCAGAAAATAAGCTACCTCCCAGTTGCCAGCCATCTCTACTCCCCTTCTCATTCCCCTACTGACCTTTCTGTCCTGGGGCTCCTCCATTGGCAGATTGAGGCTGCACGCAAATTGGATGAACAGCACCTCATATTCTGCTTGGGTAGCTTACAACCCAGTGGTATGAATATTGAATACTCTCATTTTAAGTAATTTCATCTCATACTCCCTTCCCTTCCCCCTTCCTAGTCGTTTTACCAGTTCCACTGTTCTCCACATTGTTTCTCTTGATTTCACACCTTCCTCAGCCAACAATGGAACTACCAGGCACTGCCCTGCCTGAGGTCATTTGTGGCTGGCCCAGATTTGTCCTGGTCTTTCCCGCTTCCAGTTCTCACCTCCCCTCTGCCCCATCCCCTACTTTCAGTTTGAAGAAACATCCCCCAGTCTTTTTCTCCAGAGATAGTGCATGGTTACTCCAAAGTTACTCCAATACTTTGTGTTGATCTTTGGTATACACCTGCATATTATACTCCGATCTTTATTGTTGCTTATTTGAGCCTTGCTGATTAGACATTGGATGAAGCCAGATTTAGATGTAATTAAAAGAACAAATTGCATTTCTGTGGCAATTTCACAACCTCAGACACCTTGAAGCACCATACAGACATTAAAATATTATTGAAGTGCTGTAAATAATTCCTGTGGGAAGTGCATGAGACAAATTTGGCACCGCAATATTCCACAAAGTGGAAGGCGATAATGAGTCAGGATGGCACTGTGACGAGGTGGTAGATCTGCTGCCTCACAGCGCCAGAGACCCGGGTTCAATCCTGACTATGGGTGTAGTCTGTTCCAGAGATTATACATTCTCCCTGTGACCATGTGGATTTTCCCTGGATGCTCCGGTTTCCTCCCACACTCCAAAGACATACAGAGTTTGTAGGTACATTGGCCTTAGTAAAAATTGTAAATTGTCTCTAGTGTGTAGGATAGTGCTAGTGCATGGGGAATTGCAGGTCACACTTGGTGTGCAAAGGGCATGTTTCCATGCTGCATCTTTAAACTAATCCAATGTGCAGAGGTAACAGAACTTCAATGCTTCATTGCCCAGGATGATGAAAATATTTGCTCATGACACTGGATAAATGCAGGGATACATTTATGATATGTAAAAAGGTCATTCAGCCCTGCTAAATATTCACCAGTTAGAAAGCAGTCCTAGCCTCGCTCCTGCCTCATTGGAGATCTTCGAAACGCCTTTAATCGGATTTTATTGGACTTTACCTTGCACCAAACGTTATGCCAATAGTTTCTGCCAAATATTCAAAATTGTTTCATGTAATTGACCATGCAAGAGGAGTGAAGAAAAATGATCAGCAACTACCTGAGCCCAGTGCTGCAAGTCAGAGAAGAGGATACATTTGTATTTTTTTTGCCTGAAGTAAAATGCTCCTCTGTTGCAATCCCATCTGTTGTTGGAGCCCGAGGTCTTTTCACAAGCAACAGAAGATTAATCCTGAAGTGGACAGTTTTGTTGAGTAAGCCTCCTGCAGCGTTGCCTCGAGGTTGATCCTGTGCAGAGCTGTCTAACCTTGGCTCTGAAAGTTGATTGGAAGTGTCAAGCACATTTCAGCTACTATTAGAGTTGCCTCTGTATTAGAAGGTTGCCTGCTTTAGGTTAGACAACTGCACACAGCATGCTGCAATGATAGTGCCAGTAACTTACACCACCCGTCTTATTTCTCCTCTGTTCCCTGTCCCCAACATGGTAACAAACCCATTTCTCCTTTTCTCCTTCTCACCTACATTCCTTCCTCTGGCTTCACGTTTTGTGGCCCTTCTATCCTTCGTTCTTAATCTCACACTTTTTTACTTTTCATCTCTTGTCTGTGTCCAACCTACTGTCAATTGCCTCCCCCCCCCTTCCCTTCCCCTCACTTGTTTCCACCTATCACTTGCCATATTGTCCCACCTCTTCCAGCTTTCTTCACCCCCCCCCCCCCCCCCCCCCCCCCCCCCCCCCCCCCCCCCCCCCCATCCTCTCCCCCCCCACCCCCCCCCCACCCCTCTTCCCTATGCCCCACCTGGATCTGCCCTCCCATGTCCCAAAGACGTGCAGGTTTTTGTAAGTTAATTGGCTTCTGTAAATCGCAAATTGTCCCTACTGTGTAAGATAGTTCTAGTGTACGGGGTGATCGCTGGTCAGTGCGGACTCTGTGGGATGAAGGGCCTGTTTCCGCACTAAATCACTAACGTCTAAAGTAAAAGCTAAGCATTTTGACAAAGAACAGATGCGTCTTGGCCAATTAGATGATCTGGTCATCGTATTGGAGATGGTAGAACATACTGGGTGCCAATTATTTGCCTTTATCACTGAATTACAACCCTGACCATTCAACCAGCCAGTGGTTGTGAAGTGCTTTTCTGCATGGCAGTCGCTCTAGAAATACGTCTTTGCCTTCGTCAGGGAACCTTCTAACCCAGGAGTGCCAATACTGCAAGTAGGTTAATGGGACAGTGCAGTCTCGGGCAAGATAAATGTGAGGCCACTTTTACTTCTTTGGAGACACTGAGTAATAGTTCGTTTTAAATATCACTTTTGTTTTGTTATATAGCTGTCACTTTTCGATGGGGTGCCGTTAGATTAGAATTGAAGAGCTAGGTCACACGGGTGCCGGAATAGTTGATGTGAAATTGTTTCAAGAGATTGATTTAGCTCACTGAGTGAAACTTTTATGTTTATTTTTACTGGCGACAAAGAGATGATCTTTTAGCCCAAGACAGACACAAAAGCTGGAGTAACTCAACGGAAACAGGCAGCATTTCTGGAGAGAAGGAATGGGTGATGTTTTGGGTCGAGACCCTTCTTAGTTAGATGAGAGGTGTAGCAATGTTACAAAATTTTGAGATTTTAAAAATCAAGTCTGTAATTTATCCCATCAGATAAAGCATAAAAGGAAGTTTAATTTGACACCTAATTCACTTTGATATCTTCAGTGTTAAAAAAGTTATGGCCATTTTCATACTCTGAAATTAGCATCTTGTTCTCTATTGCTTTTCCATTGAGTTAACACAAAAGCTGTGACCGAGGACAGTCAAATGGCCATAACTTTCTTAAAAGTTAAAAAAACTGAAATAAATTTTCAGTTATTATAGATTGAAGCATTCTGAAACAAATATGAAACAATCTTACTTAGATGACTTGAAGGTAAAGCATATAATTAGTTAGTTACCTAATTGTAGCTAATTACAAAATTCAATTACTAGATCTAAACATCTATCAATTTCTTAAGAATAGATTAACATTTTTAAATAGCCTAAGTGTCCGAATAACATTCACACAAGAATTCACAATATAACATAATTTTTAAATCTCATTGTCATGGATTTATAGGCTAAATGGAAGGAATTTAATGTTTATTACCTGTAAATTAATGGTCATTTAAATCATCTTGCGAGTGGGTTTTTCTGGAACGCGACCATTTGGAACGTTGTGGTTTGCAGTGATTTAGATCCCCATATCTGCATGAAAAACACTGCCGGTTGGTATGGGGACTAAATCACCGTTTCGCAACTTAAAATGTGAACTAATGGTATCTTAAGGACCACTTTTATATATAAAAATAAACCGTTTTCTTTTACCTGTCACCTACATGAAATCCGTCCCGTTGTCGATGTTGACGGCTTTAGAAGCTGATTTTACAATGACTCCAGCGCTGAACGAGTCGGGCGATTAAAAAAAAATAGACAGAATGCCTGTCGGAACAATTCTTCAACAAAAGCTTGCACTCCAACTAAATATAATGCAGGACAAGGTAAGAAAAAAAACAAATGTTAACAAATTTGGACTAGATTAGTGTAAATGGGTGATCCATGGTCAGTAAATGGGTGATCCATGGTAAGAAGGAGCTGCCGATGCTGGTGCTGGTTTACATTGAATATAGACACAAAATGATGGAGTGTTGGGCAGCATCTCTGGAAAAAAGGAATGGGTGATGTTTTGGGTCGAGAACTTTCTTCAGACTGAGAGTTAGGAGGAAGTTTCAGGTCGAGACCCTACTTCAGACTGCGACTCAGGGGCCTATTTCCATGCTGTGTCTTTCCATCTACAGTATCTATAGGAGCATGAACATAGGACTAGAAGCAGTAATACGTCATTTGGATCCTTACACAATAAAATCTTGGATATTGTTTTACATTTCGGCCATGAATCTTTCCCTCTCTTAACATCCAAAAATAAATTGAGTCTCCGGAGGCAGGGATTCAATGCGACTCAGTAAAATCACAAATCTGGTACTAGGTAGGACATCTTGGTATTTGAACATTCTTTTTCTCTGGCAATCGAAGACTGTGCTGGCTCATTAGAGGTGCTGTTTAATTTTACCGCTCATTCCTGCTCTTACCGTGAAAGGGAAAGTGAATCACATTTACCTGAGATTCTTCATAGATCCTGACTGTCGAGGTGTGGTGTAACGCAGAGGGGCAAGTTGGTGAAGGATCTTCAATTTCTAGATGTTAGAGCCATAGAGCTACGGTGAGAAACAGGTACATTCTGTCCCACTCATCCATGCTAACCAAGGTGCCAATCTCAGCTAGTCCCACATTTGCTTGTGTTTGGCCCACATCCCTCTAAACCCTTCCTGCCGACACAAAGTCACAAAGTGCTGGAGTAACTCAACGGGTTGGGTGGCATCTCTGGACAAAACAATCGTCCCTAGTGTGTAGGATAGAACTAGTGTGCGGGTGATCATTAGTCTACGCAGCCACAATATCCCATAGGATCTGTTTCCACACTGTATCGCTAAATTAAACTAAACTACACTAAACAACAGGTGGCCAATAATTTTACCTGCATCTTAAACTACATAATTGGTTGGGATGTTTCATTTTGGGACTGTTTAGAAATATAATGCTTTCAGTTTAAACCTCTGCTTTAATGAAAGTTGTCCTGACCCCTAATCATTAGACTTTAGACTTTTGACTTTGGAGATACAGCATGGAAACGGGCTGAGTTCATGCCATCCAGCAATCACCCCGAACACTAGCATTACCCTACACACACTAGGGACAATTTACAATTTCACAGAAGCCAATTAACCTATAAACCTGTAATTCTTTGGCGTGTGGGAGGATCCAGAGCACCTAGAGCAACGCTACCACTGCAGCACTGTACCTTATTCCTTCCTCTATGCCATATATTATATCTCTGACATCCCATAAAAAACATTCCACTCCACGTATCATACCCCAGTATATAGATCTGAGTACACACATTCAACATGTTGCACTTTAATTGTGAAGATAATTCCATTATTTAAAACCTAACCATCACAATATCAGTAACAATTGGCTCTTAACTTTCACATGGAGTTTCCTTATTTGCGACCTTAACTAAAATAAATTAGCTCAGTTCTATTCCAATGGGGGAATGAGGTTTCAGATGAGTACGTCAGTACATTTTCCATTAATGCGGCACAGTGTGATTTCAATTGCACAGAATTTACTAATAATTTATGAATGACTAAAACATACTTAACATCAAAATGAAACCATATGATATTATGTGAATCCTTAATGCATTCAGATAAGATTGCTTTGCCTGATATTTTGACAGAGAAAAAAAAAGGAACCCATTTAAAATAAACTAGTTTATACTTGTATTAACATGTAGCCAGAGGAATTTGATAGAATGCATTGTGTCTTTGTCTGATATAACCACAGTGTATCAAACAGGGTTTTGTGTTCAACAGAACTTGCAATCAAGGCGTTATTATCTCACGAGCAAAGGATTTTTTATGACATTATGGTGATGTAGTAAGAATGTGGGGAGAAGAGTGGCACGGTTGCGCAGCAGTAGAGTTGCCACCTTACAGCGCCAGAGACCCAGGTACGATCCTGACGAAGGTTGCTGTCTGTACAGAGTTTGTATATACTTCCCGTGACCGCGTAAGTTTTCCTCCCACACTCCAAAGACCTACAGATTTGCAAGTAAATTGGCTTCTGTAAAGATTGTAAATTGTCCCTAGTGTAGGATAGTGCTAGTGTATAGGGATCACTGGTCGGCCCGGACTCGGTGGGCCGATGGACCTATTTCCGTGCTGCCCTCTAAACTAATCTAAACCTGCAGAGGGAATGCACAGACGGCGTTTTGGGTCAGGACTCTTCTTCAGGACGACCCTTAAACATTATCTGTCCTTTTCCCTCCACAGATGCTACCTCACTGTTCCTCCAGTACTGTGTTCTGCTCACTCTTCTAGATGTTACTCTCCAAATATCAGAGGCCACTGGGATGCTCATTGCTACAGCCGGTAGAGCTGCTGACTCATTGTGACCACAGATTAGGACACAAAGTGCTGGAGTAACTCAGCGGGTCATGCAGCATCCCAGGAGAACATGGATAGTTTAAAGAATAGTCCTGACTGAAAACGTTATCTGTTCCTTCCCTTCGCAGATGCTGCCTGACCCATTGAGCTCCTGCAACACATTATATGGAATGAACTGCAAGTTCTAGCTCAAGTCACATTTATTGTCACATGCACCAATTGGCACAGTGAGATTTGAGTTACCAGACAGCCATACGAATAGAAAGAACACAATACACGATAGAATTTAACATGAACATCCCCACACAGCGGAATCAACGTTTTCCACGGTGAGGGAAGGCAAGAAAGTTCAGTCATCTTCCTCTCCTCTTTGTTCACCCATGGTCTGGGCCTTTGTGCCATCCGCAGTCACTGCTACGGCAGCCCAATGTTCAGGCCATCTCTCCGGTATGATCGGAGCTCCGGCATCGGAACAGAAGAACACACTCAGCGGCTTGGAGTTTCTGAATCGGACACTTCTTACCGGAGACCGTGTCTTCTGAGTCCACAGGCCGAGCTGGGCGGAGATTCAACACTGGGGATACTCGGCAAAAGATCCCAGGCCTCCGCAGTGTTGAAGTCAACGCTGCCCGCAGCTAGAAGTTCCACAAACCACAGCTCTACGGTGTTAATCAGCAGGCCCAACACTCCGGAGCTCCAACATAGGCAATCCCCGGCAGGGTATCATCCCGCTCCATGATAGAATTCAGTGCTGCGCCGCTGCTGAAGCTCTGGCCGGTCTCCAGCAGGAAAGGCCGCACCAAGGCCGCACCAATCCAGTTGGTATGCCGCGAGGGGGGAGGGAAAGATGTGAATCGGAAAAAAGATGCATCTACATCCAGGCAAGTGACTGGGAAACGGTTTCCCCTTATTTCCCTCCCCCCACCACCCACATAAAAAATACTAAGAAACCTTTAAAACATACTTTTAGGCACACTAAAAATAACAAAATAGGGTGAAAGAACGGACAGCTGCTGATGAGGCTGCCACACTGAATGGCGCCACCCGATGGAACTGAGGAGGTGGTTAAAGCAGGAACTATAACACCATTTAACAGACAAACACAAAGTGTTGGAGTAACTCAGCGGGTCAGGCAGCAATCCTGGAGTAAAAGGATGGGTGATATTTCAGATTGGGACCCTTCTCCAGACTGAAGAATGGTCCCAACCCGAAACATCACCCAACCTTTTTCTCCAGAGATGCCGTTTGACCCGCTGAGTTTCTCCAGCATTTTGTGTCTGTCTTTGGTATAAACCAGCACCTGGTGTTCATTGTTTCAACATTTCAAAAACACTTGGACAGGTGTGTGGCACAGAATGGTTTAGAGGGATATAGGATATGGAGGAAGGATGGCGAAAATAAAACATATAACAGTTCAGCACAGGAACAGGCCCTCTTCAGCCCACAACATGGACAAGTGGGACTCGCTTAGTTGGTGCATTTTTGCTAGTAAGAGCGTGTTAGGCCGAAGGACCTGTTTACGTGCTGTATGACTCTATGACTTAAAATAAAGTACTTCACCATCTGTTTTTTGAATGCTGTGATTGTGAAGGCTGTGATGGAAATATGTCCTCTTCTTTCTAACTGTTGGTCTTATGCAATATGCAAAAACCGTGAATGAGACATCAGGAATTTATTTCACAGACTGGGGAGTCCTATTATTGATTCTACTTGCAGCAGAAGGCTAATACATGAATCTTTTTCTAGTTCACTGGTGCTCTACATATTGCCTCTGGTCTGCTTCCATTTCCCATGAGATTTACCAAGGCACTAAACAGATGGAACTGCAGCTCTCTGTGACCTGTGTACATTTGTGTTCCTCGAAAGTAAGACGACTTTATTCACCAGCCTCTATTTAAACGAACACGAGGAGTTTTAAGATGTGTGAAACGCCTATTAGAGAGATCAGATCCAGAGGAATAAATAGGTTCGTAGCGGCTGTGGGAAATAAGGTTTCTAGCAGTCTTTTTTTTTGTCGAAGAATCACATATGCAACAAAGGAAGAAATTCTTACATTTCTAAAGCACCTTTCAAATCTCTGTCCTCGTGTCCTTTACAGGCAATCATTGTGCTGTTGTTGCTGTAATAAAGGACACACAGCAGCCAGTGTCCAAAGCAAGAGCCCACGAGAATCACATTGATAACAAACAGATAAACCATCATTCATTCTCATTGAAATTTGAAACTGATTCCTCCTCCTGTAGATAGGGGTCTAAAAGTGAATGTAGTTCATAAGTACAATTCTCTATTCCTTTAAAATTCAAACAGGGCTTCTCTGAAAGTGTTGTCCAAATGATCATATCTCCCCGGCTTTTGCACACAGCCTCTCTAAATCCCCCCCCTTTCAAACTTCGTATTGCATTTGATCCCGTCAGCCTTTCTAAGTGGATTCCAAACAGCACACTGCTTCTAAAAGAAATTTCTACTATAACGTCGTGTCATTTGGGAAACATTTGGACAGGTACATGGATAGGGTAGGTTTGGAGGGATATGGAATGAAGGCAGGCATGTGGGACCAGTGTAGATAGGACATGCTGGTCGGCATGGGCATTGGGCTGAAGGGACTGTTTCCACGATGTATTACTCTATGACTCCATGACTCTAACTGCTGGGGGTGGAAGAGCATTTTGGAATTCAAAGATAATAGGAGAGGGGTCTGAAGGGAGAAGATAAATGAACTATGGACACGAGGAAGAGACAGGAGGCTACAGACAGGGCTTCAATAATTAAATAGGAAGATCAATGTTGAAGTGGAAAAGTTGCTGATAAGTAGAGGAAGTAGACGCTTCCCAGTTAAAAGACGTTAATTACTAATTCTGTCACAATTTGTTTGAGAGCATCTTCCTAGTGCATTTATTTGATGAGTCTGTAGTTCCACCTGTAGTCTCCAATCACATGGCACTTCTGCTAGTTTATTACAATGTGTTAATTGAGATATCTCTGGTATATTGTGTACTTTTCCCTTCCTGAGTAGTGCTAATGAATCTTGCAAGGACAGAAATAGAATTGTTAAAAAGCTTTTCACTGTACCTCGGTACACGTGACAATAAAAAATTAAACTGGAAGCTAAGTTTACAGTTTACGGTGGCCCGGTGGTGTACTGGCAGAGTTGCTGCCTTATAGTGCTTACAGTGCCAGAAACTCGGTTCGATCCTGGCCACGGGTGCGTGACTGTACATCCTCCCCATAACTGCGTTGTTTTACTTTGGTTTCATTCAACACTCCAAAGACATACAGATTTTTAGGTTAATTGGCTTGGTATAAATGTAAAAATTGTCCCTATAGGATAGTGTTAATGTGCAGGGATTGGTGCTCTGTGCAGACTTGATGGGCCGAAGGGCCTGTTACCACATTATCTCTGAAACTAAACTAAACTGTTTATAATTGGGAAATATTGTTTTTCTGTGGAAACTCTATTGAAGACTGGTGTAGGTGGTAGAACCGCTGCCTCACAGTGCGAGAGACCCGATCCTGAGAGTTCGATCCTGACCTCGGGTGCAGGCTGTATGGAGTTTGCACGTTCTCTCTGTGTCCGGATGGGTTTCCTCCGGGTTTTCCTGTTTCCTCCCACATACCTAAGACATGTGGGTTTGTAGGTTATCAGTGTTTAAGAAGAAACTGCAGATGCTGGAAGATCGAAGGTACACAAAATTGCTGGATAAACTCAGCGGGTGCAGCAGCATCTGAAGAAGGGTTTCGGCCCGAAACGTCGCCTATTTTCTTAGCTCCATAGATGCTGCTGCACCTGCTGAGTTTCTCCAGCTATTTTGTGTACCTTGGGTTTGTAGGTTAATTGGCTTCTGTAATTGGTCGCTAGTGTACAGGTGATCACTGGTCAGCGTGGTGACTCGGTGAGCCAAAGGACATGTCTCCATGCTGTGTCTCGAAACTAAAGTGGAATAACATGGAACCTGTGTGATTGATGGTTGGTGTGGACTCTACATGTGCAGTTCTTTGTTTCTTTAGTTTAATTCAGTTCATTATTGTCAAGTGTATTGAGGTTCAGTGAAAAGCTGTGTTGTTGCGTGTATCCAGTCAAAGAAAAGACTACACATGATTTCAATCAAGTCATCCACAGTGTACAGAAACAGGATAAAGGATATAATGTTCAAGGCGGCATGGTCGCACAGCGGTTGATTTGCTGCTTCAAAGTGTCAGGGACCTGGTTTCCATCCTGACTACCATCTATATGGAGTTTGTACGATCTCCATACATTTTCCCCAGGTGCTCCGGTTTCCTCTTGCACTCCAATGATATTCAGGGTTGTAGGTTAATTGGTTTCCGTCAAGATTGTAAATTGTCCCTAGTGTATAGGATAGTGCTAGTGTACGGGGATCGCTGGTTGAGGCGCACTCGGTGGGCCTATTTCCATGTTGTATCTCTAAACTGAACTAAACTCTAAACTAACAAACGGTACAGCATGAAGTGTCGATGGAGTGAATGGTTTGGGAGTATGGACTCTGTGATGGACTGGGCTACATCCACAACTCACTACAATTTCTAGTGGTTTTAGGGACATATCTATTTATCCACTTTCTCCCAAAACTGATTTATATCCTTCTTTCAATTATGTTTTTTCTATATTTTTGAGACACAGCACGGAAACAGGCCCTTCAGCCCACCGAGTCCACGCCAACCAGTGATCCCTGCATACACTAACACTATCCTACACACTAGGGACAATTAACAATTTTACCAAAGCCAATTAACCCACAAACCTGCTTTTCTCTGGATTGTGGGAGGAAACCGGAGCTCCCAGACAAAACCCACATGGTCCCTGGGAGAACGTGGAAACTCCATACAGACAGCATCCATAGTCAGGATCGAACCCAGGTCTCTGCTGCTGCAAGTCTAGTGCAGCGCCACTGTGCCACCCAGACTTAGAGCCTCAGCACTGCCACGGATTTAACACCAATCACCACTTGTAGGTTTCACTTTTCGACAACTCTGTGAAAACTCTCCTTCACATCTATCTTGTCACACATGACTGCTTATTTTGAGATCAAAGCCTCTTACCTTCCTGGAATTAAATGCATATCCCACTAGCGTAAGGGTGACTTTCTAATCATCTGTTTTCTCCTGCAAGTACTGCCAATTAAGGCATATAGCATTTGGTTTGGTATTTTGAGTCCAAAAGCATTGCACAGTGACAACACACGTGAAATGTACTTTCTCCCTTTTAGCATTTCAATCTGGTGATCAAAGAGTGGTAGTTATTGAGGATCATTTTTATCTTTGGCTGCCAATCAAACAATTCTACCTCACTATCTATTGACAAGTGCCATTACAGAATGCATAACTCTGTGTCTTGCTAACCTAATATAATGGAGCTCCACAGGGAATGAGCACTGGGATTCCAGGAAAGGTTTCATATAACAGGCAAGGAGATCCTTTGAAGTTGTTACTTCAGTGCGGACGATGAGCACGCTGCCTCTGAAAAGCTTCCTTAATCACATCTCCTGAAGGAGTCAATTACACAACAGGAAGTTATAACGAGTGTCAATCTTGTAACCAGTTTTCATAAGTTCCTAAGTGGTAGGAGCAAAATTAGGCCGTTCGGCCCATCAAGTCGATTTCGTATTTTTTTAGTTTAGCGATACATTGTGGAAACAGGCCCTTCGGCCAACCGAGTCTGCACCAACCAGCAATCCCCACACTATACACTAACCTGCACACACTAGGGACAATTTTATATTTACATCAAGCCAATTAGCCTACAAACCTGTACATCTTTGTAGTGTGGGAAGAAACCGAACATCTCGGAGAAAATCCACGCAGATCACTGGGAGAACGTACAAACTCCGCACAGACAAGCATTCGTAGTCAGGATTGAAGTCAGGTTTCTGGTGCTGTAAGGCAGTAGCTCTATTGCTATGCCACCATGTCCTTCATTTCACACCGCCATTCAATAATGGCTGATCTATCTTTCCCTCTCAAACCCATTCTCCTGCCTTTTCCCCGTAACCCCTTACCCTAATCAAGAATCTATCATTCACTGCCTTAAAAATATCCATTGACTTGGCCTCCACATCCTTCTGTGGCAATGAATTCCACAGATTCACCATCCACTGACTAAAGAAATTCTACCTCATTTCTTTCCTAAAGGTGTGCCCTTTTATTCTGAGGCAATAGCCTCTCGTCCTAGACTCTCCAACTAATGGAAACATCCTCTCCACATCCACTCTACCCAGGCCTTTCACTATTCGGTAAGTTTCAATGAGGTACCCCCTCATCAAGACCTCACCCACCTGCAAAGAATCCGCTCTGTAATGACAAGTTTTGTTTTATAAAATGTTATATTGTTTTCTACACCACTATTCAATCATGGCTGATCTATTTGTTCCTCAATCCCATTCTACTACCTTCTCCTCATAACCTTTCCCATCCTTCCTAATCAAGAACCTATCAATCTCTGCTTAAAAATACCCAAATGTCATCCTCCCTAGCTATCTGTGGCTATGAATTCCACAGATTCATTATTTTCTGGCTATAGAAATTCCTCATCATCTCCATTTTGAAGGTACGTCCATTTATTCTGAGGCTGGGCCCTCTGGTCCTAGACTCTCCCATTACTGAACTAACACTTGCAATTCCCTTTGAACCTCTGATTTCTGAATCCTCTCGACATTTAGGAAGTAAGTCTGTGCCTTTATTCCTTCTACCAAAGTGCATGACCGTACACTTAGCTATGCTGTATTCCATTTGCCACTTCTTGGCCCACTCTCCTAATCTGCCTAAGTCCTTCTGCAGCCTCCCTGCTTGGTCACAGTGGATTGTGCAAACTCCACACAGAAGGGTGGCAGCAAGGAGGTGGTAGGGGTTGGCTGACTTTGAGCCCCACCGTGGGGCCGTGGGCTTACCATTGGAGCCTGGGATCGACGCATCAACAGCGGCCTGCAGATTTCACCATTGAGGAGCTTGCAGTCTCGGGTAGGGACTATCCTCGGGTACGGTCAGGCAGCATGGAGGAAGAGGACAAGTGATGTTTCAGGTCGGGACTATTCTTCAGATCAAAATAATGTAGATGGGTGCCTTATGGCAAGTGTGGAATTGATGGGTCAAGGTAGTTATCCTTGTTATAAATGATTTCATGACCCTGAAGTCGGTAATAGAGGGGTAAAAGTTCTAAGATAATTGGGCCAAGGATTAGAGGAGCAATGAACACATACGTTCATTCTTCTAAGTGGCGGGTTTGAAACGTTGGAAGAAGGCTTGTAGAAGCAGAAGCACTCACTACACTTAATGACTGCTTCAAGATCCACAGCGTACAATTGTACAGAGAGCCAGGACAAGAATTAGCCTGAACAGCTTTTTGTTGGTTGACACTGACATGGACTCCAACTGTGCCATGAATTTTCACAATTCTCTCTGTCAAGTTCTCAAGATAGTGAGCAAACCCAGCGACATAAAATTACCTGTGGATATCTTGTTAATGCAAATATAATCCATTGCTTCCAGACATTTGTTTTAGGAACCTACTGCTTGGAGATATGTTTAACTGAAGGAATAATCTAACATCAGATGTAGTCACACACACATGATGTGCCAGAGTGGTTTGATATATAAAGCTTGAAGTTCTCTCCAGCATCTGATTCATAAATTTCAGGCGACACTATGTTACCATGGCAATGTCAAGTTCCTGCAATATTCCTTCATAAGAATGGACCTGAATCTTTAATATGATCATTCCAATGAATATTTAATCACTGTTATTTTAATCAAATGTTGAAAAGTAGCTATACAAGTTTTAGCACTGCATGCAGTTCCAGTTTCCTTTTTTTTTTTAAAGAGGACTATACTTGCTTTGGGGGTAATTCAGTGGGGGTACAAAGTATTGATTCCAATAATGGAGGGAATGTTGAGCTGGATGGGTCCATTGGCATTCAGAAGAATGAAAGATGATCTTAGGGAAACACAAAGCTCATGTGAGATCTTGAGCAAAACACAAAGGACAAAGTTTTGCTAAAGATTCCAGTATCTGCAGTTCCATGTGTTTCTATTTTGAGAGATCATGA
Source organism: Leucoraja erinaceus (assembly GCF_028641065.1). Lineage (NCBI taxonomy): Eukaryota > Metazoa > Chordata > Chondrichthyes > Rajiformes > Rajidae > Leucoraja > Leucoraja erinaceus. The sequence goes on along the minus strand of NC_073393.1, from coordinate 22,887,010 downwards.
CAGGGGTTTACTGAGACAGTTTTTACTGTCAGAAGAATCGAGAATTTAGTTTCAGGATAAATAATTTCTTATTTAAATCCCAGCAAACACTTGAACACTGCACAACGCTAACCATAACAACTATGATGTAGAAATAAGGAACTACAGATGCTGGTCATACTGCAACAATTTGTGTCTTTTTGGACAGCAACTATGATCTTCTATAGACTGTATCTTTGGTTGCGCTATGGACTTCAGTTTTTACACTAATATGGTTACTTGGTATTACAGTTATTCATTTATTGTATTTTTTATTATTGTATATTTATCTATGTTATTTGGTGTTCGAGTCTGTTAATCTGCTGCAAGTAAGAACTTCATTGCCGTTAAAGGTACATATGACAATTAAACACTTGATTCTTAACACCTATTCACCTGCAAACATTAAACCAATTTGCAAACCATTCATGAGCAAAATGAGTCACCAGATTGGAGTTTTGGACATGTTTCTTGCAATAGAAGTTGAATCAACAAAACATGTGTTTTGAAATTACATAAGAGGAGGGAAATTCATTTTAAGGCACATTAAGCAATATTGTTTATTATGTGTATCAGAAACCATAGTTATTCAGGCATTAAACATTTTAAGCACAAAATTGTATTGAAAAAACAGGAATTAACCATTGGTTGACAAGCCACATTGCTAATCAAATAGAGTATAGTTGTGGATAGTTAATCTTTAATGAAATTACCAATCTAAGGAGAAAGATTATGGGAATTTAGCAAACAAACAGCATGGCAACAGCCAAGCAACAACTCATCGTTGCCATGGTTATGATGCTTTTTGTGAGCGATTAAACAACCATCGCAGAGTTGAGATATGCATCATCAGTTACTTACACTAAACAGACATATGTGAGACAGGGCGGCACAGTGGCACAGTGGCAGAGTTGTAGCCTGACAGCACGAGAGACCCGGGTTCGATACCGGATGTACAGAGTTTGCATGTTCTCCCTGTGACTTGGTGGGTTTCCTCCAGTTGCTCCAATTTCCTGCCACACTCCAAAGTCATGCAAGTCTGTATGTTAAATGGCTTGTGTAGGATAGTGCTAGTGTATAGGGATCGCTGGTTGGCGTGGACTCGGTGGGCTGAAGGGCCTCTTTGAACACTGTATATCTCTCTATAGAAGACAAGTTAGAAATGCATTCTCAGTTGATTGCATGAAACAAGCATATATAAGAGATAGACATAAAATGCTGGAGTAAGGCTGCATCTCCAGATACCATTGGTATAGCAATGTTACAAAATTTTGAGATTTTAAAAATCAAGTCTGCAATTTATTCCATCGGATAAAGCATAAAAAAATTTAATTTGACACCTAATTCACTTTTATATCTCAAGTATTTAAAAGGTTATGGCCATTTTCATACTCGGAAATTAGCATCTTGCTCCCTATTGATTTTCTATGGACATAACAAAAAAGCTGTGATCGTGGACAGTCAAAAGCCCATAACTTTCTTAAAAATTAAGAGAACTGAATGAAATGTTCAGTTATCGTAGATTGAAGCATTCTGAAACAAATATAAAATAATCTTACTTGGATGACCTGAAATTAAAGCATATAATTAGTTAGTTACCTAATTGTAGCTAATTTCAATCTTCAATTACTAGATCTAAACATCTATCCATTTCTTAATAAATGATTAACATTTTTAAATAGCCTAAGTGTCCAAATAATATTCACAAATAATTCACAGTAAAACATGATTTTTAAAATCTCATTTACATTAATTTATAGGCCAAATGGTGTTTTAATTGCTGTAAATTAAAGTCCATTTAAATCACTTTCTAGTGGGATCCTGTGAACGCGCTGGTTTAGAACGTTCACATTGCGGTAGATTTGTGCCCTCAAATGCCCAGAAAAATACTGCGGGATATAATGGGCCCAAAATTAGCTACTCGCAACATTAAACTTTGTATAAAGGGATCTTAAGAAGCCCTTAACGTAAAAATAAACAGCCTACCTTCTGTTGTCCCCTGTATGAGATCCGGCCGGTTGTCGGCGGTCGGGGGTTTAGAGGTTAATTTTTAACCTACTATAACAATTAAATAAAGCCCTTAAAACTAATAATAGCTCAAGCGAGGGAATCTTCCAGCGATTTTTCGTTAATAATTAACTAGGCTGAAAAACCTCGATTTGAACAGCCTAGGGAAAATCGCGTTTTAAACCCGCCCCCTCTAAACGGCGCCAAAATCACGCACATGGGCTGGGACAGATTTTCAGCGACGCTTCAGGTATGCTTTGCAACATACCTAATTGGTAGGTGACGTTTCGGGTCAGAACCCTTCTTCAGACTGAGACCTAAAATGTCACCTCTTCCTTTTCTCCAGAGATGCTGCCTGACCCACTGAGTTACTCCAGAATTTTGTGTCTTGCTTGTGTGTAAACCAGCATCTGCAGTTCTTTCCTACATATATAAGAGATGCTGTGCATTGTACTCCATTGAAGTCAATAGAACCAGATATGAGGAGGAATGTACAGTGAGTATGGGAGACTACGGCAACAGACAATATTTCTATTTTTATGTCTTGGCATTCTGCTTGACGAGTTACTGTGTTCAGATCTTCCTGAAGCTTCACATGCACCAAGCCAATCAATTTATGTAATGTGGTCAGAATTTCCAAGGAGGAGATTGGCCATTCTCGCCTGGTCTGGCAATATATGAAACTCCAACCCCAGTACATGTTTAGTATAGTTTAGAAATATAGCATGGAAACAAGCCCTTCAGCCCATCAAATCCACAGGGACCATCAATCACAAAAATGCTTTTCATAGTAACTTGGTGGATGTAACAATAATAAACTAAAGCAGACTGGTTCTATTTTATTCTATTTTCTCATCTCTACATACTATAGACAATTTACAGAGACTAATTGACCTGAGGCACCCAAAGAAAACCCACGCAGTCATTTGGGCCAACATGCAAAGTCCGCACAGATAGAACCCAAGGTCAGGATCGAATCCGGGGTAAGTTTACTTTAGAGATACTGCGCAGAAACAGGCCCTTCGTCCTACCGAGTCTGCAACGGCCACCAATCCCCGCCCACTAACACTATCCTACACACTCTAAGGACAATTTACAGTTATACTAAGCCAATTATCCTACAAACCTGTACGCCTTTGTTGTGTGGGAAGAAACTGAAGATATCAGAGAAAACCCAAGCAGGTCATGGGGTGAACATACAAACTCTGTATAGACAGCACCTGAGGTCAGAATCGAACCTGGGTCTCTGGGCCTGTGAGGCAGCAACTCTGTTGGCTGTTAAATGGCTCCAGAGGGGTCTTGTACAGTTAACATACCCATCTTGAGCAATTAGGAATAACCAAGAAATCCTGACCTTGCCAGTGAATGGCCAAATCTAAAAAATATATAATGAGAATTATTAACAGCATTATAAGAAGGGCAAATATGTTTGGGCAAATATGTTTGGGCAAATATGTTTTGAGCATTTTTCTTCTCATTTTTTTCCATCAATTTTTTTTTTTTTTTCTAGTTTAGTTTGGAGATCCAGTGCAAAAACAGCCCTTTTGGCCCAATGTGTCCACGCCGACCAGCCATGCCTGCACACTAACAATATGCTAAACACACTATGGACAATTTATAATTTTACTCAGCCAATTAACCTGCAGACCCGTACTTCTTTGTAGTGTGGTTGGCAACCGGAACTCCCGATGGTCACGGGGAGAATGTACAAACTCCGTCCACACCAACATCCGCAAGTCAGGATCAAACCTGGGTATCTGGCGCTGTAAGGCAGCAACTCTACCACTGCGCCACTGTGCTGCCCCTAAGGGTGTCAGATACTGATTGGACAAGACATTGCTGAGAATTCTCCTGGTTTTCAATAAAGTAATAGAACAGAATAGTTTCCATCCATCCAAAAGGGAGAGAAGAGGTTTACGTTAACAAAGAAAAACGCTCTTATTGTGTAGAGAATCAGTGCAAAAACACAAGTGCTAGAGGAACTCAACAATTCATGCAGCATCTGTGGAGGGAGATGCGTAGATGATTTTCGGCTTGGGACCCTTCTTCAGACTGACCCACTGCGAAGAAGGGTCCCAACTCAACATCACCAGTCCATTCTCTCCTGAGATGAATGATCATAGACCATAGAACATAGAGCAGTACAGTACAGGAATGGGCCCTTCAGCCCACAATGCTAGTGCCCAACATGATGCATGATGGTCCCTGAAGAAGGATCCTGACCCAAAACACCTCCTGTCAATTCCCTCCACAGATGCTGCCTGACCCGCTGAGTTACTCCACTCTTTGTCTTTTGCTCAAGATTCCAGCATCTGTAGTTCCATGTGTCTCTGAAACATCATCTGTCTACTCTACTCCACAGATGCTGCTTGACCCGCTGAGTTCCTCCAGCACTTTCTTTTTTGCTCAAGATTCCAGCATCAGCAGTTCCTTGTGTGAGCGTTCCCTCCACTACCGTGCTCACTCAGAATGAGTTCTTAAATCAGCGATACACCAGAAACCGCAGAATAAATCAATTCCATTTCCTGTCAGGAATCCAGTTAAAGAGGAACTATCTGTCCTGAAATGAAAAGAAGAAATAAATCCTTACAATCATTGAGCATATTATGCTCTAACAAGGGGAATGTGCAGAATGTATATTTCTTTTCAAATTTAGACCACACTTCTGGGTTCCAGCTCGGAGATATAAATAACTTATTTTCATATCCATCGAACTAAATTTCATTCCTATTGAAATCAATATATTATATCTTATTGTCATATCTGAATAGTCCATGTTTTTATCTTTTATTGAAGTTATGATCAAAACATTGAAAGCCAAAAGATCTTTATGTGACGTAGGTTCAATTGAAACGGGAATAAATTCACACGAAAAATGAACACAGCCTTTTATTCCAACTAGACCTTTCACATCCCTTTCCTGATGTCCCATTCAGCCTTAAAGCAACATTTTTGTTATTTTAACTCTTGTGAAATAAACGGCGACAAAATTGCATGCAGCAAGCTTTCAATATATTGAGCAGTTGAAGAAATAAATGTTTGGGCCAGGACTCTTCCTCAGAGTGGGTCAGTCTGAAGACGAGTCTAAACCTGAATCGTCATCTCTCCATTTCCATACACAGATGCTGCCTGACACGATGAGTTACTCCATGCTTTGTGTTTTTGCACTGACATTTTCCTTCCAGGTCATACTCCACCTGAGTTGTCATACTAGTTTCACTATTTCACTGTTTATATCACTCATTATCACCTTCTCCACAGTCCATTGTGAGCTCCACCTTTCCGTGGTCATCGTGGCTGGCTTTGATTTTCTCTTTTATATACATTTCATTCATTTGTTCTCTGTACCTTTTCATATCTCTTGTTTCCATCTCCCCTACCTCCCAGTCTGAAGAAGGGTCTCGACCCAAAACGTCACCTATTCCTTTTCTCCAGCGATACTACCCACTTGGAACAACTTACAACTTTACTGAAGCCAATTAACCTACAGACCTAGACATTTTTGGAGTGTGGGGGGAAACCTGAGCACCCTGAAAAAACCCATGAGGTCACAGGGGGAACATACAAATGACATAGTGAAACCACCCGTAGTCAGGAGTGAACAAGGGTCTCTGGTGCCGTGAGGCAGCAATTCTAATGCTGCAACAGTGTGCTGCCCCTAACATGGCATTATGTTTGTTACTGGTATTGGTTTATTATTGCCATATGTACCAAGATACAGTGCAAAACTATTTACACACTGTCCAGTCATATCATACAATTTATGAGTATTGCAGCCATCCTGTATATAACACTTCTCACAATATCAATTATTAAGCGCTTCTGAACCCTGCATTACAGCGGAGTTATTTGCACATTCAATTTATTTTGAAGCACTCCTTCCACATCCTGTTGCCTAATTATTTTTATTTGTTTATTTCCCTCCTTATGGCTGTAACGTTCCCTGCTTTAGGAAGGGTTCACCTCCTTCAGATCGAACCCCGGATGTTTGTACTTCCATGTGGAAGGACGACACAGAGGAACAGTTGGTAGATTTTAGTTTAGAGATACATCGCGGAAACAGGCCCTTCGGCCCACCGGGTCTGCGCCGACCAGCGATCCCCTCACATTAACACTATCCTACACCCACTAGGGGAAATTTGTTTCACATTTACCAAGCCAATTAACCTACAAACCTGGACGTTTTTGTAGTGTGGGAGGAAACCAAAGATCTCGGAGAAAACCCACACAGGTCACGGGGAGAACGTACAAACTCAATATAGAAAGCACCCGTAGTCGGGATCGAACCCGGGTCTCCGGCGCTGGATTCGCTGTAAGGCAGCAACTCTATCGCTGGACCGCCCGTTGCCTCACAGTGCCAGAGACCTGGGTTTCCATCCTGACCTCGGATGCTGTCTGTACAGACTTTGTACATTACCCTGTGACCATGAGGGTTTTCTCCAGGTGCTACAGTTACCTCCCTCATCCCAAAGACGTGGGGGTTTGAAGGTTAATTGGCCTCTGTAAATTGGCACGTGGATGAGAAAGTGGGATAGCCTAGACTTTAAACATACAGCACGGAAACAGGTCCTTCGGCCAACCGCTTCCAAGCCAACTATTAATAACCCTGTACACTAGCACTATCCGACACAACTGTACAGTAAGGACCAATAACAGTTTTACTGAAGCCAATTGACCTACAAACCTGTACGCCTTTGGAAGTAGGGAGGAAACTGGGGCACATGGAGAAAACCCACGCGGTCACAGGGAGAACATACAAACACCATACAGACAACAGCAGGAGTCAGGATCCAACCTGGGTCTCTGGTGCTGTAAGGCCACAACTCTACCGCTCAACACTGTGCTACCTCCTAGAGCTAGTGAGAACAGGTGATTAGTGGTCGGCATGGACTCGGTCAGGCCAAAGGAGCTATTTCCATGTTGTATCTGTAAACTAAAACTAAAGCAGTGCCTGCCTCAACTACCTCATCTGGCAGTTTGTTCCATACACCCACCACCCTGTGTATGAAAAAGGTTGCCGCTCAGGTTCCCATTGAAACTAAGCTAAACACAACCTACCTGCAGGAGGTACAACCTCCTCCATTGCAACCCACAGTGTCCAGGTGACCAAGTTGCAGGTTAACACACCAAGACTCCACACCCTCAGCCTTCAACTTCATAGCAGCAAAGACTCACATCTAACAGATGCTGCCAGTAAGACAAGGAGGTTGGGAAGGAGCTTCAAGGTGTAGTTTCAATCTCTTCCTTTGCTCGCTTCATCCACCCATAGCTTCATGTGGAAGTGTCATGCTGATTTTATTAAATGATTTATGATTGCAAATTCATTTTTTACATTCTCGTTTATTATGTAGTGTCATTTTTTATCACTGCCGCATTTAATCAGACGCTGGCTTGCATATCATTAGCCGCGGAATTGTGCGCACACACCTGGATGGGCTGGGGGAGGTTTTATTAGTCTACCTGAGACTAGCAGGGTGCAACTGAAAATAGAAATGAGATGCATAAGTGGGACTCGATGATTTACGTAAACCACAGGCGGAACTGGCAACGCAACTCACTGGGCCCCGGGTGCCTGAGGCGTAAGTGGGTCCCTGGGCCGTTGAAGCCATCAATTGAATATTAAGCAGCAGGGGAGAGAGCGAGAGAGAGAGAGAGAGAGAGAGAGAGAGAGAGAGAGAGAGAGAGAGAGAGAGAGAGAGAGAGAGAGAGAGAGAGAGAGGCTTGTTGGCAGAACATGACCAGAAGTGGCACAGAGGCAAAGAACGGCTTGTCGGAGCAACTAGGAGGCACATAGAAACATAGAAACATAAAAAATAGGTGCAGGAGGAGGCCATTTGGCCCTTTGAGCGAGCCAGCACCGCCATTCATTGTGATCATGGCTGATCATCCCCAATCAATAACCTGTGCCTGCCTTCTCCCCATAACCCTTGATTCCACTGGCCCCTAGAGCTCTATCTAACTCTCTCTTAAATCCATCCAGTGACTTGGCCTCCACTGCCCTCTGTAGCAGGGAATTCCACAAATTCTCTGGGTGAAAAAGTTTTTTTCTCACTTCAGTCTTAAATGGCTTCCCCTTTATTCTTAGACTGTGGCCCCTGGTTCTGGACTCACCCAACATTGGGAACATTTTTCCTGAATCTAGCTTTCCAGTCCTTTTATAATTTTATATGTTTCTATAAGAGCCGTCCCCTCATCCTTCTAAACTCCAGTGAATACAAGCCTAGTCTTTTCATTGAAGTGTTGCTTGAGTTGGACAAGAAAACAGCACTGGTCATAATCCGAGCAGGGCATAGCCTCACAAGTGCTAGGTAGAGACTGAAAGAACTGCTGATTCTGGTTTATGACATAAGACATAAAGTGCTGGAGTAACTCAGCCGGTCAGGCAGCATCTCATGAGTGATGGGTTTGGAATGACAGATGGGTGGAGTAAGAGACAAAGGTTAGAGGTGAAAAGTAAACAAAATGATGTCAGGTAAGGAAAGAGGAGGAGTGAAAGAGTCATAGTCAGAGCATCATGCAGCAAGGAAACAGGCCCTTCGACACAACTTGCCCACATCAACCAAGATGCCCAATATATTCTTGCCCTACCTGCCCGTGTTTGGCCCATATCCCACTGAACCTTTCCTGAAACATCTATGTTTCCAAATTCCTTTTAAATGTTGTTATAATGCCTGCCCAAACTACCTCCTTTAGCAGCTTGTTCCATATACCCACTGCCCTCTGTGTGAAAAAGTTGCCCCTCAGGTTCCCTTTAATCAAAGCCAAACACAACCTACCTGCGGGTACAAAGTTCCCATGAAGTCTTTCCTCTCTTCCCCCTTTCAAGCTATGACCTCTAGTCTTTGAAATTACTGCCTACCCTATCTATGCCTCTAATGATTATGTGTATATCTATCTATCAGGTCTCCCTGTAACCTCAGGCATTACGGAGAAAACAGTCCAAGTCTGTCAACCCTCTCCCTGTGGCTAATATCCTCAAATCCATGTGTCATTCCGGTAAACCTCCTCTGCATCATCTCAAAACTCCATATTCTTCCTGTAATGAGGTGGTTAGAACTGCACACAATTAAAATTAGAATTAGAATTAGAATTACCTTTATTGTCATTCAGACCTTACGGTCTGAACAAAATTTCGTGCCTGCAGTCATACATACAATAATACAATAATAAACAACAATAAACACAAATTAACATCCACCACAGTCCTCCAAGCACCTCCTCACTGTGGTGGAGGCAAAAATCTTAGGGCTGCAGTCTCTTCCCTCCTCTTCTCCCTCTGCGCTGAGGCGATACCCCACCAGGCGATGGTACAAACAGTCCCGCGGCTCACCGAACCCCGCAAACCGGCCGGCTCAAACACCGTGGCCCGGGGTGGTTGAAGCTGCCGCCCTCCAGTCCAGCGGACGCAGCCGCTGGCCCGCGGCTGAACCCCGGACTCAGGTCACCGATGCCAGAACGCCGTTCCAGCCCCGAGCCGGATCGCCCTCACGTGAGTGCCGTTCCTCCCTCGAGCTGGGCCGCTCCGACGGGAGCGCCGTACCTCCCTCGAGCTGGGCCGCACCGACGGGAGCGCCACAGCCCCTCACGGGAGTGCCACAGCCCCTCACGGGAGCGTCACAGCCCCTCACGGGAGCGCCGTTCCAGCCCTGAGCCAGACCGCCCTCAAGGGAGCGAGCCCAGGGCAAGTCCTGACGGGCTCTGCCTCCGGAGTCTCAAGGTCGCCAGCTCCGCCATTAGGCCTCAGCGCAGACGGAGGCAGAGAAGGGGGATACGACAAAAAAGTTGCATTCCCCCGAAGGCAGAGACAGCAAGCCCCGTTTAAACCCCCCCCCCCCCCACATAAACACAAACTAAAAACCAAAAACCAAAAACTTAACTGGACAAATACATCAAATGCAGCCAAGTCACCGTTCTATATAGCTGCACCATGACTTTCTGACTCTTACACTCAATGCCCCGACCGGTGAAGCCAATCATATCACATGTCTTCTTTTTTTTTTGCTCTCATATGTCTTCTTTACCACTCAGTTTACTTTAGTTTAGTTTAGTTTAGTTTAGTTTAGTTTAGATTAGTTTAGTTGACTTGAGTTTAGTTGTTTACTTTTGATTTGTTTAAATTGTCACATGTACTATGGTACAGTGGAAAGCTTTTGTTGCATGCTATCCACTCAAAGAAAAGACTGTACATGTTTACAATTAATCCATCCACCGTGCACAGATGTAGGATAAAGGGTATAACAATTAGTGCAAGATAAAGTCCAATAAAGTCCGATTAAAGATAGCTCGAAGGTCTCCAACAAGATAGATGATAGGATCGCCCTCCAGTTGGTGATAGGATGGTTCAATTGCATGATAACAGCTGGGAATAAACTGTCCCTGAATCTGAAGTTCTGTGTTTTCACACTTTTGTACCTTTTGGAGAAGAGCGAGTGACCAGGGTTTTCAGGGATGCATCCAGTGTTATCCAAACTACAAAGAAAGCTAAATTTCAAATGCTTTTGAGGGACCAATAATATATTAAGCCATTGCAACTAACATTTCATCTTACACAAGGCACGGTATTGACAAATATGTTTTCTGAGCATGCAAGAACTGAGGAAATAAAAGAGAAAATCAACTTGCATTTCTGCAACAATTTTCAGATCTTCACTATGTCTCAAAGAGCTTTTCAGGCAATTGGGTGCAGAGGGATTCAAAGAAGAAATAGCCACAGTAGCAATGACAATGTAAAAGCACTTGGAAACTCTTGTCATTGCAAAAAGATTAGCCTTTCTCTGTACGCATAGTAAATTTTGAGTTTAACCCTTGTCAGAGTTCTCCGCTGTTTCCATGAATTTCCATTAGATAATTGCACGCTGTCAAATGAAGACAATCTTCTTGTATGTTTAATTCCCTTAAATCTTGTTGATTAAATTCAGCAAACTTGTTGTGGTTCTGCTACAGTTATTAACCTCTGCTGTTTGCATGCCTTCATTCAACAGCATGCGGTATAATAGATTTTATTTTAATTCACTCATAAATTGATTCTGATTTTCAGTTAGAAAAACTGCAGATTTATTTCCCAACTAGGTTCACAGTGGCGAGAGAGAGAGAGAGAGAGAGAGGAGAGAGAGAGAGAGAGAGAGAGAGAGAGAGAGAGAGAGAGAGAGAGAGAGAGAGAGAGAGAGAGAGAGAGAGAGAGAGAGAGAGAGAGAGAGAGAGAGAGAGAGAGAGAGACAGAGACAGAGAGAGAGAGAGAGGTTCAGGTAGAAAAAGAGAGATGGAGACAGACGGAAAAAAGAGAAAGAGGGAATGTAAAAAAGTGAGAGAGGATGGAGGGAGCCAAAGATAAAGAGAGAGATAGAGAAAAAGAGGGAGAAAGTAAAAGTGAGAGAGAAAGATGGAGGGAGAGAGAGACAGAGGGAGGATAAGGAGGGACGGGGGGGGTGAGTGTGTGTGTGTGAGAGAGAGAGCGAGAGAGAAAGAAAAAGCAAAAGAGAGGGAGATAGCAAAATGACATTGAGAGAGAGAGAGAGAGAGAGAGAGAGAGAGAGAGAGAGAGAGAGAGAGAGAGAGAGAGAGAGAGAGAGAGAGAGAGAGAGAGAGAGATAGAGAGAGAGAGAGAGAGAGAGAGAGAGAGAGAGAGAGAGAGAGAGAGAGAGAGAGAGAGAGAGAGAGAGAGAGAGAGAGAGAGAGAGAGAGAGAGGCAAGGAACTGAATTTAAGCAACAATGAAGGGACAGATTTTTACAGCCAGTGTTACCAAATGCTTCCCGGGGTTACACTGGTCTCGTTGCATCGTTTGCAATCTCTGTGTACCAAGGAGACCTGTGGATTTGTAACCAATATTCATGTTTACCTCTGTGTAAGGAGATTAGAAACAGAAATCATCTAGACCTTTTTTACCCCAAAACCATTTACCTGCACTAACCCCATATCCCTTGATGACATTAGCATCTGGCAATCTCTCTGATCTGATTAATGGCCTCATCCCCATTGCCGTGTGATGACAGTGTTGGCAAAAAATATAATGGAATCATGCAACAGAATGTTAGATAAGGAAAGAGGAGGAAGAATGAAATAGAGTCATAGTCATGGAGTTATACAGTGTGGAAACAGGACCATTGGCCCATCTCGTCAATGCCAACCAAGATGCCCCCATCTAAACGAGTCCCAATAGCCCATGTTTGGCCCACTTCCACTTAAGCATTTCTTATCCACGCACCTGTCCAAATGTCTTTTAAATCTTATTATAGTACCTGCCTCAACTACCTCCTCCATATGCCCATCAGCTTGTTCCATATACCTACCACCCGCCGTTGAAAATGTTGCCCCTCAGGTTCCTATTAAATCTTTCTCCTCCCATGTTAAACCTATGTCCTCTGGTTATTCATACCCTTACCCTGGGTAGAACACTGTGCATTCACCTGATCTGTTCCTCTCCCAGTTTTATACACAGCAGGGTAGACAAAAATGCTGGAGAAACTCAGCAGGTGAGGCAGCATCTATGGAGTGAAGGAATAGGCGAAGTTTTGGGTCGAGACCCTTCCTCAGACTGATGTGGTGGTGGGGGTGGGGGGGGGGGGGGGGGGGGGCGGAAGAAGAAAAGAAGAGGCGGGAGACAGGGTGTGGGGGAGCTGGGAACGGGAGGGGAAGGAGGGAGAAAGCAAGGACTACCTGAAATTGGAGAAGTCAATGTTCATACCATTGGGGTGTAAACTACCCATGCAAAATATGAGGTGCTACTGCTCCAATTTGATGTGAGACTCACTCTGGCCATGGAGGAGGCCAAGGACAGAAAGGTCGGATTCAGAATGGGAGGGGGAGTTGAAGTGCTGAGCCACCGGGAGAGTTTTGGCCAGAGTTAACCCCTCCCATGCCCTTTGATAGACACAAAATGCAGGAGTAACTCAGTGGGTCAAGCAACATCTCTGGAGAAAAAGAATAGATGACATTTCGGGTCGACACCCTTCATCAGACTGTGAGTCAGGGGAGAGGGAATCTAGACATATAAAACGTTTCAAAACAAAGCAGGGTCTGCATCAATGACTCAGGGAGGGTGGAGCCCACAATGGTCCATTGTTGGCTGAGGACAAGGTGATAATGAAGGGTTCCCAATGGTGAAATTTGCAAGAGGACTGGAGAGGGGGAGGGATGGAGAGAGAGGACATGCAAGGGTAACTTGAAGTTCGATGAATCAAAATGCATGCTGCTGGATGGTAAGCTGCCCAAGCAAAATATGAGATGCTGTTCCTCTAATTTGCATGTGGCCTTGCTCTGACAGTGGAGGAGGCCCAGGACAGAAAGGGCATTATAGGAGTGGGACGGGGTGTTAAAATCTTTTTAAATGTTTGTGCCCTTGTGTGTGTTAATCTGCAATTCTTTGTTTTTTACATTTCCTCACCCTATTCTGTTATATTGGAAGCTAAGCAATGAGGTCCCTCTCAAAATCTACAATGCCTTCTATTCATAATCCCCCATAGAATGGTTCATCTCCATATTTTCTGGTAATTGCTCTTGCATTTAAGAAGCAATAAAAATTCCAGTGTTTTACACTCATATCATAGGCCTTTGCTTTGCTTGATTACACTGACAACGATGACACACTCAATTAATGGTTTAAATATATCACTCTCATTATCTGTTCTGTGAGAAGATTTATAATAGGATGAAGCGTGAGACTTTGATGATAACTCTCACTATCGAGTCAGGTGGGTGATGTGAATTCAAGCCCACTTTCCATGCATCAACCGGCAATGAGTTTACAGTCTAAAGAAGGGTCCTGACCTGAAATATCACCCACGTTTCTTCTCCAGAGATGCTACCAGACCCGCTGAGTTACTCCTGCACTTTCTGTCTATAATGTGGAATAATGTTCCTATATACTGCACCACCCTGACAAAGTATAGATCTACTGGATGGGTAAAGATCAAAATGCTGGAGGAACGCAGCGGGTCAGGCAGCATCTATTGAATGGAGATGAGGATGAATTTATTTACTAAGAGGGTGCCGAATCTGTTGAATTCATTGCATGGTGGTGCAGCAGTAGAGTTGCTGTCTTAAAATGCCAGAGACCGGGTTTGATCTGTAGTCAGAGGTCTCTGGCGCTGGAAGGTAACAACTCTACCACTGTCCCACTGTGACCAGATGTTAAAACAAGACTGTCAAAAGATCCCAGGACATTTTTTGGAAGAATACACAGCACAGTAGCACAGCTGGTAGAGCTTTGGTCGGTGGGGGGCGCTGCAATGGTGGCAGCCCTGTCAGCAGCGCGTTAGTTTTTTCAACTTTTTTTATTTTTTTAGTATGTTTTAAAGTATGGTTTTAATGTTTCTTTATGTGTTTTGTGTGGGGGGTGGTGTGGGGGTTTGAGGGGGAAACCGTTTCGGCCGCCTCCTCCACGGAGAGGCGACTTTTTCCAGGTCGCCTCCCCCGTGGCCTAACAGCAAGGATCGGCGCGGCCTTCCCGGAGACGGGCCCAGGGCTTCAGCGGCGTGCGCAGCATGGACTCCCGGCATGGAGCGTGCGAGCCCTCGCTGGGGCTCGCTGGAGGGGAGCGCTCCGTTTCGCTGGCCCATGGCTGCCGGCAGCCTGAAGCCGCGGTCTGCAGAGTTCCAGCTGGCGCGGCGTCCGCAGCCCGGGATCCCTCATGGGGGACCCGGGGGAAGAAGGAGCTTCCACTGCCGGCCTGCGGCCAACTTCTACCGCGGGCGCGGTGGCGACTTACCATCACCCCTGGAAGAGAGCCTCGACCGCCGGCCTGCGGCCTACACCAGCATAAAGCCGCGGTCTCCGGTGGGGAAGAGCCGACTCTGGACTTACCTGGACTTGTACCTTGTCCTTTTACCATCTGGACACCTGCAGCAACGGCGGCGGAGGGTTGAGGTCCCGACCACAGGGGAAAATGGAGGAGGACTGGTCAAATTGTGTGCCTTCCACCGCAGTGATGAATGCTGTGGTGGATGGTTATGTTACATTTTTATTGTGTTTTTGTGTGTGTTCTTTATAATTGTATCGCTGCTGACATATTCATTTCACTTGCACTTTATGTGCAATGTGACAAATAAACCGTATTGTATTGTATTGTATTGTATTGTATTGTACTGCCTCACCACTGCAGAGAGCTACAATATGTTAAATCCCGTCCTAGGATGCTGTCTGTGTGGAATTTGCATGTTCTCCATGTGACTGTGTGGGATTCCACCTGGCTTTTGGGTATCCTCCCACATCCCAAAGACGTGCAGGTTTGTAGGTTTATTGACTCGGTAAATTTCCTCGTGGAGGTGGATAGACAAGTTATCGCCCCTGCGGCCTCTCCACTTAGAATGGGAGCAAGGGAGCACCACCACCTACAGATTCTCCTCTAAATCATTCTCCTTGATTTAATTTAGTTTATTTTAGTTTAGTTTACTTCAGTTTACCATACACCCAGAGGCCCTTCGGCCCAACGAGTCCATGCCGACCATCAATCACCCATTCACACTAATTCTATGATATCGCTCTTCTGCATCCACTCCATACACACTAGGGAACATTTACAGAGGGCCAATTAACCCCCAAACCTGCACGTCTTTTGGATGTGGGAGGAAACTGGAGTACCCGGAGGAAACCCACGAGGTCACAGGAAGACCAAGTAACTCCATACTGACAGCACCTGAGGTCAGGATCGAACCTGGGTCTTTGTCGCTGTGAGACAACAACTGTAACAGCTGCTTTATCTTACCATCTAGATTGTATGATCCTTTGCAAATATAAACCTAATTTATCTCTAGCATGTAAAGTACCTTCCATCTGAATTGTTAACTCTATATCACCCTTCCGTGGGAACTGTCTGAGCTGCAAAATATTTCTAGCATTTTCTGTTTATTTCAAAGATACTTAGAACATAGAAAATAGAACAGTACGGGACCTTTGTCCAGCAATGTCTATGCTCAATGTAATGACAAGATCAACTTCATGCATGTGCTGAACATAATGCCAAGACATCTCTTACATGCCTGCACAAGATCTATATCCCTCCATTCCATGCATATCCATGTGCCTATTCAAAAGTCTCTTAAACGCCACTATCGTATCTGCCTCCATCGCCAGCCCCGGCAGTGCCTTCCAGGCACCCACCACCCTCTGTGTAAACAAAAACTTGACCCTCACATCTCCTTTAAACTTTTCCCCCCTCACCTTAAAATTATGCCTACTAGTACTTGACATTTCCATCCTGGGAAAAAGATTCCAATTTCTATCGTAAGATCATGCAATAGGAGTAGAATTAGGCCATTCGGCCCATCAAGTCTACCCCGCCATTCAATCATGGCTGATCTGTCTCTCTCTCCTAACCCCATTCTCCTTCCTTCACCCCTTAACCTCTGATCAGTGGCGGACTGGGTCTAAAAATATTGGTTGCCAGGAGACAAAGGGGGCCCACTTCATCAGGGGCCCACTTCATATAGGGGGCCCATTTCATCAGGGGCCCACTTGCCATCGGGCAAGCTGACACCCTGGCCAGTCCGCCACTATCTCTGATACCTGTACTAATCAAGGATCTATCTATCTCTGCTTTAAATATATCCACTGACTTGGCCTTCACAGCTTTCTGTGGCAAAGAATTTCACAGGTTCACCACCCTCTGACTAAAGAAATCCCTCCTCACCTCCTCCCTAAAAGGACGTCCTTTAATTCTATGACCTCGTGTCCTAGACTCTCCCACTGGTGGAAACATCATCTCCACATCTACTCTATCCAAGCCTTTCACTATTCTGTGTGTTTCAGTGAGGTCCTCCCCCCTCATTTTTCTAAACACCAGCGAGTAAAGGTCCAGTGCCATCAAATACTCTTCATTTGTTAACCCACTCATTCCTGCTCATACAAGTCGATCTTTCTTTCCTCTTGAATGGCACATTAAAAACCTATCCTGAGATTTACATTTAAGGTGTCAGCTTTTTTTCGGCATTGTTGGCCACCTTTGCAGGCTTTCTCGTCTGATGCACACACCAGGAGGAAAAGCCGTTCAAGGTTGTGAGTTCCTTGATGTGCCGAGAATTATAGAATGATAAATTGGCCTTCCACTTGTGTGCACTGGAGTGTGAAAATTCTCACAGTTGAGATGGAACATCCTGGAAGAATAACACAGCGATGAAGATTGGAGTTAAATGCAAACCTAATTTATCACCAGCACGTAAAGTTGATTGCTGTTAAAAACAGAAGTTTAATTTGCCAAGGGGAAAATAATGGTTTATATCAGATATCAATCACTCACATTTCTGCACTTGGACGGGCTGACTACGTGAACATCTTTCAATCACTATAACTCAGAAAGATCAGAAGGATTCAAAGAAACTCCAATATTGGTTGCTTTGTTGCCTGATTGGCAACTCAAACACCCAGGAACGAAGGAGATCGCGTAGAGTAGTGGGCAATGTCCAGTCCATCACAGGTACTGACCTCCCCACCATCGAAGGGATCTATCGGAGGCACTGCCTTAAAAATGCTACCGACATCATCAAGGACTCGCATCACCTTGGTCACGCTCATATTTCACTCCCACCATCAGGAAGAAACATAGAAACATAGAAATAAAGAAAATATGTGCAGGAGTAGGTCATTCGGCCCTTTGAGCCGCCACTCAATATGATCATGGCTGATCATCCAAAATCTGTAGATACACAAAAATGCTGGAGAAACTCAGCGAGTGCAGCAGCATCTATGGAGCGAAGGAAATAGGTGACGTTTCGGGCCGAAACCTTTCTTCAGACTGATGGGGGGTGGGGACCCTGCATACCCATATCCAAAATCTGTACCTGATTCCTGCTTTTTCCCCATATCCCTAGATTCCCTTAGCCCTAAGAGCTAAATCTAACTCTCTCATGAAAACATCCAGTGAATTGGCCTCCACTGCCTTCTGTGGCAGAGAATTTCACTGATTCACAACTCTTTGAGTGAAAAAGATTTTCTCATCCCAGTAGTAAGTGGCCTACCAACTTAAACTGTGAGCCCTGGTTCTGGACTCCTCCAACATCAGGAACATTTTCCCTGCACCTAGCCTGTCCAATTCTTTAAGAATGTTATATGTTTCTTCCTTCTAAATTTTCATCCTTCATCCTAAATTCCAGTGAATATACTGTAAGCCCAGTTGATCCATTCTTTCATCGTATATCAGTCCCGCGATCCCGGGAATTAACCTGGTGACCTACGCTGCACTCCCTCAATAGCAAGAATATCCTTCCTCAAATTAGAAGACCAAAACTGCACACAATGGTGTGGTCTCATCAGGGCCATGTACCATTGCAGTAGGACCTGCTTGCTCCTAAACTTAAACCCGCTGAGTTACTCCAGTTTTTTTGTCAATCTTCAGAGTTATGATTGGATGAAGAATGTTTTGTGACATCTGAAGCTAATCAGACATTAGACCCTTCTGATGAAATGTCACTAAATTGCAGTGTTAATTCTAGGCTTTTCGCTCCACAGGTGC
Source organism: Leucoraja erinaceus (assembly GCF_028641065.1). Classification (NCBI taxonomy): domain Eukaryota; kingdom Metazoa; phylum Chordata; class Chondrichthyes; order Rajiformes; family Rajidae; genus Leucoraja; species Leucoraja erinaceus. The sequence goes on along the minus strand of NC_073393.1, from coordinate 22,868,542 downwards.
TGGTTGACCTATGGAGCATTCTTATTATTTCTGACTTTGATTTTGGATCTGCAGCTTTGACAGTACTTTGTTTTGCATTAAAGATCTGACGGCCCTTTTTGAGAAGCGCTGGAAATTCTGCTGGTGTTTGAACCGACAGTCTTCCCCACTGCGAAAGCAAAGCAAGTGATCATTTATCATATTGCTGTTTGTAGAACCCTACTGTGCATAAAATTGCTGATGTATTCATCTAGGTAATGACACTGATTACACCTCAAAGTAACTCATTATATGCAAAGTATTCCTGTGATTCCATTATGTGCTTCAACAAGAAGAAATTTAATGAGTGTAGGAATGCCTAATAGGAAAAGATTTATCTATCTATAACACTGCCCAGTCCATCACGGGTACCGACCTCCCCACCATCGAAGGGATCTACAAGAATCGCTGCCTCAAAAAAGCAGCCAGCATCATCGGAGACCCACACCAATCTGGCCACCCATTTCACTGCTGCCATCGGGAAGAAAGTACAGGTGCCTGAAAACTGTAACATCCAGTTTCAGGAGTAGCTTCTTCCCCACAACCAACAGGCTATTAAACGATACAACCTCCAAATAGGCGTTGAACTATATGGACTTAGGGACATTATTTTTGACTTTGCACTATTATTATCTATGTATTTATTTGTTTAACACACACACACACACACACACACACACACACACACACACACACACACACACACACACACACACACACACACACACACACACACACACACACACACACACGTACACACACACACACACACACACACACACCTGTGGAGTCTTTGAGGTACCTGGGAACCATCATCTCCAAGGACCTTAAGTGGGGGGCTACCATCGACTCCACAGTCAAATAGGCACAACAGAGGATGTACTTCCTGCGGCAGCTGGGGAAGCACAATCTACCACAGGCAAGGTTACACAAAAAAGCTGGAGAAACTCAGCGGGTGCAGCAGCATCTATGGAGCGAAGGAAATAAGCAACGTTTCGGGCCGAAACCCTTCTTCAGACTGATCGGGGGCGGGGGTGGGTGGGGACAAGAAAGGGAAAAGGAGGAGGAGCCCGAAGGCTGGGGGATGGGAGGAGACAGCAGGGGGGCTGAGGAAGGGGAGGAGACAGCAAGGGCTAACAAAATTGGGAGAATTCGATGTTCATTCCCCCGGGATGCAGACTACCACAGGCAATGCCGGTCCAATTCTATACGGCCATCGTAGAGTCTGTCCTCACCTTTTCCATCATGGTCTGGTTTGGCTCAGCCACCAAGCACGACACGAGGCTGCAGCGAATCGTCCAATCAGCTGAGAAGGTTATTGGCTGCAACCTTCCCTCCATTGACAAATTGTACACTGTAAGGGCCAGGAAGCGAGCGGGTAAGATCATCTCTGACCACTCTCACCCTGGCCACAAACTCTTTGAATCACTTCCCTCTGGAAGGCGACTCCAGACTGTCAAAGCTGCCACAACCAGGCATAAAAGCAGCTTTTTTCCAACGAGTCGTAGCTTTACTCAATAACCAAAAATCTGTAGCTACTTTTGCTCTGGTATTTTATTTAATTCATATGTTTAATCAATAATGTTTAATGTTTTATGTATCATTCTTACTGTCATGTCATGCTGTCACTTGTGGGTGGAGCACCAAGGCAAATTCTTTGTATGTGAATACTTGGCCAATTAACGTATTCAAATTCAAAATTATAGAGTACTGCTGTATGTTTGCATATCTGTTGCACTGCTGCAAGTAAGAATTTCATTGTTCCATTTCGGGACATATGACAATAAAACACTCATGACTTGACTCATGAGTTTCAACTAATCTGAAACCAATGATACATTTGCAAAGTGCAATCTCTCGGAAATGCAGCTTGTACTTAGTATAGTCTCACAAACTCCACAGTAGGTCTCAGTGTTTGTGCCTTATATCTGAGGAAAGGTATGCTGGCGTTGGAGAGGTTCAGAAGACGTTTACACGAATGATCCCGGGAATAAATGGTTTATGTATGAGAAATGGTTGATGGGTCTGAGCATGTACTCACTGGACTTTAGAAAAAAGGTAGTGGGGGAATGGGATTTGTAGGTTTTGGAGGTGGAAATAGGGAAATTAGAATTGGTGCTGGTAGAATAGGCATTCCCTTTGCACTTGCTGCTCCTCTGCCAGCTTGTGCCAAAACATTAAATTCAAACTTATATATGGCAATGGGAAATTCAAACCCCTTTCCATTCCCATACCGCCTTGGTCTACACGATATCCCGATTACCAAATATTTTAATTCCCCTTCCCATTCCCATACTGATCTTTCTGTCCTGGGCCTCCTCCACTGTCAGAGTGAGCCCACATGCAAATTGGATGAACAGCACCTTATTTTTTTGTTAGGGCAGCTTACAACCCAGCGGTATGAATATTGATTTCTCTCATTTCAAGTAACCCTTGCATTCCCTCTCTCTCCATCCCTCCTCCACCCAAGGCTAGTTCCACTGCTCGCATCCATGTATCCCTTCTTTCTCACCCCTTCCACAGCCATCAATGGATCATTGTGGGTTCTACCTTCCCTTGGTCATCAGAGCCAGCTCTGATTTGTTCTGAATCTTTTCATACCTCTAGCTTCCGTCTCACCTAACCCTCAGTCTGATGAAGAATCTTGACCCGAAACATTGCCTATTCTTTTTCTCCAGAGATGCAACCTGATCCATTGATTTATTCCAGCATTTTGTGTCTCAATTCAAACCTTGTTAATTTGCAATTCAACCACTGGCTCCAAGTGGTCCTGTCTTTGTGACAAAGGATTGATCTATCTGAGGGGAAACAGAACCACAATAATCCCAATCCTAAATTCTCCCCATGAATCAGAAAGAACACAAACAGAATCTCAGTGTGGCCTTTGAGTTGTGGCTGCGACAGCTCCGTTAAAAACCCTCCTGACATTATTACAGCAGACCTGCAGCAAACAGTTTTTATTTACGCCTAAAATGTCCTTAGTCAACGTTGAACAATGATGACTTTCAATTGTAATAAATCACATTGCTGCTCGCTGTAGCAGGGCACGTTTGTAAGATTAGCTCGTTGATGCCTGTGTTACCTACACTGGGTGTTCAAACGATTTCCAAATGTTCCTGACGCCATTCATTTTGACAGAATAGTCATCTCGTTCTTTACTAGATCTTTACAATTTAATTTAGACTTCAGAGATACACCGCCAAAATAGGCCCTTTGGCCTCCCCGAGTCCGCGCTGAGCAACGGTCACCCTGTACACCACCATTAGTCATAAAGTCATAGAATCATTGAGTCATCATACAACGTGGAAACAGACCCTTCGACACAACTTGCCCACGCCGACCAACATGCCCCATCTACACTAATCCCATCTGCTTGTGTTTGGCTCATATCCTTCTAAACCTATCCTATCCATGCACCAGCTTCATATTTCTTAAACGTTATGATAGTAGCGCCTGTTAGTAGTAGTAGTAATCGGTTTCCTATTAAATCTTTCTCCCCTCACCTTTAACCTATGTCCTCTGGTTCCCAATTCCTTTACTCTGCGTAAAACACTATGCATTTACCCAATCTATTCCTTTCATGATCTCTATAAGATCACTCCTCATCCTCCTTCACTCTAAGGAATAAAGACCTCATGTGCCTGGAAAGTTGCATCAAGTATGAATTCCATTGTTCAGGTTCAAATCCGGTGTATATGTCAAATAAACACTGTTGTTTCTTGAGTGTCTCATTTTGCTAAATGATGCTATCTGAGGTTTGCTGGATCTATAATTGTGGTTATAACTGTCAGCTTCCGCATGGCATTCCTGCTGACTGCAAGAACATCATGACCTCCCCATCTGGAGATTTTGGGCAGCTTCCATGGAGATAATGATTTCTGCGTGTATCTCCGTGTTCCTCTCAGTGTAATTGGTTTGGATGGAAGAAAGGACGAGGAACAGTATGTTTGGAACCAACTACAAGATATGAGTTGCCAGAACAAATGAGGACTTCGAGTCAAACAGCACGGAAACATGCCGACCAACATGCGCCATTCACACTTACAGTCATGGTCATAGAGTTGTACAACCCTTCGGCCCAACTTGTCCACACCCACCCAATATGTCCCATCTACTCTAGTGCCACCTGGACATGATTGGCCCTTATCCGTCTAAACCTTTCCTATCCATGTATTTGTCCAAGAGTCTTTTAAATGTTCTGCCTCAACTGCTTCCTATGGCAGCTCATTCCAGATACCCACTACCCTTGAAGTGAAAAAGTTGCTGCTCTGCTTCCTATTAAATTTTTACCCTCTCACCTTAAACCTATGACCCCTGGTTCTTGATTCCCCAACTCTGGGTAAAATATTCTGTGTATTTATCCTATCTATTCTCCTCATGATCTCTATACGAGCATCGTTCATCCTCCTGTGGTCCAAAGAATAAAGTCCAATCCTGCCCAACCTCTCCCAGTAGATATGGCCCACATGTCCTGGCAACATCCTTGTAAATTATATCTCCTCAACTGGTTGTTTGCCTTCATGAAAAAGGTGTAGAAACAAAAATCTGCAGATGCCCATTTACACAAAAGGACACAAAGTGCTGGAGTAACTCAGCGGGTCAGGGAGCATCTCTGGAGACCATGGATAGGCGATGTTTCAGGTCAGGACTCTTCCTTACATGGATGGTGGTGGAGGGGGGAGGAAAAAGAGCTTGAAGAGAGATGGGAGAGGGAAAAGTGAGACAGGTAATAGGTAGATACAGTCTCTCTCCCTCTCACTCACTCTTTCACACTCACCCTCTCTGTCTCTATCCATTCACTCTATCTAATCCCATTCAATGACCCCTTCAATAACTGTCTCAAGAGAAATGAAACCTGACTGTTAATATTTATTTAAGAAAACTTCAATCAAATCACCCCTTGCTCTTTTAAATGTCACAAAATACATCACTAGTTTCCACACAACCTCTCTTTAATTTAACCTTTTCAATATAGCTGTCATTCTGGTAAACCTACACTACACTCCATTCTAGATCAATATTCTTTACAATGATGTAGTGACCAAAGCCGTTCACAGTACTTCAACAGTGACCTGACCCAACAGATCTTCTATCCCCTTTCACTCCAGTCTACAACATAAAGGTCAGCGCTCCATTAGGCATTGGTTGTGTATCACGTTATGTCACTTTAAGGATGTTACAAGAGGCTGAGATGAGAGTACGGCAAGAAGGGAACGCAACGTCGCCTGGGGCAATGTCCTTTGGATGATTCACTGTTTGAGTTAAAGATCTCAAGGCACACTTTGAAGGAGAGCAAGGAGACTTCATCCTGCCTCCACATGCATCCCTCCAGCAGGAATAAGTTCGCTGCACAAATGTCCTGTTCACTTGCCCTTCACACAGCGGCTGCCCACGGTAAAGAGAGGTCATATTTCAAAATTATTTAGAGAGAGAGATGGAGAGAGTACGGGGGAGGGGAGGAGGAGGAGAGAGAGACAGAGAGAGAGGAAGAGAGGAGGAGAGGGAGAGAGGGAGAGAGAGGGAGGAGAGAGAGGGAGAGAGAGAGACAGAGACAGAGACAGAGAGAGAGAGAGACAGAGACAGAGACAGAGACAGAGACAGAGACAGAGACAGAGAGAGAAATTGGGAGAGAGAGATAGGGGGAGAGAGTGAGGGGGAGAGAAAGAGAGAGAGGGAGGCGGAGATAAAAAAAGAGAAAGAGACAGAAAGAGAGAGAGAGTGAGAGACAGGATAGGGAGAAAGCGGGATGAGCGGGAGATAATGAGAGAGAGTGTGTGAGCGAGAGAATGATGGAGAGAGAAAGGGAAGGAAGTGAGAGGGAGAGAAATAGAGAAAAGGGAGAGAGAGAGAGAGAGAGAGAGGGGGAGAGCAGGAAAAAGACAGAGAGGGAGAGGAAGAGGAGGAGAGAGAGAAGAGAGAGAGAGAGAGAGAGAGAGAGAGAGAGAGAGAGAGAGAGAGAGAGAGAGAGAGAGAGAGAGAGAGAGAGAGAGAGAGATTTAATGCAAGTAACATCTTCTGGGAAATGTAATAAAGACATGTGTGAGTGCGAATCTTCATCCCTCTGTATAGTTTATTAAAAACGGGAATGGCCACAGAGACATTTGCAATTTATACCAGCCCCGGACGGGAATGAATCAGATCCCTTCTCCCTAGTGTGTGCTCTATGTCTGCCGAGAAACATTGCAAAGATCGACATGCTAATACCAACAATTCATGGGGATTTGATTAGAAAGGAAGGAGACAAGAAGAAATAACACAGCAAATAATAAATTAACAAACAAGCTTGTTGTAAATCAAAAGTGACGAGGGACAAGGTTTTTGGAATTTCAATTTGTGAGATAATGTAAAGTGGGTGGCAGTAACCTGACAGCAAGCCTTATGCTGCTCCCCATTTCATTGCCACCATTACATTATTGCTCAAAACCAAATTTCACCTGACTGAAATGATACTTGAAGGGTGTGAATGAGGCTGTTAAACATCATGCCCTGCCTTACACAACAGCATAAAGTAAAAACTCACCTCCATGAAGAAAGAGAGGGAGAGGGGAGAGAGAGGGAGCAAGAGAGAGTGGAGGGTAGGAGAAAGAGGGCGGTAAAGAGAGGAATGGAGTGGGAAGGAACGAGAGAGAGGGAGGGGGGAGGGAGAGAGAAAAAGAGAGAGAGGGAGAGGCGGAGGGAGAGAGATGAAGCAATTGAGATGGGAGGGAGAGAGACAGTGAGTGTGAAAGAGAGAGGGAGAGAGTGCGGGAAGGGGATGGAGAAGGAGAGAGACAGTGAGAGATGGAGATATAGAGAGGGGAGGGAGATAGCGAAAGAGAGAGAGAGAGAGAGTATGAGATGAGGGAGAAACATGGAGAAAGAGAGAGAGTGCGAGAGAGAGAGGGAGAGAGGAAGGAGAGTAATAGAAAGGGACCAAGCAAATGACAGAAAGAGAAAAAATATTTAAAAAAGAGAAGGGAATGTGAATAAGAAAATAGTCATTCTAGGAAAGAGAGGAAAGAGTTACCGGAACAAAAAGAAAGAGAGCAAGAAGGAGTGGGGCCGACAGAAAGAGAAAGGAGAGAGAAAAATGAAGGGGAAAGAGAGATACGGGGAAATTATAATTTAGACTTTGGAGATACAGCGTGGAAACAGGCCCTTTAGCCCAACGAGTGCACTGATTAGCGATCACCCCATACACTAGCACTATATACACTACACACTAGGAACAATTTACAATTTCACAGAAGCCAATTGACCTACAAATCTGTACTTCTTTGGAGTGTGGGAGGATCTGAGCACCCGGAGGAAACCCATGCGGTCACGGAGGGAATGTACAAACTCCGTACAGAGAGCACCCATAGCCAGGATCGAGCCAGGGTCTATAAGGCAGCAACTCTACCGCTGCGCCATCATGCTGTCCTAATAATAGAGTGAAAGAGAGAGAAAGTGAAAAATAAATTGAAAGACACAGAGAGAGAGAAAGGGAAAAGGCATAAAGAGGGAGGGAAAAAAATGGTAAATAAATGAGGTGGAAGAATAAGCATGAAAGAGTGTGAGTTAGTGAATAGGAGAGAGGAGGACACCTGTTCTGAATTCCCTGCAAATCCTGAAGGTGGTGCTACAGTTGCATACTTAGTTTAATGTGATTTATTTCTGCATTTCCATGGGTTTTCCACCTTGATTTTACCTTCCCCCTGGGGTCATATTTTCATCAAAACACAAAGTCCACGAGGAATCCTGCGGGTCAGGCAACATCTGTGGAGGGAATGGTCAGGCAACTGGTAGAGACCCTTCTTCAGACTGTGTAGGAAAGAACCGCAGTTGCTGGTTTACACCAAAGATAGGTACAAAATGCTGGAGTAGAATCAGGCAGCATCTCTGGAGAAATTTGGTGATATTTCAGTTCAAGACCCTGCTACAGACTGGGAAGTTGGGGGAGAGAGAAACTAGAGGTATGAAAAGCTTCAGATGAAATCAGAGCTGCCACCGATGACCAAGGAAAGGTGGAGCCCACAGTGGTCTATTGCTAGTGAAAATAGCAGGACGACTACAGTGGGGGAGGGACAGGGAGAGTGGAAATGCAAGGGTTACTTGAAATTATAGAAATCAACAAGACTAAGTGGTACCCGTTGGGTCCCAGCATCACACGGGAGGGCTGGTCCTCCAACACAATATTTCTGGAGCGCTAGAATGGGTGTTGTGGGCTGAAGGGACTGGTTTCCAGAGGGCTAATATGGACGTTGTGGGACGAATAGATTATTGGGCTGGCGGCTCAGTCACTCAAGCCTTTTGTGCTGGCAGCCCACTCACTCACGCGCTGGTGGGCTGGCAGTTCGCTCACGGCTATTCCTTGAAATTCTATTTCAAGCAGGGTCCAAGGCCACCAAATTCAAGTGCAGTTTCTTACCACTTCAAGCAGGGTGCACGGCCACCAAATTCAAGTGCAGTTTCATACCATTTCAAGCAGGGTGCAAGGCCACTAAAGATAGCGAGTCGTGACCTCTCCATCATGCAGAGACTGAGCCACGCCCACACTTCTGGGTTTTATAGTCCCTCCCCCTCCCACCAGAAGGGGCATGGCCTTCATAGCCTGATTGACAGGAGAGAGGATCTCAACATTTTTTAAACACTAATAACTCTTTAATTTTTCATCAATGGGAAAAATTCTTGGCACCTGATGAGCAGAGGGGGACTCTGAGTAAGATGGCCAAAAATCACAGCCATACGTGGTAGCTATTTCCCTAAAATCAATATACAGCGCAAACAGAAAGTGGTCAAGATTAGACTTTTAATTATATAGACGGCAAGTCAACTTTAGCATTCTCAAACCAACTTTTCAATTAGGCAAGGCAACTTTAGCATTCTCAAACCAACTTTTCAATTAGGCAAGGCATTCTCAAATCAACTTTTCAATTAGGCAAAGCATTCTCAAACCAACTTTTCAATTAGGCAAGGCAACTTTAATTAGACAAGGCAACTTAGCTTTAGCATCTCCAAACCAAAGGCAACACAGCTTTAGCATTTCCAAACGAAAGGCAACACAGCTTTAGCATTTCCAAACCAAAGGCAACACAGCTTTAGCAATTCCAAACTATATTTTCAAATCACATTAAATGCACTGACAGGTCAGTAAAACCACTCACAGTTTAGTAGACATGTGTTCAATGTTATTCACAGCTCAGACTGAGAGACGTGACCCTCTTGCTCTGCCATCTTGCAGAGACTGACTGAGGCACTCAACACTTCCGGGTTTTATAGTCCCTCAGGAGAGAGAATTTCAACATTTTTTAAACACTAATAACGCTTTTATTTTTCATCGATGGGAAAAATCCTCTTGTCCTGTGCAGCAGAGGGGAATTCTGAGTAAGGTGGCCAAAATTCACAGCCGTAAGTGGCAGTGTTTTTTCTAAAATCAATATACAGAACAACAGGAAGTGGTCAAGATCAGACTTTTATTAATATAGATATTCATACCACTGGGTTGTAAACTGCCCAAGCAACATATAAGGTGTTTTTCCTCCAATTTGGATCTGGACTCACTCTGACAGTGGAGGGGCCCCAGGACAGAAAGGTCAGTATGGGGATGGGAAGGGAAATTTAAATGTTTGGCAACCGGGAGATTGATGGAACCGAAGGGAGAAAGCTGGAAAAGAGAGGTGGGTCAGTGCAAAGCTTGGCAAGTGATTGGATACACGCGAGGGGTTTTCTTCAAAAGTCACTTTCCAGTGTTGGGTTGGAGGTGTTACTTTATCATCGCTGATCTGTCCCTTTCCATAAACCAGAGTGATCTTGGTTCTTAGGTCTTGTCCCCAGATGAGATCCTGGCTCTTGGAGCAAATGGCATTCCCAGAATAATCCTTGGATTACAGTAATTCAGCAGTTCTACTGAATTTGTGGGGGAAAAAAGACACAAAGTGCTGGAGTAATTTAGCGTGTCAGGCAGCATCTCTGGATTATGTAACGTTTCTGGTCGGGAAACCATATTCATGCCGAGGAATGTAGAACCAAGGAACTGCAGATGCTGATTTACAAAAGAAGACGGAGAGTGCTGGAGTAACTCAGAGGGAGAACATGGAAAGGTGACGTTTCGGGTTGAGACTGTAGAAGATTCCCCACCTGAAACATCACCTCTCCATACTTTCCTTAGATGCTGCCTGACCCTATCAGTTACTCCAACCCTATATTCTTTTTTAGACTGATTTGGCTTCCTCATGAAATGATTTGCCACTCATGTGGCGATTATGGAATGATAATATATTGGAACATGCAGCAGACAAAAGAGGATTACGGGAAACCTGCCAAGAAGATGAACACAAACTAATGCGTCTTGGCTTGATTTGCAAACTTTGCTTCCAGCTTCCACTATGCACTCTATTTCATTGAATGTGCATCTCACATAGAAACATAGAAAATAGGTGCAGGAATAGGCCATTTGGCCCTTCGAGCCTGCACTGCCATTCAATATGATCATGGCTGATCATCCAACTCAGTATCCCGTACCTGCCTTCTCTTCATACCCCCTGATCCCTTTAGCCACAAGGGCCACATCTAACTCCCTCTTAAATATAGACAATGAACTGGCCTCAACTACCTTTTGTGGCAGTGAATTCTCCAGATTCACCACTGTGTGAAAAATGATTTTCTCATCTCGGTCTTAAAAGACTTCCCCCTTATCCTTAAACTGTGACCCCCTTGTTCTGGAGTTCCCCAACATCGGAAACAATCTTCCTGCATCTAGCCTGTCCAACCCCTTAAGAATTTTGTAAGTTGTTTGGCCACATCTGAATGGTCATATTTTATTAATTGTTTGGCAATGTTTTAACATTCTTCAGTGACATTACATAGGTCTGGTTGAGCAACTCAAACATCCATGAACAAAGGAGACTACCAAATGTGGTGGACACAACCATCATGGTTACTGACCTCCTCATCATCGAAGGGATCTATAGGAGGCGCTGCCTCAAAAAAGGCAGCCGGCATCATCAGAGACCCACACCACCCTGGCCACACTCTCATTTCATTCCTGCCATTGGGTCCGAAGGTACAGGAGTCTGAAAAGTGTGACCACCAGGAAGATCAAGAATAGTTTCTTCCAAAGTCCCAGGGCGGGCACAGTGGAGCAGCAGTAGTGTCTGCCTTACCGCGCCCGAGACCCGGCTTCGATCGTGACTATGGGAATTGTCTGTATGGAGTTTGTATGTTCATCCTGTGACCGTGTGGGTTTTCTCCAGGTGCTCCGGTTACCTCCCACACTCCAAAGATGGTCGATGGTCAACGTCTAGTCAGTGGGCTGAACTGATCTACAGTATACAGGACACACATCTCCGTCTGCCCCGGACAGAGATGGGACCCTCAGGAGCAGACAGTCCAGTAAACAATTCAACAGCGCTTGCAGTGCCGGAGACCCGGGTTCGATCCTGACCACGGATGAAACGCAGGTCTGTATACGTGCAGCAGCTTAGTATACTGTATACTGTACCTCTAAACTAAACTAAACTAAACTAAACTAAACTAAACTAAACTAAACTAAACTAAACTAAACTAAACTAAACTAAACTAAACTAAACCATTAGACTATTGAACACTACACAACACTATGGACTATCTTGGATTGTACCAGGGGCTTCATTTTTTTTGCACTAGTATTGGGGTTACTTCTTTATCAATTTTTTTTAATTTATTATATTTTTTAAGTGTATTGGGTTACAGGCCTGTTATGCTGCTGCAAGTTAGATTTGTATTTTTCTGTTGTTGGTGCAAAAAAATAATTAAACACTCTTGACTGTTGGTGGTAATTCTGTGCAACACAAGAGACTGAAGATGCTGGAATGTTCAAAAATACAAAGTACTGGAAATACTCAGCAGGTCAACCAGTATTTGTGGAGGCAAAGAGATTGTTGATATTTCGGGTGAAGACCCAGCGTCAGGATTGTGCATTCTGTGCATGTTATCCACTCCTAGAACATTGATTTTAGTCCAGTTTAGAGATATAGTGTGGAAACAGGCCCTTCAGTCCACCAAGTCCGTGCTGACCAGTGATCATCTGTGCACTAGCACTATTCCACACACTAGCGACAATTTTAGATAACCCAATTAACCTACAAACCTGCACATCATTGTAGTGGGTTTAGGAGGGAGAGATAGATCAGCCATGATTGAATGGTGGAACAGACTCGATGCGCCAAATAACCTAAATCTGCTTCTATCACTTATGAAATCGGAGCACCCAGAGAAACCCCACACAGTCACAAGGAAAAATGTACAAACTCAGTACTGGCAGCACCCGTAGTTAGGATCGAAACTGGGTCGCTGGCACTGTGAGGCAGCACTACTACCACTGTGCCACCATGCCGCTGTTCATTTCTTTATGGAGTAGCTAACAGTGGGGTGTCAGACAGGGGTAAGCATGATTCTTGACATTAAGTTTGCTTGGGTTATGGAAAATGGAAGCCTCATCTGTCATCTGAATCAGTGCAACAGCGGCAATGAAAATGATCTCAATCTACTGCCTGTTATGCCTGCTGGTGCCTTCATCACTTAGAACAACAGCATGCTTTAGTAACTTGAGAAATCTTACTCAACATGCATGTTAGTAAAACTGCTGGATGTCTCCGTTGTTTAAGTGCCTTTCACTGCGTGTCTTTGTGATGCGGTGACAACTATACAGGAAGGCATTTGGAGTATGATAGATGGGATTTGGCTAAAATATCCGCGTAGCTGTCAGGGAATCAGCACTGAGTGACAGAGGAACTCATGTACACTAGCTGTTTGAAATGGAATTTTTAAAAATTAATTTATGTCAGCTCGGTTTGGGAACAGCTCTTCCCAAGACTGCAAGAAATCGCAAAAAAGTTGTGGATGTAGCCCAATCCATTACACAGACCATTGACAGACACAAAGTTCTAGAGTAACTCAGTGGGTCAAGCAGCATTTCTGGAGAAAAATTACAGGTGATATTTTGGGTCGGAACTCTTCTTCAGACTGAAAGTAGAGGGGAGGGAATTGGAGGTAGGTAAAGGCCAGAACAAAGCAGGACTGGCAACAGATGACTAAGGAAGTGTGGAACCCGTAATAAAGTCCAAGAGAGATACAGTGTGAAAATAGGCCCTTCAGCCCAAATTGCCCACACCGGCCAACATGTCCCAGTTACACTAGTCCCACCTGCCAGCATTTGTTCCATGTCCCTCCAAACCTGTCCTATCCATGTGCCTGTCTAACTGCTTCTTAAATGTTGGGATAGTCCCTGCCTCAACTACCTCCTCTGGCAGCTTGTTTCATGCATCCGCCACTCTTTGTGTGAAAATGTTACCTCTGGTCCTCGATTCATATACTAGGGGCTAGAGACTCTGTGCATCTACCCGATCTATTCCTCTTATACACCTCGATTAGATCATCCCTGATTATTGCATCAATTTACATTGTACATAATACATAAATTACATTAATTTACATGTCATTGTAGAAGTATTACAAGTGTAAAATTTTCATGCCAAATCTGGCATAAAAGGCAATGCATGAACACGGTTCATAAGTGGAGACTTTACTTGTGGATAGATTTGTGAACAGAATTTCCATCTGTGCTACGAAAGTGGGAGGAAAGTAATTTGATGTCATGTTGGCTTCATTTAAGAGCACTGACAGCTTTTGAGATCTATGCTCAATCTTGCTGCCTACAGGACACTGCACGGGAGAGATGAAACCCTCCACGCATTCCCACGCTTCAGCTGCTCCAGAAGCTAAATTAGAAGTTGGCGCGATTGTCACTAAGGTTTCACTGACTCTTGGACATTTCAAGCACAGACACAGTGGTGCAGCGGTAGAGTTGCTGTCTTACAGCGCCATAGACCCAGGTTCGATTCTGACTATGGGCGCTTTACCTTTCGACTTCAGACTTTAGACTTTAGAGCACGGAAACAGGCCCTTCAGCCCACCGGGTTTGTGCCTACCCCAGCACCTAAACACTAGGGAAAATTTACGGTTTTTATTACCAAAACCAATTAACTTACAAACCTGTATGGCTTTGGAGTACAGGTGTCAGGGCTACTAGGGAGAAGGCAGGAGAATGGGGTTAGGAAGGAAAGATAAATCAGCCAGGATTGAATGACGGAGTAGACTTGACGGGCCGAATAGCCTAATTCTGCTTCTATCACTTATGACCATATGAGTGTAGGAGGAAACCGGAGAACCCAGAAAAAACCCTCATTGTCACAGGGAGAATCTACAAACTCTGTACAGACAGAATCTGTAGTCAGGATTGAACCTGTCCCTGGTGCTGTAATAGAGCAGCTCTCCTGCTACTGTGCCTCCCACAGGTTTTCTCTAGGGGGCCTAGTTTCCTCCCACACTCTGATGATGTGCAGGTTTGTAGGTTAATTGGGTTCTACAAATTGCCCCTAGTGTGTAGGATAGAACTATTGTATGGGTGATCATTGGTTGGCTCGGACTCGGTGTGCCGAAGGACTTGCTTCCACGTTGTATTTCTAAACTAAACGTAGACGGCATTATTCTGGAATACTCGAGGCTGTGGGGGGACCTAATAGAAGTTTATAAAGTTATGAGAGGTATCGATAAGGTAGACAGTCAGAATCTTTTTCCAAGGATGGAAAAATCAAATAGTAAAGGGTATAGCTTTTAGGTTAAAGTTTAAAGGAGATTTACAGGCAAGTTTTTACACAGAAGGTGGTGAGTGCCTGGAATGCACTGTCATGGATGGTGGTGGAGGCTGATAGTGTTGTTTAAGAGGATTATGAATAGGCACATGGATATGCAGGGAATGGAGGGATATGGGTTATATGTAGACAGATAAGGGATGGGCTTGGCATCATGGTCAGCACAGACATTGTGAGCAGGGCCAATTATGCTGTACTGTTCTCTATTATATGTTCTATTTGGATCTTTACATTAGTTGAAACAGACTAACCACCACGAGCAGCTGAAGAAAAAGGGACGAGCTTCCGGAGGAGGTAGTTGAGGCAGATACTATCGCAACATTGATACTATCGCAACGTTTATGAAACATTCAGACAGGTACATGGATAGGATAGGTTTAGAGGGATATGGGCCAAATGCAGACAGGTGTGACAGGTGTAAATGGGCATGTTGATTGGCATGGGCATGCTGAACCAAAGGATCTGTCTCCATACTTTATGACTCTATGATTCTTTGACTAAGAAGAGTCGGAAGAAGGGTCCCGATTCGAAATGTCATTTGCCCATGTCCTCCAGAGATGCTGCCTGACCTGCTGAGTAATTGCATCGCTTTGCATCCGTTTTTGTAAACCAGCATCTACAATCCCTTCTGCCTACCATCAACCTTGCTTTTTTTTTTTAATTAACACAAAGTGCTGGAGCAACTCTATGCTGGAGTTCCATGGTGACTCTTGACAGCCTTCTCAACGGGGCAAACAGAGTCCTTTTGGGCAGAACAACTTGAGTTTTCGAGTTTAGAGTTTAGAATTTAGAAATACAGTGCGGAAACAGGCTTTTTGGCCGAGCGAGTCCGCACCGACCAGCGATCCCCGCACATGGACACTATCCTACACATGCTAGGGACAAGTTATACTTTTACCAAGTCAATTAACCTACAACCTTGTATGGCTTTGGAGTGTGGGAGAAAAACGGAGCTCCCGTGGAAAATCCTCGCAAGTCACGGGGAGAGTGTGCAGACTCCGTACAGACTGCACCCACAGTCAGGATCGAACTCGGATCTCTGGCACTGTAAAGCAGCTACTCTACCACTGTGCCACCCGCACGCTTGCTCAGGATTAAATACGTGTTTAACATCTACAATGAGCAAATATCTGAAAGGCAGAAGCCAACAAAGAGCGGAAGAATCTATTATTCGTTCATGAATAATCAAATAGACAAACCCAAACTCCAAGAATATCTCACTAGTGGTAAAAATCAGACAGTTGTAAAGTGTGATCATTACATGTGAGATCCTTAGATTTATTAAGAAACAAATAACTGCAGGTGCTAGGCACACGTGCTGGGGTAACTCAGCAGATCAAGCAGCATTTCTGGAGGAAAACGGATGGGTGATGTTACGGGTCGGAACCCTTCTTCAGAATGGAAAAAACTGCAGCTGCTGGTTTATACCGAAGCTAGACACAAAGTGTTGGAGTAACTCAGTGGGTCAGGCCAAAGATCTTAGAGCAGAACTCTAAGATCTTTGGGTCAGGCTCTCGGGAGATGCTGCCCCGACCCACTGTTACTCCAGCACTTTGTGCCTACCTTTGATTCATAAGTTGGCTGCTTGCCATTTTGTTTGATTAAGAAATATTTTGGCATTTGAGCTTTGTTTGCTAGTCCTAGCACTTAGATGGGCTATAATTCACATGTTATATCAACGCAGACATAAGGAACTGCAGGTGATGGAATCTTGAGAAAAGAGTCATGGGTGTGTTATTATCATGTTTCCCAAACAAAACAATAACATTTTTACTTGCAGCAGCACGACAGGGTGTAAACAGAGTACTCTGTAAATTGTATAATAAAATAAAGTTCAGTATATATGAACATTATATATACACACGCACACAAACATATCCACACATATATACATATACACACACAGATATATATATATATATATATATATACACACACATTTACATGCACTCACACACATATATATATATACACACATGTATATATATATAATACTGTGTGTGTGTGTATACAGGTATATATGTATATCTACATATATGTTATTTAAAAAGTTATATATATACACATACCTACATACACACACACGCATATATATGTGTAAATAAAAATTGGTGGTATGCTCTATTTTTTATACACAGGAGGATGTGGGTGAAGATAGAAACTAACGCAAGAGGAGATAAGTCTTTAATTGGACTGTACTGGACTTTATCTTGCGTTAAACACTATTCTCTTATCCTGTATCTGTACACTGTAAACAGCTGATAATAATAAGTGGTGAGGACAAAAGGGCGCAAATGATGGAATCTGCTAAAGACGGAAGGTGGGGAGTGAAATAAATATGGAACTATTGGATAATATTTTAAACTAATCTGTCAGCAATATCCTCTGAGATTGAAATCAGACATCCTTACCGCACATATGGCATTGGAGCAAATAGCTGATGTTGTGAAGCGGCTGAGAAAGTTACTCTTGGGTCCTACAGCATATAAACAGGTCCTTCGGCCCAACGTGCCCATACCCCATCAACAACATGACTCCATCAACAACATGAATCATTTCACCTCCAGCCTTTGTCACATTCCACCCATTTACCAATCAAACCTCCCTCGCCTGTATCCACCTATTACTTTCCCACTTTTCCTGCTTTCTCTCTCCCCACTTCAGTCTGAAGAAGGGACCTGAAATGTTGTCTGTCCATTTCCCTCCACAGATGATGCTTGATCCTCTGAGTTCCTCCAGCACGTCGGTTTTTGCTCGAGATTCCACCATCTGCAGTTCCTCGTGTCCCCACGCCTCCACTGTCTACATGACTGGACTCAACTTCTATCACTGATCAATTAATTTGCTCCTCATGAATGTAACAAAAAGACCAATAATCTTCTGGTCTTAACCTTCCCTTGGCCGACTGGGAATTTGCATAGAACCAAGAAGGGAGATGGTTATTTAACTCATCTGTACTCTGCTGTCTTTCATGAGACATTTCCCATTCTACTTCACCTAACTCTGTGCATCCTTTGAAAGGTACCCAGGAATGATCTAACTTTGTTGGTTCCATGTGTGATTTTACACTAAAACTCCAGCCAAGAGAAAACTTCCTCAAAATAAATCGTATTGGAAAGGTACTCTTTAAAGTAAAATAAGCTGTCCACTGGGAAATTTAAAAATACATTGAAACGAAATCAGCACGACTGAAAGGAAATCAAATCTTGTATTTATGGAGTGCCGTTCTTTCATGATGTCATGATATCCTGCTGTGTAGTGCATCCAAACAAAGTGGTGTTAAATGGAGACACAAGAGACTGCAGATACTGGAATCTTGAGGATAAAACAAACTGCTGGAGGAACTCAGCAGTATCTATGGAGGGATATGAACAAATAATATTCTGAGAAGAAAGGAACTGCAGATGTGTTACTATTGGCCAAATTAGAAGTATTATAAAATGGAGGATCTTTGCATTTGCAGGGTCTCTTTCTGTGAAAGTTGCAAGATGGAGCCACGACTCTAAGAAGTCTGGATCCCAGATGGAAGTTGATGATAAGGAAAGGTCCAGATGTCCTAACTTTGTTAATATGTATGAAGGGTTGCAGAGGGAGATAAGAAGGTCTGCAAATGCATAGTGGGGATTGGTTATAAAAGGGGGTGTGAAACGGTATTGTAAATAATGTTGCAGCGTGTTGTGCTGTTATTTAATGATTGGTTGAAGTGTGAAGTTTTGTTTGAATTGTTTATACTACCTGGGATAATGTTGCATTACTTAGACCTTCCAGAAGCTTGTGCAAAAACATTGTAATGGGGTACTTTGTAATTGGGTTGAGGAACTGTTAATGACTGCATAAGGTGATTGATATGTGTGATTGGCTGGTAGGCGTTGCCGCCCCCATGTAGTTCTGCCCCACAGGGTCCAATGATCTATAAAAAGTGATCCCCACTAGGATCGTTGTCAATCCAATGGAGGGGTTCTTGGGACTGCGTAACCTTTTGGAGGTATCTGCTTGCACGAGGCTGAAGGGCTTGAACAAGCAGAGACAAGGATCGGACCCGCGGTGGTTAAGTATTGTGTAGGGAGTTCTTTATTGTTTCCAAAAATAAAGTTTAGTGGTCCAGTGCATGACTCAAGTGTTTTACTGAACTATACTAAGAGGGGGTTGGCTCTAGGAGTATAATTACAGATGCTGGTTTACACCGAAGATAGGCACGGAATGCTGGAGTAACAGTGGGTCAGGCAGCATCTCTGGAGGAAAAGGAATATGTGACTTTTCGGGTCGAGATCCTTCTTCAGGCTGAGAGTTAGGGGAGAAGGGAACTAGAGGTGTAAAAAGATCCAAAGAACAACTTAATTATCCTGATTACGGGTGCTACAGAGAAAGTGCAGATTTTTTAAAAAGTGTAGGATCTTTTGGGAGATCAATTGGGAGATCAGGAATACAAACTTTACCATATGAGAGATCCTTTCAAGAGTCTGATAACAGTGGGGAAGAAGTTGTTAATTAAACTGATGGTACAAGCTTTCATGTTTTGAATGTTCTGCGGGGCGGGAGAGGGGAGAAGAGAGAGATGACAAGAGTCTGAATGATCCTTGATAATGTTGGCTGGTTTCCCAAAGCAGTGTGATGTGGAGTCAATGGGAGTGGGAAGGTTCGTTTGCATCACGGACTGAGTTAATTCATAATTCTCTGCAGGTCTGGGACAGAACAGTTGCCAAACCAAGCTGTGATTTAGATAGGATGCTTTATATAGTGCCAAAGAGTCATTGGACCATTGAGTCTTTACTTTAATTTGGAATTTAGAGATACAGCATGGAAACAGACCCTTCGGCCCACCGAGATTGCACCGACCAGCGATCACCCATACACTCGCACTATCCTACACACTAGGGAATATTTTACAACTTTCTGAAGCCAATTAACCAACAAACCTGTACCTTTTGTGAATGTGGGAAGAACCCATGCGGTCACAGGGAGAATGTACAAACTCCATTACAGGCAGTAGCCGGAGTCAGGTTCAAACTCAGGTATCTGGTGCTGTAAGGTAGGGCGAACTCTCCTGCACCACTATGCCACTTTGTGAATGTGAACCCGCTCACAGGGAAAATGTACAAATATAGTCATACGTAGCAGGTTCAAACTCAGGTATCTGGTGCTGTAAGGTAGCAACTCTACCACTATGCCACTGTGCCGCTCTTAAATATAGTCATACAGCGTAGAATCAGCCCTTCGGCCCAACTTCCCTGCTAACCAAGATGCCCCAACTAAGCTAAGCAATTTTTTTCCACAGTTGCCCCATATCCCTCTAAATCTTTCCTATCCATGTACCTATTCAAATGTCCATTGTAGCACCTGATGCAACAAAGTCCTCTGGCTGCTCGTTCCATATAGATTCCAGCCTCTGAGTGAAAAAGTTGCCCTTAAGGTTCCTTTTAAATCTTGTCCCACTCACCACAAAACCTATGTCCTCTGGTTCCTGATTCATATATTTTGGGTAAAATACTTTGTGCAGTTACCCCTTATCTATTCCCCTCATGACTTTGGACCCCTCTATAAGATCATCCCTCAGCCTCCTGCGCTTCAAAGGAAAAAGTCCTGCCCAACATCTCCCTATAGCTCACCCACTCAGGTCCTGGCAACATCCTTGTAAATCTTCTCTGCACTCTTTCCAGCAGCACAGTGGCATAGCAGTAGATTGCAGTCTTACAACTGTGCCAGAGATCTGAGTTTGATCCTGACCACTGGTGCTGTTTTTATGGAGTTTTTACGTTCTCCCTGTGACCGCATGGTTTCCTCCAGGTGCTCCGGTATCTTCCCACATTCCAAAGATGTGCAGGTTTATAGGTTGATTGGCTTCTGTAAATTGTTCCTAGTGTGTAGGATAGAACTAGAGCAGGAGGTGTCGTTGGTCGACACCAACCCAATGGGCCGAAGGGCCTATTTCCACACTGTATCTTTAAAGTAAACTAAACTAAACTAAACTTTATGTTGTCTTTCCTGTAGCAGAAAGACCAAAACTGAACACAATACGTCAAAGTGCGGCCTCAACAAAATATTGTACATCTGTGGAAATTGGTAAGAGCCATTGGGGACATGTCATACTGTACATCTAGTGACATTTTGCCACCTCATATGTAGCAGATTCAACCATGCAGCATTCCTACAGTGTTCCACAGGTAGAACCTTCTTGGATTTCTATGCTCCTGCTGTAGACATACCCTTGTTGAAACATTTTGTTCACCCCAGAGGCTCTTTGCCTCATGACAGAACATTATTTTATCTCTCTGACTTACAACAGATGTTGAATGCTCCTTTAAACTGTGTGAATATTTCTGCTATAATGTGAATCCACCTCTTTAAGCAACTGTGCATATAATGAGGCATGACCTGTGGCTCTTGGCCTGAAATCACAGATAATTAGTGGATCACAGAATTTGGCAAATGAACATGGTTCTTTACAGAATTTTTTATTTTGTTTTGCAAGGAGCTTAAAGTGAAGATGAAATATTGTTTCTTAATGGGTCCCATTCCCTATTCACTATCTGTGTCGTTCATTCATTACTTCTGACAATGGAACTCCGCCAGTAATTTGTCAAAACTTGGCCTCTCCGGAGACTAGTGTGCGCTAGGGTGAAGTGAAACCCCGCTGACAAATTAAAGCGATGGCAATTGATTTAATATTTTCATGGCCACAACACATTCCATCAGCAACAATGAGTCAAACCATTAGTAAAGATGGATGAACTTCAAGGTCGCTGAGTTCAAGTTAATTAAAAAGCGTTTGTGTTGCATGGCGGGTAGGTTGCCGCAGTAGACCTTCAATTCTCCCAACGGCTCAAAGATGTCCTGGCTAATATTTCTCACTCTGGAGGTTAACGTACATGATCTAGTCATTCATTTGTTTCAGTTTAGTTTGGTTTAGCTTAGTTTATTGTCACGTGTGCCTAGGTACAATGGGGAGATTATTTGTTGCATGGTATCCAGTCAGCAGAAAGACAATACATGATTACTGTCAAGCCATCCACAGTGTCTAGGCACAGATTAAAGGGTACAATGTTTAGTGCGAGATAAAGTCCGTTAAAGTCCAATTAAAAATAGCTCGAAGGTCTCCAATGAGGTAGATGGGAGATCAGGACCACTCTCTGGGTGTTGATAGGATGGTTCAGTTGCCTGATTACAAGCTAGGAAGAAGCTATCCCAAAATCTGGAGGTATGCGTTTTCACACGTCTGTACCTCTTGCCTGATGGGAGAGGGGAGAAGGAGTGACCGGGTTGAAACTGGTCCTTGATTATGCTGGTGGCCTTGCCGAGGCAATGTGAGGTGTAGATGGAGTCAATGGAAGGGAGGTTGGTATGTGTGAAGGTGTGGGCTGTGTCCACTATGCAGTCTTGGATACAGATCAGGTTGTTTTAGGTAGAGATGCCACCTCACAGCACCAGAGACCCAGATTTGGTTCCAAACATGGGTGGTGTCTGTGTGAAGTTTGTACATTCTACCCGATCTATTCTTTTCATCAATTATACATTTCTATCTGGTCTCTCCTCAGCATCCAGTGCTCCAGAGCAAGCAATCCACGTCTGTCAAACCTTTCCTTATTAATGATATCCAACCACTAATCCAAGTTAACCTCCTCTGCAACCTCCAATTAATCACAAGAAGCTCCTTGCAAATCCTAGAAATTTTCACATGATCACAATGAAGGGCCGAATGGCCTCCTCCTGCACCTATTTTCTATGTTTCGATGTTTCTATGTTTCTAAATCTTCCAAGTCAGAGCCAAGTATTCTGCCAACTAAATCACATGCTGAGGTTATCCTAAATCATTCCTCTCGACAATCAAAGAGTGACTCCTAAAGAGCCTGTCCCACTTACGCAATGTTTTTGGCAACATCATAGTCGCTGTAGGTGGCCGAATATTTTCAACATGTTGAAAATCCAGCGGCGACCAGAAAAAGGTACGACTCTTTGGGCGACTACTCACGACCATATAGGCGTCACCCGGCGACATGTGTGTATGGTTGTGAGCAGTCGCCTAAAGAATCGTACCTTTTTCTGATCGCCACTGGATTTTTAACATGTTGAAGATTTTCGGCCACGTTCTGCAACTATGACGGGTACCGGCAAGTCACCGAGAAAATCGCGTAAGTTGGATAGACCCAATATACAACTATAAACACTATTCACATTATTCCCTTTATCGTGTATTTGCACACTGAGAATGGCTCAATTGTAATCATTTATTTCCACTGACTGGTTACCACACAACAAAAGCTTTTTGCTGTACCTCGGTACACGCAACAATGAACTAAACACAAATGCAAACTATAATATTATCTTGGACGATTTTATCAGAAATAATTGCTCTAATTTCCGTCTTCTCTCATTTAAATTCTTCCCTTCCTGTTCTGACAATTTGGCTTACTGTGATATGATTTTCTAGGCTAATAGAATTCATTCTATTTCTAATGTTATTTGGTTCAATTCATCGCCCCATTCCCTTCATCGTATTCCCTTCTCTATCTGTGTGATCTTCATTTCTCTGAATGAGTGCAACTACAAGTGCTCTCAAGAGACTCCACTCCATCTGAGACAAAGTAACCTGCTTCATTGGCACTCTATTCATTCAATCCTTTCACTATCAGTGCTCAGCGGATTAAATACATTTTATCGGGATGCATCACAGTATTGTTTGGGAACAGCTCCATCCAAGTCCCCAAGAAATTGCATACTGTTGTGGATTTAGCCCAGACCATCATGTAAACCGACTGCCCTTCCATCAACTCCATCTACACTTCACGCTGCCTCGGCAAGGCTACCAGTATAACCAAGGATGTGTCTCACCCCAGTCACTCCCTCTTCTCCCCTCTCCCACCAAGCAAGAGGTACAGAAGTAAACGCATATATCCAGATTCAGGGACAATTTCTTCCCAGCTGTTATCAGGCAACTGAACCATCCTACCACCAACTAGAGGGCGCTCTTGACTTAACATCTGCCTTATTGGAGACCTTCGAACTATCTTTAATCGGACATCAGACTTTATCTTGCACTAATCTCTATCCTGTATCTACACTGTGAACGGCTTGATAATAATCATGTATAGGTCATAAGTTGAGAAGTTGAGGTTATCGGTTCAGAATTAGGACATTCGGCCCATCGTCTACTCTGCCATTCAATCATGACTGATCTATCTCTTCCTCTCAATCCCATTCTCCTGCTTTCTCCCCATAACCTGTCACACCAATACTGATCAAGAATCTGTCAATCTCCACCTTAAAAATATCCACTGACTTGGCCTCCACAACCTTCTGTGGTATTGAATTCCACAGATTCACCACCCCTTGACGAAAGGGAGTCCTCCTCATCTCCTTTCTATAGGTATGTCCTTTTATTCTGTGGCTATGGCCTCAAACCTAGACTCTCTCACTAGTGGAAACATCCTCTCTACAGCCACTCTATCGAGGCCTTTCGATGTTCAGTAAATTTCAACGAGGCCCCTCTCAACCTTCTAAACTCCAGCATGTACAGGCCCAGTGCAGCCAAACGCTTATCATATGTTAACTCAATCATTCCTGCTCTTTTCATTGAATAGATAGCACACAACAAAAAGCTTTTCATTGTACTGCCTTACATATAATAACATATGATACTAAACAATATGTACCATCTACAAAATACACTGCAGTTTATTGCCCAGGCTACTCCAACAACACCTCACAAACCCACAACCACTAACACCAGGAAAGTCAAGGGCAGTAAATAAGTCAAAAGTAAATGGGCAGCAAATGGTTTTATTGTCGCACATCCAAAAACAGAACAATGAAATTCTTACCTGCAGCAGCGCAACAGATATGTGAACATAATCTGTAAGCATCATAATAAACAAAAAAAGTTCAGTACATATTCTGTACATCTTATTTGTTTTTCCAGAGCACAGGAGGTTGAGGGGTGATGTGACAGAGGCTCTAGAATAATGAGGGGGATAGCACAGTGAGCAACACAGTGGCGCAGCTGGTAGAGTTGCTGCGTATCCATCTAAAAGAAACACAGTAGTGCAGGAGGTAGAGCCACTGCCTCACATTGCCAGAGACCCAAGTTTAATCCTCATCTCAGGTGCTCTATGTGTGGAGTTTGCACGTTCTCTCTGCGTGACATGATGTGCTTTCTCTCGATGCTCCACTTTCCTCCCACATTCCAAAGATGTGCATTTTTGCAGGTTAATTCCCGTCTGTAAATTGCCTCCGGTGTGTAGAGAGTGGATGAGAAAGTGGGATAACATAGACTTGTGTGAACTGGTGATCAATGGTCGGCATAGACTCTGTTGGCTGAAGAACCTGTTTCCATGCTGTACCTCTGAGCTAAACTGATGTATTCTGCCAACTAAACCACATGCTGATATTGTCCCAATTGTTACCGCTCCACAATCAAATCAAAGGCTGTGACGCTTTGTGTAGTTGAATAGCCTGTTGACACAGCCATGTAACCACAGGTATAATGACAACTTGGTGGACAAGCTTAATGTACTCATTACCGTTTACTAGCTTCAGGAAATTAGGGTAAAACAGTTCTTAACTCAAAGAGTTTTAATTACAAGCAAATTACTCACCAAGGAAACAATAATCAGCAGGTACTTAAAGCAAATTTGGTTTGTCTTTTGCAATTAGTAAATAGCTGTATATTTATGTAAAGTTGTGTTATTTTCAGCTGAATCCCTGGTTGTTAATCATGTGTGGGCTGAAGTTTCAGATTAATCCTGAACTCCTTTAATATTCGACAGCTGAATCAATCTCCCTTTGAGCGTATTCTGAACTCTGAAAAAGTCTGAACATCATTCAAACCAGATTTCTCCAGCTGATGGCATCGACAGGACATCAGTTTGAGATCTCAGCTAAAATAATTATTTCACAGAGCAAAATGCTCTGAATGCAGGAGGATGCAGGGTGACTTGATAGCAGTATATCACAACTCTATCGCTGTGCCACTGTGCCGCCCAGCTCCAGCGTCTGGGAGAGTCAAGGATAGGTCAGTCCCTGGACCTCCTCACCCACCCATCTCCGCATGTTGGGCAGTAGTGAGCTGGCAAGGTGACCACACTAGGGCAGTACATAGAGCAAAAATCATGGCACGTGGAAGTGAATTCAACCACAAGGATAACCAGTTAGACAAACCTTCAGGCAGCGGGGTGGTGGATTTGTACCTGGGGAACTGAGCACCACTTTCTGTCTGACATTTCAGTACCATATTCTGCATCATAAAAAGAACAGATAGTGTATTTTACCAGAACAGAGAGAGTAGGGGAATGAAGAACCAGAGGTCATAGGTTTAAGGTGAGAGGGGAAAGATTTAATAGGAACCTGAACGGTAATTTTCTTTACACAAAGGGTGGTGGGTGAATGAAACAAACTGCAGAGGAGGCAAGTACTCTCACAACATTTAAAAAAAACATTTGGACAGGTTCATGGATATTAGTTCATTGGTTAGTTTATTGTCACGTGTACCGAGGTGCAGTGAAAAGCTTATTTTTATTCCGTGCTATCCAGTCAGAGGAAAGACTATACATGATTACAATCAACATTGTATAGGATAAAGGGAGCAAGATAAAGTCAAGTGAAGTCCGGAGGTTTCTCAACCCAAAATGTTACCCATTCCTTCTCTCCAGTGATGCTGCCTGTCCTGCTGAGTTACTCCAGCAATTTGTGTCTTATTTCCAATTAAAGATAGTCTGAGGATCTCCAATGAGGTAGATGGTAGGTCAAGGCCACTCTGGATAGGATTAGGACTGGTCAGGATAGGTTTGGAGGGATATGGGCCAAATGCAGCCAGGTGGGACTAGTATACAGGGGGCATGTTGGTTGGTATGGACAGATTAGGCCAAAGGGCATGTTTCCACAAAGTAGTGCAGAGGGAACCTACCATTCAATAGGATCATGGCTGATCATTCAAAATCAGTACTCTGTTCCGGCTTTCTTCCCATATCCCTTGATTCCCTTAGCCCTACGAGTTAAATCTAACTCTCTCATGAGTTTCCTCCCACATCCCAAAGACATGCAGGTTTCTAGGTTAATTGACCTCTGTAAATTGCCCCGAGTGTGCAGGGAGTGGATGAGAAAGTGGGATAATATAGAACAAGTGTGAACGGGTGGTCGATGATCAACGTCAACTCAGTGGGCCAGTGAGCCTGTTTCCCTGCAGTATCTTTCAATCTACCAATTTATCATGCATCACTCAGTAAGCTAGGTGTTCAGATTCACCTGCACTCCATTATTGACATTAGATTTTGTCTCAGGATCTGATATGCTGAGAACTACATTCTGCACTCTGTAAATTCCTCTTTACTCTTCCTATTGTATTTGAGATTGACTTGATTGTATCTATGCATGGTATATCTGATCTGTTTGGATGGCATGTAAAGCAAAGGTTTCCATACCTCGGTACATGTGACAACATAATAAACCTAAACTTAAATCTAGAGTCATGGAGTCATACAGTGTGAATAACTTCGGACTAACTTGCCCATGCCGACCAACATGTCTCATCTCATCTGCACTTAATTAGTGATGTAATAGGTGGAAGCTTTTCACTGTACCTCGCTACATGCGACAATAAACTAAACTAAACCAACACATGAGGCTCAAAATGCCAAGAGCAGAATTTGTAGCTCATATTGTGTTTGCTGGTAATTCCAAGATGCAAAAACCTCCCATCATTCTAAACAGCTGCAGAGAGGAGCGTTGTCTCTGGCTAGTGATGGTGATTTACATCTCGTTAGCATGCACAGCCTAATTGGCGTTAGGTTTAATCTCTTACGAAGCCCTCACACTTCCAGGTCAGCATCAATCAGATCAAAAATACATAAACTGCCCAGCATACCACCTCTATCCCACCATGCCACTCTCCCTATAGAGCAGTTTAGTGAGTGAGTTACTAGAAAATGAATAATACTTGACTTATTCAGTGCTTTGAGCCAATGTGCACTCAAACGGGAATCTACCACTTACCAGAGAGGTACGATGCCGCAAGCTGCTTACTTGATCCTAAAAACTGGCTTGCTTCTGTCGCTAGTGTATAAATAAGGGCACTTGTAACTCCTCTCTGCCTGACACTGGGCAGCTTAATGGCTCTGCCATCATTATTCCCACTTGTCAGGCTTTTCAACTATTCAACTGCGGTGAAAAGCTAATGGCTGCAGCGCGTGCCTTTTTAATTATTCATTGCTGAATGTGTGTGTGTGTCCTGAACAAAAAAGTATTGGTAACCCTACCTAGACTCAAAAGCACAATAGAGACACAAGGAATGGCAGATCCTTCCTGCACCGTCAGAATCTTGCTACCAGTGCACATTGCCCTAGGATGGGCTGCTATGGAAAGGAAACATTTGCTCAAATCTATGAGGAGTCTGGATTTGGAGCTCAGAACACAGAACACAGTGCACAGAGCACAGAACATACAACATCTATATACTTAAAAGTCTGATCTTGGATGTGTATTTGTTTGTGTGTGTGTGTGTGTGTGTGTGTGTGTGTGTGTGTGTGTGTGTGTGTGTGTGTGTGTGTGTGTGTGTGTGTGTGTGTGTGTGTGTGTGTGTGTGTGTGTGTGTGTGTGTGTGTGTGTGTGTGTGTGTGTGTGTGTGTGTGTGTGTGTTTGTGTATAATCACATCTTCTCGAAAAAACGTTGCGGTAAAGGTTAATTTTTTTACATATTCCAGTAGAGATTTTCTTTGTGGAGTCTGAAATCACCTTATCTGAAAATTTCATGCTTTCTTTCTCGAATTATTTCTGAAAAGGTTAAAAAATCTAACAAAACTTTGAATTTAAAAACGACTGTCCTTCACTGATGACGTCACAATGGGTCTGCGTGCCCTTCGTCCTCGCGCTGCGAGTGACGTCCCCCCCCCGCCCCTCTCTCTCTGCCTCTCTCTCTCTGCCCTCTCTCTCTCTGCCCTCTCTCTCTGCTCCCTCTCTCTCGCCCCCCTCCCTCTCTAGCCGCGCCTACGCAGTTGGGGGTTATGCGTGAGTGGATAGGGACAGGTGACGGGGTAAAAGGAGCGAATGAATAATATTAATATAATATCAAGGGGGTAGTTATTGTATGTGGGGGGGGTGGTTAGTAGTGTGTGTGTGATGCCGCAAGCCCCCCCCGCAACTGTGCATTGAGGAGATGGGAACCAACAGGTCCCACTTAGTCTAGTAAAATATAAAACATAGAAAACATAGAACATAGAATATAGAGCAAGTCAGCATGACTCTCTCTGTATAAAAAATCTTACCCCACACCTCATCTGTCAACTACCACCCTCTCACGTTAAAGCTATGCACTCTGGTCTTTGACATTACCACCCTGGGAAAGATATTCTATCTAACCTTTCTCTACCTCTCATAATGTTATATACAGTACTTCTATCAGGTCTTCCCACAGCATCTGATACTCCAGAGGGAAAAAAATTCAACATGTGCATCTTTTTACACCATGCAATCTATCCAAATAAAAATACATGGAACAAGGTTTAAAGGTTCTATTTCTCTGTGTTTTCATGCATCCCTTCAAAATATTTCTCATGATATCGCATTAGCACTCTGTTGCAGAAGTAAATGTTTCATTCCAACCTAACACATGGTATTTTGAAATTGCACACTGCGATTCACTAAGAGGCTGTTGTAACATTAAGTCAGTTTAGTGTATGTGTCTGTCAGTTCAATAGTATTGCTTGGTTAAAATAACTTGGAACTAAGCAGGGCGGCACAGTGGCGCAGCCGTAGAGTTGCCGCATTAAAACGCCAGAGACCCGGGTTCGATCGACTATGGGTGCTGTCTGCATGGAGTTTATATGTTCACCCAGTGACCAAGTGGGTTATCTCTGAGTGCTCCAGTTTCCTCCAACACTTCCAAGATCCAGGTTTGTAGGTTAATTAGCTTCAGTAACATTGTAAATTGTCCCTAGTGTGTAGGTTAGTGCTAGTGTATGGGGTAATCGCTGGTCTCGGTGGGACGAAGGGCCTGTTTCCATGCTGTATCTCTAAAGTCTAAAGTCTCAAGTCATGATGCATTTCTATAACACTTTGGTTATGCTGCATTTGGAGATTTGTTGCAGTTCTGCATGCCCTATTTCAGAAAGGATGAGGAGGTCTGGTAAAGGGTACACAGGAGGCTAGGCAGAATGATGAATGGATTGGGTATTGGCTAAAGGGAGAGGTTGGACAAGTTTGGATTGTTATTTGTGAAACACTGGAGGTTGAGGGGAGACCTGATAGACGTATAGATACAAAATCATGAGAGGCATAAATAGGATAGTTAAACCTTTTTCATGGGATGGAAAGATAGAGGGTATAGCTTTTAGGTGTGAGATGGCAGAGTTTAAAGGAGTTGTGCCTGGCAAGTTTTTAAGATAGTGGGTGGTGGGTGGGAGACCGACACAGTCACAGGGAGAACGTACAAACATCGTACAGACAGCACACATAGTCAGCATCAAACCCGGGTCCCTGGCGCTGTAAGACAACAACTCTACCACTGTAAAGTTTGTGATAAAGTGCCGAGGTGAAGTAACATTTATAGCTGTTCCAGTGGTAACAGTTTGAAATGACTTTGCTTCATACCAGTGTTAGTCTTTCACTGTGAATCTCAGTCAACAGCTTGTCACTAAATACAAGAAGAGCAAGCTTTAACTTATGCCTTACCTTACATGCTGTCGCAAGATATATTAGAACCAATTATCTACTAATGAAGCGTTGCTCTTGTCAGAAATGCAGCAGTATCTTTGAGTACAGCAAACTTCATCAAATAGCTACAAGTAAATAACCAAATGTCAGAAATATTTGACCAGGCTAGAGGG
This sequence comes from Leucoraja erinaceus, assembly GCF_028641065.1. Taxonomy (NCBI): domain Eukaryota; kingdom Metazoa; phylum Chordata; class Chondrichthyes; order Rajiformes; family Rajidae; genus Leucoraja; species Leucoraja erinaceus. Next base: position 22,838,064 of record NC_073393.1, on the reverse strand, counting down.
GGACAATTTACCTGCTGCTCTACAATTTAACACTTTGGGATAGACACAAAGACTGGAGCAGCTCAGCGGGTCAGGCAGCATTTCTGGAGAAAAAGGATGGGTGACGTTTCAGGTCAGAACCCTTCTTCAGATGAAAGTATAGGCAAGGGAACTGGAGTTAAGAAAAGGCCAGGACAAAACAGGGCCAGCACCAGATCCTCCAATTTGCATGTGGCCTCACCCTGACGGTGGAGGAGGCCCAGGCCAGAAAGGAGAGTATGGGAATGGGAAGGGGCGTTAAAATGTTTGGCAACCGGGAGATCATGAAGACTTTGGGATTATTTATTTCAGAGCTTCAACTGGATCTTGGTTTACTCTTTCATCTACAAGGTAGTAGTTTTCTCAAGAGTCAAGAGTGTTTAATTGTCATATGTATTGGTCATGGAACAATTAAATTATTAGGTGCTGCAGCTTACCATCCTGTTAATACAGACAAGTGCATAACAATCAATAAAATAATGAATTAATAACCATAATACTAGCTAATCATATTAGTGCAAAGCCGAAGTCAGTAGTGCAACCATTCCACATTCCATAGATTCCATAGAAGATCATCGTTGCTGAGGTTTACTGTTATGCAGTGTTCCAGAGCCTGATGGTTGTTGGGAAGAAGCTGTTCTTTAACCTGGTGGTCATGGTTTTCAGGCTCCTGTGCCTTCTTTTGATTGTAGTAGTGAGATGTGAGCATGAGCAAGGTAGGGTGTCTGATGATATTGTCTTGCAGTTAAGATAGCCACAAAATGCTGGAGTAATTCAGTGGGTGAGGCAACGTCTCTGGAGAAAAGGTATAGGTGATGTGTCAAGTTGGAACCCTTCAGCAATCTTGCAGTTATACTGGAGACACAAGGAACTGCAGATGTTGGAACCTTGAGCAAAATGCAAAGTGCAGGAGGAATAATAATAATAATAATAAATTTTATTTTCGGGCGCCTTTCAAATCTCAAGGACACCTTACAAAAGTTAACAGAAGAGAAGAAAAACATATAGTCAGAGAAAAATAAATAATAAGGACATCATCAATACACAAATTAAAGATAGAAATCGTTCCAAAGACACAAAATCAAAAAATCAAAAAACACAATGTGAAGAGAGAGCAGCGGCAGCTAAAGCGCGCCAGCGTCCACTCTCCCTTCCGACAGCCATCTTGGACACAGACTGGCATGTTAACTTACACACGAAAAATCATCCCCCCACAGTGGATACCACTGTGGGGGAAGGCACAAAGTCCAGTCCCCATCCCCAGTTCACCCAAAGTCAGGCCTATTGAGGCCACCGCTGTTGCCTCTACGGAGGCCCGATGTTCCTGGCCGTTCTGGCCGGGTGGTGTTGCCCCGGCGTCGGGTGAGTCCTCACAGTGGCTGGGCCACCTGGAACGGCCGCTTCCTAGCAGGGGGTTGTCAGCTTCCGAAGCCGACAGGGCCTTGCCGGGTTGGAGCTCCCAGGCGCCCGATGTTAAGGTCGGCGCCGCCCGCTCCGCTCCGTAGACCCGCAGCCCGGAGGTGTTGATCTCGGCGGTCACATCTCACTGGAGCTCCAGCGCGTCGATCCAGCGCGGCGACCCAGACAAGGCATCGCCCGCTCCGCTCCGCGATAGCGCTCCAGCGCTGTGCCGCCACCGAAGCCGAGGTGCTGGGTGGTCCCCGCCAGGAAATGGCGCTCCACGCCCGCTGGTAGGCCACGAGGACGGGTCGACGGGCAGCCCGGAGAAAATAACTGCCTCACTGACCAGGTAGGGACCTAGAAGTATAATTACCCCCTACCCCCCACATTAAGAAGTCCATTCTTCAACAAGAAGAACAAGACTTACTAAAAACCTAAAAAAAAAATGAATTAAACGGACGGCTGCTGGTTAGCAGCCGTTCCCCAGATGTCTCCTCCTCCATGAATGAGATATTGACAGACGCCAATTTTAGTCAGAACCCTTCTTCATACCCTTCTTCTACAATCTGAAGAAGGATCCCAACCCAAATGTAACTTGGCCATTTTTATTATGCTGCTCACATTCCTTTCAGGGAATCTAAATCCGGGGTTACAGGGTAATATGGTGTAGGGTAATTGCTGCAATATGTGCAAACAATCTGTGCAACAGCCCACAAATAAAAGCAGAGTGCAAGATAATTACTGCCCACATGTCACAAAGGTTATTCCATCAGACCATTGAATCCTTTCTCTAAAGAACAGATTTTTTTGTTTTTCTGGATTTTCTTTTTCAAAAAATAAACTTTATTCAGAATTTTTTTAAAACAAACAAAAACACTGTGAAAACTCTTCAGCCATGCTCAATGTCTATACATCCATTAGTTTCTTACTCATTGAGTGGTGTTTGCACCTATCTTTGAACAAAACACCCTTGCCACCCACATAGCCCCCTGGGATGATATCCCTTCCTTTGTTTAAGGGGTCCCCATCAGAATCTGAATGTAAGAAATTGTAGAGAACAAGGTGCCAGAGGAGGTAGTTGAGGCTGGGACTATCCCAACGTTTAAAGAAAAGTTAGACAGGTACATGGATAGGACAAGTTTGGAAGGATATGGACCAAGCGCGGGCAGATGGGACTAGTGTAGCTGGGACATGTTGGCCGGTGTGGGAAAGTTGGGCCGAAGGGCCTGTTTCCATACTGTATCACTCTATGATTCTATGACTCCATGACTCTATGATTCAGCAGCAGGGGGAGTAGTTATTCTATTTATTCCAGACATGAAAAAAAAAAGATTGATACAAAAGGATTGAAGAGTTGTGAATTGTTTAATTCAAAGGTACACAAAAATGCTGGTTTAACTCAGCGGGTGCAGCAGCATCTATGGTGCGAAGGAGATAGGTATCGTTTCGGGCCGAAACCCTTCTTCAGACAGTTTACTTTCGATTCACGTGTACTGGGATACAGTGACCAACATTTTTTTTCCCTGCTATCAGGTCAGCAGAAACACTATGCGTGATTATAAACGAGCCGTCCATGGTGAACAGATGCAGGATAAAGGGAATAATGGTTAGGGCAAGATAATGTCCAGTAAAGCCCAATTAAAAATAGTCTGAGAGTCTCCAATGAGTTAGATAGTTCAGGACCTCTCTCGCGTTGTTGATTGGATGGTTCAATTGCCTAATAAGAGTTTGGAAGAAATTGTCCCTGAATATGGAGGTGTGCGTTTTCACACATCTGTACCTCTTGCCTGATGGGAGATGGGGGAAGCGGGTGTGACTGGAGTGAGACTCGTTCTTGATTGTGCTGCTGGCCTGGTCAAGGCAGCATGAAGTGTAGATAGAGTCAATGGAAGGGAGGTTAGTTTGCTTGATGGCCTGGGCTGCACCACAATTTTCTGCAATTTCTTGCGGTCTTAGATGGAGCTGGTCCCAAACCATGCTGTGATGCATCCCGATAAAATGCTCTCCACGGCTCTCAATATAGCGGGCCATCGGCAATTACGGACACTATTCCCCCCACCCCCCAAAGGCTCATAATTACAAGGGTTTACTGTGTAGGTCTAAGGAAAGGGTGCAAAGTGAGCAGATGATGTTGATCTTGTAACAAAGTGGTGAATATATTCACTCGAGTAAGCCTTTATCTGTGCTTATGCATTTGCATTCCACACGGCACTTCAGGGTTATAGGATGGCACAGAATACTTCAGAAAGATTGTCATTGCTGTACCTTAAATCTATGTTCATATTCAGTGCAGAAAGAAAGGTCAGTGCCCTTGATGTGATGAGTTTAAGCACAATGATGTGAAAGCTAAAGGTTTTAATTTTGTGCCTCTGTAGTCGTGACTTCCTAATGCAAAAGTGTCTGAAATGTGACAAAGGAATAAGTAATTAAAGCTCTGCAAAGTTAGAATTAAGTACGAGGAGAATGTTCCCTACATACAGAGAATGAAGGGTATCAGAGTCAGCAAGAGGCTTGTTATAAAAAGTGTACAGGTTGCTGAATGTCATTCATTTCCGCGAAGCTACATGGTGCTTTGCATGTATAAGTATTGTGAGAGAAGTAAAACTTTAAAAGAATCTTTGATCGACCAAAATGTAGAAGCAAGGAACTGCAAATGCTGGTTTACAAAAAAAAAAGGACACGGCATTCTGAAGCAGGTTCCCATTCTGAAAAGTTATCTAAAATTATTCATTTTAGCATTTTTTTGAGATACAGCATGTGGTGACAGACCTTTCGGCCTACTAAGTCCATGCCAACTGAATTGGCATTGTGGGCTAGTCCCATTTGCCCACATGTGTTCAAGTACCTCTAAACCCTATTTATCCATTTATCTGTCCACTTGACATATATAGATCAAATAGGCAAATTGACAGCATCATGCTATTCTCTAATCGTTATCTTCAAAATAATACAGAATAATTCAATGACTTGAATTGCTTGAGTTCAGGCAACTGAACCATTCTTCCAAAAACTAGAGATGGCCCTAAACTACTATCTACCTAATTGAAGACTGTCTTCGATCGGACTTCACTGACTTTATCTTGCACTAAATGTTATTCATGTTATTCCCTTTATCATGTGTCTCTACACTACGAACGGCTCGGTAATAATCATGTATTAACTTTCTGTTGACTGGCTAACACCCAACAAAAGCTTTTCACTGCTCTTCGGTATACGTGACAATAAACTAAACTCAAATTCCACAGTTTCCATGGTAGGATTTGAATCAAATTTAAGAGTGATGGTGACACAAGAGTCTACAGCTGCTGGAATCCTGGCAAAAAAAAATGTGGACATGCGAATGGGAAGAGGTGTTAAAACAGGAGACACAGGGAACTACAGGTACCGATTTACAAACAAAGTGCTGGAGTTACTCAGCGGGTCTAGCAGCATCTCTGGAGAACATGGATAGGTGATCAAGAAGGAAATTCAGATGCTGGAAGATCGAAGGTACACAAAAATGCTGGATCCGCTGAGTTTGAGTTTCTCCAGCATTTTTGTGTACCTATGAAAAGGTGATGTTTTGGGCCGCGACCTTTCCTCAGACTCAAAAGAGTTAAAACTGATGTTTTGAGTACTTCATTTCCTCGGAGATTAAAATAGACGGATAAAGAAAGACAGGGAAATAGTTTAACCAGATCCGCAGTTTGCAACCATGTATCCTCTTGAGATCACACCTATCTCCAGCCAACAACTGGCCTACCATGAAACCTCCCTGTCTGTGGTAATTTGTTGTGGGCCAGGAATTTTTCCTTGTCTTTTTGTGCTCTAGTTCTTTAACTGTCTCCTACCTCCCCCACCCCCACCCCCATCCCCCGCCCCACTCTATTTGCAGTTTGAAGAAGGCTCCCAACCCAAAATAACACCTATCCTTGTTCTACAGAAATATAGCCCAACCCACTGTGTTACTCCAACACTTTGTGTCTTCAGACTTTAGACTCTAGAGATACAGTGCAGAAACAGGCCCTTCGTCCCACCGAGCATGCGTCGACCAGCGATCACCCCGCACCCCTACACACTGGAGACAATTGTATAATTTTACTGAAGTCTATTAACCTACAAACCTATACATCTTTGGAATGTGGGAGGAGACTGGAACACCCAGACAAAACCCACGTGGTCACAGGGAGAGCATAGAAGCTCTGTACAGACAGCACGCCTAGTCAGGATCAAACCTGGGTGTCTGGCACTTTAAGGCAGCAACTCTCCCGCTTGCCACTGTGCTGCCCCAGTCAGGACCTTTCTTCAGATTCAAAAGTGTTAAAACTGTTGGTTTGAGTACAAGACCCTTCCTCAGAAATAAAACCAGGTGAATAAAGAGAACCAGGGAAATAAATACCGTCTGCAAAGTGCAAACAGAAAACTGCTGGAAGAATTCAACGAGTTAGTCAGCATCTGTGGAGACAGAGGAATGGTGTATTATGTTTTGGGTCCACATACAGAGTCACAACATCAATAAACCCTCTGCCTCCACCGATGCTGCTTGACCCACTGAGTTCCACCAGCAGTTGTATCTTTTGCTCCAGATAATACCGTTTGCAGTCTCTTGTGACTTAAATGACAGGATCATAACAAATGCTGGAGAGGAATATTCTATTCATCTTGGAGCTGATTATCCATGGATCTGTCTTGTCTTAATATCACAATGATATATATCGTCAGGGAGGAGAAATCTTATCCAGTATCCCATTTCATCTCAACACCATTAATATTGCCACTTGAAGCTATTGCCATATCCTACAGCATCATCCTTCATGTTGGTGATTGTAACCATCTAACCCCATCAATTCATTTTCTGATTTTTTTCAGAGATACAGCGTGAAACAGGTTCTTCGGCCCAGTGAGTCTGCGCTGACCAGCGATCACCCCTTACACTAGTTTTATCCTACACACAAGGAGACAATTTGCAGAAGCCAATTAACCTACAAACCAGCACGTCTTTGGGACATGGGAGAAAACGATAGCATGTGAAGAAAGCCAACACAGTCACAGGGAGAATATACAAACTACGTACAGACAGCAACTGTGATCAGAATTGAGCCTGGGTCTGTGGTGCTGTGAGGCAGCAATTCTACTGCTGTGCCACTGTATCCCCTGTTAGTGATGCTCAAAAAAAGAAAGACTTGCTTTTTATAGCGTGTTTTACATGGCTTTCAGTTAATTTGTTCAAAGCGAAATACCAAAAAATGACATGCAGTAATGATCATAAGATTTGTACTTTATGAAGGTTTCAGAGAGTCATAATCATTGTAGACTAGTGACTCATGTTCTCATGTTATGTCATGCAGTTGTAGTTACGCCCACTAGCTTTTCATTTATCACGGCTTGCTGCATTCCTCTAGTATAAGTGGAACGTGCCAGAGAGAAGCCGTGCTTGCTATATAGTTAATAAAGTCTTTGAATCCGTATCAAGGTGTAAGGCTACTTTTATTATAAGGACATCAATCAACATGGTGTCAGAAGTGGGATATGAACCCACGACTCCAATTGGAGACCAGAAGTGTTTCCACCTGAGGAGGTTCAATCCAGGTTGCAACAGAAGTGTGACATTAAGAAACAATGGTTTGACAAGACAAGTAGGCCACTGCCACCACTGACCAAAGGGCAGGTGGTCCGCTTACAGACTGACAAAGACCACGACCGTATTGGAGTAATTTCTGGACTTGCTTCGGGGCCACGATCGTATATTGTTAGAGCCGATGGCGGCATCTACAGACGCAACAGGCAACATAGTCTGCCCGTGAATGAGCCAGTTCCTCCTCCGTACTACCCAGATCGTACATGTTCACTTCCGTCTGCATCTGGTGGCACACGCATGCTCTTGCCAGCACAACAATCCATGCCTGCGACAGTTCCTCCATCTGTTCCATCTTCGCCTGCGCCACAGTCTCCTGCTTCGTCACCAGGGACGTTGGTCCAGTCCCCCTCGGCGGTGAAATTGCCTGCTCTTTCCCCAGGGAAAAAGAATGGAGATGGTCTCTATCGTACACATGCTGGTCGTGTTTGCAGGCCGGTCGTGAAATATCTGCACTATGTTTGACTTTCCTCCAGTCTGTCATTGATTGTGATATTTGACTTGTTTAGTTTATGGGGCTGTAGTGTTGTTGGTTCTTTAAGAGGGGGGATGTAGACTGGTGACTCATGTTATGAGTCATGCAGTTGTAGTTACGCCTACTAGCTTTTCAGTTATCACAGCTTGCTGCATTCCTCTAGTATAAGTGGAACGCGCAAGAAAGAAGTTGTGCTTGCTATGTAGTTAATAAAGTCTTTGAATCCGTATCAAGATATAAGGCTATTGTTATTATAAGGACATCAATCGACAGTCATCCAGCATGAAAACAGGCCGTTCAGCCCAACTCATCCATGCCGACCAAGATGCCCCATCCAAGCTAGAACCAGTTGGCCCATATCTCTCTGAACCTCTATTTTCCATATACCTGTCCAAGTGTGTTTTTAACTACTATAGTACATGCCTCAACTACCTCCTCTGGCAGCTCATTCCATAAAACACCGCTCTCTGAGTGAAAAGATCGCTCCTCAGGTTTTTACTCAATCTTGTCCCTCTTGCCATAAACCGATGTCCTCTGGATCTATATGCCCTAGCCTGAGTATGACTTTTCATTCATCCTATCTATTCACCACATGTGTTTATACACCTCTCCACATAATGACCGTAATTCATGAAAATAAAAACACGTGATGATGAAAATCTCAAATGGACCCAGAAAATGCTGGAAATATTCAGCGGGTCAGGCAGCATCTGTGGGAAGGGGTATAGAGTGAACATTTCAGGTCAATTATACTTTGTCAGAGGAGAGGGTACTGGCCTACTATGCCTTCAAGTTTGAATGCGGGAGACACCCCCTGGGAATAATGCTGGATGGGCGAGGAGAGGGAGGGGCATGGCATCCAAGGAAGGAGATGGTTGGAGGTCTGAGACTTGTTTGGGACAGGCACTGCTCATAAGAACTGGGGCATGGATTTTGAAAATGGGGCCAATACATGGCGCCTCTTACATGCGGGCTCAGTAGACTATTTCTGTACACTTGCTAATCAAGGATTGAGGCGAGGGCAATGCTTTACTGGACGGTTTGTAAAAAAAAAAATGGCACGATGTTAGCACTTTGCACATTTGTCAATAAAATCATCATTCAAACATTGTCACTACTGGGTGGCAGTGGGAAAAGAGAGACATAGAAGAGTGTCGTGATTAATTGAATTGATTAAAAGTACAGCTTGGAAAAAAGGCACTTCGGCCCACCATGTCCACACCGACCATTGATCATCTATTAACAGTAGTTCTATGTTTAATTTAGTTTAGTTTAGTTTTTTATTGCCACGTGGACCAAGGTACAGTGAAGAGTTTTTTATTGTATGTTGTATAGTCTAAAAAAAGACTATACATGATTACTATCAAGCTGTCCACAGTGTGCAGAGAATGGATAAAGGGTACATTTTAGTGGAAGATAAAGACTGATTAAAGACAGTTTAAAGGTCTCCAAAGGGGTAGATGGTAGGTCAGGACTGCACTCCAGCTGGTGAGTGGACAGTTCAATTGTCTGATAACCACAGACAAGAAACTGTCCATAAATCTGGAGGTGCGCATTTTCAAAAATTTCTGTACCTCTTGCCTGATAGGAGAGAGGAGCAGAGAGAGTGACCAGGATGAGTGGGTGGTTATCCCACTTTTGCATTTGCTCCGTAAACACTCGGAACAAGTTACAGAGGCCCAATTAACCTATAAAGCTGCACGTCTTTGGGATGTGTGGTAGAACACCAGAGCACACAGAGGAAACCCATATGGTCACACAGGGCGAAACACAGAAACATAGAAAATAGGTGCAGGAGGAGGCCATTTGGCACTTCGAGCCTGCACCGCCATTCATTGTGATCATAGCTGATCCTCCACATTCAGTAACCAGTGCCTGCCTTCTCCCCATATCCCTTGATTCCGCTAGCCCCTAGAACTCTATCTGACTATCTTTTTCCAGTGAATTCAGAGACATCCAGTGAATTGGCCTCTACTCCCTTCTGTGGCAGAGTATTCCACAAATTCACAATTCTCTGGCTGAAATGGGTTTTTTTTCATCTCAGTTTTAAATGGCCTTCCCTTTATTCTTGGACTGTGCCCCCTGATTCTGGACTCCCCCAACTTTGGGAACATTATTCCTGCATCTAGCTTGTCTGGTCCTTTTATAATTTTATACGATTCTATACGAGCCCTCTCATCCTTTTAAATTCCAGTCTTTCCAATCTTTCCTCATATGACAGTCCCGCCATCCCGGAGATTAACCTCCACACAGACAGAATCAAAGGGCAGGGTGGATCCCGGATGTCTGGCGCTGTGAAGTAGCAGCTCCACCCATTGTGCCACTGTACCATCCATCTGTCGAGGTAATGGACAGACGGCTCTTCGGGTCGGGACCCTTCTTTGGACTGAAAGAAAGAAGCTTATTAGAGTGCAGAGAGGAAGCATTATGCAACATGTTTCATTTTCTCGTCTTTTCTAATCCTACACACATAAATATCTAGCCTGCCAGGCAAGACCCAACACTTTACCATTAGCAACTCATTACACAGGCATAGAAGCTTAATGTGCTGATAACTGTCCCAATTAAGACATATTGATTTTTTCCATCACAGTCAACCTATTTACACACACCTCCCTCACTTTTCCTTCGACAAGATACCTACTTCTGTCCCTCTGGTACCGAGTTCTGTACCTTTCCATACCTCTAGTTTCCCCTCCCTGACCCTCAGTCTGACGAAGGGTCTCGACCCGAAATGTCTCCTATTCCTTTTCTCCAGAGATGCCGCCCGACCTGCTGAGCATTTTGTGTGTACTTTCTATTATTATTATGAATATTTCTTGTCTCAAAGAATGAGGCTCTGCTTCACTCTTCGTATATGCTGCATGTCCTGCGGAGTAGAACTCTGAAAAAAGTTCTCCACCCGAAACGTCACCTGTCCGTTCCCCAGAGATGCCGCCTGAACTGTTGAATCCTCCAGCATCTGCAGGTTTTTGCTCCAACCATACAAGGGAGAACTCTGGCTGAATATTCTCATCCCTGACCCTAACATTAATTTCAAGAACTATAAATTGATTGATTGATTGATTGATTGATTGATAATTTATTCTCATGTACTTGTTACAGTCACATTCAAAATTTGTTTTGCATACAGTAGACAAATATGCAAACAATCGCCACTTAAAGGGCGCAGGCAGTTCTAGAAGTATTCAATATAGTCGCAATGGTCCCTCTTCCTCCTCGACCCCACCCCTGCCGAGTCCCTCTTCGTTCTCAGTATCAAACCCCCACCCCAGTTGCTAGACTCTGCTGGTGAATTTTTGACAGCGATAATAAGTGATTATCCGTAGCCAGGCACACTCTGGCAGAAAGACGACAGAAATAATGGGGGATGTTCAGCCAAAGACTAATCTTTCAATTGTTTTGTCGAGAGACAAGTGCTCACCGCTCTGCATTTAAATTTGAAAAGTGTCCTTGCCCATTGAACCATGTTGTTGCAAAATTACAACTCTGTTAAATTGTGTATAATTTTACAACATCATCATATGTTAATAATTATCATTTAAGATAAAGGGCAGGCCTAATCATATAAACCTTACCATTCTTTTCATTAGCACTGTATATTAAATCATTTTGATAATTAAGCAAGAAGAAAAGCAGGATTTGTATTTTAAGGAGACTGAGGAAATTTGGCAACTCTTACCAACTGTACAGATGCACCGTGGAAAGGATACTGTCGGGATGCATCACAGCTTGGCTTGGGAACGACTCTGTTCAAGATCACAAGAAACTGCAGAGAGTTGTAGGTGGAACCCAGTCCACCACACAGACCAGCATCCCCACCATTGACTCTGTCTACTACTCATGTTTCCACGGAAAAATAGCCAACATCATCAAAGACACGGTGTGGCATGGTGGCGCAGTGGTAGAGTTGCTGCCTACAGCAAATGCAGCGCCGTAGACACGGGTTCGATCCCGACTATGGGTGCTGTTGTACGGAATTTGTACATTCTCCCTGAAACCCTGTGGGTTTTATCCGAGATCTTTGGTTTCCTCCCACACTACAAAGACGTACAGGTTTGTAGGTTAATTGGCTTAGTAAATGTAAAAATTGTCCCTAGTGGATGTAGGATAGTGTTAATGTGAGGGGGTCACTGGCTGGCGCGAACCCGATGGGACGAAGGGCCTGTTTCCATGCTGTATCTCTAAACTAAAAAACTAAATTAAACCTTTATTTAACCCAGTAATTCCTTCTTCTCCCAACTCCCATCGGGCAGAAGATATTAAAGCTGGAAAGCATGTTCTACCAGACTCAAGAACATGTTTAAGCCCTTTAGAGGCATTGACAGGGTAGAACCTTTATTCCAGGATGGAAATATTGTGTAGGTTAACACTGGCAGGTGGCACTAGCTTAGATGGGACATCTTGGTTGGCGTGGCAAGTGGGGCCAAAGAGCCTGTTTCCATGCTGCATCATTTAAAGACTGTGATATCAAATCATTGATGGCATAGCTTTAAGGAGAAGGGAATTCATTTGAAGAAAACGTGCAGGACAAGATTTTTTACAAATAAGTGTGTGAGTGCTGGAACACACTGCCAGGGTGGTGGTTGGGCAGAAATGATGGTGGTGTTTAAGAGATGTTTGGACAGGTGCACAGATATGCAGGAGATGGAGGGATATGGGAACCAGCCATCAGCGGGGTAGACTTGATGGGCTGAATGGATTAATTCTGCTCCTATCACATGACCTTATGACTTTATGGATGTGGATGATTTGCAGGCAGATAAGAGTTGGTATTGGTATTACGTTTGGCATTGACATTGTGCTGTAGTGTTCTATATTTTTTACATTCTGTTTGATGTCTTAGACAGAAATCAGCACCTCCAACAAATGTATCAGAACTTGAATTTCCTCCCAATGCAAATGATGGGATTGAATCCAAATGCGTAAGTGAATCCTTATACATAAAATTCCAAGTAAAGGAAGGCCCCATTGTGGCAAATACGATGACAACATTTCTCTTCCTACAAATGCAGCATGACAACATACTGAGTATTTTCAGTTTTTCCTTTGGTATTGGTTTTGGTTCAGTTTAGCGGAGATACAGCCTGGAAACCACTATGTTGCCTAGTGATTGAGCAGATTTAATACAATCAAGGGCAAGAATAGGCTCTTATTTTTGGTAAATTCATTCTCAAATTGGGTTTGTGAAACATGTCATATAATGACAGCACATTGGACAATGCCTGTGACTATTCCATTATATGAAATAAGTTTGCAAACATTACATTTGGGGGATGGATTGCAATGCACTATAGGAGCATGGAAGGGCTGCAAGGTGGCACAGTGGTAGAATTGCAGCCTTACAGCGCCAGAGACCTGGGTTCGGTCCAGACTATGGGTGCTGTCTATATGGAGTTTGTACATTCTCCTGTGAATTTTCTTTGGGTGCTCCAGTTTCCTCCCACACTCCAAAGACATGCAGTTTTGTAAATTAATTGGCTTTGGTAAAAATTGTAAATTGTCCCCAGTGTGTGTAGGATAGTGCTAGTGCATGTGGTGATTGCTGGTCGGCGTGGACTCGGTGGGCTAAAGGGCCTGTTTCCGTGCTGTATCTTTAAAATAAACTATACTAAAATAAAATAAAATAAAATAAAACAAAACAAAACAAAATAAAATAAAATAAAATAAAATAAAATGAAATGAAATGAAATGAAATGAAATGAAATGAAATGAAATGAAATGAAATAAAATAAACTACCACTGTGGAACACATTTAATGCAACAACGCCAAAATGAATTTCTGGGGAAATATGCCCCTACACCTTGCCTCATCCTCTCAATATTCCATGTACAATGTTCCCAGTCAAGTTATTGACACTTCAGCGAAATCTTCAGGGTTTCTATCAGCATCAACAGTTGTTATCACTGCCACTCAACAGCTGAATCATTACCCATCCAACTGTCAGGAGGCAGAGGACAGGCAGAATTTTAATCTCTTTGTCTGACCTGCAAAGTCTGAGAAGGGGAAGCAGAATTGCAAGTGCAAAGTATGTTATTAGTTCTCAAGTCAAGTCATTAACGTTAATCTATTAGCATTACCAGCCTTTAGTCTGATGACCTGAGTGTCAGCATTTGAATACACAAACATATATTTTTTAATTTCAAGAATAAAATTAATTCATAAAAAATGTCCAAGTATATAAAACAGTGTGTAGCTCTCTTGATATTGATAGCGTTGGTTACTTTATACATCCACAGTGTAATCAGTTCCATACACTGGTAGTTTAGGAAGCAACTGCAGATGCTCGTTTACAATGAAGATGGACACAAAACGGTAGGGCAGCACGGTGGCAACGGGAGAGTTGCTGCCTTACAGCGCTTCCCGAATACGGCTGCTGTCTGCACGGAATTTGTATGTTCTCCACGTGACATGTGTGGGTTTTTATCTGAGATCTTTGGTTTCCTCCCACACTCCAAAGTCATACAGGTTTGTAGCTTAATTGACTAGGTACAAGTGTAAATTGTCCTTAGTGTGTGTGGGATAGTGTTAGTGTACAGGGATCGCCTGTTTCCATGCAGTATCTCTAAACTAAACTAAACAAAAACACTGGAGTAACTCAGCAGGTCAGGCAACATCTCTGGAGAAAATGAACAGGTGGCGTTTTGGGTCAAGACCCTTCTTCAGACTGCATTTCTTTTCCTTTTCTCTAGAGATGCTGCCATACGCTGGTAATGTTCACACATTTTGTTCTTGATTTATTATTGTCCTGTGCTTTTCCTGTCCCTGACTCTTTTCCAGCATTCACCCCTCCCACCTACTCCAATCACAACACACAACCCTGCCTTGTGTGCGGCACAGTGGTAGCGCTGCTGCCTCACGTCGCCAAAGTCCCAGGTTTCATCCTGACCTCAGGTGCTGCCTGTGCGGAGTTTGCACGTTCTCCCTGTGACCATGTGGGTTTCCTCCGGGTGCTAAAGTTTCCTCCCAAATCACAAGGGCATGCAGGTTTGTGGCTTAATTGGTCTCTGTAAGTTGCCCTAATATGTAGTGAGAAGAATTGCCTGAGTGGGTGATCGATGTGGACTCGGTAGTCCAAAGGGCCTGTTTCCATGCTGTACCTGTAAACTAAACTGTCCTCATCAATGGCGGTGCTGTAGAGTAATCTAACCTGGTTCCTTTGCACTGATGTGGTGAACAAGAAGTCAGACCAGCGTGTATCTATCCCACTGTTTCATGACGGCCAAGACGATCATTCACGGGTTCAGGCGATGGGCAGTCGAGGATTCTGCCCGAGTCGACTGCCTGCCTCTCTTCTGGCCCTACATCCATACTCGCAAGTCCTTGGAGAGGGAACTCGCGGTGTCCTTCGGGGCACAGGAAGCCTTCCGTGAACACTGGTCACCGCAGGGGACAATAACATTGTAATTTAATGATTGGTTGATGTTTGCAAACTGCTAGGCAGTTTTAATCTTTCCAGTGCTTTGTAACTATGATTACGAAATAAAGTCTCAAGAGCCAAGAGTGTTTTATTGCCATATGTCCCAGGGACCAATGAAATTCTTACTTGCAGCAGCACAACAGAATATATAAACATAGTACTCTGTAAACAATATGATAAACGAGAAAAAAAAGTTCAGTATTCACACACAAACACACACATCCAAACATACCATACATGCATACACATAAAAGCAAGCAAACAATAATAACATAACCTAATAACAACAAGCAAAAAGGCAAAACCAATTCCCCCAAGTCTATGTAGGTCAGATTGTATTATTTAATATCCTGATGGATATAGTGAGGAAGCTGCTCCAGAACCTGGATGTTACGGTTTTCAGGCTCCTGTACCTTCTTCCCAAAGGCAGGAGAGAAATAAATGTGTGGCCAGAGTGATGTGGGCCTCTGATGATGTTGGATGCCTTCTTGAGAAAGCGACTCCTGAAAATGTCTTTGATGGTGGGGAAGTCAGGACCCGTGATGGACTGGGCGGCGTTCACCACTTTTTGTAGTCTTCTGCACTCCTGGGCGTTCGAGTTGCCAAACCAGACCATGAAGCAACCAGGCAATATGTTCTTTACACCTGCAGAAGTTGATAAAAATCGTTGATAAGGAAAAGAAACACAGTTTCATGCTAACATTCCTCCCTTCACTGAACATGTTTTTCTTGAAATAAAGTTTTGCCAAGTTTAATTTTATTTGTGTTTTGCATTCTGTGTTCATAATTTTGTTTTTGGCTCTGGGGCCTTTCAATCTAACTCGCGTTCACAACAATGCAAGCAGCACAGATGGGTTCCTGATTAACCGCTGAACAGGCAATCAGACCGGTGCCGGAATGCAGATGGGGTGTGAAATCGACACTTATTGTTTCTGCTTTCAAAGCGGAGAGCTCATGCGGCACGGACTCACGCAAGCAATCTCGCACCTGCCCGTCGCGTGTAAAGAAGGTGAAAATGAAGTGGTGTCACACAAAGGATCTGGAGATGTGTTCTCCTCTCGGGCTTGCTGCTGCCTGCATGGACTTTGATGAATTTCCTAAACAAGGAGATGGTGCAAGGTTTCATTCGGGGGGCCAAAGACCTACTCTCGCTTGTAATCAGCGTGCCATTAATTGTTCCACTGATTGGCTTTTTATGAACTTCAGATGTTTACAAAACACGCATCTGTGGGTATATTTTTTCACGTCTACAACACCGGCTGCATACTAATTTAGTTTAGTGATACAGTGCGGAAACAGGCCCTTCAGCTCACCGAGTCCACACCGACCAACAATCGACGTACGTTAACACTATCCCACACACACTTGGGACAATATACATTAATGCCAAGGTCAATTAACCTACAAACCAATACGTCTTTGGAGTGTGGGAGGAAGCCGAAGGTCTCAGAGAAAACTCACGCTGGTCACGGAGAAAACGTACAAACTCCATACAGACGGCACCCGTAGTCAGGATCGAACCCAGGTCTCTGGTGCTGCAAGCGCTGTAAGGCAGCAACTCTACCGCTGCACCACTGTGCTACCCTCGTTAATGGTGGAGTTTAGGAAGGAACTGCAGATACTGGTTTACACCGAAGATAGACACAAAATGATGGAGTAACTCAGCGGGACAGGCAGCATCTCTGGAGAAGAAGAATAGGTGATGTCTCGGGTCAAGTCCCTTCTTCAGAAAGGTGTAGCTAAGGTGCCAATGACGGGATATTACAGGCTAGCGACAGAAAGTTCCCAGAAAGTAGCAATACCAGTACATAGAGGGGTAAAGAACCCACACCACACGCTTGCCACTCACACACACTCCCCCCCCCCCCCCCCCCCCCCCCCCGTGCCCCACCTGGACTCACACTTATTTCTCCCTCCCCCCACCGCCCCCTCCATTTACATTCCTTTCTCTGGCTTCACAATTTGCAACTCTTCAATCCTTTTGTCTCACATCTTCTGTTTTAATCTCTGGCCTCTATCCAACCATCTGCCTATCACCCCCTACCCCTCACTTTTGTTCACCTATTAAATGCTTCTGCAGTTCCCTTTTACAAACTTCACTTATTACCTACCAGGCTTTGGCCTGCCCCTCCTTTCTTCTGGCATCTTTCCATCCTCCTCTTACAATCAGTCTGAAGCAAAGATCTTCTATAAGATCTTTGGTCTGAAGAAGAGTCCCGACCTGAAATGTCATCTATCCAGGTTTTCCAGGGATGCTGCCTAACCCGTTGAGCAAGCAAAGAAGGTTACACAAAAAAGCTGGAGAAACTCAGCGGGTGCAGCAGCATCTATGGAGCAAAGGAAATAGGCAACGTTTCGGGCCGAAACCCTTCTTCAGACTGATCGGGGGCGGGGGTGAGTGGGGACAAGAAAGGGAAAAGGAGGAGTAGCCCGAAGGCTGGGGGATGGGAGGAGACAGCAGGGGGGCTGAGGAAGGGGAGGAGACAGCAAGGACTAACAAAATTGGGAGAATTCGATGTTCATGCCCCCGGGGTGCAGACTCCCCAAACGGAATATGAGGTGCTGTTCCTCCAATTTCCGGTGCTGCTCGCTGTGGCCATGGAGGAGACCCAGGACAGAGAGGTCGGAGACGGAGTGGGAGGGGGAGTTGAAGTGCTGAGCCACCGGGAGGTCAGCTTGGTTATTGCGGACCGCGCGGAGGTGTTCGGCGAAACGATCGCCCAACCTCCGCTTGGTCTCACCGATATAGATCTGTCAAGACCCGTTGAGCAAGCAAAGAATCTCATTGTGCCTAGTCACACGTGACAATAAAGTATTTGTCCTATTCCTCTACGCAGCTCCTCCCTCCTCTATACTCTATGCCTGCTTTCATCAACAAGGGCAATAAGTAATACTGGCAGGAATTACTATTGGGGCTTTATAATTGGTGAGGCCGCATTTGGAGCATTGTGTGCAGTTCTGATCGACTCATTATAGGAAGGACGAGGAGGCTTTGCAGAGGATGCAGACGTGGCTCACCAGAATGCTGCTTGGATTAGGTGGTATTAACTAAAGAAGGGGTTGGGCAAATGTGGATTGTTTTCACTGGATTGATGAAGGTTAGAAGACCCGATAGAAGTAAATAAAATTATTAAAGGCACAAATAGGGTTGCTGTAGAATGCACTGCCAGTAATGGTGGTGCTGCAGGCAGATACGATAGTGGCATTTAAGAGTCTTTAGATCGACATGGCAAAAAAACAGGAATGTAATGCTGAGGCTTTGTAAGGCACTGGTCAGACTGCATTTGGAATATTGAGAGCAGTTTTGGGCCCCATATCTGAGGAACGATGTGCCAGCGTTGGTGAGGGCTCAGAGGAGGTTTACGAGAATGATGCCGGGGATAATTGGTTAATGCATGATGAGTGTCTGATGGTACTGGACCTGAACTGGCTAGTGTTTAGAAGGACGAGGGGGATCTCATTGAAACTTACCAAATGGTGAAAGGCCTCGATAGAATGGATGTGGAGAGGGTCTGGGAGAAATAGGAACACAAAGCGTAAACCCACGTGGCCACACGGCGAATGTGCAAACTCCACACAGACAGCACCCAAGGTCAGGATTGAACCTGGATCCCTGGTGCTATGAGGCAGCAGCTTTACCATCTGGCCCACTGCACAGTGTCATCATTATAAGTTTGATATTCAAGCCACTCACTTTCAAATGGGGCGGCACGGTGGCGCAGTGGTAGAGTTGCTGCCTTACAGCACCAGAGACCCGAGTTCGATCCTGATTACTGGTGCTGTCTGAACAGAGTTTGTATGGTCTCCCCGTGACCATGTGGGTTTCCCAACTTCTCCGGTTTCCCCCCACACTCCAAAAGTTTGTAAGTTAATTGGCTTTGGTAAAAATTGTAAATTGTGCATAGTGTGTACAACAATGCTTATATATGGGGATCACTGGTTGTTGTGGACTCAGGGAGCCGAAGGGCCTACTTCCACGCTGTATCTCTAAACTAGGCGAAACATATCTCGTCTTCCTTTAAAAACATCACATTGACCCCATGTCTCCTTCAATAACTTGCGTCAGGTAAAATCATTGATTTCCATTCAAACCTTTTAACGTTTAAGGCTTACAATTAAGATTTCCAATTAGTTTTGCTGAAGAGTAAAAATGTTCGTGAGCTTTTAGTTTGAAAATTCTGTGGCTGAGAATTGCCTTGTAACTCAGTACTCTGCTGAAACTATTTCACCTCACAATGCATAAGGCTGGTGGTGTATAATTAATTCATCCTTCTTTCAAATGGACTGAGGTCTTGTCTTCTCCCTCAGGGTGAATGTAATAGATTCCATGTCACATTTTTTTAAAGGAAAATATCCCTGCAATACTGCCCCGTAATTATCCCTCATACTATAATACCAGTAATTAATTACAGAAATTCGAGTGGCGTAGGTAAAAAACAGAGGACATAGGTCTAAGATGAGGGGGGGAAGATTTAGTAGGAACCTGAGGGGTAAAGGGCCTGTCCCACTTGGCAATTTTGCCGGCATCATATCAGTGTCGCCAAAAGATTTTGAACATTTCAAAATCCAGCGGCGACAAAAAAATGTTGCGACTTGAAAAAGCACCGCGCGTCAAACGTCATCACACCGCGTCACCGGCGCGTCATACGTCATTACGCCGCATATTTTTCGGTGACCTGATACGTCAGTCAATGATGCTGGCAGTCGCAAAAAAAATTGCCAAGTAGGACAGGCCCTTAACTTGTTCGCACAAAGGGCGATGGGTACATGGAACAAGCTGCCGGAGGAGTTAGTTAAAGCAGGTATTCTTGCAACATTTAAGAAAAATGTAGGCAGGTAATTGATTGGACAGGTTTAGAGGGATGTTGGCCAATCGTAGGCTGGTGGGATTGGTGTAGATGGGACATGTTTGATCGGTGTTGACAAGTTGGGCATAGAGGCCTGCTTTCAATTTGTATGACTATGACTTTATGACAGTGGCCCCGTTTCCATGCTGCATCTCTTAAGTCTAATGTCCAGCATAATAATATTTCCATCGATTCTCCTATGCTTCGAGGGAGAGTACTGGAAACGGGACTCCAGTGGTGTTTGAAAGGGAGCATAAAGAACAGAGTGGGAAATAGCGGGGTAAAGGTGCAAGGCCTTGAAGAAGGTGCAAAAATGAGACTTTGCTGTGAAGTCTGAGGTATTCAAGGACGTGTACTTGTTTTCACCTGATCCTCTCATTTCTGCAGAAAATGTTGTGGGTTCCCAATGGCTCATCACTTCCAACTTGAAATGGACACAAAGACCTTAGTTTAGTTTGACGATACTGCGCGAAAACGCGCCCTTCGGCCCACCGAGTCCTCACCGACTAGTGATCACCGCACATTAGCACTATCCTAAACACATTAGGGACAATTTACATTTACACCAAAGCAATTAACCTACATACCTGTACGTCTTTCAACGTACTAAAGAAAACTCTGGAGTAATTCAGTGGGCAGGCAGCATCTCTAGAGGGCATGGATAGGTGATCGATTCGGTATCCAAACGTGGCGCCAATAGACAAGAAGCCAAAGCAAAGAAGTCGAAGCCACAGAACCGAATAGAAACGAGGCCGAAACACCAATGAACCGAAAAAATCCCGCTCAACAGAAAAGTCCAATAACGGTCTTGACGTTGCCGGGGGAGCAGGACTTGTCAACGATTGGTCCAGCCCCCCGTGTCCATCACATCATTGTGAAGGCATGAGCATTGTCCCATATCTCCGCTCCACCCGACCTGCAGCCCGCGGAGGGTGGCCGTGGGAGAGTGGGGGCTGTCCATGTTCTCCAGAGATGTTGCCTTGACCTTCTGAGTTACTCCAGTGATAAATGGACAGAAAATGCTGGAGTAATTCAGCCGGTCAGGCAGCTTCTCTGGAGAATATGGACAGGGGACGTTTTGGGGCAGGAAGCATCCGTAGTTAGCTTAGTTTATTGTCACGTGTACCGAGGTACAGTGAAAAGCTTTTGTTGTGTGCCATCCAGACAAACTCTGTACAGACAGCACCCATCGTCAGGATTGAACCCGGGTTTCTGGCACTGCAAGGCAACAGCTCTCCGCAGCACCACTGTACTGCCCTAATCCTCTCATGATGATTTGTCCCGCTAACCAATAATACTATATAGCTGAACATCTTGACACACTTCATTATATCAGAACCAACATATATATCTCAATGTTGTTTCCTTAATAAATCGAATAATTTATCCGGCTCCCTTTCACCAGCAGTCACTCCCAACCAATTCCCCCAGTAACAGTGCTCAAAATGCAAAACTTGTATCGAAAAAAAATCTCTGCATTAAGTTCCTGCCGTGTTTGTGGTTATTAGCTCTGTAGAAATATCCCACAGGAAAGAAAGAAGATAATTGGGCGTGCGAGATGTCCATTTGTTTCGTCTTGCCTGAAATATATATCTCACTATTCAAAAATAAATTGCAAAGAAATCTAATGATAAAAATTTGCAACAGTTTGATTTTTTTTAAATGAGGCATTGCTGATGGCTCTCTTTAATATTAAAAGTTGAAAATATAATTTATCATGTTTATTACTGGCACCAGGGTGCTCGTTAAAGCATTATTGGGACTGGAGCCCCTACATAAATCAGTCACTAGAAGGTTCCTTATCCAGAGGAATACTGCAAATTTTAATTTCCTCAGGAATCGTGGTTGCTTACGATGGCAACTGTGCTGCGTTGACTAGTCCAAAGAGACCATCTAATGATAAATTGAGCACATCCCATCAAGAAGGAAGTTGGACACAACCTGTGGAGATTAACTTGGAGGTGAAGACAAAGAAATAAGGAACTACAGCTGCTAGTTAATACACAAAAGGACACAGAGTGCTGGAGTAACTCAGCAGGTCTCTCCCCTCCCCCACCTACTAGTCATCCTGTTCGTAGCACTGTTCGCACCCTGCCTTCCTTTCATTCTTTCTGATAATTATAACAAAAAGGAACTGCAGATGCTGGTTTATAACAAAGATAGACACAAAATGCATAAAATGCTCAGCAGGTCAGACAGCATCTCTGGAGAAAAGGAATAGGTGACATTTTGGATCAGAAACCCAGTAGTGCTGCTAGGCTTCCTGTTCATATTCTTTCGTTATCATGTCTTCCCCAGCCAACAATGAGCTATTATTGGCTCCAGTCCTCCTTAGTAATCTGTTTCCGGCCCTGATTTGTTCTGAACTTTTTCTAACCTCCTGTCCCCTTCCCTCTACTTTCAGTCTGAAGAAGGGTCCCGACCCGAAATGTCACCCATCTTTTTTCTCCAGAGATGCTGCCTGTCCCGCTAAATTACTCAAGTTATTTGTGTCTATCTCTGGAGGACATGGATAGATTATGTTTTGGGTCGAGAAGTTGGCCAACCATATGCCTGTCACCCTCCCTCCCCTCAACTATACCCACTTGCCAGGCCTTATCCTGCCCCTCCTCTCTTCCAGCTTTCTACTCACCCCCCCCCCCCCCCCCCAACCCTCTCACCATAATCAGTTGAAAGACCTGAAACACCACCTATCCATCATGTTCTCCAGAGATGCTGCCTGACCCACTGAGTTACTGCAGCGCTTTGCGCCTTTTTGGCAACTGTGAATCTGCAATTCCTTGTTTCCAACCATCTCTTTTGATGTCATGCTTCCCCCTTCAGACAACATTGAAACTCTTGGTAGTTCAGTTCCTAGCCCTTTCAGATTCCATGTGGAGATTTCTCAGTGATTCTCAGAAGCTGCCACCAAGTTCCAAACTCAATAGTCATGAATGTTTTACTGTCATATGTCCCGAAACGCAACAATGAAATTCTTACTTGCAGCAGCACAACATATATGTAAACATATTATCCTGTAAAACCCACAACAAAAAGTTCACTATATATGAGAAAAAACAACCAGACAAATAAATGGACAATTGCAGTGGGCAAAGTAAAAAATAATACCCTCAAGTCACTATAGTTTGGAGCCTTTTTGGAGGTTGTAATATTTAATAGCTTGACGGTTGTTCAGAAAAAGCTGCTCCTGAATCCTATACCTTCTTCCCAATGACAGGAGTGTAATGACAATGTGGCCAGGCTGATGTTGGTCTGTGACGATACTGACTGCCCTTTTGAGGCAGCGACTCTTGTAGCTCCCTTCGATGGTGAAGAGATTAGTATGCCTGATGGACTGGTCAGTATTCCCCACTTTTGGAAATCTTCTTCGTTCCTGGGCATTCGTTTTTTTCCCACCCATAAATAAAAGTTATTCAGAATAAAAAATATATACAAAACTAGAACTGTCCAATAACTCTTCCGACATTCTCCACGGGTATACATACATTCATTAGCATTGTAGTTGGTAGTTTTTACAAACACTGTCATTATACCAGGCACCATGGTGCAACCAGTCAATATAGAGTAGATACAGTAATAATTATGCAGTCTCTACGGTACTGTAAAAGTTCAAGAGAGAATTCGTTGACATATCGAATTTCTTCAATCATCTAAGGAAGTAGAGGCGTTGAATTCATGCTAACACACGTCTTTAAGACTTCAGTTCATGCTGCTGGATGCCAGCCAACAGTTCCGATCATGGAGCCATCAAGTTTTGACCCATTGTTTGGGTTAGTTGCCTGAAGGATGAGGGAGTTAATAGAGAGGTCAATGAGGGGCTGACAATCAAATTGCTTTCCACTTCAGAAGTAAAAAGCTCAGCTCCCCTTAAGGACAAATCTTCAAATCTTACATGACAGTAAGGCTGGCAAATAGATTTTCTTTTCTTTTTCCTTCTGACAACTTTCTGTTGCTAACACAAGGGAATTCGGAAATTTGGCATAAAAGGGAAATAATTTAAATGTTCAATATGAGGTCAGCATAATTTTTGTTCTATGATTTATTTTCAGAATATGAGCAATGATTGTCCACCC
The DNA here is from genome assembly GCF_028641065.1 of Leucoraja erinaceus. Lineage (NCBI taxonomy): Eukaryota > Metazoa > Chordata > Chondrichthyes > Rajiformes > Rajidae > Leucoraja > Leucoraja erinaceus. The sequence continues at coordinate 22,814,215 of NC_073393.1, read as the reverse complement.
CTCCCACATCCCAAAGACGTGTGGGTTTGCAGGTTAATTGGCACTCTGTAAATTGGCCTCAGTGTGAAGGGAGTGGATGTAAAACAGTGATAATATGGAACTAGTGTAACTGGGTGTTCAATAGGCTGCCTGGACTCGGTGGGCTTAATGACCTGCTTCTGTGCTGTATCTCTAAACCTTGTTAGCACAGTTTGGCTTGATTATAATTAGATATAGTCTTTCTGCTGACTGGATAGCAGGCAACAAAAAAGTTTTTCACTGTACTCAGTATACGTGACAATAACCTAAACAATAACGATTAGAGGCGGCATGGCAGCGCAGCAGTAGAGTTCCTGTCTTACAGCACTAGAGACAAGTGTTCAATCCTGACTACGAGTGCTACATAGCTACATGGAAACATAGATACATAGAAAATAGGTGCAGGAGTAGGCCGTTCGGCCCTTCGAGCCAGCATCGCCATAGGAATGATCAGCCATGATCACATTGAATGGCGGTGCTGGCTCGAAGGGCCAAATGGCCTACTCCTGCACCTATTGTCTATTGTCTATTGTGTCAGTTAGGAAAAGGAGAAGTGCAACGAGACCTGGGTGTCCTTGCACATCAGTCACTGAAAGTAAGCATGCAGGTACACCAGGCATGTTGGCCTTCATAACGAGCAGAGTTAAGTATGGGAGCAAAGAGGTCCTTCTGCAGTTGCACATGGCCCTGGTGAGACCATATCTGGAGTATTGTGTGCAGTTTTGGACTCCTAATGTGAGGAAGGACATTCTTGCTATTGAGGGAATGCAGCGTTTGGTTCACAAGGTTAATTCCCGGGATGGCAGGACTGTCATATGTTGAAAGAATGGAACGACTGGGCTTGTATACACTGGAATTTAGATAGATGTTAGGGGATCTGATAGAAACATGTCATAATCTCTAAACTAAACTAAACTAAACTAATAACAATTTACCACGACATTTGAGGGTCAATTGTGGTTTGGAGTCATGTATAGAATATAGAACAGTGCAGCACAGGAACAAGCCCTTTGGCTCCTGATGTCTGTGCTCATCCTCTGCCTGTGTATGGAAAGGGCCCACCAAAACTATATACAAGAGTCGCCAGGTTTTGTAACCAAATGCAGCTGGCCATAAAGGCCCGATGCAACCATTGTCTCTATCCGGTCATATCACGAACCATCGTTCCTCTACTTGTCCGGCCGCCATTGAACTCTTGTTCCCCGGGGGGCACAAAGGCTGGTGAGTTTATGGAACAAGCTCCTAGAGGAGGTTGTAGAGGCAAGTACCATCGCAATGTTTAAAAATCATTTAGTCAATTACTTGGATAGCATAGGTTTAGAGGGATAAAGACCAAAGATAGGCAGGTGGAACTAGTATAGATGGTCATTGTGGGCATGTTGGGCTGAAGGGCCTGTTTTCACACTGTATGACACTCTGACTCTATAACAGCACGTAACATTGAAGGGAAATATGGCACGACGTCAGGAACAGCCAGAGTGGGAAAGGATTGATATTGTATGGGTATGAATGTTCAGCTGGATCCTAGTTTGGCATGTCATAATATCTGAATCGGAGTTTAATATGGACACTGAGAACTGGCACCATCAATGGAGCTTACAGAAACAAGCTCAGTGCCTTCTTTAATTGGCAAGTGCTGTCACAGCTTTGTTGAGTGTGAAATCCTCCCTCCTTCTTTGAAATGATGAGAAGAAGCACTGGTAATAAAGGCAGGGGAGCTTCAAAGTTCGCCAGAACTGAAATTACTTATTAATCCCAAAGAGAACCAATAAGTGGCCAGGAGCAACCATTTTTATTCATCACTGCACATCTCTAGCTGCCTCTACAGAGTACAAGCAGTGTTCAGTGAATAATAAGGTTTATCTCTTATTGGAGAAAGGCCTTAAGGTTTGCTGCAGTTTCTCCATTCATTTAAAAGTTACGCTCAGTACGAATGTATGGGAATGTGAGTAATGGAACTAAATGATTTGGCTTGTTGCCCAAACTCACAATGACAGATCCCACTGCACTGTACAAATCTGGTTAGGATGATTGAGTCAAATCATTGTAGAGGGAGTTTGGTGGTGGATCATAACAATGCATCAAACTCCAACTAGTGTGCTGTTTGGGTCTGATCCTTTACAGACCCAGAAGGTTCAAGTTTAGGTTTAGCTCCTGAGCAGCCATGTGGTTCGGCAGAAGGACCCGACGAGCCGCGGCCACATTTCAACAGCAGGCCTGGCTCACCCGGTTCCCAGTTCGGCATCGGGTGAGCAGACTCTTATGGGCTTGTCCCACTTAGGCGACTTTTCCGGCGACTGTCAACACACATACAAGCACATCGCTTCCTTCACCACCCATTATGCAGGTGGAGGACAGGGCAAGTGGGGAGAGCGCTGTCTGAGTGAAATTCACACGGTTCAAAGCCAAGGTGATACAAACACAGGTGAACAGGAATGTTGGTGCTGTAATTAAGACGACTAAAGCACAGTGTACGGTCAGTCCTTTAAAAGAGAGGGAGAGAGGGGGGGGGGGGGATGGGGAAGAAGGGGGGAGAAGGAGGGAGAAGGAGTGGAGACAACCTTTAAGAAGCCAGAGATACACAGCTGTGAAGGTCAGCGGATATTAACATTACCGGTCGGTTATCCTTGGTTCTGAATACTACTGCTTACGGTTTTTTTTCCCAATGAGTCAATGAAATTCACCAGTCAGCACCGGCTACAACGTACGAAAACCTCCGAGAACCTTCGACGTCCTGGCAACCCACTAGGAGTTCCTACAGACCCACCTACGGCACTATAATTCTCACTACTCTCCATGACGGCTTCAGTCTGGTCGCCGCTAATTTTTCAACATGTTGAAAAATTTGTGGTGACCATAATGAGGCCGTGACTAGTTCCAAGAATGCGCAAGCTCCTCACGACCATGAAGGCGACTACCCGGCAACCACCCGCGAACATGTGGCGACCGCAGAGTCTCCTGCAGTTGCCTAAAAAGTTGCCTAAGTGGGACAGGCGCATTAGTGTACTGTTTCTGTGAAGTCTACTATTGGTTGGCATGGGCCAGTTGGGCCAAAGGGCCTGTTTCCAAGCTGTTTGACTTCATGACTCTATCTGTGATGGGTTAGCAGGGAGTAACAGACAGGGTTATTAACAGAACATAATTGTGAGTTGGAGGTAATAGGATGAATAGTGAGGTGGTTTATTTCAAGCAGAGAATGTCTGAGCAGCAGTCGGCACAAAATCTACCAGCTTAACATTTTAATGAAGGTGGATGGGAGGAATTGTCGTGGATTTAGGTGGAATTTGTGGAAGAATTTATTCCAATGCTTCTCCGCATTCAAAAGCTGCAATAAACATTATTGACAGGGGGTCGAGAAGCCCTTCACGTTTGCCGGTGAGGTCACGTTGCATTTTGCCACTGCACATCGAAATTGAAAAGTGGGCAATTAAGTTGAAGGAAAATTGTTCTTCCTGAGTTTCATCAGCATAAAGAATTTGAACTGTTATCATCTGATAGGATGCAATCTCCATAACATTATCCGCACGTGCATACACAATGAAATAACATACATCAGCCGATGAACTCAGCATGTTGAAACAAGTGAGTCCTCCTGAATGCAGGAATATAGCACATTCAGCCCATCGAACCAGCTCCTGGGTGCTGATAAAAAGTAAATGATGATTATTTCCAACCTATTTTACCTATTGATTCACGTGCAGTTCAGCGATTCATGGTATGTCGATGAATACTCTCTTGAACTTCTACAGGTGTATGGTAGACTTTAGACTACAACATGGAAACTGGCCTTTCAACCCACCGAGTCTGCACCGACCATTGATCACCTCGTACACTAGTTCTATCATACACACTAGCGACAATTTACAATTTACAGAAGCCAGTTAAACTACAAGTCTTTGCAATATGGGAGGAAACTGGAACACCCGGAGAAAACCCATGGGGTCACTGGGAGAACATAGAAATTCAGTACTAACAACACCCGAGGACAGGATCGAACTCGGATCTCTAGCGCCATAAGGCAGCAACTCTGCCACTGCTTCACTGTGTCGCCCTTTATGTAGAATGGTAGAATTGTATGATAGAATTGACTGATTGCATCATGGCCTGATTTGGCAACTCAAATGCTCATGAATGAAGGAGATTACAGTGTCAAAGGCACTGCCTGGTTGGTCCATCACAGTTACTGACCTCCCCACAATTGAAGGGATCTATAGGAGGCATTGACTCAGAAAGGCCACCAGTATTATCAGAGACCCACACCATCCTGACCTCGCTCTTATTTCTCTCTGACCATTGGGAAGAAGATACATACAAAAGATACATTTAAACTTTTTAAATCTCTCCCTGCACTGGAGACCCGACCTTTTCTCGTCGGGTTTCCGTTGTCGTTGAGGCCGCAACGAGGAGCGGCCTCCAACAGGAAGAAGCCGGGGACTCTGGTGCTACTCACCGTCGCCGTCGCGGAGCTGGCCGAGTCCGGAGCGGGTGGAGCGGTGGAGGAGCGCTGATGCTGCTGCTGCTGCTGCTACCGGAGAGTCGGAGGCTCCAACGGCAGGTCTGTGGACGGCGGCGCCGGGAGCCCGCGGATCCCTGGAGAGAGACCGCTTTTCGGGGCTCCTGCAACGGCGAATTCTCCCGCCCGTGTTGCGGGGTTGAAGAGCTCCTGGAGCGGGGCCTAACATCACTGCCCCGCGCGGCTGGAATGGCCGCGGGACTTTGCGAACGCACGCCGGGGGCTCCAACACCAAGACCCGGTGTGCGACCTCGCACCACCCGGCGTGGCTTTAATGGCCGCGGGACAATCGCCATCGCCAGCCGGGGGCTTTGACTTTGACTCTGACATCGGGGGGGGGAGAGTGCAGTGGAGAGATAAGTTTTTTTTGGCCTTCCATCACAGCTATGTGATGGATGTTTATGTAAAATGTAATTATGTTGTGTCTGGGGTCTATTTGTGTGTAATGTATGGCTGCAGAAACGGCATTTCGTTTGGACCTCTAGGGGTCCAAATGACAATTAAATTGACTCTTGACTCTTGACTCTCTTGAGAAGTCTAAAAAACCATGACCACCCAGTTCAAGAAAAACTTCTTCTAAACAACCATCACAATAGACAATAGACAAAAGACAATAGACAATAGGTGCAGGAGTAGGCCATTCGGCCCTTTGAGCCAGCACCGCCATTCAATGTGATCATGACTGATCATCCTCAATCAGTACCCCGTTCCTCACAAGACTACACAACACTAATCTCGACAATAGACAGTCTTTGCCTGCACGAAGGAGTTTTTTTTTTTAACTAGTATGATGTTTCTAATTTACTGAATTGGTGTTTGTTACATATTATCTATGCGTATTCTGTTTAGAGGTCTATTAAGCTGCTGCAAGTAAGAATTTAATGGTTCCATTGTTGGTACATGTCAATTAAACACTCCTGACTCATGAGAGGAATAGATTGTGTAGATGCACTGAGTTTCTTGCCCAGACCAGAGGAAATTACAACCAAAGACCATAGGTTTAAGGTGAAGGGAGAATGATTAAATAGGAACCTGAGGGGTAACATTTTCACACAAAGGGTGGTGGGTGTATGGACGAACTGCCGAGGAAGTAGGTGAGGTAGGTACTTCCATAACGTTTCAGAAACATTTAGATAGGTATAGATAAGCACAATTATAGATAAGTACAAAAGCGCAATGATTGTAGATAAATGTGAGGTTATCCACTTTGGTGGCAAAAACAGGAAGGCAGATTATTATCTGAATGGTGTCAAGTTGGGAAAAGGGGAAGTACAACGAGATCTGGGGGGTCCTTGTTCATCAGTCACAGAAAGTAAGCATGCAGGTACAGCAGAGGGTGAAGAAAGTGAATGGCATGTTGGCCTTCATAACAAGAGGTGTTGAGTATAGGAGAAAATAGGTCCTTCTGCAGTTGTACATGGCTCTAGTGAGACCACGCATGGAGTATTGTGTGCAGTTTTGGTCTCCAAATTTGAAGAAGGACATTCTTGCTATTGAGGGAGTGCAGCGTAGGTTCACGAGGTTAATTCCCGGGAATGCGGGCCTGTCATATGTTGGTAAAATGGAGCGACTGGGCTTGTATATTCTGGAATTTAGAAGAATGAGAGAGGCTCTTATTGAAACATATAAGATTATTAAGGGGTTGGACATGCTAGATGCAGGAAACATGTTCCCAATGTTGGGGGAATCCAGAACCAGGGGCCACAGTTTAAGAATAAGGGGTAAGCCATTTAGAACGGAAATGAGGAATAACTTTTTCACACAGAGGGTTGTGATCTGTGAAATTCTCTGCCTCAGAAGGCAGTGGAGGCCAATTTTCTGTATGCTTTCAAGAGAGAGTTGGATAGTGCTCTTACTGTTATTATGTGTGAAATGTTTTAAGTTTCATGTGCGATGCTCCGGTATTCCCTGGGAAACGTCTTCTCATTTTGCACTGTACAACTGTTGCTTTGCAAGATGACAATAAAGGTTAATTGATTGATTGATTGATTGATTGATTGATTGATTGATTGATTGATTGATTGATTGATTGATTGATTGATTGATTGATTGATTAAAGATAGTGGAGTCAGGGATATATGGGGATTAGGCAGGAATGTGGTACTGAGTGTGGGTGATCAGCCACGATCAAAGTGAATGGCTTGTGCTGACTCAAAGTGCCGAATGGCCTACTCCTGCATCTACTATCTATAACATACACTAATCCCACCTATTTTCATGTTTCCCCAAATGTGAAACCTATCCTATCCTATTCTATCCATGTCTAAATGTTGCTTAATCGTTGCAATAATACCTGCATCATCTACCCGCTATGGCAGCTCATTCCATACACCCTCCACTCTTCCGGTAATAAAATACACCTCTCATGTTCCTATTAAATCTTTCTCCCCTCATCTTGAAACTTTGTCGTCGGTTTCTCGATTCCCTTGCTCTGGGCAAGAGATTCTGTGCGTCTGCCAAAATTAATTCCTCTCATGATTATGTACACCTCTATGAGATGACCCCTCATCCTCCTGTACTCCAAGGAATAGTGTCCTAATCTACTCATCCTCACCCTATGGCTCAGGCCCTGCAGTCCTGGCAACATCATCGTAAATTTTCTCTGCACCCTTTCCAGCTTGACACCATCTTTCCTATAACATGGTTCCCAAAACTGAACACTGGCGCTGTAAGGCAGCAAATCTATTGCTGCGTCACAGTGCCGCTGTAGCGAAGGGAAATAGATGAGAGAGTCTGAACATGAAGATGTGGAACCACAGCAGAAATGGAGCAACTGCAAAATAGACAGTGATAGTGAAATATAAATGTATGAATGGTAAAACAGAGCCTTTTGATTTATTTTTAACTTACAAGTCATAAACTGTGTAAAAAGAAAACTGAATAAAACTCGGCTAAATGATTCAGAACTTAATAACAGTTTTCGCAATTGCCAGCATAATCCAATCTAATCCTGAAAGAGACTTTGAATTAGATATCTGGCACATTAGGCAGCATTTTATGGAAATGTGTTGTTGATAGAATTTTTCAACCTTTTGTTTTGCCTTTGTTGCGTTGGCCCTGTGCTTTAAGCTGCCGGGTGGAATTACTTTCCAGCTAAAGCATCATCATAAGGAGCTTGAGGGAAATGAGGTATTTGAAAGTGTTCGTACAATCCTGTGAAATTGCAATCACAGAGAAAAAGCAGTGGCAATAGCACTCACATATAAACTGCAGTCTCTTGTGCTCCCACCTATAAATGCACAAATTGCAATCGCCACAATTGAAGACTCTTTGCAGAAATGCATTATGCGAAATCGAGGGGAAATGTGTGGGGCAAATGTTTTACACAGAGTGTGGAGGTGCATGGAACTTAAGAAGGGTTCCGATTTGAAACATCGCCTATCTACGTTCTCCGCGGATGCTCCCTGACCCCGCTGAGTTACTCCAGCATTTTGTGCTGATCAAAGTTTCAAGGGTGATTATTTTGCATGCTCCATCTCTATCACTGTGTACCCTCAGGAATTTCCATGTCAACAGCTCAAATAAATTATGATTATGAAAGTTTTCCTGTCTTACTTTGTAACTTTCAGATTTATGCAACGGGGCACAGTGTTCCTTTAAAATCTCACTGGGGATTAGAGAGAAAAGTATAATTGATGTTTCTTGAACCCTTGAAAGTTAGATCGGCACAAAATGCTGGAGTATCTCAGCGGGGCCAGGGTGCATCCGTGGAGAACGTGTATAATTGATGTTCACGGGAAAGTCTTACATTTGAAGCTCTGTTGATATTATTGATTTACCCTGAGTAAACTGATATTTTTCCATGTAAATCTTTTATCCTTTTAATCAATCTTGCCTATAATTGCATGTTATATTTGTTTTTAATTTTTAATTAAGCTTTCTGCTGGAACAGTATTAAATGGAACAAGAGAATGAAGTAAGAGTGCACATGGGAATCCACAACTAATAAGTGTTATTCTTTTTTAGAAAGAGATCTGCACTTTATAGGAAAGGGCAAAGTTTTTGTACCAAGCTCTTTGGTCAGGAGATGTGCTAGCCACATGGACGTTAGATTAGGCTAGGACCCTCCATCTCAGTGCAGGCTACATCATCCCAATGATGTGACCATGATAGAGAGGGTATGGTAGAGATGTATGAAGATGTGGCCAAGGTTGGAGAGTTTTGGTGATGAGGTGACAATGATCAGGTCAATGGTCAGAATGAGGTCACATGCAAATTGGAGGAACAGCACCTCATACTTTGCATGGGCAGCTTACAACCCAGTGATATGACATTTGATTTATCTTATTTCAAGTTTTCAAGTAACCCTTGCGTTCCCCCCCCCCCCCCCCCCCCCCCATTCCCACCATAGTCCATATCCTCCTACTAGTTCCACTGTTCATGTCCCTGTATCCCTTCATTATCACCTCTCTCCCAGTTAACATTGGTCCATTGTGGGCTCCACCCTCCCATGTGCATCCATGGCCAGCCCTACTTTGTTCTGGTCTTTGCTTACCTCTAGTTCCCTCCCCACAACTTTCAGTCTGATGATGGGTCGTAACCCGAAACGTCACCCATTCTTTTTCTCCACAGATGCTGCCTGGCCTGCTGAGTTACTCCAGCACTTTGTGTCTATCTTTGGCATATACCAGCACCTGCAGTTCCTTTCTACACATACGTACAGTGAAATTCTTTTTTGCATTATGTTCAGTAAAGTATTGCTGTACCTAAGCATAATCCCCAAATAATACAAAGCGTATAAAAATAGTCCACTGAGACCTCGTGAAAGATTCGCCAGATTTTGATGCCATTTCAAGGTCTGGTCCATGTGCTTGGTCTCCTGATCCAGGCAAGCCCCAGGCTACTGCAAGGCGCCCAGCCATCGCCTCCATCAGAATCATCCAGCGAACTGTCAACCCTCCCCACTCCCGGCCACCTTCAGCCTTTGTGCCCCAGGGGCAGCTCCCGCAGTCGACCTTGAGGGCATGGAAGGTAAGACCCTGGTTCACTCTCTTACCGGCGTTTGCTCTGGCAACTGCTGTCACCGGTTCCCTCCATCCTCCTTTCCAGTTCTCGGGGGAACAGCAGGGACCGGGCTCAGTGGCTCCCTCAACAGGCCACAGGCCGCCGCTGCTCACATCTGGCTGGTTTAGTTTAGAGATGCAGCGTGGAAACTGGCCCATCTGCCCACCGAGTCGACGCCGACCAGCGATCCCCTCGCATTATCACTATCCTACACACACTAGGGACAATTTACACTTATACTAAGCTAATTAACCTACAAACCTGTACATCTTTGGAGTGTGGGAGGAAACCGAAGATCTCAGAGAAAACCCACAACGTCACGGGGAAAATGTACAAACATCGCACAGACAGCACCCGTAGTCGGGATCAAACCCCGGTCTGCAAGCGCTGTAAAGCAGCAACACTACTGCTGTGCCACCATGCTCCCCGTTTGTTCAGATCTTTCTGAGCAAAGGTCTGAGCAAGGGATGACACAGTGGCACAGAGGTAAAGTTGCTGCTTCAATCCCAGAGACTCTCCTGACCACAGGTGCTGTCTGTGTGCAGTTACCGTATGTTCCCCCAGTGAGTGCACAAACCTCTACCGCTGCCCCACTGTGTCACCCAAAAGATAAATTACCTTAAAGATAGGAATTATAATTTGACTATTACCCAAACTGAGCTCTGTAACTCTCTGTAGTAGTAAGAAGATTTCCACTTTCTATGCATCTAAAATGGGTCAGATTTAGACAGATAATTTTATTGAGCCTGAGAGTGAACCATTGTCATGCTTTCAACGTGTTATTATTATCCCATTGTCATGTTCAATTAGCCACCGTGACTAACATTTTTTTTCCAAACTTTGATAGTTTGCAGATCCATGAGAGTGAGATGGTCTTCAGTGCTATTCAGCTACCTGCAAAATTGTCTGTTAGTGTGCAGGGAGTCGATGAGAAAATGGGACAACATAGAGCTACTGTGAACGGGAGATCTATGGTCAGGGCCGGATTTACATATAAGCTTCATAAGCTAAAGCTTAGGGCCTCGAGATCTGGAGGGGGGTGTCGGCCTCGCACCGCCAAGGTGTATAAACCTTTTGTCATAGTGGCTTTGTTACAAAACCTACCGTCAGTGGTACTGTGATTGCGATTCCGGAGGTTCTGGTGGTATGGGGGGGGGGGGGGCGGGATTATAATACAGGTGAGGTTTATATTCATTGTTGGAGAGGGATTTGCTCCAAAGATCCTTGGATCTTGGACCTCGCCGCCCCACTGGGGCCTACTCACCTCGCCGCCTCACTGGGCCCGCCGAACATCATCGTCTCACTGGGTCTGCCGAACATCGCCGCCGCACTGGGCCTGCCGAACATTGCCACCTCACTGGGCCCACCAAACATTGCCACCTCACTGGGCCCACCAAACATTGCCACCTCACTGGGCCTGCCGAACATTGCTGCCGCACCGGGCCTGCCGAACATTGCCGCCCCACTGGGGCCTACTCACCTTGCCGCCACACTGGGGCCACCGAACAATGCCGCCGCACCGGGCCTACCGAACATCGCCGCCTTACTGAGCCTGCCGAACATCGCCGCCTCACCGGGCCCGCCGAACATCGCCACCGCACTGGGCCCACCGAACATCGCCGCCTCACTGGCGAAACCGAACATCGCCGCTGCCCACCGAACCTCCCCGCCGCACCAGGGCCTACTCACCTCGCCACCTCACCGGGCCCGCTGAACCTCGCCACCCACCAAACATCCGCCCACCGGGACCTCCCACGCTTCGCCCGTTGCCCGGTCTCCACTCCCCGCGGTCTTCCACCATTGACTCTACTGACCCTCACCACTTCACCGCTCTCCAGCACACCGCAGCCATCGCGTTATCTGAATCCTGGACTCAGCACCGGGCCTGAAGTTTCCATGCTGCAGACTCAAACTCCCCTGGGTTTGACTGCGCTGGGTCCTAGTGCCAGTCCCCCCCAACCCTGGTAACATCAGTGGCTGTTCCACTGGGTCTTTCCCATCCCCCTCAAACCATGTAGCCCCAGCCCTTCCCCACCCACACTACAGTCCTCATACCCCCCTCCTACCTGACCACCCACCACGCCCCCACCAGATATTGCCTCGGCCTCAGTCCACTCACCTGCCTTTCTCCGGCCCCAACCCCCATCCTTGCCGTGCGTTCACCATCCCCCCTGACCTCCCCCTTTCAGATACCGAATAGCCTGTCCTCAGCAGAGGCCTCACCTTTGTCCCCCTCTGTTCCCACCTCAATGAGTTCCACGCCCGCCACAATTTTGAATTCTTCTTCCGTCGCCTCCGCCTCACAGCATTCTTCCATGGGAAGGAGTCCTCGTCCCCCATTGATGATCCCTTTTCCCATCTCCAATGGACCCCCTCCTCTCGAGCCCCCCGCAATCCCCAATACGGGCAGCCCGATACTCAGGCCCTCTTGCCGGGATGATGGAACTCCGACGTCGGAAAGGAAGAACACCCTCAGCTGCTATTACCTCCGAATCAGCCACTTCCGACCGGAGACTGCGGCTCCCGAAGTCCACAGGCTGAGCTGAGCGGAGATTCACACTGGCGGTCCTTGGCAAAGAGATCCCAGGGCTCTGCAATGTAGAAATCAGTGCGGCCCGAAGCTGGGAGCTCCACAAACCACAGCTCTGATGTTGAAGCAGCAGGTCCAAACAGCGATCCAGGTAAGGCATTGCCCGCTCCACGGTGAATCCAATATGTATTTTAAAACCAATTATTTAATGACAACATACAGTTGGATCTAAAAGTGTCACACTGTCACTGTCGGGTAGTCATGATCCTCTAGTCGTGGGGCTGGGGGATTGGGGGGGGGGGGCCTCACAAGTGAAATAGCCTAGGGCCTCTCTTCATCTAAATCAGGCCCTATGGTCAGCGTGGACTCGGTGGGCCGAAGGTCCTGTTTCCATGCTGCATCTCAAAACCAAGTCTTTAAATTGAACCAAATCAAATTAAATTCATTTACTCAATTAATAATGTTGAACTCGCACTCAAATCAAGAGCCAAGTCAAGTCAAGAGTGTTTTGTGAACACCATAATAAACAACTAAAAAGGATATTTATCTATCTATCTATCTATCTATCTATCTATCTATCTATCTATCTATCTATCTATCTATCTATCTATCTATCTATCTATCTATCTATCTATCTATCTATCTATCTAACTGGCTGTCTGTCTGTCCGTCTGTCTGTCTGTCTATCAATCTAGATATGCATATATACACACACACACACATACATATATATATATATATAGACACATATCAATATCTTCGACCCAATAATAGTACAAAGTTAATAAAAAATTGCCCTCAAGTCTATGTAGTTCATAACTTATTTGGAGGTTGTAGTGTTTAATAGTCTGAAGGTTGTAGGGAAGAATCTGCTGCTGTGACTGTGCATTACATTTTTCAGGCTCCTGTACCTTCTGCAGGGGTTAAGCCACATATTGCTGGCTAAATGCAAGTTAGATAACACATCTGAAAAATGAACGGAAGCTATTGCCTGGATCTTGTGACAAGGGTCAGGAGAAAGTTGATGCAGAGAATAAACACTACAATAGACCCCTGGCCTATTTTTCTCCTGCAGACTCAAGCAATTCTCTGAAAATTGAATGTGTGGACAAAATCTGAAGGGCAAGGACTTTGCTGTCTGTCTACCTGCTGTTACACAAATGGATTTTTCTCAATGCGGGGCCAACTCCACTGGATGGGCTGTAATGAAATGTATCAATGATATTATTAAACTCGCAGGAGAGAAAGTGATTCCCTGCACAGGGATCGCAATAACCTCCTATCTCTTCAAGTGTACATACACAATAAATTTGGTGGTGTCCTCGGTAAAAAGAAAGAAAAAACATGAACCTGCTGATGAGATTCAAGATGGGAGTGAATTTTGCATTCTATTGTCGGAGGTTAAGATAGGAACCTGGAACAGTACAGCAGATGAGCAGGCCCTTTGGCCCAGAATGTTTATGCTGAACATGATAAACTGATCTCTGCCTGCACATGATCTATATCCCTCCATTTCCTGCATGACCACGTGCCAATCTAAAAGGCTCATAAACTTTGCAATCATATCTGCCTCCACATGAACCCTGGCAGTGCGCGTTCCAGGCACTCACTGCGCTTGGTGTAAAAATCTTGTCCTGTGCATTTATATATTAATAAAACTCTCATCTTGTTTGTGTGTGTGTGTGTGTGTGTGTGTGTGTGTGTGTGTGTGTGTGTGTGTGTGTGTGTGTGTGTGTGTGTGTGTGTGTGTGTGTGTGTGTGTGTGTGTGTGTGTGTGTGTGTGTGTGTGTGTGTGTGTGTGTGTGTCTGCGCATGTGATCCCAGATCTAGTCCAAACGGCACACAATAGTGCTACAATTTTTGGACCACCTTACTCACAATTGTCCTGTGGTCTTTTGTATCAAGTTTCATGAAGATTGATGTAATATTTTACAAGTTATTCACATTTTTAACTTTACAAAACCCCACTTTGAGAACAATAACTTCAAATGCTGTGGCAGTTAGCAGCTATTACGTCACAATGGGATCTTATTTACATAAACTTATTTACATAGCTAGTCTGTTTCTTGCCCTTCTTGTTTCCAGCATTTCCCACTCCAGATCAGACAGCATCTGGGTGACACTGCTACCTCTATTGTAGTTCCCGATGCAAAAGCATGCTGCTTTCCTCTGTACCCCTTCTAGTTTGTCAATATGACCAGTTTTGTACGGGTCCCAGGCGCATGAAGCATATTCCAGTAAGAGTCTAACCAATGTTATATATGCTGTGGTTTTCACTTCCTTTGGGCAGAACCAGAGGTTTTGTTTAAGGAAACCTAGTGTCCAGTTGGCTTTAGTGACCGTGTTGTCCACGTGTTCCCCCCACGAAAGCTTGCTATCAAGATGAACTCCAAGGTATGGTTGTGAACTTGTACGATGAAGTATTTGTCCACAAAAGACGTAGTCTCGAGTATGTGGTTTCTCCTTGTTTGAAATGACCATAATTGAGCATTTGGTTGGGTTGAAGCTCATCTTCCATGTGTTTTGCCATAATTCCAAGGACAAGGTCTTCTTGTAAGGAGTTCATATCCTCTACATCAGTGACAGGTGTATATACAAGATAATCATCTGCGAAGAGTCTTGTTTTACAATTTATGTGTTCAGGTAGATCATTAATGTACATCAGGAACAACAGTGGTCTGAGGACCGTGCCTTGTGGTACTCCTGACAGTACTTGTTCTTCTAAAGAAATGTTTCCTTCAGTGGCCTCCCTCTGCATCTGGTTTGTGAGAAAGCCCTTAATCCAGTTATGTAGACTATTTCTGATGCCATAGTAATCCAGTTGCCCTAGGAACCTTTCATGAGGAACTTTATGGAACGCTTTCGAAAAGTCCAGGAATGCCATATGTATAGATTTCCCCTTATCTAATGCCCTTGTGATGTCGTCAATAGTGACAATAAGTTGTGTTTCCGTTGAATTTTCTGCACTCTGTCTGTGACATCCTGGATCCTGGCACCGGGGAGGCTTACGTGATTCCAAGATCTTACATGTAACACTGGTCAGTGAAACTGGTCTGTAATTCTCATGTGCATCCTTATTGCCCTTCTTAAATATTGCACAGATGTTTGCTTATACCTGTCCATACCTGCTGCTCGGAACTGTTAGGCATGACATCCTTCAAGAATTAGGTGGACAACAAGGATACAAATGAGAACCCGCCTTTCCAATAACATGTTCAAGCGTAGACGACAGGCAGTAATTGGTTTTGAAATTAAAAGGACAGCTTTGTAAACAAGCAGCACTGTGAACAGAGCACAGGCGCTGGTCCACAGCAGGAGGCTGCTCGAGTGATGTGGTCCGCAAACTGACATGGCTATGAAGTGTTCTCTTGCCTCAGTAAAATGGTGGGACTCTGTTAATTGGCCTACATCACACCAGGCAGCAGACACCTCCAGCTTAGGTATTTTATACCAGAGATACAGGGAACTGCACAGAATATAAAACATAAAACAGTATAGTATAGAAGCTGGGAGGCCATGTTGCAAAGTTGCACAGGACGTTGGTGAGGCCACATTTAGAGTATCGTGTTCGGTTCTGGGCACCATATTATATGAAAGATGTTGTCAATCTAGAGTGGATACAGAGAAGATTTACGAGCATGTCGCCAGGAATTGAGGGCCCGAGCTATAGAGATAGGGAGAGGTTGAGCAGGCTAAGACTCTATTCATTAGAGCGCAGGAGGATGAGGGATAATCTTATAGAGGTGTATAAAATCATGAGAGGAGTAGATCGGAGAGTCGCACAGCCTCTTGTCCAGTGTAGGGGAATCATGAACCAGAGGACATAGGTTTAACATGAGGGGAGAAACATTTAATGGGAACATGAGGGGTAACATTCACACAAATGGTGGTGGGTGTATGGAATGAGCTGCTGGAGGAGGTAGTTGAGACAGGTACTATTGCAACGTTTAAGAAACAATTAGATCGGTACATGGATAGGATAGGTTTGGAGGGATATGGGCCAAATGTCTGCAGGCGGCACTAGTGCAGATGGGACATGTTGGTAGGTGTGGGCAAGTTGGGCCGAAGGGCCTTTTTCCATGCTGTATGACTCGATGACTCTATGAGAACAGCACAGGAACAGGCCCTTCAATGTCCGTGCCGAAAATGTTGCCAAGACCATTTCTTACCTGTCTGCACATAATCTACTGCCCTAAAAAAAAACTAGAGAGAGGTAGTTTATCTGAATCCGAGTTGCATCAGTATGGAAATGTCACCTCGTCAACACTATAAGGTAGACACAAAGTGCTGGAGTAACTTAGCAGGTCAGGCAGCCATCCCTGGAGAAAATGGATGGGTGATGTTTAGACTCAGTCCTGACCTAAAACGTCACCCATCGTTTTTCTCCGGAGATGCTGCCTGACCGGTTGAGTTACTCCAGCACTATGTGTCTAATCTTCAGTATAAACATGCATCTGCAGTTCCATCTTGCACAATACTACAAGGTGTTCACTGCAGGCACTGAGTCCTCCTGTTTGATCTCCATTCTGTGCCTTAGATCTAATCATTATGGCTACTCCGACACCGCTCTTGGATGAAACATCGCTCTAGATGGAAACTTTGAAGCTGCAATCATTCTCAGCATGATATGAGGAGGTTTTTTTTTTTTAACGATTACCACATAAAACATATGTTTGATTTTGAGAGGTTATGGGATGTGAAAGAAAGGTTGCAACTGCTTTCATCCCTTTGTCCTCTTCCCTTGAGAAAGATGTTGAAACAGAGGAAGGATTTGCACACTGATTAGCCTACAGAAAGGTTTGAGTCCGTTCTTCTTATTACCAAAGCCTGTCGATGGGAACGGTTAATCCAATATTCCAGGAGGCATTTGTGGGCTTTCACATCTTCTCAAAGCAAGTGCTCTTTCAAATGTCAGACCAAAATATATTAAAACATCAGTAAAAGAAGCAAGAGTAGATCGCTCTCCCTCCATTGTGTATTTCACCATTCAAACTCTGTCGCAGTGCTACGTTCATAGAACAGTACAGCAAAGGCACAGGCTCTTCACCCCACCATGTCTCTGATGACCATGATGTCAAGTTGGACACCGAGTTGTGGAGTAACTCAGCGGGACCAGCAGCATCTTTGCAGAAAAAGGATGGGCGACGTTTCAGGTTGGGACCCTTTTTTAAACTGAAGAACGTGAGGCAGCCTGATGAGGGTCCCGACCCGAAACATCACCCATCCTTTTTTCTCCAGAGATGCTGCCTGATCCACAGAGTAGCTCCAGCACTTTCGTATGGATTATCATCTGCAGTTCTTTCCTACACATGATACCAAATTTAAATGTTGCCCCTCTCACCTTAAAGCCATGCCCTCTAGCCCTTGACATTTATGCCCTGGGAGAAAGGTTCTGACTCTCTACCGTATCTGTGCCTCTCATAATTTTGTGTACTTTCATCAGGTCTACCCTGAACCTCCAAAACTCCATAGAAAATAATCCAAGATTGTCCAACCTCTCCTGCTGGAGTAACTCAGGGGATCAGGCAGCATCTCTGGAGAGCATACATTGATGACAATTCTGGTTGGGATTCATCTTCAGGCTAATTATGGTGGTGGTGGTGGTGGGGTGCGGGGAGAAGGCTAGAAGAGAGGAGAGCAGGACAAAGCCTGGCAAATATAGGTGGATACAGGTGAGGAAGGTGTTTAGATAGGCAGATGGTTGGACAAAGTTGGAAAAAGGCCAGAGATGAAAAGACAGAAGGTGTGAGACAAAAGCCAGGAGACTAGAATCAAGATAGACTATCAGACATGATTATATTGAATGATCGAATAAAGTTTGGTCCCATTGTTCTTTAGACTAGGATGCAAGAACACTGTAAATGCAAATATGAACAAAACCATGAAATTCTGAAGGCTCAGCAGACCTATGGGAAAAGAAACAGTTAACATTTCAGATCTGGAACCCTTTGACAGAACATGGAAAATGACAAACAAGTTAATGTGGGTTCGTCTATTTTCTCCCGAGATTCTGCCTGACCCACTGAGGTACTCCAGCAGTATGTGCCCAGCTTAGTGTGGGTTAGCCTATGTTCTCCAGAGAAGTTGCCCGATCCGTTGAGTTACTCCAGCACTTAGTGTCTTTTTGTTTTAAATTCGTGCAGGTGGCAGAGAAGCTTAGAAAAGGTCCAATGGTTAGTCAAAAGGAACTTTTCTGTTAGGGGGGCAATTTAGAAAGGACACATGCACAGGTGAAAGGCTGTTTAACGTTAGCAACCTCTGTGGCTGCTACCTTTGGCAAATAGAGATGACTAGGCTAATTACTGCCTCCTAATAAGACGAGAATAATTAAGGAATAAGTTGAAACCCCATTACGTTTTAATGAGTCAGGATCCATTTTGAATTTTGGTAAAATCAAACACTGAGACAAATCCCTCAAAGTTAAACAAATAAAGCTGCACATGTTTAAGATTATTTCAGCTCCTTTAATATTGCATAATGTTAATACACTGCATTACAATTGTCGATGCTGAGCTTGTGGTGATTTATTTTGGAGATATTAAAAATGCTTTATTCATTTACACACACCACGATTTAAGCGGGAGTCAAATTCACAGCAGATGGAGGTTACCTTTTATTTAATATTCAATCCAATATATCCTATTGAATAATGAATATGGTACTTTGTAAATCAGTTATCATAAATTAGCTGTTTAAAAAAAAAGGAATATTATTTTCAAGTCAAAAAAGGATCACACGGTTAGAGGAAATTGTCATGTCAGTGGAAAAGTTTGTACCTGAAGTCATAGCTTCTTTGATATTAACTGGAGTGATCTTCAGCGGAAACAAAATGCTGCTAGAAATTAACGGGTCAGGCAGCATCTGCAGAGACACTACCCATTACCCTTGAGAAGCCACCCTGCTATAGGAAAGATGTTGCCAGGCTGGAAAGCAGAGAGGATTTATAAGGATGTTGCCTGGACTCGAGGGCCTGAGTTTGGGTTTATTCCTATGGAGGGCAGGAGTATGAGGAGTGATCTTATGGAAGAGTACAAAATCATGAGAGGAACAGATAGGGTAGATACACAGAATAATGTACCCAGAGTAGGGGAATCGAGAACCAGTGGATATAGGTCTAACGTGACGGGGGAAAGATTTAATAGGAACCTGAGGGGCAACTTTTTACACAAAGGGTGGTAGGTTTATGCAACCTATTGCATAAGCAGGTACTTTGAAGCAGGTACTATCACAACGTATAAAAAACATTTGGACAGGTACATGGATAGGATAGGTTTAGAGGGATATGGGCCAAACGCAGGCAGGTTGGACTAGTGTAGGTGGGACATCATGGTTGGTGTTGGGTGAGTTGGGTGAAGGGCCTGTTTCCACGCTTTATGACTATGACATTTGACAGAATAACCTCTGAAGTCCTTTCTGCCAACCATCTGCCTATCAACACCCCTCCCTCCCCCCCTCATCCACTCCCCCTAACCTGCAACCAACTATTACCGCCACATTTTGTCTTGACTTTCCCCCTTCTACAATCAGTCTGAGCAATTCTTCAGACTGATCGTAAGGGTGTAAAGAAAGCTTGAAGAGGGAGGGGCAGGCCAAAGTGTGGCAGTTAATAGATGAACACAGGCCGGAGGGGATTTATCTCAAACTCAAACATCTCCTCTCCATGTTCTTTAGAGATGCTATCTGATCCGCTGAGTTACTCCAGCACTTTTATGTATTAACTAGCTTCTGCAGTTCCTTGTTTCTCTGTGACAATAATAAACCAATACAAATATGAACAATATCGATCTCTCCGCCAAAGCATTCATAATATCATGTCATAGGACCAGAATTATGTCATTTGGCCCATCACATCAACTTTCCCATTCAATCTTGGCTGATCTATCTTTCCCAATCAACCCCATTCTCTTTTCCTCTCCACATAACCCTTGACACCCTTAATATTCAAGAATCTGTCAATCTTCACCTTAAAAATACTCAGACTTGGCCTTCACAGCTATCTGTGGCAATGAATTCCACAGATTCACCACCCTCTGACTAAACAAATTCCTCCTCATCTCCTTTTTAAATGATGTGGTTGTACAAATTAATGACTCCACTGCTTTTATCCAGCATGCTTCAAAGCGCAAAGTTATAGAAGTGTACTATCTTTATATTTTATATTCTTGGTGTTTGTAATACTTGAGATATTTAACTTTTATACTTTGTATCTTAAAGCTTTGGAAACTCTGCATGATTGTACTCTATGTGAAGGCCTTTGTCCCTTTATTCTGGTTTGATTGTTTTTCTAAGAGATAATGGAGGCCCAAGATTCTCTTGCAGCCAATAGCCAAGGGGAAGACATGTGGTTTAAATAAGGGTGGATTACAGAATGGAAAATAACTGGGAAGGGGGTAAATGCAAGTGATTGTTTATTGCTAAGGGAATGTTTGCAAGTGATTGGTTATTGGTAAGGGAATGTCTGCAAGTGATTTGGTATGGAAATGCACCGGGGGTGGGACATACAGAGTTAAACATGCCATAAAAGGGGGCAGCTCTTGGTTTGGAGTGAACTCTCAAATGATTTACCCTTTGAGTGTCCCAGCCTCGATTTGCAAATAAAGGTTTGTACTTCTTGAAGAATTCTCTGCATCGCTCGATTTAATTTTGAGTATCAAGAACCACAACAAAGTTCATAGCTCCGTCCAATAAATATTTCCCAGCTGCTTTTCTCAAACAACGGTTGCAAAGGTAGCAAGAGATGTTTATGTTCATGTCATAGGAGCAGAATTAGGTCATTCGGCCCATCAAGTCTACTCAATCAATCATGGTTGATCTATCTATCCGTCTCAACCTATTTCTTCTGCCTTCTCCCCATAATCCCTGACACCCTTACTGAACAAGAATCTGTCAATATCTGCCTTAAAAATACTCAATGACTTGGCCTTCACAGCCACCTGTGACAATGAATTCCACAGATTCACCACCCTCTGACTATATAAATTCCTCGTCGTCTCCTTTTTAAAAGTTCGTCCTTTTATTCTGAGGTTGTGCCCTCTGGTCCTAGACTCTCCCACTAGTGCATCTTCTCCATATCCACTCTGTCCAGGCTTTTCACTATTCTCCCTTTTCCTATGCCAAATGGGTTGGACATATCTCATGAGAATGTGACAGTAGCAAAATTAAATGTGCTAATGTTGCCATGTATCTATGTGTGTACATCCCACCTATCGTGCCCATCGCAGTAAACCGTGTGAGTGACTCCTCATGACTCATCGTGCTTCTGAACCATTGTTGCCACTGTGTGTACACATTTTTATGTCATTCATTTATTACATCATTGAATTTTTTACTATGATAGCGAACGTTATCGCAGTTGGAAATGTTCTTGTCAGATTACACCTCTGGGATTCAGAGGTATGGATCAGAATACAGCACAAAGCCCAGGCAGCACAATGATTTACTTTCTGGCATCTTTCATCCTCCTCAATAATTTTACAGCAATGGCAGCAACAATATTTACATCGTATCCTTAATACAACTGAGATGCCTCACAAGGAAGTAATCAAATTTATAATCACAACAGGTCATGTAAGGGGCTATTCACAGAGATGACAAAAGGCTTAGATGAAAGTTCTAACAAAAAGAGTGCAATAGGTTAGAGACATTTATTTAGAGAGGGCTTAGTTTCAAGAGGTTAAATGCTTGGCTCTCATTGGTGGTGTGACTACATTCAAGAAAGATCAAGGGGGCTGAATTTCAGTTCATGAGCAATAGTAGCAGAATTAAGCCATTTGGCCCATTGCATCTACTCCACCATTCAACCATAGCTGATCAAGCTTACCTTCACAACCCCATTCTCCTGTTTTCACCCAGTATCCTGTGACACCCCTACTTATCAAGAACGTCAATCAGCAATTTAAAAATACACAATGACTTGACCTCCACAACTGTCTGTGGCAATGAATTGCACAGATGAACAACCCACTGACAAAATAAATTGCTCCTTATCTCCTTTTATTCTGCTATCTCCAATCTAAAGTTAAGCCCAAGAGGGCGGAAAATGGCACAAAATGCTTGAGGAATTCAACGGGTTAGGCAGCATCTCTGGTGAACATGGATGGGTAACGCTTCTTCTGACAGATTGTGTGAGGGGGGGGGGGGGGGAGAAAGCTGGAAGAGAGGAGGAGCAGGACGAAGCATGACAGGTGGACACAGGCAAGGGTGGGTTTTGATAGGCAGATGGTTGGAACAAAAGCTAGAGTTAAAATGAGGAGAGAGATGGGTTAGAGGATTGAAGGAGATTAGAGAGAGGGGGAGAGATCTATAATGAATCAGTGGTGGTGGTGGACGCATAGGGTGGTTTACCCGGCTTAGGATCAATGATGACAAGAAAGTTATGAGCAGTCTGGTATAAGAATAGATCCAGTGTACAAGACACAGAGATTGGAGCCAAGAACCTGGACCAGTTTGAGATCAATTTGTGCGATCACGGACGTTGGTTCATGGTTGCCATCCCAACTTTGCCCCCTAGTCTTGCGGTTATATTAACCGTGCAACTCCCAAGTTGTTGTTGCCATGGCTATGCAGTGATCTATCAACAATGGCTAAGCTTCAGGCAAAAGACTCACACACGACCAAGCCTTTTTCCCAAACCTCTGATGACTAAAGAGTGTAAAATCATGAGGGGAATAGAATGGGTAAATGCACAGTCTTTTACTCAGGGTAGGAGAATCAATAACCATAGGTGAGAGATTTAATCAGAACATAAGAGGTGACTTTTTCTCATAGTTAGCAGGAAGCATAGTTAGCATGTGGCAAGAGTTAGCATGTGGCAAGGCATCCAGGCCATCACATACTATAGACCCACCAACACCACCCCCACATCCAGCAACGCCTCCTTCCTTGAGGAGCTTAACCACTTCTATGGCCACATCGACAGGGACAATCTAGAGACAGCCATCAAGGCTGGGCTCCCTGCCGATCACCAACCCCTCACCCTCACCCCCTACGACGTGTACGTGGCACTGAGTAGGACTAATGCATGTAAGGCTGCTGGCCCTGACGGCATCCCCGGGCGCTCCTCAGGACCTGTGCTGCGCAGCTGACAGATGTCTGGACCGACATCTTCAACCTGTCACTTGCCCAAGCAGTTGTCCCCACGTGCCTTAAAACCACCTCCATCGTGCCGGTGCCAAAACACTCCACTGCGGCAAGCCTCAACGACTTCCGCCCAGTTGCACTTACCCCCATCATCACCAAGTGCTTCGAGATTGCTTCACATTGGATACCCCCCATATTGACTGCCAATCACCCCTCCCCCCCAGACACTCCTCCCACAGGAAAAACATTATGACTGTATGCATGTAAATAGATGTAAATAGATTTATTTATTCAGATTCTATGTCACTCTTCCAGGGAGATGCTAACTGCATTTCATTGTCTCTGTACTGTACACTGACAATGACAATTAAAGTTGAATCTGAATATGAAACTGGAAGGAACTGCAGATGCTGATTTACACAGAAGATAGACTCAAAGTGCTGGAGTAACTCAGCAGGTCATCAGCATCTCTGGAGAAAATGTTTTGGGTTGAAACTGTTCTTCACGCTGAAAGTAGAGGTGGGGGGAACTGAAGGTAGGAAAGAGAGAGGATGTATGAAACATACTGCCAGAGAGGGCAGTTGAGACAAGTACTATAACAACATTTTTTAAATACTTGGATAGGAACGGTTTTTAGAGAAATACAGATAAAATTTGTGCAAATGAGATTGGCTTAGATGGGGCATGGGCAAGTTGGGCTGAAGGGCCTGTTTCCATACTCCATGACTCTATGACATTATAGAGATTATTGAAATACTTAGCAATAATTAAAAGTTATAGAAATTAATTAAAAATGAAAACATGATAGATTTAGTTGAGAACACTATTACTTCATGTGAATGACTTTAAAGTATTCATTTTAATTAAACAGAGCAATAGAGACAATCCTTTCTGCAGGTGTTATGCATCTCTCGATATTACAGCAATGACTGTGATGGACAATACAGTGCAAGTGAGCGCCATCTATGTTGGCTGGCACAGTAGTGCAGCGGTAGAGCTGCTGCCTCACAGTGCCAAAGACCCACGTTAAATCCTGACTACAGGTGCTGTCTTTATGAAGTTTGTACATTCTCCCTGTGATCGCGTGGGTTTTCTCTGGGTGCACTCATTTCCTCCCACACTCCAAAGACATATAGGCTTGTAGGTTGATTTTACTTCGGAGTCACGTGAGTGACTACGTGAAGAGCCCGCTCAGCACGCATGCACGGCATTACGTTCAGCAGTGCAACAGCGACCGCATCGGGAGTCAGACGCACCCGCTACAGGGTGAAAGAACGGACCGTCAGGTAAGCGCTGAGGTCGGGTTTGCTTTCACAGGAGAGCCTTCTGCTTTTCAGGCAGAGAAGAAAGGCTCTTGGACAAACCTGTCCCCCGCTCGGCTCCACGGAGGAGCGTTCCATCTGGGGGAGGGGCAGCAACAAGGCGGTAGGACCACTTACCGGGCGCTCCGCTATCCCGACACCGTGCCGAGCCCAGTCCGCTAGCGCCTGAGCAGCGGGCTGGAAGTAAAGCCACGGAAGAGGCGTCCGGCCGGTGGCTTCCAACTTGTCGGACGGGGACGTCTCTCCACCCGACCGGGGGAGAGACAGCCGCCTGAGCCGCTTGGAGCGGCTCCTGGAGCAGGAGCTCCAGCGAGACGTACTTCGTGAGGGGCGCTCTCGCAGGGGGAGTTCAGGCACTTCCTCCACAGTGCCTTGTGCACTGCCCATTGCTTCCTCCTTACCCAAGGGTAGCTTTGGTGACCAGGACTGGGTTGGTCAAGAAGAGTGGACGATGGCTGAAGATCTCGGGAGTATGCAAGGGGTGCAGGAACAAGAAGAGCTGCTAGGTGTGGTGAACCGCTACGTGGCAGCCCCACGTGCAGGAGGCCATTAAAGGCCAAACTAGCGGCCGGCATTAACCACCTCTCCAACAGGCCCCTACAGGAGAGGTGGTCAATGAGGCTTTAAAAACGTATACAGCTCCAGAGAACTGTGAGTCCCTTAAAGTGCCGGCTGTAAACAGCCAAAAGTGGGGGCACGTTGGGGCAAATATTCGGAACCAGGAGCTAAAACTGCAGCGGATCCTCAGGCTCCTGACGTCAGCCATCACATCGTTTGCTCGTTCCGTGGACAAATATGGAGATGACCACAACCTTCGTAAACAAATAATAAGACCTGCCATAAAATACTAAATTTGCGGGGTTGTGCATACCCCAGCCACTGAGCCAGACCCACTGCTCTTTGGCAAAAACCTCACAAAGCATATGAAGGATATGGAAGAGGCTTTAAAAAACTTTCGGTCTCATGAGGGCAGGCCCGGAATGAGCAAACCAAAAACAATAATTCCTAAGCATAATTCCCCATCGCGTCCATCAGTTGACGTTTACCATATGGGACTGGTGTAAAGCTCGGGTTCCGCACTCTATCCCTGGAAGTCTTCTTTAGACCAGGGCCCAGAGCGGACCCCATGGAAAATGCGCCACCCCCCAACATCACCGCCACGTCAGACAACGTGCAAGACTCGTTGGACCGGCAGGAAACAGAAGAATACCCATAACCATGGAGGTAGGTGGGTCTGGTTCCTACCAGCATATAGAAAATAGGGGCTTAATACTAACAGGGGGGAGATTACACCTGTTTTAAGAAGCACGGGAGTCTATCACGAGTGATCAGTATATACTCAATGGCATTAGTGGATACATTTATTATTGTCACATGAATAGTGAAAATATTTATTTGCTATCCAAACAAAAATCAGATAATACTATACATAAATACAATCAAGTGAAACTCAAGTACAATAGGTAGAACAAAGGGGAAGATAAAGAATGCATTGTAGCGCACCAGTTCCATAGACAAAGCCCAATGTCCACTATGGGGTAGAGATGAATCAGCGAGTACCCGAGCTTATGGAAGGACTGTTTGGAAGCCTGATAACAGAGGGGAAGAAACTGTTCCTGAGCCTTGGAGACTGAAATCCCCAAGCATGCCCTCCTCTTCCCATAAATAATCCAAAGTTAATAGACAGGTTTAAATGAAAACTCATTCTTGGGGAAATAACTCCTGGGAAACTCTTTTTGCATAATGCAGCTTATACAAAGTAAAACAGTTAGAGCCTCTGAAATCCATTACCATTTTTATTGCACAAGTCTATTTTTACGCAATTGACTTTGATGTACTGCTGACCTTGGCAAATGAAAATATGCATCCTGTTACTTTTCATATGCAAATTCTCTTTAATATTACTTTACCAACTTGTGTTGCCAAAATTTGATTACGGCTTGAGATTTGTATGAATCCAGATGTGTGTTTGTGTGTTCAACATGAGCGGGGGAAGGCATAGTTACACAGGAGTACCGCAACTAGTGTGGCACAGTGGCGCAACGGTAGAGCTATTGGCTCCTTGCAGTGCCAGTGACCCAGGTTCAATCCTGACTATGTGTGCTGTCTGTACAGTTTGTATGTCCTCCTTGTAACCCCTGTGCCGGTTTACTCTGGGTGCTCTGGTTTATACCAAACTCTAAAGACATCCAGGTTTGTCGATTAATTGGCTTTGGTAAGTTGTGAAATTGTCCCTCGTGTGTAGGATAGTGCTAGTTTATGGATGATCACTGGTCAGTGTGAACATGGTGGGCCAAAGGGCCTGTTTCCATGCTGTATCTCTCATAGACTAAAGTCTAAAGTTGCACTGGTACACATAACCTCTATTGTCCACGGCGACCATGTAAATTTGGCCTTTTCCACCATTAATCGTATTGAGTTACAGAGCAAGGGCCATTTCGCAAACAAATCAAGGCTTTTCCTCCCCCTCAGTTCCCCCAAATTTCTCAGGAACAGTTTCTTCTCTGTTATCAGGCTTCTGAAAGGTCCATCAATAAGTTCATGTTTATCAGTCATCGGAGCAGAATTAGGTAATTCAGCCCATCGAGTCTACTGCCATCCAATCATAGTTGATCTATCCTTACCTCTCAACCCCATTTTTTCATAAATTCATGTTCAAGTCATAGGAGCAGAATTAGACCATCAGCCCATCAAATCTACTCTGCCCTTCAATCATGGTTGTTCTATCTTTCTCTCTCAACTCCATTCTCCTGCCTTCTCCCCGTGACCTACAATACCAAACCTAAAAGCTGCTTAAAGGCCACTATCGCATCTGCCTCCAGCACCATCAAATCTGGCAGCACGATTCCACCTGCCCCCTTGGTGTAAAAACACTTGCCCCGCACATCTCTTTCAAACCTTACCCCTCTCATCCTTTAAGCATTGCCCGCTAGTCCTTGACATTTCTACCCTGAGTAACCAACTCTACTCACCGCACTATGTGTGTTGAGACTGAAACCAATCATCCATGCTTGCACACAAAGGTGGCAACTGTACCTTTCCGAACAGAAAGCTCCCGCCGGCCGGCATCCCAGGAACGTCGCGGGTTCAGTAGATTGGAAACACCTTCCAATTAGAGGGCGGTGACGCGGGGCTTGCATGGGATTCAGCCGGGACTGTGTCTGAAAGGCTGCAGCCTTCTATTGTAGGTTACCATGGTATCAATAAGTTCCAAGTTAATTAATAAACTACTGTTACCTTGCTTACTCCACTGTGGTAAAAATTGGTGACGAGGGTAGGATACATGGATCAGTAACTACAATCCTGTTGCCCACTGAACCATAATGCAACATGAGAACGTGGGAGAAAAATGTATCTCTAACCTCGAGCACTTACTGACTTCTGTAGAAATGGTTCCATTGACGTTGATTGAACTTGAATGAACTGGGGAGAGAGCTGCTGTGCTGGGCATCGGTTACAGGACCCGGCGGACTGCAGCCTATAAGGGGGAGACTACCGAGTGGGCCCCTGCTCGTTCCTCAAAGACCAGGGGTACTGGGAGGATGAAGCTGTTGGCGACGATGGAAGTGACAGACAAGGAGCAAGGCCGGTGGGAGAGTGTACCAGGGTCAGTAGGCGTATCGCATCCAATGAAGGCGACATTGGATGCCCGCAACAGCCAGGGACTTGAATGGATCGGGCACCGCTCATAGGAACTAGAGCACAGACTAGACTTTGAAAATGGTGCTACAACATGGCGCCTCTTGCATGCGGGCTCAGTAAACTACATCTGTACAGTTGCTAATTGAGGATGAGATTAGGCGTGACAACACTCTACTGGACTGCATAAAAGAAAAGAGGTTCACTGTGTGTTTGCACATGTGACGATGAAACACCCATTGAACCTGGATAAAGTGAATGTGGAGAGGATGTTTCCACTAGTTCGAGTCTAGGACCAGAGGCCACAACCTCAGAATAAAAGGACAAACCTTTTGAAAGGAGATTAGGAGGAATTTCTTTATTCAGAGGGTGAAGTCTGTGGAATTCATTGGCATAGACGGCTGCGGAGGCCAAATAAATGGATATTTTTAAAGCGGAGATTGACAGTCGCTTGATTAGTACGGGTGTCAGAGGTTATGGGGAGAAAGCAGGAGAATGGGGTTGAGAGGGAAAGATAGACCAGCCATGACCGAATAGCGGAGTAGACTTGATGGGCCGAATGGTCTAATTTTGCTCCGAGAACTTATGAACATGAACTTATTGAAGCATGTAGCCATCTGCGTCCAACTAAAGGCCAACATATTTGCTTGCACTTAATATCGAAGACCAAACCCAGCTTTCACCCCTCCTCCCACTGTCATGTTTGCTTGTAAGAAGAGCAACATTTTGGAAAATAAAATCCAAAGTGATCACTCCTTTTTTCTATTCCTTCGAATACCTGATTCAAGCACAATACTTAAATATATTATTCTGATCTCGCTATAAAATATATCTTCAATTATTCATGCTTTCTCAGTTCAATGCACAGAATATGCTCAATCCAAGCTAATTTCTGCCTAAGGACAGCAGCACATGTCAAAAGTCCAATATGTTGTACATTACCATCTTATAATATATACATGATGCCGAAATGTAATGCAGTTCTTCATTAAAAATGATCTAATATTTGAATTCTATTGCCATCAAATTGAAATTCCTCAAGGTCCTATTCCATTGACTAAACCATTGCATCAAAATGGTTAGGTGATGGGTTATACATTTCTTGACTACCCTAAAAATTTCCACCACCTACAAGATAGACTTGTCCCATTCCTTCTTCTCCCTGCTACACTTCAGGCAAAAGTCTGAACACCACCAGACGCAGGAACAGCTTCTTCCCCCTCTGTTATCAGGCTTCTGAATGGTCCTTCCATAAGTAAGCATACAGTCCCTATTCACCTCTACCCCATAGTGGATACTGGACTAGTGGATGCTGAGAACTATAATCTGCACTCTGTATCTTCCCTTTGTTCTACCTGTTTTTACGTTTGGCTTATTATATTTATGCATGGTTGTATCTAAACAGATTTGAGAGCACACAAAACAAAGCCTTTCACTGTACCTCGATACACATAAACTAAAACCTAAACCTAGATAGAACAGGCAACACGGTGGCGCAGCAGTAGAGTTGCTGCCTCACAGCACCACAGACTCGAGTTCCATCCAGTCTGTATGGAGTTTGTACATTCTCCCTGTGACCACGTGGATTTTCTCTGGGTGTTCCGTTTCCTTCCAAGTTCCAAGGATGTGCAGGTTTGTAGGTTAATTGACTTCAGTAAATTGTCCCTAGTGTGTCGGATGCAAACCTGGGATAACATAGAACATAGGGTGATCGTTGGTCGGCAAGGACTCGGTGGATCGAAGAACCTGTTTCCACGCTGTATTTCTAAACAAAATTAAGCTAAGTCAGAAGATTAAACTAGTTGCAGGAGTAGGCCATTTGACCCTTCGAGCCAGCACTGCCATTCAATGTGATCATGGATTATCATCCACAATCAGTACCCCGTTCCTGCCTTCTCCCCATATCCCTTGACTCCGCTATCTTTATCTAACTCCTGGGTAGCCTGCACACCCACACCCTTGATGGAGAAGGGGCCAGGGATGTTCCTCTCCTCCTACAGTCCATCACTAACTCCTTAGTTTGTGGAGATATATAACACACTGATTGTTCGATACATTTGCCACTGACCTCTTTTTCTGCCCTTAGACTCACTTCTGAACTCATTGTCCCTTCACCTTTCCCGAGTCACCAATGCTCTCTCTCCATCTTTACACCACCCTTGTCATCCTGCTAGTTTCACAGTTCGTATCCCATCATTATCACACTTCCACAGACACCAATGGACCATTGTGGGTTCCATCTTTCAGGTCATTGGTGCTGGCTTTGATTTGTTCCTTACCTTTTCATACCCCTTGTTTCCAAAACATCATCCATTCCTTTACTCCACACATGCTGGCTGACCCTCTGAGTTATTTCAGCATTTTGTGTCTATCTTCGGTGTCTGTACTGACCAGTGATCACCGCGTCCACTAGTTTTATCCGACACACTAGGAAGAGTTTATATAGGGTAAACTAATCTACAAACCTGCACATCTTTGTGTGGAAGGAACGCAGAGCACCTAGAAAAAAACCCATGTGGTCACAGGGAGAATGTACAAACAGACAGCACCAGTAGTCAGGATCCAATCCGGGTGTCTGGCGCTGTAAGGCAGCAACTCTTCTGCTGCACCACTGTGCCGTCCTGATGGCACTGTGAAGGACTCAATGCTGTTCATATCTGGCATCTCAGCACTAACTCAGCATGCTAAGAGGCCTTTCCCCCCTAAATCTTGTGCCAATAATTCTTCTATCTGTCCTCCAATAAATCATTTTTTAAAGTTCCCAGATTTTCCAAAATAGAACAATACTCCATTTAAAGGGAAAAACACAAAGTGCTGGAGTAACTCAGTGGATCATACAGCATTTGCAGAAGGAAATGGTCAGATAGCGTTTCGGGTTGGGAGCTTTCTGCCGACTGACCCTGATAGTCACCTATCCATTTTACCCCTTTCCCCTTCCCTTTTCTCCTATATTCCTTGTTCTGGTTTCACAATTTGCCCCTTGTCTGTTATTTCTTATCAGGCAACTGAACAATCGGAGAGTGGGCCTGAGCTACCATCTACCTCATTGAAGGCCCTCAGACTACCTTTAATTGGACTTTGCTGGACTTTATCTTGCATTAAACGTTACTCCCTTTATCTGTACACTGTGGATGGCTCAATTGTAATCATGCATAGTCTTTCTGCTGACTGGTTGGCATGCAACAAAAAGCTTTTCACTGTACCTCGGTACATGTGACAATAAACTAAACTAAACTAAACTAAAGTAAACTCTTCAATCCTTGTCCAATACTTTCTGTCTTTTCATCTCCGGCCTTTGTTCAACCATCTGCCTATCAACCCTCTTCCCCCTCACCTGTATCAACATTACCTGCATGCTTTTTCCTGCGCCCTCCTCTTTTCCAGCTTTCAGCACCCCCCATCCCCCCCCCCACCCCCCCAACATTCAGTCCGAAGAAGGGTCCTGACCCAAAGCATCACATATCCAAGTTCTCCAGAGGTGCCGCCTGACCGGCTAAGTTACTCCAGCACTTTGTAACTTTTCTTTGTAAATCAGCACCTGCAGTTCCTTGTGACTCCTGCTTCAGTTTGTTATGTTCTTATAATTCAATAATTAACATGCATGTTTCTTCTTGCAGTGGGATTTTTGCAGAGAGGGTACTTAAAAATAATAAAAAGTGACAAAGCATGCCAACAAAATCATCTATTGCTGAGCATTAAATATGATCAATTTATCACATTCAAATTCATTTTAGATTTGCAATTTATCTGAGATCCATTGCTATAAATGTGAGATTGTTATACATATGGAATGAGTAAACTATGGAGCGCATACTGAATAATTCTGGTCAGCAAGTAATTGCAAGACTTACGTTTTTCAACATCATTAAGAGTTGCTGAAGCAAAGCTTGGATGTTCTATAGGTATTACCTCTGCTCCAAAATTTACCAACAGTTTGGAAGAGAAACTATGAGAGGAGACGAAAACATTGAGACCCAGGATAGTGCAAATGCTGAAATCAGTGGATGGTCACAGTCTTTTCCCAGGGTGGGGGAGTCTAAATCTAGAGCTAACGTTCCCAACCAGGGGTAAATTTGTTGATTCTGGATTTGTACATATTTTTTCTCATTAACTGACTGTGTTTGGTTCTGGTATACCGGTATCTGTTCATCATTAGTTGTTCATAAATAAGTGAAATAACATTGTTATGTGCTATTAAAGTTGCCAGGAGTAAACGGGACAAAAAAGGTTGTGAATCTCTGATATGCAGGGCTTAGAACAGAAGGGTACAGCAAAGAAACATGCCCTTTGGCCCACAATGACCAATGGGCAGCACAGTTGCGCAACGGTAGAGTTGCTGCTTTATAGTGCTAGAGACCCGGGTTCGATCCTGGCTGCGGTTGCTCTCAGTATGGAATTTGTATGTTCTCCCTGCGACCACGTGGGTTTTCTTCAGGTGCATTTCCCTCCCACACTCCAAAGGTGTACAGGTTTGTCATTTAATTGGCTTCTGTAAAATTTTAAATTGTCCCTAATGTGTAGGATAGTGCAAGTGTATGGAGATTGCTGGTCGGTGCGCACTCAGTGAGTCGAAGTACCTGGTTCCACTGGATCTCCAAAGACCGTGCTGAATATAATGCCAAGATAAAATAATTTATTTGCCTGCACATGATCCATGTCTCTTCTTTTTCTGAGCATCCACTGGAATAAGGAGAGAGGGTGAAGATTTAATGGAAAACTGAGGGATAAGTTTTTCATACAGGGGTTGGAGTATATGGAAGGAGCTGCCGGAGGAAGTGATAGGGATGGGTACAATTTCATTGTTTAAAAGACATTTGGACACTTTCATGGATAGGAAAGGAGTAGGGAGTTATGGACCAATTACAACAAGTGGGACTAGACCAGGAAGCTGGGAGGATATATTGCAGTTCTATAAGATGTTGTTGAGGCTGCATTTAGAGTATTGTGTTCAGTTTTTGGAACCATGTTATAGGAAAGACGTTATCAAGCTGGAAAAGGTGCAGAGAAGATTTACGAAGATGTTGCCAGGACTCGAGGGCTGAACTATAGGGAGAGATTGAGCAGACTAGGACTCTATTCCTTGGAATGCAGGAGGATGAGGGGTAATCTGAAAGAGGTGTACAAATTCATGAGAATAATAGATTGTGTAGATGCACAGTCTGTTGCACAGAGAACCAGAGGACATAAGTTTATGGTAAGGGGCGAAATAATTAATAGGAACCAGAGGGAGAACTTTTTCACACAAAGGGTGGTGGGTGTATTGAATGACTTGCCAGAGGAGATAGTTGAGGCAGGTACTATTGCAAAGTTTAAGAAACATTTGGACAGGTACATGCATAGCGCAGGTTTAGATGGATATGGGCCAAACGCAAAGTCGGACTAGTGTAGCATGTTGGTAGGTGTGGGCAAGAAGGGCTGAAGGGCCTGTTTTTGCACTGTATGGTTTTATGACTATAAGCTTGTGGAATTCCCTCCAAAACCAGTGGAGCACAGAGTCTCAAAATCCCAATAACAAAAAGCAAGGTTCTGTGAATTCGTTAGTCGTGCTCCCAGCCTTGGCTCGGCAACCATCTCCCCTTTGCCAAGTTGCTGTCAAAGTGTGAGAAAGTTACTTGTCACAGTGGCGGAGCAACATTTTCACCGCTGTCCTGAACAATAAGGATGAAAGCTGAAGGAATCCCTTGGTGATTGGTCAGGGCTGAGCAAACAAATCAATCATTTTCTTTTCGGTGGAGTAACAATTTATTATCCGTGCTGGAGATCTTAAATTCAATCTGCACCGTGTTCTGTGTGTCTCGTTCAATGCGCGCGGCTGTCATCATTCTTCATGTGCGGAAATCAGTCGGCTTTTGTCGAAAATGTTATTAATGCCCAAATTTATTGTTTCAGTAATTAACACTGACAAGCCACAAGTCACAGGCAGGATGGCTGCTGATGATAAATGGCTCGGCATAATTACCAGTTGCCACCCAATTTTGATTTCCCCAAAGATAATGACTCCATTTCAATCCGGTATTTATTTGGATAACACGCAACAACATGCATCCAGCATTCCATGATCTTCGCAGAGCGAGATCCACTTTTTGTTTTGTCCCCAAGTCCACACAGCAATGTTTTAGAACATAGCACAGAACAGCACAAGAACAAGCCCTATGGCCAACAGTGTCCGTGCCGAATATGATGCCAATTTGGGACTGCACAATGGCCAATCAATAGAGTTGCTGCTTTACAGCTCCAGGGACACAAGTTTGATCCTGACTACTGGTGCTGTCTGATTAGACTTTATACTTCCTCCCCTTGATCGGGTGGATTTTCTCCAGATGCCTCTTTTCCTCCCACACTCCAAAAATATTCAGGTTTGTAGGTTAATCGTTTATATTGGCATTAATTGCCCCATCGTGTGTAAGAAGCAAAACTGGGATAACAGAACTAACGTACGGGTGATCGCTGGTCGGTGTGGACTCACAGAATCCTAGAGTCATGGA
Source organism: Leucoraja erinaceus (assembly GCF_028641065.1). Classification (NCBI taxonomy): domain Eukaryota; kingdom Metazoa; phylum Chordata; class Chondrichthyes; order Rajiformes; family Rajidae; genus Leucoraja; species Leucoraja erinaceus. The sequence goes on along the minus strand of NC_073393.1, from coordinate 22,779,625 downwards.
GTGACACAGTGTGGAAACAGGCCCTTTGGCCTAACTTGCCCACACCAGCCAACAATGTCCCAGCTATACTAACCTCACTTGCATGCACTTGGTCCAAATCCCTCCAAATATGTACTATCCATGTACCTGTGTAACTGTTTCGTAAACGATGGGATAGTCCCAGCCTCAACCATGTCCTCTGGCAGCTTGTTCCATACACCTACCACCCTTTGTGTGAAAAAGTTACCCCTCGGATTCCTATTAAATCTTATCCCCTTCATCTTAAACCTATATCCTGTGGTCCTCAATTCCCAAAGGATTCTGTGCATCTACCCGATCTATTCATCTCATGATTTTGTCTGCCTCTATAAGATCTCCCCTTGTCCTCCTGTGCTCCATGGAATAGAGACCCAGCCTACTCAACCTCTCCCTATAACTCACACCCTCTAGTCCTGGCAACAACATCGTAAAACTTGTCTGAACCCTTTCAAGCTTGACAATATCATTCCGATAACATGGTGCCCAGAACTGAACACAATATTCTAAATGCAGTCTAATGTCTTATACAACTGCAACATGACCTCCCAACTTCTATACTCAATACTCTGACTGATGAAGGCTAAAGTGCCAAAAGCCTTTTTGACCACCTTATCTACCTGTGACTCGACCTTCAAGGAACAATACATCTGTACTCCTAGATCCCCCTGCTCTACAACACCACCCAGATTCATACCAATTACTGTGTAGATCCTGCCCTTGTTCGACGTACCAAAATGCAACACCTTACACTTCTCTGTATTAAATTCCATCAACCATTCCTCTGCCCACCTGGCCAATCGATCCAGATCCTGCTGCAATCGTTCATAACCATCTTCACTATCTGCAAAACCACTAACTTTTGGTATCATCAACAAACTTGCTAATCTTGCCCTGCATGTTCTCATCCAAATCATTGATGTAGATGACAAACAGTAACGGGCCCAGCACTGAACCCTGAGGCGCACCACTAGTCACAGGCATCCAGTCGGAGAAGCAAACTTGCACCATCACCCTCTGCTTCCTTCCATGGAGCCAATTTGCAATCCATTCAGCTGCTCTCCTTGGATCCCATGTGATCTAACCTTCCAGAGCAGCCTACCATGCAGAACCTTGTCGAACACCTTACTGAAGTCCATGTACACCACATCTACAGCTCTGCCCTCATCAACATTTTTGGTCACGTCTTCAAAAACATCAATCAGGTTTGTGAGACACGACCTGCCATGTACAAAACCATGTTGACTATCCCTAATCAGCCCTTGCCCATCCAAATGCCTGTATATCCTTTCCCTCAGAATACTCTCCAGTAACTTACCAACCACAGATGTTAAGCTCACTGGCCTATAGTTCACAGCATTTTCCTTGCAGTCCTTCTTGAAAAGAGGCACAACATTTGCCACCCTCCAGTCTTCCAGCACCTCTCCTGTATCTAAGGACAACTCGTAAATTTCAACCAGGGCTCCCGCAATTTCCTTTCTAGTTTCTCACAATGTCCTCGGATATATCATATCAGGCCCTGGAGAATTGTTTACTTTCAAACACGACTCGATGGACCATAGTAGCCTGTTTGCACATTGTAACTCTAAACTAAACTAAAAATTAAACTAATCTCTGCCTGCATGTGTTCCATATCACTCTATTCTTTGCTTATTCATCTGCCTATCTAAATGCCACAGAAATACCACCATTGTATCTTCCTCTACTACCACACTCCTGGAACGTGTGTTCCAGGCACCCTCTACTCGCTATATGAACAACTTGCCCTGCACATCTCCTTTAAACTTTATCCACTCACCGCATAGCCAGCACCTCCAACACCTCCAGTGCAGCATTCCCTCAGTAAGCCAATAGAATGCAGAAAAGAAAGTCTTTTATTAGCAAATCGAAGCTGGATAGAAAGCAACAATCATTTTGACCTTCAGTGAACTTGAAGGTTACATTTAGATAGTCTGCTGATCATTATTGCATTGACAATGACTTTGACATGATGAATAAATAAATAAAAATACTTCTAAGATTTTCTTTCTGTGGTTTATAATCTTCCCGTCACTGCAGCTTTATTGATTTAATTACATGTCTGAGTGATCGCTGATTAAAGTCCCTTTATCAATGTTGTGGAACCCCTTCACAATTAGCTCGTATTTAATAAAAAGATAATCTAATATAATGGCCCCATCAGGATTAGCGTTCATGTTGAACACTAAGTCATCGAAGAGCTGACTGTCTGCCTCTGAATGAACATGTAGAGATGTAAAAGCTGTGCGCACAAATTGCAAATTGATTGCAGAGTTATTGAAAGGAGCTTTAATGCATCTTGGGATAAGATCGTAGAATGTTGCACAAAATGGCAGAAAAAGGTCAGGGATTAATGCTTCAGCTAGAAGGAAGAGAGGAACTCTCTGCGATTCAGTATCTCATTCTTAATTGCTTCAACCGCAATAATCAGAGAGAATAATTCAAAGAAAAAAATAATGTTTCTCCTTCTGAACCCTGTGCTTCTCTATACCCATGTCCACATTGGTCTTCTCTTCCTACTGTCACCTGATGCCTCCTCTCTACGACGGAGAATGGTTTAATTGGCTTCAGGTGTCCCTGTCACCTTGAGAGATGACTGATCCACAATCTCTGCTGAAACCACCTCCAGAGGATGTGGCCAAATGAATTAATTAGTTTCTGCATCTACTCACAAAGGAAGAGGTGATGAGAAAGAAAACCGTGATACAGTGAATGGTGGCACGGTGGTGCAGTGGTATAGTTGTTGCCTTACAACGCCAGAGACCTGGGTTTGATCCTGACTATGGGTGCTGTCTGTACGGAGTTTGTACGTTCTCTCTGTGACGGCGTGGGTTATCTCCAGGAGCTCTGGTTTCTTCCTACATTCCAAACACGTGCAGGATTGGTTTCAGATTAATTGGCTTCAATACAACAATAATTTGTGTAGGATAGTGCTAGAGTACGGGTGGTCGCTGGTCGGCGCAGACCCGTTGGGCCGAAGGGCCCATTTCCACACCATATCTCTAAACTAAACCAATTGGCAGAACATTTAGTGCCGTGGAGCGATAGATCTGTACAGCACAGAAACAGGAACTTCGGCCCAACTCATCCATGCCGGCCAAGTTGCCTAACCCAGTAGTCCCACTTTCCTCCACTTGACTCATATCCCTCCAAGCCTTTTGCATCCATAGAATGGTGTAGCACAGGAAAATGCCCGTGATGCCAGGTTAAAATAATCTTCTCTGCCTGCATGTGATCCATATCCCACCATTCCCTGTATATGCACATGCCTATCTAAGTATTTTAAATGTCTAAATTATTCCATGTAAGTGCCGACCTCTATGTTTTGCCCCTCAAGTCACTTTTACATCTTTCCCCTCTCACTGTAAACCTGTGTTCTCTAATTTTAGACACCCCTCCCTTGGGAAATAAACTGCAGCAGTTCACCTTATCCATGCCACTGATGACTTTACATAAATCTGTAAGGTTAAGAGACATTTAGACAAACATTGAGGCATAGAAGGATATGATGCAGGAAATAGGATTTGTGTAGATGAGTAACAGGTTGGATGGGTGAGATGGGCTGAAGGATTGTTGTGTGTTCTATGATTATGACTCAATGGTTTCTTAAAAGCCAAGCATTTGTGAGCATAGAATATGCTCCGGATGAAATGGAATCCATGCTTAATTGGATCAAATCCCAGAGGGCAAACCAGTTTCGTTTAGTTTAGTTTAGCTTAGTTTAATATCTGGTGAACCGAGATACAGCAACAATGTTTTGGTTACGTGCTCTCCAGTCAGCGAGAACACTATACATGATTACAATCATGCTGTCCATAGTGTACAGATACATGATTAAGGAAATAATGTTTAGTGTAAGATAAAGTCCAGCAAAGTCTGATTAAAGATATTCCAAGGGTCTCCAATGAGGTAAATGGTAGCTCAGGACCGCTCTCTAGTTGTTGTTAGGATGGTTCAGTTACCTGATAACAACTGGGAAGAAACTGTCCCCAAATCTGAAGGTATGGATATGTGGAGGCATGGTTAACACTCTCCTATACTCTCATGGTTAACACTCGCCTAGGGAGGAGGTCCAGCTCCTAGCAGCATGGTGTGCTGACAACAACCTGGCCCTTAACACCAAGAAGACCAAGGAGGTCATTGTGGACTACAGAAGGCCTCGGGGTGGCACGCACACCCCCATCCATATTAACGGGACGGAGGTGGAACGTGTTTCCAGCTTCAGATTTCCGGAGGTCAACATCTCTGATGACCTCTCTTGGACCCACAATACCTCAACACTGATCAAGAAGGCTCACCAGCATATCTTCTTCCTGAGGAGACTAAAGAAGGTCCATCTGTCTCCTCAGATTTTGGTGAACTTCTACTGCTGCACCATCGAGATGATCCTTACTAACTGTACTACAGTATGGTATGGCAACTGCTCTGTCTCCGACCGGAAAGCACCGCAGAGGGTGGTGAAAACTGCCCAACGCATCACCGGTTCCTCACTCCCCTCCATTGAGTCTGCCCAGAGCAAGCGATGTCTGCAAAGGGCACGCAGCATCGTCAAGGACTGCTCTCACCCCAACCACAGACTGTTTACCCTCCTCCCATCTGGGAGACACTACAGGTCTCTCCGTTGCTGGACCAGCAGGTTCAGGAATAGTTTATTCCCTGCGGCTGTTACCCTACTTAACTCTACACCTTGGTGATTGCCTGAGTCCCCCTTCCAGTGACTGATCTCCCCCCAGAAAATTGCACTACTGCTACTGTATATACATATATATATTTTGCTGTTCCATTATTCTGTGTTCGCACTTCTGGGTGAGATGCTAACTGCATTTCGTTGTCTCTGTACTTGTACACTGCACAATGACAATACAGTTTTGAATCTGAATCTGAATCTTTGTAGGAACTTGTAGTTATAAGATGACTTGAATGTCTAAATCTTTTGTTCAGTTTGTTTATTGCCATGTTTACCGAGGTACAATGAAAAGTGTTTTGTTGTGTGCCATCCAGTTAGTGGAAAGACTATACATGGTTACAGTCGTAGGTCTCCAATGAGGCAGATGGGAGTGATATTGAAATGTGGCAGTGGGATCATGGTATCCTTGGAGCATGGTCACTCAAAGTGGAGAGAGAGCATTCAGGATGGTTCAGAGAGCTCTGGTTGAGAGCGTGCTCTGGTTGAGTGAACAGTGGAAGAAGTGGATCTTCTCATCCTTCCACAGTCAGGAAGCTGTGTTCCCATGCCCCTGTCGTGGAGTCATGAAGCACGGAAACTGATCCTTCTGCCCAACTTGCCCATGCTGATCAAGGTGCCTCATCGATGCTAGTCCCATCTGCCTGTTTTTGGCCCGTATCCCTCCAAACCTTTCCTATCCATAAATCATTGGTCGTATGGGGATCGAACCGACAACCTTGATGTTATTCATACCATGCACTAACTTTAGACTTTAGATATATACAGCATGGAATCAGGCCCTTTGGCCCATCAAGCATCATCCCTGGAGAACATGGAGAGGTTGATCTTTCAGATTGGGAGTCCAATGAAGTGACCCGACCCGAAACGTCACCTATCCATATTCTCCAGATATGCTGCCTGGCCTACAGTGTTTCTCCAGCATTTTGCATCTTTTATTCAGCATAAAGCTTTCCAAACATAACATGGCAATAAAACACTCATGACTCTTGACTGTTTCCATCGGAACACCAGTCCAAGCCAATCTAAACTACCATGTTTTTGCATTTGACATGAGTATCACACAGCAAGTCTTCAACCAAAGAGAAGTAAGATTTGAGAGAAGCGAGATAATAGAAGGCATTTCTTCCCAATTTAAAAAAAAACGAATAAATCTTGCTTCAACATTTTCACCATGATGACTTACAAATGAACTGTAATGCTGAAGCGGTAAGTCTTTGAAGTCCTACCAACCAGTCTCATTTGTCTTCGTCTGTCAGCTCCCATCAACAGGAGGCAACGCAGCGACTCATCAGAGTGACAGATTGAGCCATTATCACTCTCTGATACCTGCGCGTGCTGCCGCCACTGACACAGGGAGGCAGCGCGTATTGATCCACAGATCGCTGACGGTGGCTCCTTCTCCTGCAAACTGCCACCAAAGCCGACACTCTCAGTTCCGCAGTGTCAGGGAGCGCAGGATAATGAGCTTTTCTGTCGACTGGGGATAAAAAAAAATGTATTTCATCAGTGGACAATCTCCCCGGCGTGATTGTACAGCGCTCAGATTTACATGCGAAGGGCTGTTCCTTGACGCTTATCAAAGCTTCCGAAAAAGACTTAAACTCCTGCTGTGGGGGACTGACAGCTTTGAATTCGGCAACACCTTGTATTGGAGCAGTTAAATGTCTCAAGCTGATTTATGCTATAGTCAGTGAGTCATACAGCACAGAAACAGACACGTTTGCCCTACCTGACCATGCTGACCAAGATTCCCCATCTACATTTGTCCCATTTACCCGCATTTGGCCCATATTCCTCTAAACCTTTCCTGTCCATGTCTACTATCTACTATCTACTATCTACTATCTACTTCATTGATGACCTTCAATTGATTGGACTTTGTTGGCTTTACCTTGCACTAAACGTTATTCCCTCATCGTATCTACACACTCCAAATGGTTCAATTGTAATGTATTATCCTTCTGCTGACTGGATAGCATGCAACAAAAGCTTTTCATTGTACCTCGGCACACATGGCAATCAACTAAACAGTCTAGATGTCTTTTAAATGGTGTTATAGTATCCACTTCAACTACCTTCTCTGACAGCTCATTCCATGTACCCACTACCCTCAGTGTGGAAAATTTGCCCTTCAGGTTCCTATTAAATGTTTCCCCTTTCCCTTAAACTATAGCAGGTCAAATCCCCACTCATGTTAAACTTCATGCGGCCTCAGCAAGGCCACCAGAATAATCAAGGACCAATTGGTTTTTCTAAACCCCACCTGCAGTTCCTTGTTTCTCTACTGACTTCTCCCTTCAGCCACCAGTGGTGTGAGATAAGTGTGAAACGCCTGACCCCCCTGAATCACTCCAGCATTTTCTGGGTTTTTTCCCACCTATCAGTACTGAAGAATGGTCTTTGGACCCCGAAACGTTTTCACTTAGTTCATGTTATTTCAAGAGATTGCTGCCTGACCCCTTCGAGTTATCCAGCACATTGTGTTCCTTCTATTCCAACTGCTTGCCTCTGCTGCAGCAAAAAACACCCTCAATTATATCCACCTATCACTTGCCAAGCTTTGCCTCACCCGTACCTCTCTTTTTCCAGCTTTATCTACCTCCACTCGATTACAATCAGTCTGAAGAATGGTCCCGACGTGAAATGTCTATTGCAAAATGTCTATTGCAAAATGTCCTGAGATGCTGCATGAGTTACTCCAGCACTTATTGTTTTTTCCTAAACCATCACCTGCAGTTTTGACCTTGTTGCATCTACTGACTGTGGATGTGTTCGCAGCCACCAGTGTTATAAATTAATATTGAGATAATGTTGTCCAGTGATGCCGCCTGACCCCCTGAATTACTCCAGCATTTTCTGGGTTTAGTTTGTAAACCATCATCACTAGTTCCTTCTTTCCTCCCGATTTGCAATCTTTGGTCGCACTACAGACTTCAGTTTTGCACAATTATGGAAACCTACATGTTATGGGGAGAAAATTTATTGCAGACAGCACTTGATTATGTCAAACCCGGGTCTCTGTCGCTGTGAGGCAGCAGCTCTACCCGCTGCACCGCTGTGTTACCAATGATGCAGGGGTGGAAGAGGTCTCTCATGATTATGTTTTGCTATGGAGTTCACCTCCTGTGTGTGACTGCGTGAGTAAACATAGTGCGTTCGGCCTGTTAAGCTGCAGCCTTGGCAAGCAATTCCCGAATCTCTATTCCATTGCCAGCACGCTATAATACTTAAACACTCTTGACACTTGATTTACTCAATCCTGAGGTGGTGAACGATGCCTTAGACAGTTTGAAGATACCACATTCTCTGAGAGACGACTATAGTCAAAAAAACAGTTCAACTATCCACATCTCATCATTTATATTCATGGTTCTTTTCGGATGATGTTGCCCTTTACTTAAGTGCATGTTGTTAGCTGTTCTCCTGGCAAGTCTAGATAAGATCCTCATTCAATTGTTTGACCTCGCACAAGTGTCATCAGCAAACTGCAATTGAATTTCATTAATCAGCCACACAGTATTTGTTTAAGTAGCTATTTTGAGGATTGCATGACACAAGGTACTGTTTTGACGTTGGCTCAATCAACGTTAACGTAATTAGGATGTTTCCATCAGCTGGTGTTTTCTTTAAATTATAATTGGCTTCAGACTGCGGCATTGCAAACCTTAAATGAAATCAGGTTAAGGTATGTCAATTTGGGGTCGCTGTTCCGAGGGAGGAAGGCGCAGATGTAATTCTTCAGAATCTCAAAGCATTTCATGACTTCTACCGGGTAAGGGACAGGATAATAACATGGTTGCTTCCTTGGTACCGGTACGATGAATTTTTTGAAGCAGGCAGGGACCACATTGAGGTGAGGGCAGTAATGAGCTGAGCAGCTGTAGCAATCTTGAGTAGTCCCGGGATGTGGGGCCTGCAATTTTACCCGAGGCCTCCTTACGTAGGCTACCATGGCGCATGTCTTCGGTAGGCCCGCTGTGTATTGTCGATAACAGGCAGACCTGGAGTGGTGTTGCCCCTCTCGAAACGAGCGTAAAAGGAGTTCAGGTCGTCAGCTAGGGAGGTGCCGGCACATGCGGATGAGGGAGCGGTGCTTCGGTAGTTGGTTACAATCCGTAGCCCCGCCACAGGCTTCTGGTGTCCTGCTGCTCCATCTGTAACTCCATCTTGTCCCTGTACCTTCTCTTTGCGTCCTTCACCGCCCTTCGCATTCGGTAGGACTCTGCCTTGTAGACGTCCATGTTTCCTGATGCCAAGCCCGAGTTGTAGGCAGCGGTACACACAAAATAATATGTGTGTTATGATTGTGTTTATAATTTGTTTGGTCGCTGTGAGGCAGCAGCTCTACCCGCTGCACCGCTGTGTTACCAATGATATATTAAACCAATTTGACTCAGGAGAACTTTGGACTAATCGAACATTACTGGACTTTATCTTGCTCGAAACATTATACCTCCATCCTGTATCTGTACACTGTGGATGACTCGTTTATAATCATTAATAGTCTTTCCGCTGATTGGTTAGCACGCAACAAAAGCTTTTCCGTTCTCAACCCCATTCTCCTGCCTTCTCCCCGTAACCTTTGACGCCCTTACTAATCAAGAACCTATCAATCTTGGCTTTAAAAAAGACCCAACATCTTGGCCTCCACCACCATTGTTGCAATTAATTCCACAGATTCACCACCCTCTGACTAAAGAAATTCCTCCTCATCTATTGACACGTGGAAACATTTTCTCTCCATCAAGCCTTCACACCTCCGTTATATCACTGTTTAATTACTTTACAGTTGAGGAAATATGAATTTAGAGTATGAAACTGGATTAACGTGTAATCTTCAGGAGTGCACTTGGGAGAAGCCTTTGTGGCCCCTTCACGCCCACGTTGGTTTTGCATACAGCCTGTCACCGCTGGCAACTCGCCAGCAACCTCATGAGAAGGTCCAACCACAAGAGCTCAATAACAACTCCAAGGTCAGATGCACTAATTGGCCTTATCTGCACATGGGTTATGATTGGTGAGAATGTAGGTAAAAGGAGCTTCTGGAATAAACGTGACACAAGGTGTCCGGCTCAGCTAAGTGTCATTTGTTCTTTGCTTTCTGTCGTGGGATTCAGTAAATCCTACACCTTAATATGTCTACATTACAGACATGTTCATTTCTTTATATCAGTATCCTTACACCATCTCCACAAACCTTTATACTGCATCTGTACACTGTGGATGACTCAATTGCAATCATGTATTGTCCTTCCGCTGACTGGTTAGCATGCAACAAAAACGCTTTTCATTGTACCTCGGTGCACATGACAATAATAAACAAAACAAAAATAAACTAAACTAAACTAGAATTTCCAAATCGACACATAAAGGACCCATAGGAATCGTGGAACTATTCACTCACTACTTGTGGCTTGCATCAAAATATTTATGGAGATTATCAAAATCTGACAACGAAGCAGAAACTCAGTCACATCCCTGTTCCCGAGTGAATATTTGTCAAAACGTGTTCGATATATATATCATTAAATACAGTCATGTACATATTTTCCAGAGGGGTGCACTCGCATAGAAATACAAACTTGTGATGAGTTGTCATGTTGCACGATCTAATTAAATGCAATAACCAACCACATAAAAGACATTTGGACAGGGACATGGATAGGATACAGGGACACTGGGACAGTACTATGGCACAGCAGTAGAGTTGCTGCCTCATAGCGCTAGAGACCCGGCATCCATCCTGATCTCGGGTGCAGTCTGTATGGAGATTCTACCTTCTCCCCGTGACCGCATGTGATTTCTCCGGGTGCTCCGGTTTCCTCCCACACTCCAAATACGTGCAGGTTTATAGGTTAATTTTGGTAAAATTGTCTCGAGTGTGTAGGATGGTATTAGTGTACGGGATGATCGTCGCTCCAAATCTGGTATACATTTATTGTATGATCACATGGACCTTTGATATTTTCTTGTTTTGCTCACACAAGTATGAGGTGATTTACTTTTCCAGTCCCATCATCTCTTGCTGCAGAATAAGTCTTTGTGCTGCCCGCTCCAATCACCACTCCTGCGTCCCATTTCCAAGTGTCAGATTTGTTCAGCGATTCAATTGTTTCTCTCCATAACTTGAGTGATAATTACAGTTCTGCTCCTCTTCCTCGCACCTGCCAAGATCTGGCTAAATTAACAACAGTGTTCTGAGACTATTTTGCAATAGTACCTCAGCAGTCATATAACTTATGATTGAATGTAACTTCATGCCACAGTTTAGCAAAAACATTTGCAAATCCACGTCTCATTGTTAAAATCGAGCAGCCATGTAATATTTGTGTCTTCGATGCTTACTTGGCAGTTCCCAATGTTCTTTCAGCCTCATCAGTTGCCACTGGATGATATGCTGAAATAAGTGTGTACTTAATACCACTCTGTTTAATAAAGCACTCAAGCAGAAGTGAACGAAACCTAAGACATGACATGAGAAAATGGGTTTTGGTTTTTTAATACTAAGCTCGGTTGTTGGACAGGACCCAGCATGTCTTATCTTGTAATAACAAGGAAATGCAGATGCTGTTTTATACCAAAGATTGACACAAAAGTGCTAGAGTAACTCAGTGGGTCAGGCAGCATCTCTGGGGAAAATGGATAGGTGACATTTCGGGCCGGGACCTTTCCAATATTGATTATTTTTTCAAAAACTTTGGACTTTATACTTTAGAGATGACACTTCAGCCCACCGAGTCTGTGATGACCAGTATCAACCCGTACACTAGCACGATCATACATACTAGGGAAAATTTACAATTTTAACAAACCCAAACCTGCTTGGAGTGTGGGTGGAAACCAGAGTACCTGGAGAAAACCCACGTGGTCACAGGGAGAACTTACAAACTTTGTACAGGCAGCACCCATTGTCAGGATCAGACCTGGGTACGAGTGGGACAGAGACCCGGATTTGATCCTAACAATGAGTGCTGTCAGCAGGGAATTTGTATGTTCTGCCCGTGACCCCGTGGGTTTTCTCCGGGTGCTCCGGTTTCCTTACATATTCCAAAGACGTGCAAGTTTGTAGGTTAATCGGCTTTGGTAAAGATTGTAAATTGTCCCTAGGGTGTCGGATAGCTTTAGTATGGGGATCGCTAGTCGGCACGGAGTCGGTGGGCCAAAGGGCTGTATCTCTAATCTAACTAAACTAAAAATAAACAATCCATTAGTCAATCATTGTACATTCATTCATCATCGTTGAAAACATTAGCGGCCCAGTGGTGCTGGTTTCCAATGGGAATGGTGACGGCACACCACACATCTCTGTCCTCCAGTTCATGCGGACTTCCGCCGCTGGAAGTATAGGATTTTGGTGTGTGTGCTTTATCATCATTCCTTACAATGCTACGTATGACAGTGATTGCAACTTCTACTGAAGTATGGCCATTGGCTCGCTAGAAGCCCATCATCCTTTGACAGGTCTTGTTTTTGGTTCTGCTGGCGATCGACAGCCCCCTCCTCACCTAGCAAACTAGGTGGGGGAGATGGTTTAGTCGCCGATTATCCGACCATGGAGCAGGTAGCATGGGATTACATGGTCCCCGTGGTGGGGGTACTCGTGACTTATCTAATCCCAGCCTAATAACCTCTGCTTATTGTTTCAAAGTATTCAAAGTATTCAAAGGTTTTTATTAGTCACATTCACATACACCGAGGTGTAATTAAGTGAAATGCTTTTTGCTGTTTGTAGATGAAAGTGCTGGAGAAATTCAGCGGGTGCAGCAGCATCTATGGAGCGAAGGAAATAGGCAACGTTTCGGGCCGACACCAGACTGATGTAGGGTGGGGAGAAGAAAGGAAGAGGAAGAGCCCGACGGCTGAGGGAGAGCTGAGAAGGGGATGAGACAGTAAGGGCTACCAGAAATTGGTGAATGCGGACCGAGCGGAGGAGTTCGGCGAAACGATCGCCAAGCCTATGCTTGGTCTCACCGATGTAGATCAGCTGACATTTAGAACAGCGGAGGCAATAGATGAGGTTGGAGAAGATGCAGGTGGACCTCTGTCGCACCTGGAACGACTCAGTGGCGTAGCCTGGGGGGGGCCAGAGGGGCGGTTGCCCCGGGCGCTTAAAATTTTAGGGGCGCCAAAAAATTGTTGGATAAAAAAAAATTATAAAATGGCATTTTGTTCTAAAGGCACGCTGCACCTCTTTGGCAGCCTTCCCCTGAATTATTGTAATAAAAGCACATTTTTTTGCCATTTTATAATAATTTTTTATCCAACAATTTTAACCAACCAGCACTCCGCAGTCGGGTCGAGTGGCCGCTGCCGCCAGAACGTGCCCCAGCTCCGAGTTCTGCTCGCCTCTGACCCAGCACCGGGGCCAGGTCGCTGCTGCCGCTGCTCCAGCTCCGATGCTGTGTGGCCGCTGCCCCCGCTCCGAGGCCAGGCAGCCGCTGTCGCTGCCACTGCCGCTGTCCCAGCTCCGAGGCCAGGCCGCCGCTGCCGCTGCCGTCGTCCCAGCCGCCACTGCCGCTGCCCAGCTCCGAGTTCTGGTCACCGCTGCCGCTGTCCCAGCCGCCGCTGCCGCTGCCCAGCTCTGAGTTCTGGCCGCCGCTGCCCCAGCTCCGAGGCCGCCAGCTCCGCCATTAGGCCTTGGCGCAGGCGGAGACGGGGGATACGACAAAATAAGTCACATCCCCCGAAGGAAGAGACCAAAAACGTGTTCCCCCCCAGGACAAAACAGAACAACACAAAAAAAGAATTAAAAAACAGACAGACTGCAGGCGAGCCACAGCTGCTAAAGCAGCGCCGCCATATTTTTGTTAGGTTGAGAAAATAAATACAAAACTTGGATTTATAACAGCTCATGGGCCATGGCTAGCCGCTAATGAGGAGGCGCAATATTTTAAACTGCCCCGGGCGCTCAAACCCCACCCTACGCCACTGGAACGACTGCTTGGGTCCTTGAATGGAGTCGAGGGGGGAGATAAAGTGACAGGTGTAGCACTTCTTGCGGTTGCAAGGGAAGGTGCCTGGGGAGGGGGTGGTGCGGGAGGGAAGGGAAGAATTGACAAGGGAGTTACGGAGGGAGCGGTCTTTGCGGAAATCAGACAGGGGGGGAGATGGGTAGATGTGGCGAGGGGTGGGGTCACGTTGGAGGTGGCGAAAATGACGGCCTATTTGTTGTATGTGACAGCTGGTGGGGTGAAAGGTGAGGACTAGGGGGACTCTGCCCTTGTTACGAGTGGGGGGGGATGGGGAGAGAGAGCAGTGTTGCGGGGTATGGAAGAGACCCTGGTGAGAGCCTCATCTATAGTAGGGGAGGGGAACCCACGTTCGCTGAAGAATGAGGACATTTCCGATGCCCTGGTGTGTAACACCTTATTCTGGGAGCAGATGCAGCATAGATGGAGGAATTGGGAGTAGGGGATGGAGTCTTTACAGGAAGCAGGGTGGGAAGAAGTGTAGTTTAGATAGCCATGGGAGTCAGTGGGTTTATAGTGAATGTCGGTCAGAAGTCTATCATCTGCGATGGAGATAGCGAGGTCAAGAAATGGTAGGGAAGTGTCGGAAGTGGTCCAGGTGTATTTGAGTGCCGGATGGAAGTTAGTGGTGAAACGGATGAAGTTAGCTAATTGTGTGTGGGTACAAGAGGTGGCACCAAAGTAATCGTCGATGTAGCGGAGGTAGAGGTCGGGAATGGGGCTCTGGTACGTCTCGAACAAGGATTGTTCGACGTACCCGACAAAGAGGCAGGCGTAGCTGGGGCCCCTGTGTTGCCCATATCTAAGCCTTGTATTTGGAGGAGATGGGAGGAGTTAAACGAGAAATTATTGATGGTAAGGACCAACTCCGCTAGGCGGAGGAGAGTATCAGTGGACAGGTATAGATTGATTCTCTGGCCGAGGAAGTACTGGTGGGCTTTGAGACCATCCTGGTGGGGGATGGAGGTGTAGAGTTACTGGATGTCCATGGTGAAGATGAGGGGATGGGGGCCTGGAGAATGGAATGCCCGAATATGACGGAGAGCGTCTGAGGTGTCTTGAACATAGGTAGGGAGGGATTTAACCAGGGGGGAATAGGATGGAGTCAAGGTTACTGCTTATTGTTTCATGTTCAGTGAACCAGAATGATTGTGTGAAGGTCTTATGAAAAAACTTGATATGATATCTGTATCTGCAATAACACAACCATGTTCGGTCAACCATCTTATATCTTGGATTGGTGTAGGATCTCGTATTTTACGAACATGAAAATTAGAATTATAAAGGTCACTGGGCATCCTAAGCTTACCATGCATCTAATAATGTCACGTCGGATTTGATCTTGACCTTAGTTCTTCATTAGCTCTGGTTACATTCACACCAGTGTATCTACAACTATTCAAAGCTTCTGAGGAAGATTTGCAAAGAGTCAATAGTTCAATGGTTCAATGGTACTTTTATGTCACGTGTACCTTGGCACATTGAAATTCCTGTTTTTGCATACTTCAGTAATAATCTTACTGTACATAGTAGGTATGTTACAAAACCTACCTGGATCATCATTGGGAATCTGCCCTCAGCCATGTCCGCGATTTTGGCGCTGTTTGGAGGGGGCGGGTTTAAAACGCGATTTTTACTAGGCTGTTCTAATCGCAGATGTTCAGCCTAGTAAATCATTAACGAAAAATCGCTGCAAGACCCGGTCGCAAAAGGTATTATTAGTTTTATAGGCCTCGAATAATAGTTATAATAATTTTAAAATTACTGTCTCATTCCGCAACCTCTCGCAGTCCCAGGGTTTTATAAAGCAAACAATTAAAGGTATGTACCTTATTTTTACATTAAATGGGGCATATATATATAACCCTGTATATCAAATTATCTATAACGAATAGTTCATTTTGGGCTTTTTATATCCCGCAGTATTTTTCTCGGCATTTGAGGGCACTAATCCAGCGCGATGTCAACGTTCTAAACCAGCGCGTTCCACACGAACCCACTAGAAAGCCGATTTTAAATGGGCATTTATTTACAGCAATTGAACACTAAATTCCTTCCATTTGGCCTATAAATTAATGTAAATTAGATATAAAAATCATGTTATATTGTGAATTATTTGTGAATAATCTTTGGACACTTAGGCTATTTAAAAATGTTAATCTTTCCTTAAGAAATGGGCTTTTGACTATCCAAGATCACACTTTTTTGTAATGTCCATTGAAAATCAATAGGGAACAAGATGCTAATTTCCGAGTATGAAAATGGCCATAACTTTTTTAATACTTGAGATATGAAAGTGAATTTGGTGTCAAATTAAACTTATTGTTATGCTTTATCTGATGGGATAAATTGCAGACTTGATTTTTTAAATCTCAAAATTTTGTAACATTGCTATACATAGGCAGAACCACACTCAAGTACAAAAGTGTAAGAATAGTAAATTACACCAAGACAGTACACACGAGTCACTATGTTTCTGGCTCCATCTTGTACCCAGTTCAAAGTTATTAAAAATGTTTGTGTCTTAACTTGGCCGTAAAGGCCCATTGTCCTGGTGGTGGCATGGGTCGGAGTTGCAGGGGTCGGCCTAGCCAGGCAACATTGTTGATTCCCTCCGCCACTCCGTGCCGCTGCAAGCCACGTCCAGTCCATGCGTTCAACTACTTAGAGTGGGGCCCAATCTAATTGAGAAAAACACGTCATCTCATCTCCATCTTCCGTGGATGATCATTCATTTTTAGACACCAAGTTCAAAATACTCGCACCAATGGAAATATCCGCTCCTTAGCCACCCTGCCAAGAGCTCTCAGAATGTTATACATTCTGATCAATTCCTCCCTTAATGCCCTAAACCTTTGGGGGGTGAGGGGACGAGCTTAGCCAGTCCAAACTTTCTTCACAATCACCTGTCCATTCCAAGTAAAAATACCCCAAAGAGTTTAGTATAGTTTAATTTAGGTTAGAGGTACAGTGCGGAAAAGGTCCATTGGCCCAACTAGGCCGAGCTGACCAACAACTGGCACTATGCTGCAAACGAGGGACAATTTACAATTTTACCAAAGCTATTTAACCTGCAAACCTGTACATCTTTGTTATATGGGAAGAAACCAGAGTGCCCTGAGAAAACCCACGTGATCACGTGGAGAATGTACAAACTCCGTACTGACAGCACCCATAGTCAGGATTGAATTCGGGTCTCTGGGGCAGTAAGGCAACAACTCTACCGCTGCGCCAACATATTTAAATTCTTCTTTAATTAAGGAGATCAAAGTCGCTTCCAATGTCTCAGTCTCAGTTTGGACATTGATTATTTCATTTTGTCAATGTCTATGACGCTAATGTACTAATTTCTTCTTGAACATCATCCATAACACGGCTGACCACAGGTTTAATTCAAAGTTTCCAGTGCAAGCCTCAATGCATGTGTTGTTTTACAATGCACTAGCAACGACTTACTCCCAGACTAGTCCTTGCATATGTGACTTATCAGAGATCAGGATAAACACTTTGTAATTCAGTTTAGTTTAGATTATTATTGTACCAAGGGTACAGTGAAAAGATTTTATTTTACGTGTTATCCAGTTAGCAAAAAAAATTCCAATCAAGCCATAAGTTCATAAGAATTAGACCATTTGGCCCATTAAGTCTACTCCACCATTCCATCGTGGCTGATCCATCTTTCCGACTCAACCCCATTCTCCTGTCTTCTCCCCTGACACCTGGACTAGTCAAGAATCTGTCAATCTCTGCCTTAAAAGTATCCATTGACTTGGCCTCCACAATGTTCAGTGGCAACGAATTCCACATATTCACCGCCCTCTGACTAAACAAATCCCTCCTCATTTCCTTTTGTTCTGAGGCTTTGTCCTCTGAATCCTGGACTCTCCCACTAGTGGAAACATCCTCTCCACATTCACTCTCTCCAGGCCTTTCACTATACAAAAAACCTATTCATGGCTACAAACAATCCGCCCAAATGTACAGATACAGGATAAAGGGAATGACATGTAGTGAGAGTCAGAAATGCTGCTGTTGAAATAAAAAAATTAAAGAGTGGAGTGCTTGTAATGAATGATTGCAGATCCACTGCTGGGACCAGCAGGCAAAGAGTCACCTGGCTTCACCGCCATCTTAAATATTGTCCAAAATGTTGTAATTTTAATCTTAAATATTTTGTAGGAATTGTGGGTTTATTTTTTAAAACCACTGTGTAAAAGGCGCTCTGGAAAGCAGCCATGTAATTTAGTTGACATCTGTACATGAAGCCCAAGGGGTGGTACAGGAAAGCTGCATTGATGGGAAGCGAAGTGGGAAATTGATGGCTCGTGTGATGAGTGACATTCAGAGGAAGAGAAATGGACAGTCGGAGACAGGTCCACTTCGTGATATTCGAACTTGTTAAAAATGAAGAATTTTAACTGCACCCCCCCCCCCCCCCCCCCCCCCCCCCGATATGCTGATGCCACAAATTAAACACTAATAGACTCAAGGTCAATGTATTCTGCATTTTCTCAGGTGGATAGCCTGTTCACTTGGAGTGCAGTTTTAATCATTTATTGGTGATTAGTTTAAGGCTAGGGAGAAAAAAGAAGTTCAGGTTCTACATTCTCTAAACCTCTCGGTCTTTCAACCTTCAGAACTTCAATAGAACTACCTACTCAGGGATGTAAGCCTGGCCGAACCTGCTTCGAAGGACGAGAAAACCAAAGACTCGATGCCAATAAGGAACAAAGATGTGTTTTGTTTATTCAAGCCTTAGATGAGTGTCAACTAGAAATGATTGACTTCAGAGTCACAGGAGCCTTTGGTTAGAACAAAGATTCCTTAAGAAGATTGAAGGAACAAAAATAGCACAAGAAATTGTCAGTCCGAGACATTGGTGGTGACAACCTAGGAACAACTATCGCAAGAAGGAGTAACCTGAGTTTGCTCAGAGAAGACTACTTGCTCACAACAGCATGAATCTGGTTAATTCATTTGATTATGTGGATACAAGGAACTGCAAATACTGGTCCAGAAAAAAAGACACAAAGTGCTGGAATAACTATGTAGGTCAAGCAGCATCTCTGGTGAACATGGATACTGTAGGTAACGTTTTGGGTCGGGACCCTTCAGAATGATTGCACGGGAGGAGCAGGGAATATGCCACCTGCTTTTCTGAGGCAGCGTGAAGTGAAAATAGAGTGAATGGTGGGGAGTCTGGTTTATTTGATGGACTGGGCTACATCCACATCTGCAATTTCTTGCAGTCTTGGGCATACAGCATGGAAACAGGCCCTTCGGCCGAACTAAGCTATGGGGCCAATATGTCCCATCTACACCAGTCACACCTGTCCACGCTTGACCCATAACCCTCTAGAGAGATGTAGAATAAATGAATTAAAGATATGCAAAAAAAAAGTAGCGATGATAAAGGAAACAGGCCATTATTAACTATTTTTTAGGTAAGAATGAGAAGCTGATGCGACTTGGGTGGGGGAGGGATGGAGAGATAGGGAATGTAGGGGTTACTTGAAGTTAGAAAAATCAATTATCATACCGCTGAGGTGTAAGCTGCCCAAGCGAAAGCTTTCCCTCCAATTTGCTCACTCTGACAATGGAGGAGGCCTATGACCGAAAGGTCAGTATGGGAATGGGAAAGGGAGTTAAAATGTTTGGAAACCGGGTGATCACATAGGCCAAGGCGGACCGAGCATAGGTGCTTGTTTTATAACAGAGCGTGCTTTATAACGTCTTTTTAAGACGTTGATTTTGGACAAAATACGTGTTGTCTGGGCAAAAGACACATTGCATTTTCCTGATGTATTCCTCCCATGATCTTGTGTACCTCTATAAGATCATCCCTCACTTCATGAAAGATGTTGTTGCAGAACCTAAACCTTCCCAAATAGGGGGAATGGCTTAAATACAGTTTTGTTCCTTTTTTTTTTGCCTTGTTAACCACATACCAGAAGCAATTTAAAAGTGATTACCATATTTCTGGCATTGATTTCAGTGTAAGCAATGTAGGCTGTGTAGCCTAGAGAAACTGACATCTCCCAGAACCTGACTTCAGTCAAACTGACAGCACATTGCATCAGTTCGTTCTCACCATTTCTTTTTTTCGGTCTCTTTGTTTGTTTAAAAAAAGAATTATTAGTCACGTATCTGCAAGATTCTTGTATGGCACGGTTGACATATAAAGAGAAAATTGGATGAATAGGCTTATCCATGTCAAATTTTAGTTTAGTTTAGTTTAGAGATACAGTGCGAAAACAGGTCCTTCGGTCCATCGAGTCTACGCTGACCAGTAATCACCATGTACACTAGCACTGTCCTACACACACAAGGGACAATTTACAAATTTACCAATGCCAATTAACCTACAAACCTGCACATCTTTGGAGTGTGGGAGGAGACTGGAGCACCCAGAAAAAACTCACGCGGTCACGGGGAGAACGTACAAACTCCGCAAAGACAGCCCTATAGTCAGCGACAAACCCCAGTCTCTGGCACTGTAAGACAGGAACTCTACTGCTGCGCCACAGTGCCACCCAAATTTAAAAGAGAAACAGGGGACTTCAATGAAACTTAGAAAATCATAGTCATATTGCATGGAAATAGAACTATTGCACTAATTCTGCAATAATCCAAATTTATTTTCTCCAAATTTCCATTGATTATACTAGGTTCTACCTCAGACTACATACTTGGGACAAATTAAAGCAAGCAATTAATTTCCTAAAAGATGCAAGAGTATTTAATTGCAACAGAACAATGAAATACTTACTGCAGCCCCATAAACACAATGAATAAAGGTGACTGAGTGAGTGACTAAAATTATATGTAGAAACAAGGAACTGCAGCTGCTGGTTTACAACAGAAGACACAGTGCTGGAGTAACTCAACGGGTCAAGCAGCATCTGTGGGGGAAAAGGAATAGGTGATGTTTTGGGTCGAGACTTTTCTTCAGACCGGAATTCTCGACCCGATTCCTTTTCTCCCTGGATGTTGTCTGACCCGCTGAGTTACTCCTGCTTTTTGTATCGATCTTCAGCATCAGTGGAGAACATGTATAGATGAGTCTTTGGGTCGGGACCCTTCTTCAGACTGCTAAAATACATGGTTCATACTAAATCTATGGTAAATTTAAAACCATGCAGCTGCTAAAAAATAAATTAGTGCATAACTCTAGATGGTATGGTAGTTAACTTTACACCATCTGTTTTACGGCAGTAAAAGCATAAAAATTACACACAATTTTTTCCAGGAACATTCTGAGAATGAGATTTTGATACACAGTTTAAGTTTTGAAACATAGCTTATAATCTATTGCTGAGGATGATCACACAAGTAATTTGCTTTTATATTGCACATTAAATGTAGTAGAATGCCCCGACCAGCTTCACAAGATTGTTAGCAAGCACTTCAGGGGAAATTAGAGTGGAAATTAATCAAATAGGTGTAACCTTTAGTTTAGTTTAGTTTAGTTTAGAAATACAGTGCGGAAACTCTGTGCCTTTTGGCCCACCGAGTCCGCACCGACCATCAATCCCCATTACACTAGCACACACTAGGGAAAATATATAATTGACCTACAAACCTGTATGTCTTTGAACTACTGAAGAGTTTTCCCACAAGCAAGGGTTTAGTCCCAATCTTCCAACCTGCCTCATTGAGAACATTGCACTTTTTGTTTTAATTGCACTTTCTCTGTGAGTGTGATGCTGTAACACAATATTCTGCACTCTGGTATTTTCTCTTTGCACTACCTGTTGTATTTGTCACCTTACACAACATAACAACCCGCAAGATCAGGATTCCAGAATTTTGACCGAGCAACACTATATAAAGCATGGGAAAAGGTTTCTCGACCCGCGGAGTCTGCACTGACTATAAAGGTTTAGGTTTGGGTTTATTATTGTCACATATACTGAGGTACAGTGTTTTGTTTTGCATGCTATCCAAACAGATCAGATATACCATACATAGATACAAACGCAAACACAATATATTGAGCATTGGGGAAACACCGATTTACACTAATCCTTTCCAGTGTATTATATTTTTAATCATAAAGATTTTAAACATAACGGGTCTGAAGAAGGATCCCGATGTGAAACGTTACCTATCCATTTTCTCCGGAGATATTGCCTGCGCAGCTCTATCATTTTGTGTTTATCTTTGGTATAAACCAGCATCTACAGTTCCTTTTTATGACAATTTTGGCTCCCCTCATTCTCATCAATTCCCCAAACCTCTACCACTCACTCCACACAAAATGGGCAATTTATAGAAGCCAATTAATACAATACAATACAATAATACTTTATTAGCCAAGTATGTTTTGCAACATACGAGGAATTTCATTTGCCAAGTCAGTCATACAAATAAAAAGCAACAGAACGCACAAAATACATTTTAACATAAACATCCACCACAGTGACTCCTCCACATTCATCATTATGATGGAAGGCGAAAAAATGTTCAATAAAAGAAACCTACAAACCCACACGTCTTTGGTATGTGGGAGGAAGCCGAACCTTGAGGAAACTCACGCACTCACAGGGAGAACGGGCAATCTCCACACAAACAGCATCCAAGGTCAGGATCAAATCTGGGTCTCTGGCGTTGCAAAGCAGCAACTCCACCAGCTGCTACACTGTGCCACCCTCAATCTCCTTTTAATCTTTCCTTCCATACTGAATGTTAGCACATTGGAAAATATAAAGATTTCCAACACAATAAATCAAAATAAATCAAAACTGCCCCTACTTTAAATGATTTACTGCGTTAGGCAACACACAAATTAAATTGAAATATAGACAATTCCATCAAATGCTAAACAAGATATGAAACTGATTAGATCAGACCTCAGTCTGGTTTTGCATTCACCTCATTACTCAGAGTCCAATTGCTTCAGTTTCAAATCCATCTAATGGAAGTAGAAAAGATTTGCAACTTATGTGTAATGTTTCCAGAACAAAGGTGTTTGCATTTGTGGTGTATTCAGACTAAAAAATAAGTTTTAAAGTTCGGAGAGTTTAGAGATAGAGCATGGAAACAGGCCCTTCAGGCAATCGAGTCTGCCCCGACCATTGATCACCCGTTCACACTAGTTCTATATTATCCAACTTTCTCATCCAATCCCTACACACTACGGGCAATTTACAGAGGCCAACAAACCCCCATGTCTTTGGGATGTGGGAGAAAACCAGAGCACCCAGAGGAAACCCACATGGTCACAGGAGAACATACAAACTCCACACAGACAGCACTCAATGGCAGGATTGAACCCGAGTCTCTGGCGCTGTGAGGCAGCTGCTGCATCTAAGCTACAGTGCCGCCTCCAAGAATGCTTCACAGAATCAGCAACAAAGCTATTTTGTAGGAGAAATCCAGCTAAAAACAGAAGAAATGGAAAATCGGGCAGCACAGTGTCCAAAGTGAAGCTATACTGATGAAATGATACTTCCCCAATAACTTTTTTCAAAAGGTAAATGCAGGAAATGAGTTAATTTATTAAATGCAATATCACATTATTTGTTACGGTTAAGTTGCATGAATAATTTTATGCACTCATTGGGATGTCAAAAGCATTTGTAATAATTGCAATGCCTTCAACACTGACTACATTACTGATGATAAAATACAATGTTGCTTTAACTTTTGTGCTCTGAATCAATTGATGGCAATAAAATAAATGTTGATGATTACTGATTTGTGGAATCAGTAGAAAGTAAAAGAAGAATAAGATGATTAACAGAGGAGAGTTTTTAATAATTTATTGGCAGCTTATCGTTGACTGTTTCAGATTTATTTAATCTTCAAAAATGTAATCAACATGATAGGGGCTTGATTGTGACTACATGTGCTATCTGTGCAGAGTTTGTACATTCTCCCTGTGACCGTGTTACATTCCTAAGATGTATAGGTTTGTAGGTTAATTTGGATTGGGTAAAAAAATGTCATTATCCCTCGGGTGTAGCATAGTGTTAGTGTACGGGAATGACTGGTCAGCACAGACTTGATGGGCCGAAGGGCCTATTTCCATGCTAAATCTCTAAAGCTAACACTAAAATTTAAAAAAAATTCAGCAGGTCAGGCAGCATCTGTGGAGGAAATGCATAGGTGATGTTTTGGGTCAGGACCTTTCTTCAGACAAATATTCATATATCTAGTTTCATGAGATACTAGAACAAGTGCAGACCCGTTGGGTCTGCTGCCCCAATGCACCCGTCCCCTACTCGTAGCCCCCACGGGAGGCGTGGTCCTCCAACTCAACCCGTTGGCGAAGTTGAGTTGCATTCCTCAGCAAAGATCATAGCTCGTGAACCTCCCCAAGCACTGTAGTTGAAAAAAAAATCCCAATGGCCAATTGCAATACCAATTGACCCTCCCCCTCTTGTCCTGCCTGGAGCTATGATGGCAACATTGTTGAAAATATTGGTTGCACTTGCTGTGAGATGTCATTGAGCTGAAAAGTGTTTCTGCCAATGTTCCTGTCTTTCAGCTTTGTTTCAAAGTGTGTTGGAAGCTGTGAGGAATGATTTTAAAAGTAGAAACCATTTTAAATTCAAAGTATTTTTAACCATTTTCAGTCATGTCAAGAAATAAAGCCTGAAATTATCAGATAAGTAGATTTGGACTCCACGGGAAAAATCTCTATCGCAAAATGTAAAAATTTTACCATTAGTACATCATTTTTTCGAGAAGATGTAACTATATACAAACAAACACACACATGAACAAACACATCCACATCCAAGATCAGACTTTTAATAGTTGTTCAGTGACCTACAAAACTGATTTCTATGCCAACCTTTACAATACTTTATTAACTGTAACATTCTTTGAGATGGCCAAAGGTTGTGCAAATTCAATTTTTTTTTCTCTTCACTGCAACTCCTCAGATCATCATCACCAGGAAATTGTGTTAAATAGTCATTCCCTGGTGAATATTTTGGAGGATCCTAGGATTCCTGAAAATGCTTGCCACTTTGTTTGTGATGCAATGGACCGTGAGTGAGATGTGATGTGCATTCATAGGCACATTCTTCAACCAGTAAATATGGGATTGTGGGCAATAAACAATCCAATTTCTGGAGACACAACTACAGATGCTGGAATCTTGAGCCAAACACAAAGAGCTATTAGGCCATAAGGGCTTATTAGAGTCTATTGGGTAGGATAGGTTTAGAGGGATATGGACCAAATGCAGGCAGGTGGGGCTAGTGTAGATGGGACATATTGGGCGGCATGGGCAAGTTGGGCCGAAGGTCCTGTTTTCGTGCTGTATGACTCTCTCTCTCTCTCTCTCTCTCTCTCTCTCACTCTCTCTCTCTCTCTCTCTCTCTCTCTCTCTCTCTCTCTCTCTCTCTCTCTCTCTCTCTCTCTCTCCTCTCTCTCTCTCTCTCTCTCTCTCTCTCTCTCTCTCTCTCTCTCTCTCTCTCTCTCTCTCTCTCTCTCTCTCTCTCTCTCTCTCTCTCTCTCTCTCTCTCTCTCTCTCTCTCTCTCTCTCTCTCTCTCTCTCTCTCTCTCTCTCTCTCTCTCTCTCTCTCTCTCTCTCTCTCTCTCTCTCTATCTCCTCTCTCTATATATATATATATAAGCTGGAGGAACTCAACAGGTCAGGCGGCATCTGTGGAGGGAATGGTTAGGTGACCTTTAGGTCAGGACTCATCTTCAGACATATATCAATTTATCTAATTTTATTAGGTTTTATTATATACTGAAGTATATATCTAATTTTATTTGATTAGATATATATACGTCAGTCACAGTTGTATACAAGTTGCATCCGACCCGCAAAACTGAATTAAATGTTAATAGGGAAATGGACAGGTTGATATATATTTAAAAGTGATTGTCACCAGTCTGAAGAGGAGTCACAACCTGAAACATTGTCTATTTCCCACCACAGATGCTGCCTGGCCTGCTGAGTTCCTCCAGCACTTTGTGTTTTGCTCCAGTTTCCAGCATCTGCAGTTCCTTGTGTCTCCAGAAATCAGATTGTGAATGCTAAAATGGTGAACTTTGCAAAACAAATTGTCAACTAAATTGTAAGAAAACTGCCTGATTTATATTTAAAGGGCATTCACGTCAGTTAATATAGACAAAAATCTTCCACACACTTTGCATTGTAAATTATTTTATGTGTCTTGAATTTTCAAAGCTTGTTTAAAGATCAGAAATAATTAATGTTGGATAAGCTCGTGGAAGTATATTCATTAATATTGATGTGTGATTGTTTTTAAAATATTTTAATGTCAATATGGATTTCCAGGATCATGATCAAGATTTAGTTTAATGAGCTTCCTGGATTTTAAACAGTGAACATTTAGCATTTTACAGATGGTTGCTTGGCTGTGGATTGATTTGTTGTAGTATTGCTTCCATGTCATTTATCATTATTTGAGAGAGGAAACAGAATTAATTCTCCATTCTCATATATTGGTTGTACCTGTGCCAGAAGATAATTTAAGGTGGATTTAATTTTCCTTTCGGCCCACAGGTTTTCTTTGGGGATGAGATAATGAGGGGGGCACGGTAGCGCAGCGGTAGAGTTAATGCCTTACACACTTACAGCACCAGAGGCTGGGTTTGATCCTGGCTATGGGTGGATATCTCCACTCTTTTAAATCTCTACTCCAACTGCAGCATTACTTACTTTAACTGTTCACATTATTCCCTTTATCATGTATCTGTATGGCTCGATTGTAATCATTAGAGCCAGGATTTGCCATAAATGCCATCAGTGCCTTTTCATGCCTTTTTTGATGATTTGACCAGGATAATGCCTTTTTCATGATCGAGTGCCTAAATCAGCCTTTTTTTTGCCATTTTGCTGAAAGGTCGTGCTAATTTCTCTAGTTGTATTGTGATTACAATGCTATTTTCTATGTTAACACATTAATATTAATGTTATTATTAAAGTGTTAACATCGTATAACTTACAAGAAAACTTCCACCACCGGGGCGAAACCGTTGGCCGTTCATTTGTTCGTGCCGCTGCCCGCTGGTTTAGTCTTCTCCAAGATCTATTAAAAAAGAACTGCAGATGCTGGAAAAATCGAAGGTAGACAAAAAATGCTGGAGAAACTCAGCGGGTGAGGCAGCATCTATGGAGAGGAATAGGTGACGTTTTGGGTGGAGACACTTCTTCAGATTGATGAGGTGGGGGCGGGAAAAGAAAGGGAGAGGTGGAAACAGTAGGACTAGAAGGAGAGCTGGGAAAGGGAGGGAGAAGACAAGGGTTATCTAAAATTAGAGAAGTTAATGTTGATACCGCTGGGGTATAGACTACCCAAGCAAAATATCCAAGCTTGTCTCCTTACTACATTTACTGCTGGCTCCAGTCGCAAATCTAAGTTTTTGAATGATCTGTGCAAGGCATTCATTGATATGGAATTCCACTGTGGAAATTGGAAAACAAATCTCTCAGAGATCTTTTAGAGAAATACACAGAGGAACATAGACCAAGCGAGTCATCATTACGGAAAAACTATGTTGACAGCAACTTCAACATTATTGTGCAGAAAATTAGAGATGAAGTTGCATGCAACAAAATATGGATCTCAATAGACGAGACAACCGATGCTGTGGGGAGATATGTTGCCAATCTGGTCATCGGTACATTGGAGGCAAGTCAACCATCAAAGGAATATTTGTTGACATTGGAAGTATTAGAGGTCAAACAGCTCAACTATTGCTCAGTTATTTACATCTTCACTTGCTGTACTTTGGTCAGGGGTATAAAACATGAGAATGTTCTTCTGTTTGTGACTTAAAGTTTTATTCCGCAAAATGTTGCATTTGACATGCTAGCTCAAGGAATTCATAGAATTGTCAAACACATATGTAGCTTGTTTCCTAATGTCGATCGCCAAGTTTCCAATGTCAAGAAAATCTTCCTCAAAACACCGTCATGTGTGCAGTTGTTGAAGGAAATGACACCCGAGATTCCGCTACCTCCTCAGCCCGTTTTGACTAGGAGGGGTACATGGCTCTCTGCTGTACTCTACTATGCTGCAAATTTTGAAAAGATAAAATAATTCGGCAACTGTTTTGAAGAAGAAGAATCTGCTGCAGTCAGGATCATCAGCGAAATCATGCAGAAAAAGTCCCTCCACAGCGATCTTGTGTTTATTGCTTCCAATTTTGTAAACTTCCCACAAGCTATCACTTCCCTTGAGAAATGTGGTGAAACATTAGTGAATAACTTGCAGGGTTTCAGCAATGTAACTGATGATATTCGTAAAGTTCCTGGCGATGAAGGTAAAGACATACAACCAAAATGTGAGAGAGTCATTTTAGCTAACAAAGATCTTGAAGAAATAGAAACCATAGCGAAAGTTCTCAAAGGTAGTTGTAATGCACAAGATATCGACATAAATATAGAGTATGTAGCTTGTTTCGGGTATGCACCAGTGACCTCAGCTGAGGTAGAAAGACGTTTTTCACAACTGAGGCATATTCTGTCTGACAGATGGCATAGTTTAACGCCAGATTATTTGAAAAGAATGGTAGTAATTATTTGCAACCAGGCCACATTGGTCATTTAATGTAGTATACCTTTATATTATCATTTTCAACCATATTTTGATGGTGGAAATAAATGCCTTTTAATGCCTTTTTTTTCAATAAATGCCTTTTTCGTGCCTTTTTTGTAATTTTATTATGCATTTTTGCCTTCCTATTTCAGAGTTTTTAGTGCCTAAACATCCTGGCTCTAGTAATCATGTACTGTCTTTCCCCTGACTGGTTGGCATGCAACAAACGTTTTTCATTGTACCTCGGTACACGTGACAATAAACTAACCTAAACTAAACTAAACTCAACTCAATCATTGACATCGACATGAGACTTTAGATTTTAGACTTTATATTTTAACCTTTATACTTTAGAGATACAGCATGAAAATAGGCCCTTCGGCCCACAAAGTCCGCACTGTAAACTAGCACTATCCTGCACACGAGGGACCATTTACAATTTACAGAAACCAATTAACCTACAAAACTGTACGTCTTTGGAGTGTGGGAGGAAACCGGAGCACCTGGAGAAAATCCACATGGTCACAGGGAGAACGTACAAACTCCGTACAGGCAGCATCAGTCTTCAGAATGAAACCCAGGTCTCTGGCGCTGTAAGGCAACAACTCCACCACTGTGCCAATTTGCTGACCTTTTTTTAATTTTAATATCTGTAATAAACAGATTAAAAAAAAACAAGTGTTCAATGGAATCATGATTTCCCTATATCTGGACCCCATTCGCCAGGCTGGGAATATTACTGGAACCTCCCTGGATGGGTGAACCATTGGCATTCCTGATCAAGTATTAACGTGATCTTTTCAGAAAATATTGCCAATTATCTGTTAAATTTGACGGACCAAACTCTACCCTTGCTTTACTTAATTTGTCCATGATATCATAGACATTCAACACTCTGTTGGAGTCTGTCATGCATACTTAGAAAAACAAAATTTACATGCAGCGTGAATATAATCTAAATCACATTCTAAACAATTATGTTTCATTAAAGTCTACCATTTGGATCCAAACCAGTAGGCATAAACATATATTAAGTATTAAATGTTAATTCATATTAAACAACGAGAAAGTTCATGGCCCCCAATTATTTCTATGAATAGAATGAAACATTTAAAGCCACTGTTTAAATTACCTCTCATTCATTTTTCCAAATTTGCTTTGTTAAACTCTAAAGCCAAGTACCATTAATATCAGATCATTATTTGACTCATTGTTAACATACAAGCATCTGTTATTTGTTCTCTCTGTGTATTCAATTGCCTTAAGATTTATTTAAGTGAAGAAGGGTAAAATGTTCCTTGTTTGGAACCTGTACCGAGCTGTACTGATAACAAATTCCACCAGCCTGGCTGTGTGGTCATTAAAATACAATACAATACAAAGTTAAACATAATTATAAAACAAAGAATCTTGGAAATACTTAGCAGATCAGGCAGTAAGTGTATATGGGGTAACTCAGCGGGTCAAGCAGCATCTCTGGAGAACATGGAGAGGTGATGTTTGGGTCAGGACCCTTCTTCAGAAGGTTTTAATTGTTTCATTCACCTATCCGTGTTCTCCAGAGAAGAAGCCTGGCCCGCTGAGTAACTCTACCATTTTGTGTCTTTTTTTATTGTAAACCAGCACCTGCAGTTGTGTATTTCTACATGTGTATAGAGAGTTTTCATCTTGGGTCTATAATTTTGCATCAGAACCTCAAGGACGCAGTCCTTACACTTTGATTTATATTTCTAGAAACCTAGGTGTGTCATTAGGTTTGTGAAATATAAATTTATAATGGAGTGAGTCCTATTGATTGGAACCCAAAACCCCAAAAAACTATGTGGACTCATTGTCATAAAGCACAGGCAGGCCAATCGACCCAACACATCCACTCCGACTAGGATGCCCAATCTAAACTAGTCTAATTTGCCCATGATTGGCCCATATTCCTATAAAGTCTTGGGTTGGTGTATTTGAGTCAGACATAAACCTGTCGTGTCCCAGATTTAGAGCCATAGTGTTATAAATTCATACAGCTTGGAAAAATGCCCTTCTGTCCAACTTGCACATGCTGACCAACATGCTCCCTTTACACTAGTCCTACCTGCCCATGCTTCTAAATCCACGTACCTGTCCAAATGTCTCTTAAACATCATGATAGTATCTGCCACAACCTCCTCCAGCATGAAGTGTAGATGGAGTCAATGAAAGGGAAGTTGGGTTATGTGATGATCTGGGCTGCACCAACAATTCCCTGTGATTTCTTGCAGCCTTGGATGGTGCCGGTCCCGTTGAGTTAAAGAGTGCCCACGGTAGTCCCACGAGTCACTACGGTAAACTCACGGGCTACTACGTTCTTACAACGAGTTTAAAAGTTTTAAATGTTTACTTCAAGAGTAAATTTGATTCGTGGAAATCTTTCATCACGTTGAAAGATTTTCATGAGTTAACAAGTTTCCCGTGTACCTGCCGTTAGCGTTACGAGTTCCGACGTTCCCGCTACGTTAATTCTACTTGATTACCATGAGTTTGATTTGTTTTTAATGCGAGATCACTCGTGGGTGGACTTGCACCGTGAGACAGGGGTTTAAGTCTTAGTCTTTAAAGGAAGAGTCGATACAAAATGAGGGAATCAAAAATAAGAGGACATAGGTTTAAGATGTTTCTGAGGGACAAGATTTAATAGGAACATAAGGGGCAAACTTTTCACTCAGAGGGTGGTGAGTATATGAGCTGCCATAGGAGATAGTTGAGGCAGGTACTATAACAACATTTGAAAGAGACACTTGGACTGGAACATAGATCGGAAAGATCTGGAGGGATATGGACCAAACATGAGCTAATGGAACTAGCATGTATGGGGCATCTTGGGCGACTTGGACGAGTTGGGCAAAAGGGCCTGTTTCCGTGCTGTATGACTCTATGGATGATAGATTCATAAAACCCCTCCCCTGACCAATTCCCCACCCCCATGTCACCTACACCATCCTCTACCTTATCACGCCCATACACCTTTGAACAAAGAAGAAGAAATTGGGGATAGATAAAGAATAACATGACAGCAACTGAAATAGCTGTGAAGTGTTGAGATCTTCAATAGCAATAGTTTAAATTTCATGCAAAATTCATAATGACTTGATCCTGCTGTTGGGATGTTTGCAATGTTATTCCTGCTGAGTTCTTCCTTATGAGAAATTGACTGTATAATTAAACATTAATTAGCACACAGCATTATTTATACAGAGAATGCAAATAATTACTTCTAATTGCATGTTCTTTGCGAGGTGCTGAATTAACCATGAGGTCGCTCCACAGTTCTGCAAACTTCTTCACTGCTTACCATGAGTGTACAGAGCTTATCAAGTGAGAGATAGACCATGTGTTCTGATTATTCACATAGTCATAAAGAGTGGAAACAGGCCCTTGGACCCAACTTGTCCAAGCTGACTAACATGCCCCATCTACCCCAATCCCATTGCCTCCATTTGGCCCAAATCCCTCTACACCAATCCTATCCATGTACCTGTCTAAACGTTTCTTAAATGTTGCGACAGTAGTTGCATCAAACAATTTGTTGCATAAACCCACCACCCTTTGTGTAAAAACGTTACCCCTCAGGTTCCCATTTAATCTTTCCCCCATTGCCTTAAAACTATGTCTTTTGATTCTCAATTCCCCAACTCTGGGCTAAAGATGATCTATTCCTCTCATGATTTTATACACCTCAATAGGATCACCCCTCAGCACCCTGCACTCCAAGGAATAAAGTCCTAGCCTGCTTAACCTCTGCCTGTAGCTCAGGCCCTCCAGTCAGGGCAACATCTTCGTACTTATTTTCTGCACCTTTTCCAGCTTGACATCTGTTTTATAATATGGTGACTAAAGCCGAACATAATACTTTAACTGTGGCCTCGCCAACATCTTATATAACTGCAACATGACCTCCAACTTCAATACAATATTCTGATTGATGAGGGCCAGTGTGCTGAAAGCTTTTTGGACCACAATTTCTACCTGTGATGACAATATTCTTTGGAGCGCAGGAGGATGAGGAGTGATCTTATAGAGGTGTGCAAAATGATGAGATGAATAGATAGAATAGATAGTTGCACAGTCTTTTACCCAGAATAGGGGAATCGAGAATCAAGGTACATAGGTTTAAGGTGAAAGGGAGAAGATTTAATAGGAACCTGACAGGCAACATTTTTACACAGGGAATGGTGCAAATATGGAATGACCTGCTGGAAGAAGTAGTTGAGGCAGGTACTATAACAACATTTAAGGAACATTTGGTCAGGTGCATGGATAGAGGGATATGGGCAAAATGAGGCAGGTGGGTCTAGTGTAGATGGTGCATGTTGGTCGGTGTGGGCAAGATGGGCCGATAGGCCTGCTTTTAAGCTGCATGAGTTCATGATTTTATGACTAAGGATATTGACCAAATGCAGGCAAAAGAGAGTTGCTAAGATGGGGCATTTTGATCGGCATGGACGAGTTGGGCCAATAGGCTTGTTCCTCCGCTGTATCACCCTATGGCTCTATGACTCTATGACAGTAAATTTAGAACAACTTCATCTTCACTTCGATTGCCTTGTCAAAAACTCCTGGAAGCATAAGCAAGTTGCACAACTTGCATTAAACATCTAGCAGTGCAAAGCTAATACATTTTCATCTTGACACAGTAATTGTTTTGCATTTGACACAGTCTCAGCCAAGCTGTATGTTTACCTTGAGTGGGAGGGGAGAGGTGAGTGAGGGGGAGTGGGGAGGGGGGGGTGGAGAAACAAAATGTTCAGAGGAAAATGTGAGCGATGTCAAGCTTGTTCAATCGGATGCATTCCGGGCTTTCAAAGCAGTTGATGAATTATTTACTGTTTCAGTTCGGGGAGTATATTAATGCAAGCACTGATTTGGACAAATGATGAAGAAGGTGATTGTTTCAAACAGTCGTGACAAATTAAACTTGGGTTAACATTTAATCTTCTCTGTTCATACACTAGATGCAGTTGAGAGTAAAATAGGCTTTGTAAACCTCTCGACTTGTACACAGTTTAGGTCTAGGTTCAAACAGCAACGTCTGAAGATGGATCTCGACCAAAAATATCAAAACTCTTGTTATTAAATAGTCTCTATGTGTATTGTGTTTATGGTCTTTTATGTTGCTGCAAGCAAGAATTTCATTGTTAAACACCCTTGACTCTCGAATGACTCTTGCTATCCATATACCTGACCAAATGTCTTTTAAATGTTTTTGTTGTACCTGCCATAGTTGGGATCGAACCAAAGGTTTCTGGCGGTGTAAGGCAGCAACCCTACCACTGCACCACTGTGCCGCCCTAAAGGTGGACCTAAGCACCTTAAAGAAGTGGGAAGAAACTGGAACAAACTCCACTCAGACAGTACCCGAGGTCAGGAATGAATCGGGTCTTTGGCATTGTGAGACAGCAGCTTCATCCGCTGCACCATTGTGCCGCCCTCTTCATCTACAATGAAAAATGTTGATATATTGCACTACAATCGTAGTGAATGTTTATAATTTCTAATGATTGTGCTTATCAACACATGATTTTACTTCGGACTCACGTGAGTGACTACGTGAAGAACCCGTCCAGCACGCATGCGCGACATGAGCGTTCACACAGTGCAACAGCGACGAACGGGAGTACTGGCGCTCCCGCTACTGCTTAAAAAAGACGGACCGTCAGGTAAGTTTATTCTGAGGTCGTATTTCGAAAAAAGTTGCTTTGCTTTGTCTCACCAGGTCGAGCCAACTGGAAAAATGAGCAAAACAAGGCAAGCAAAAAAGACCGCCCCCCGTTCGACTCCAACAGAGGAGCGTTCCATCAGTGGGGGGCGAGAGGCGGCAGGACCGCACACCCTGCGGTTCGTTATTCCTGACACCGAGCCGAGCCCAGTCCCGCTAGCGCTGGAAGTAAATCTACATGAATGACAAACCGGCCGGTAATATCCGACATCTCCGACGAGGATGTCTCACCACCCGAGAGCGGCAGAGACAGCCGCCTGAGCCGCATGGAGCGGCTCATGGAGCAAATGCTCCAGTGAGTCTTGCTTCGGGAGCTGGAGCAGTCTCCCCAAGGGAGTTCAGGCACTCCCGCCACAGTGCCTCACAAGGCACTGGCCATCGCTTCCCCCTCAGCTGAGGGCAGCGTTGGTGACCAGGGCTGGGCTGGTCAAGAAGAGGGGTCACTGGCCGAAGATGTCGGGAGCATGCTTGGGGGTACAGGACCAGGAAGAGCAGCTGGGCGTGGTCAACCACTACGTGGCAGCTTCACGAGCAGGACGGCCATTAGAGCTAAAACTAGCGGTCAGCATAGACTACCTGTCCTTCAAACCCCTACAAGAGCAGGTAGTCAATGAGACACTAGAGCTGTATTCGGCCACAGAAAATTGCGTTTCGCTCAACGTGCAAGCCGTCAACAGCCAAATCTGGGGACACGTTGGGCAGAACATCCGCAACCAAGAACTAAAATTACAACGGATTCTCAGGCTCCTGACGTCAGCCATCACTTCTTATGCTCGTTCCGTGAACGGGGTGGAAATGACCACAAACCAGCAAGATACATTAGCTCTGCTGTGCAACACCCAATTTGAGATCAACAACCTCCGTAAGAAGATAATAAGACCTGCCCTCAACGCGAAATTCGCAGGGTTGTGCAAAACACGGCCTCAGATCCACAAATCCTGCTCTTCGGTAAGGACCTCTCTAAAAAATTGGAGGACCTGGAAGAAGAATCCAAAACATTTGGCCTCATGAGGGCAGGTCCCGGAACGAACAGACCCACAAGACCCAGACGGCAGCACCCCACCGCGTCCACCAGTCGTCGTCAGCCTCGTGGGACTGGTGAAAGCTTGGGGTCCGCACACTATCCCCAAAAGCCTTTTTTAGGCCTGGGCCCAGAGCGGACCCCATGGAAAATGTGCCACCCCCAACCAGCAGCACATCAGACAACACATCGTCCAACAAAGAAACAGATGAAACACCCATAACCATGAAGGTAGGTGGGTCCGGTTCCTACCATCATATAAAAAATGGGGGATCTATATTAACAGGGAGGAGATTACACCTGTTTGTGGAAGCACAGAGGTCTATCACGAATGAAAAATATATACTCAACAGCATTCGTGGATACAAAATAGAATTTGTTCAAGAAAACATGCCACCAGTTCAGCATACACCCCAAAGGGTTTTTACCCTCTCAGTTAAAGAAAAACTAGAGGGTCAAGCAGAACTGGTGAGGCTACTTACAAAGGGTATCATTGAGAAAACCAAACATGAACCCTTGGAATTTGTCTCAAATATATTCACTAAAAC
The DNA here is from genome assembly GCF_028641065.1 of Leucoraja erinaceus. NCBI lineage: Eukaryota > Metazoa > Chordata > Chondrichthyes > Rajiformes > Rajidae > Leucoraja > Leucoraja erinaceus. Next base: position 22,744,090 of record NC_073393.1, on the reverse strand, counting down.
TAAAAAAGATGGTGGATGTCGCGTCATCATTGACTTAACTTCACTAGATATGTTTGTTAGGTATATACATTTCAAAATGGAAACATTTGTAACTGCCAAACAACTGATTTCCAAACGATACTTCATGGCAAGCATCGACCTTAAAGATGCTTACTATTCAGTACCCATTCAAAAGGATCATCGCAGATACCTGAAATGTACATGGATGGGGCAACTATGGCAGTTTAAAGTGTTGCCTAATGGTTAATTATTAACCAGTTAACATCAACCCCAAGATTATTCACCAAGATATTAAAACCAGCCTTGGCAATATTAAGAAAACAGAAACATATTGTCATGGCATATTTGGATGATATCTTAATAGTAGGCAAAAGCATGGAATTGGCTAAATCAGCTGTGTCAGCTACCAAACAATTGTTTGAACCCTTGGGATTTGTCTTACATCCAGATAAACCTAAGTTGATGCCATCCACAACCATGTGGGATTCACAATTAACTCAGTCCACATGTCTGTAACATTGCCAAAAAGAAAGCAGCAGAATTGGCACAAACATGTAACAATTTAATGGTCAACGATCGACCAACCATTCGACAAGCGGCAAGAGTAATTGGAAAAATGGTAGCAACATTTCCAGCTACACAACTTGGACATCTACACTATCAAAACTTACAAAGAGCAAAAGTGCAGGCGTTAAAACGGCATGCAGGTCACTTTGACCGAGTCATGAAATTACCCATTGAAGCAATATCAGAATTACAGTCGTGGGTAGGGAATGTTTGGCATAGTTCCAGCCCTATCACCATCATTAACCCAACGTTAATTATTCAAACAGATGCCAGTGCTCAAGGCTGGGGAGCTACTAATACCATATCCAGCACTGGTGGTAGATGGACTAATTTAGAGTCATCTTTACTACAGACACTGGGCATAAATTATCTGGAAATGTTGTGTGCATTTTATGGCTTAAAAGCATATTCAACAAATATGCACACTTGCATGTTCGTTTACAAATAGATAATACAACGGTGGTGGCCTATAACCATATGGGCGGTATAAAATCGATATCATGTGACAATTTGGTCAACACAATCTGGCAATGGTGTGTCGATAGACATATTTGGCTATCAGCAACTTACTTACCAGTTAAGCTAAATACAGTGGTAGACACCAGGTCACGCAAATTCAATGATAACACTGAATGGATGTTAAATCCCAAAGCATTTACTAAAATTACAAAGCAATATAGCACGCCAGATATCGATCTGTTTGCATCCAGACTAAATCACCAGGCACCAATGTATGTCGCTTGGGAACCAGACCCTGAGACAGCAGCGATAGATGCATTCACGCTGGACTTGGGAAAATTCTTCTTTTATGCTTTTCCTCCCTTCTGCCTCATCAGTCGGGTACTACGCAAAATACAGATGGACTCTGCTTCAGGCATTTTGATAGTACCCAACTGGCCTACACAGCCATGGTTCCCAGTGGTCCTCGACATGGTCGTCGAAACACCAATGACTTTTCCCAGTAGCAACAGACTTGTTAACTCACCCGGTATCAGGCATAAGCCACCCAGGCCACGATAAAATTAAACTCCTGGGTTGCAGATTTTGAAAAGACCTCTGCTGGGCCTGGGATTGTCAGACAACACTATCAACATGATGACAGCATCCCACCGCATGTCCACAAGGAAACAATACTTGTCAAACATCAAGAAGTGGGAAAGATACTGTTCGAACACAGGAACCACATATTCAATCACTACAATAACCAATGTACTGGAGTTCCTGGCAGGCCTTCACCACAATGAAGGACTCAGCTACAGCGCCATTAATACAGCCAGAAGTGCTCTGTCAGCCTATTTAATTCAGGCACCAGGTCAACAGGCCATGGGGTCCCACCCGTTGGTGATCAAGCTCATGAGAGGCATATTTAACTCTAATCCCCCCAGACCTAGGTACACCCAAATCTGGATGTCAGTGTGGTCCTGACATACCTTAGGGGATGGTCACCAGCCAGATCCCCCACCCTGGAACAACTAACCCTGAAGACGGTCATGCTATGGCACTTTTTTCAGCACAGAGTCCTGTCCCTCCATCTACTACGATTGGACAATATGGTTGTAACACCAGACCGTGTCTCATTTACCATCCAGGGGCTGGTCAAAGCAGACCAGGAACATCAGGTCCAGTCATGGAATTTCGGGCTTACCCACCTGAACCACGGTTATGTGTCATGACCTACTTATTGAACTATATTGACAAAACAAGAAATCCCTGAGGAAGAGAAAAAAGCCTTATGGGTCTGCCACAAGAAACCTCATGGTCAGGTGATGAGCCAAACTATTTCAAGATGGCTTAAGCAGGTGCTGAAAGCAGCTGGTGTAAATACTAACATGTATAAATCTCACTCCACCAGGGCAGCATCCACATCGGCAGCTAAGAGGATCGGCAGCTAAGAGGATGGACGTGCCTATGGACCACATCCTGGCTACAGCGGGGTGGTCTAGGGAAAAAACGTTCCAAACTTTTTATAACAAGCCGCTGGCAGAACCTGTATCGTTTGCGGAAAAAATATTAGAATCTGCAAATATATAATTTCAGCCCGGGGGAGCATTTTTGTATTTGTTTTTGGTTAATAAACACCATTATTGTTTTTTTACAAACAGATTCATGGTTGATTACGATAACATACTTCCTCCCTCGAATGACTTCGGCAGTGAGTGTAAGTATGAACTGTTACACGGTTTGAAATCACAGAGCTTTAAAATCTTCACATAGTCACTCATGTGACTCCGAAGTAAAATAGTAAGATTAAACGAGAACTCAGGCAAGTGCCGCATTGTCCAATGCATTCTTCATTTGTGTTTTGTAGCTTGTGTAAAGGTAATATAACAGATGTTAAGTCTATGAACTAACACTACCCAGGAAAGTGGAGAATATTCCAGCACATTCTTCATTTGTGATGGATTCAGAGTGTATGGACTAACTCTATCCAGGCAATTTTCATCACACTCAGGGTGGAACAATGGCGCAACGGTAGAATTGCTGCCTTATAACACCAGCGACCCGGGTTCAATCCTGACTACGAGTGCTGTTGTTATAAACTTTGGAAGTTCACGCTGTGACCATGTGGGTTTCAATAGACAATAGACAATAGGTGCAGGAGTAGGCCATTCAGCCCTTCAAGTTAGCACTGCCATTCACTGTGATCATGACTGATCATCCACAATTAGTACCCCGTTCCTGCCTTCTCCCCATATCCCTTGACTCCGCTATCATTAAGAGCTCTATCTAACTTGAAAGCATCCAGAGAATTGGCCTCCACTGCCTTCTGAGACAGAGAATTCCACAGATTCACAACCCTCTGGGTGAAAAGGTTTTTCGTCATCTCCGTACTAAATGGCCTACCCCTTATTCTTAAACTTGTGGCCCCTGGTTCTGGACTCCCCCAACATCGGAAACATGTTTCCTGCATCTAGCGTGTCCAATCCCTTAAGAATGTTATATGTTTCAATAACAATCCCTCTCATCCTTCTAAATTCCAGTGTATACAAGCCTAGTCGCTCCATTCTTTCAACATATGATAGTCCCGCCATCCTGGGAATTAACCTTGTGAACCTACGCTGCACTCCCTCAATAGCAAGAATGTGGAATGCCCTCAAATTGGGAGAGCAAAACTGCACACAATACTCCACAATACTCACTGGGGCACTGTACAACTGTAGAAGGACCCCTTTGCTCCTATACTCATCTCCTCTTGTTATGAAGACCAACATGCCATTAGCTTTCTTCATTGCCTGCTGTGTCTGCATGCTTACTTTCAGTGACTGATGAAAAAGGACACCCAGATCTCGTTGTGCTTCCCCTTTTCCTAACTTGACACAATTCAGATAATAATCTGCCTTCCTCTTCTTGCCACCAAAGTGTATAACCTCACATTTATCCACATTAAACTGCATCTGCCATGCATCTGCCCACTCACACCTGTCCAAGTCACCCTGCATCCTTATAGCATCTTCCTCACAGTTCACACTGCCACCCAGCTTTGTGTCATCTGCAAATGTGCTAATATTACTCTTAATCCCTTCATCTAAATCATTAATGTATATTGTAAATAGCTGTGGTCCCAGCAACGAGTTTTGTAGTACCAACTAGTCACGCCTTGCCATTCTGAAAGGGACCCGTTAATCCCTACTCTTTGATTCCTGTCTGCCAACCAATTTTCAATCCATGGCAGTACCCTACCCCCAATAACATGTGCTCTAATTTTGCCCACTGATCTCCTATGTGGGGCCTTATCAAAAGGTTTCCTCTGGATGTTCCGGATTCCTCACACATTCCAAAGACGTGCAGATTTGTAGGTTAATTGGCTTCTGTAAAATGTCCCTAAAGTGTAGGAGGCTAAAGTGGAATAACATTGAACAAGTGTATGGGTGATCGAAGGTCGTTGTGAGCTCAGTGGGCTGTTGGGCCTGTTTCCACACTGTACCTCTGAACTAAGTTAAACTCTTGTGCCTTGTAAACGTTGGAAAGGCTAGGGATGTCAGGAGTTGTAGTATTCTTCTGCAGGGATATTGCCAAAGATTTGAAATATCTGGTTATTGATTCTCTTAGAGGGAATTATTTTTTAAATCTCTCCATTATATTACATCCATAGAGGTTTATGAGATTGATCGTAGGAACAAGTGGGTTAAGATATGATGTGCATTTGACAGCACTGGGCCTGTACTCGCTAGCGTTATAAGGATGAGAGGAGACCTTATTGAAATTTACCAAATAGTGAAAGGCCTGGATAGATTGGATGGGGAAACGATGTTTCCACTAGTGGGAAAGTCTAGGACCAGAAGCCATAACTTCAGAATAAAAGGACGTATCTTTAAAAAGGAGATGAGGAGGAGTTTGCTTAGTCAGAGGGTGGTGAATCTGTGGAATTCATTGCCACAGTAGGCTGCGGAGGTCAAGTCAATGGAAATTTTTAAGGCAGAGATTCGTGTTTAGTAAGGGTGTCAGGGATTATGGGGAGAAGGCAGGAGAATGGGGTTGAGAGGTAAAGATAGATCAGCCATGATTGAATGGTGGAGTGGACATGATGGGCCTAATTCTGCTCCTATAACTTATGAACATAAACATCTCTCACTGTCTTTTAAACCTTTTAAGTTTTGTGAAAATCAGCTGGGAGACATTTAATTGGACGGAGATATGAAATTCCCTCCGTGAAACATGCTGGATGAAAGCAGTGGAGTCGTTAATTTGTACAACCACATCTGCCATTAACCTGCCACTGAAACAGATGTTTGAAAGCATGGAACATAATAACAATGGAAAGTTGACAGTGATAAATCTATAAATGTCTCTTTTTAGAGTCTTTTGGAATTATGCGATCAAACAAGACGCTCACACACCCATTCAAAATGTAAAATGGTCTGATACACTTTGAGAGACAAAAGAGATACAATTCCAAAAATAGATACTTGATCAAACTGATAGATAAGTCGCAGATGCTGGATAGAAAACCCGTAATTCATAGCACGACAGAAAGGAAATTTAGCCAAAGTTATTGGGTAAAGGAGAACAGGGAGTTCAGGAAGAATGATAGGGAAGTAGAGTCTAGTAAAGCTATCTAAATGAGATTGCTTATGGAGCATGTGTACCATCTGTTATACAAACCAAGCAGGTCTGATTACAAAAACAGTTTTCTGTTGAGTTGGCGCATAACATAGAACACAGAACATAGAACAGTGCAGCACAGAAAAAGTCTGTGCCGAACATGATGCCAAGATAAGCTTATCTCCTCTGACTGCACATGAACCATATTCTGGCCTTACATTCACCCCCCACTGCCACAATCAGACTTAACAAGGGACCCGATCCGAAACGCCACCTACCCATGTTCTCCAGAGATGCTGCCTGACCCGCTGACTGTCTAGCACACCGTGTCTTTCCCTGATTGCGATATACTGACCTTTCATTGTACAGTTTGTTGTGGTGTTGAGATGTAATGATTATGTTTGGTTTTGTGTGGAAAATATTGTACTGCAACATATGGCGAAGCCCTTTAGACTTAAACGAATAATGGTCATCCCTTTGTGTAGCTTGCATTGTTCTTCAGTCTCAGAGGATGACTGCCTAGTGTGGCTATTATGTGCTGAAAGGAACAAAACATGGAAAACAAGGATACTAAGGGAATGAGCCCAGCTTGCAGAAATTTCAAAATCTATGGTTGCACATATTCTGATTGACTTAATTATTACAGGGGGAATATTTGAATGCTTTCAGAGCAGAACTGAATTGTTCACATATTACCACAAGGACAATCAGGATCAATCACTTAAATACACTGACAGACTGCATCTCTCTCCTTTGTCAAGTTGCTTTTAATACTTTAAACCTCTTGAATTGTAGCTTCCTGACTAAGTGTGACTTTAGACTGTAGACTCTAGAGATACAGCATGAAGCAGGCCCTTCGGCCCACCAGGTCTGTGCCGATCAGCAATCACCTCTTACACTATCACTATTCTACATACTGGGGACTATTTTATTGAAGCCAATTAACCTACAAACCTGCCTTCTTTGCAGTGTTGGAGGAAACAGGGGCACCCAGAGAAAACCCACACAGTCACAGGGAGAATGTACAAATTCCATACAGACAACATCCGTAGTCAGGATCAAACCGGGCTCTCTGGTGCTGTAAGGCAGCAACTCTACTGCTGTGCCACTGTGCCACCCTTTGGTAAGGCAGAGATATCCAGCCTTAGGTTGGCGGTGCCGAACATGGAGTAGTCTAGCCCTGTACGTTGTATCTCGCTTGGGAAATTGACTTCAATTGAATGGACAAACAGATAGAACAGTACAACACAAGAACATGCCCTTCGGCCCACAATGTCTGTTCTGAACATGATGTTAATACAACTTTTATCTGCCTCCACGTTATCCATATCCATTCCCTGCATATCCATGTGCCTGTACAAAAGTCTCTGAAATGCAAGCTGTTACAGAGACAGTTCAAAGCTGATTACAGATTTTGTGTCTTACATGGCTGTTAGTCTATGACACCAGTGTGCTTGTGTTGTGTGAATAATTGTTTGCTTGCGTTGATTTCGTTGATTGATCGATTGGTACAGCATTGAAAAGGCCCTCACCCCATTAGGTCCACACTGACCATTTATCACAAATTCACATTAATTCCATATTATCTCACTCTCTCATCCACTCCTTTCAAACAAGGGACAATTTACAGAGGCCCATTAACAGTGATTGATTAATTGATTGATTGATTGAATGATTGATTGATTGATTGGAAATCACAGCATGGAAACAGCCCATTCGGTCCACGCTGATCACCCATTCACACCAGTTCTATGTTATCCTACTTTCACTTACATTCCCTACACACTAGGGGCATTTCACAGAGGCCAATTAACCTACAGACATGCAAGTCTTTGGGATGTGGGAGGAAATCAGAGCTCCCAGATAAAACCCATGCGGTTACAGGGAGAACATGCAAACTTCACACTGTGGCTTTACCCGATGAGCCACTGTGTTGCTCTTGAAAAGAGATACAAATCATAGAAGCAGGTCCTCTTCCCCAATATGTCTATCCTGATCAAATATTCATCTATACCAATTCCATTTATCAGGAATAGACATAAAGTTCTGGAGTAACTCAGTGAGTCAGGCAGCATCTCTGGAGAAGAAAGATGGGTGCCGTTTCAGGTCAGGACCCTTCTTCAGATTGTTCTCCATAGCCTACTGTTCCTCAGTGATTAAAGTGCACATCAAGATGCTTCTTCAATACAGAAGATACAAAAGCTTGAGAGCACGTGCCCAGAACGAGAGGGCATGGCTTTGTGGTGAGTGGAACAACTTTTAGAGGAAATGTGTGGAGCAGGTTTTTTTACACAGAGAGTGGTGGGTGCCTGGAATGCACTGCCAGGGGTGGTGGTGGAGGCAGATACAATAGTGGTATTTAAGAGGGTTTTAGATATGGACATGGATTTGCAGGGAATAGAGGGATATGGATCACGTGCAGGCAGAGATTATTAGTTTAGACAGTTAGATTAGTTAGATTAGTTAGATTAGTTGGATTAGTTAGATAGACACAAAATGCTGGAGTAACTCTGGCAGCATCTCTGTAGAAATAGAATAGTTGACTTTTCGGTTGAAACCCTTCTTCAGAAGGTTGTCGGTGTCATTCCTTCTCCAGGCTCAAGATTCCAGCATATGCAGTTCCTTATTGCTGCATGTCTTTCTCTTATCTTCTTTCACATTCATTCTGCTCAGCAATCCCATTGAACAGAACTGCTATACAGCAATTCAGCAATTGAATTAATTTCACTCGAACGGGGATACATTTTTTTGATATTCAGTCTGAAGTGAGAGCTTTTTTCTTTGTAAGTGAGCCTGGGACTTTAGCCGAGTTAACTTTATTCATTATGTGAGAGTGATGAGCATTTGATGGCATTTGCTGGAGTTTAGAAAGATGAGGAGGACCTCATTCAAGCTTACCAAATAGTAAAAGGCCTGCAAATAGGTGGAGAGGGTGTTTCCACTAGTGAGAGAGTCTAGGACCAGAGGGCATAGCCTCAAAATAAAAGGACACCCCTTTAGAAAGGAGATGAGCAGGAATTTCTTTAGTCAGAGGGTGGTGATTCTGTGGATTCATTGCCACACTGTGGAAGCCGTCATATGGATACTTTTATGGTGTATATTGATAGGTTCTTGATTAGTACGGGTATCAGGCATTATGGGGAGAAGACAGGAGGATGGGGTTGAAAAGGAAAGAAAGATCAGTCATGATTGAATGGCATAGTAGACCTGATGGGCTGACTGGCCTAACTCTGCTCCTATAACTAATAAACTTATAATGATATAGACACAGATTTGTTTCTGCACTGTGTGCTTTACAGACATGAGCTTGAGTTCTGCTGATATTCTCACAGTCTTGCTTATCATTCCTCATGGAATTGTTGGCTGATCTAAATTGACTTGAAGTGAGATTTGGCTGCAAGGCAGTTGCACAGGTAAAAATAAACCATCTTTCATTAACATTGTTCGTAGCCAATTTTTAACCTCAAACTGTACGCATGCTGTATCTCTGAACTAAATGGAATAGAAACCTATGCAGACGGTTTCACTCCAGTGACACCTCTGACTTTAACACTTTGGGAGCCCAATGGTGACACTGAGGCTCATTGGAACCGCCATTGTGATCTATCATGCTAAAATATAAATCCAAATAACAGACACCCCTGGGAGTTTAGTCGACACACGGCAGTTAGCTTAAAGTAGACTCACATTATCTTAACCACTTCCTTGATCGATATATTTATAAGACTAATCAATGGTGTCCCTGTCTCTCTTCCTGCATCACTTTTATCTCACAGCTTGTTTTTAAGAGTTTACTTAAGGTCACATTAGTCCCTCTTGCTCCCACTGAGATGAATGAACGATACTTTATTATCACATGCAACATGTCACTTTAAATTTTTTTATTTTGCCTACCATATACAAAATATGCAGAGTCGCCACGCACAGGCCACCAATAAGGTCACAAAGTGTTCAATGTAGTCCTAATCACCCCTCATTGTTCTCTCCACAGTCCATCCACACCGTAGGACGTTGGCTCAGCTTTTATCCACAGTGGACACAGAGCTACTGTATGTGTGTATGAGTGTACAGGGGTGATCGCTGGTCGGCGTGGACTCAGTGGGCTGAAGGGCCTATTTCTGTGGTGTATCTCTAAAGTCTAAAGTACAGTCTGCCCATCCCCTCCACAGATACTGCCTGACCTGCAGAGTTCCTTCAGCACTTTGTGTTCTGCTCACGGTTCCAGCTTCTGAAGTCTCTTGTGTCTCCTAAATGTTAAAAAAAAAAGGTTTGCTCAGGCATGCTTTTCAATTTTCACTTTACATTATCTTAACATTGTTAATTAATTTCCTGTGCTTGAATATCTCTTTCACACATTTTTAATATTTTTCTTTTAATATTTAAGCAGTTTTTAAATATTTCTAATTATCATTTCAAAATTGGTCAAAGGCAATTGTAAACAGTGTTGTCAGAAGATAATCAGAATTTATAGAAGGCAGGACAGGGATGATCTAATGGAGGTGTATACAATTAAGAGGTGAATGGATAATGTGAATGAACATAATGTTTTTCTTAGGGTTATAAAATCAATATCTAGAAATCATAGGTTTAAGGTGAGAGGGGAAATTTAACAGCTACAACGGGCCTTTGTAGCCAGCTACAGCCAGGACTGTAAAATGGTGCCAAAATGACACGTCTTGCATATAGGCACAGTGGGCTGTTCTGTTCATTTGGTGCTAGCCAGTGGATGTGTCTTATGTATGGTGATAGTCTTGCTAATCTGTAGTTATTCATTGTACCTTGGTACATGTGATAATAATGAAACCAGTGAAGGGTAACTTCACACAGAGAGTGCTGGAAAAATGAAACAAGAGGAAGTGTTTAGTTTAGAGAGCGATACAACATGGAAACATGCCTTTTGGACCACCAGGTTCACAGCGACCAACAGTTCACACTAGTTCTGTTATCCCACTCTCTCGTCCATTCCCTACACAGTAGGGGCAATTTACAAAGGCCGATTAACCTACAACCCTGCACATCTTGGGGATGTGGGAAGAAACCAGAGTAATAGAGTCATACAGTGTGGAAACAGGCCCTTCAGCCCAGCCTGCCCATGCCAACCAACATGCTCCACCTACAGTATTCCCTCCTGCCTGCAAATAGCCCATATCCATACCTGTCCTATCCATGTTTCTGATGTTGCTTGTTTCACCCTTAGTGTGAAAAGGTTACCTCTCAGGTTCCTATTAAATCTTTTCCCATTGATCTGAGAGCCTCTAGTTCTCGATTTCCACACGTTGGGCAAGAGACTCTGTGCGTCTACCCGATATATTCCTATCATGATTTTGTGCACCTTTATCAGATCACCCCTCATCTTCCTGTGCTCCAAAGAATGGATTCCTAGTCTGTTCAACCTCTCCCTATAGCTCAGGCCCTGGAGTCCTGGCAACATTCTTGTAAATATTCTCTGCAACCTATCCAGCTTGACAGCAGCTTTCCAATAACATGGAGCACACAGAGGAAATTCAGGGTCCAGATTGATCCAACATTTATGAACTGGGCCACCCGGGAAGACTAATGAAATTCAATGTCTCAAATATCTATTGGTATTGTTTTGTTATTGTCACATTTACCGAGATTCAATTAAAATCTTGTTTTGCATGAATCAGAGTCATACAGCGTGGAAACAGACCCTTTGACCCAACTTGCCCACGCCTATCAACGTGCCCCATCTACATTAGTCCCATCTACCTGCGTTTTCGCGATAATACTCTTAGCCTTTCCTAGTCATGTACCTGTTCAAATGTTTCTTAATCATTGATATCCCTCTCCCATCAGGCAAGAAGTACAGAAGTGTGAAAGCACACATCTCCAGATTCAGGGACAGTTTCTTTCCCTCTGTTATCAGGCAACTGAACCATCCTACCAATGTCTAGAGAGCAGTCCTGAGCTAATAATTACCTCATTGGAGACCTTCAGACTAACTTTGATTAGACTTTACTGGACTTTATCAAGCATTAAGTGTTATTCAAATTATTCATTTTATCATGTATTTGTACACTGTGGATGGTTCAATTGTAATCATGTATTCCCCTTTCCACTGACTGGTTGGCAAACAAAAAAAGCTTTTCACTGTACCTCGGTATAAGTGAAAATAAACTAATCTCAACTCGTATAGTACTTGCGTCAACTACCTCTTCCAGCAACTTATTCCATATATCAACTACTCTTTGTATAAAAAAGTTGTCGCCCAGGTTCCTATTAGATCTTTCCCCCCCTCACCTTAAACGGGGGGCTTTTACTACCTGCTGTGTGTTAGCTTTTGCCTTTAGCAGTGAAGCAATACTTTCAGAGAAGCCTGAAATTATTCCACAGACATAAGATGTAGAAAGATAACATTAAACAGGAGTACAGACAAATGCAGAATCCCACTATGGGTTGAGATAATAGATTTCAGACCAGGACTCACACAAACCTAAATGGCTTTTAAATACACAAAGGGGAAATATTGGCTTAGTTGAGATTGATACAGCTCTGCTGAATTTTCCACTTGGAATCATAGAAACTACAGTACAAAGGAAGCTGTTTGGCTCCCCACAGCTGAAAGGAGAATAGCTATTCAGTGACCAATCTAATCTCAGTTCTTTATCTTTACCTCGTCTACTTTCATTGCGGTTCTTTGCAAGTCCTTATTCAGATCTCTAAGAAATTATTTTAAGATTTCTGCTTCAAATGCCAGAATTCTGTAAAAAGAATAATTCTTCCAATTAATCCACACTCATTGACAGGGTGGAGGTGAATTCACCTCTTAACTCAACTATTTGATCTGGCAGCTTGTTCCATGTACCTTCCACCCTCTGTGTGAAAAGCACTCAGAGGGTGGTGGGTATATGGAACAAACTACCAAAAGAGGTAGGTGAGGCAGGTACTATAACAGGATTTAAAAGATACTTGAACAGGTACATGGATAAGAAAGGTTTAGAGATATATGGGTCAAATGCAGGCAAATAGGACTAGCTGAGATGGGACATCTTGGTTGGCATGGACGAGTTGGGTCGAATGGCCTGTTTGCGTGCTGTATGTCAACATGTCTCTACTCAGTTATTTTATTTGAATAGCATGCAAGCAAAAGTTTTTCTCTATCAGTATACATTAGACTTTAAACTTTAGAGATACAGCATAGAAATGGGTCTTTCGACCCACCGAGCCTGTGCCAACCAGTGATTACCCCTTACACTAACACTATCCTACACACTAGGGACAATTTTACTGAAGCCAATTAATCTACAATCTGAGATGTGAATGGTTTGTTGTGTTTCTACTACAGGTCCACCACTGATTTTCCAGCAACTGGTAGTTCGTCATTGCCTTTATTCCGGCCAAAATTACGAGGGCACACTTGAAATCCGCCCCGGATTTCCCCTCCGAAAATGTCGTGCCTATGCTGGGTGAGGTGGCCAATCTCAACCCCTCATTAGGACTTCCATGGCCGATCAACGGGCCACATTTGCCCCCTACAGCCAAGATTCCAAATCTCTGGCCCAGCAGATTCGTTCCCATAGCTGATTGAGGTCGACCTTGCGAGTCTAGGCAAATCGTTTCAGTACCGTTGCACTCCTCTCGGAGACCATGACTTCTGCTGATCTGGCAAAATGGATAATCCAGCAAGGCTCCTGAACCAAGAGTGCAGAAAATTGGTGGTGGACCTGTATTAACTTTCTGAAGAATGATGCAAAGCAACCGTCAGAGAGAAAGAGAAAAAAAAAAGATTTGTGATTTAAACCGTCAAGAATTAGGCTCGCTGACATCTTAGAGGATCCAATTCCACTGCTGACACTTGCAATCACATCGTTTGAGCTTTTAAGCAACTCTCCAACCATCTGCCTACAAAAGAAGCCTACACATTATTCTGCAAATTAAGCTGTGAATTCGGAGCCAGTTCCATCAAAAGATTCATTTGTGCTCCCGTTGAACAATCAAGAGAAGAAGGAAAATATAAACAGGCCTGGCTTCTGTTGATTTCATGAATTATTCTATGTTCTGGTTGTTAAATGAGTTGTCCATCGGATTCCAGTCATGATTATCCGAGTATTCGGCACCACTTTATATAAATTATTAAAAAGTAAACTGTCAGCCTCTGTAACTGAGATACGATGCCAATCTCCCTACTCTTCACCTCATCCCTTTCCCTCAGCTTGTAGAAGCCCTGAATTGTCCTTCAACTTGATGAGAAGTTTCGAGATACAGTGTGGAAACAGGCTCTTCGGCCTGCCGAATCTGCGCCGACCAGCGATCATCCCGTACACTAACACTATCCTGAACACACGAGGCACAACTTGCTATTTTACCAAAGCTAATTAACCTATGAACCTGCTTGTCTTTGGAGAGAGGGAGGAAACCGGAGCACCCGAGGAAAACCCACAGGGTCACAGAATGAACATGTACACAGCACCCATAGTCAGGAATAAATCCGGGTCTCTAGCATTGTAAGGCAGCAACTCTGCCTCTAACCCACTGTGCAGCCTCTTTTAAATTTCTATGTCTCCATCAAAGTTTGATTCTGATTTCCAACAAGGGCCATTCCATCTCCTGTCTGGTATCAGCCATGATCATCAGCCATGATCATATTGAATGGCCGAATGGCCTACTCCTGCACCTAATTTCTATGTTTCTACTCTGCGAACATCCCCTACAAACGCCACCCCCTCCCTCCTCTTCATATAGAACAATGGATATGTTTAAGGCAGAGATAGATAGATTCTTGATTGGTACAGGTGTCAAGGGTTGTGGGGAGATGTGGGGAATGGGGTTACAAAGGAGATATAGATCAACCATGATTGAATGTCTAAGTAGGCCGAATGGCGTAATTCTGTTCCTCTCACTTATGCCCTTAGAGAATGCTACACGACAGGACCACTCCCTTTAACCCCCAATGTATGTGTCAAACAAGATCCTGTGCTGAACTGCAAATCATGTCTGAATTAAACTTACATTGACATTACAAAACAGAGCAGTCTGTTGACAGGAGAACAATCAATCACTCTATCTCATTCGGGCAAAGAATAAAAGAATTAAAGACGCAAACCTATGCTGCCTATTCAGTGTCAGCGCTAAACCAAAGGTGAAAGGAAAATAGGGTGATTTTGTTAATTTGCCTTAAAGGGTATGATCCTGTCGTTGGGTGCTGTCTGTGCGGAGTTTGTATGTTCTCCCTGTGACTGCCTGGGTTTCTTCCAGGTGTTCTGGTTTCCTCCCGCATCCCAAAGACGTGTGTAGGGAGTGGTTGTGAAATCCATCCACATTCTCCAGAGATGCTGCCTGACCTGCTGTGTAACTCTAGGACTTCATGTCCATTTTGTGTATAAAAGAACATCAGCAGATCCTTGTTTCATTGTTTCCCCTCCCCATTCCAGGTTAATCAAGAGGAACAGACAACCTCTCCTCTAGAAATATGGGAAATAAAAGCAGGAGTGGGTTTTTGTTTTTATTTATTACTGTCACGTGTACCGAGGTACAGGGAAAAGCTTAGTTTTGCATGCTATCCAAACGGATCAGATAATACTACACGTGAATACAGAGAAAAAACACAAAGTGTTGATGTACAGTAACTCAACGGGTCAGGCAGCATCTCTGGAAAATATGGATAGGTGATGTTTCGGGTTCAGACCCTTCTTCAGACTGATTGTAGTGGGGGAGAAGCTAGAAAAGAGGAATACAGGAATACAATCGTCAAACTCAAGTACAATAGGTAGAGCAAAAGGGGAGATACAGAGTGCAAAATATAGTTCTCAGCATTGTAGTGGACCAGTTCCATAGACAAAGTCCACTGTCCATAATTGGGTGGAGGTGAATCGGACATTACCTGAGCTTATGGAAGGATCATCCAGAAGTCTGATAACAGAGGAAAAGAAACTGCTTGTGAGTCCGGTGGTGCATGCTTTCAAGCGTATGTATCTTCTGCCTGACAGGAGCAGGGAGAAGAAATGACCAGAGTGGGACAAATTGATTATATTGGCTGCTTCTCCAAGGCAGCGTGAAGTATTGATGGAGTCAATGGTGGGGATTCTGGTCTGTGTGATGGACTGTGTTCAATCTACAATTCTCTGCAATTTCTTGTGGTTTTGGACAGAACTGTTCCCAAACAAAGCTGTGATGCATCTTGATATGATGCTTTCGATGGTACATCCGTGGCATTCTATAAATTGTCACTAGTGTGGCATTCGCTGGTTGGTGCAAACTCCGTGAGCCGCAGGATTTGTATCCATGTTGTATCGCTAAACCAAACTAAACTAAAAGGGGCCACATGGTCTCTTTCTGTGTTGTATAGTGCTCTGGGTTCCACTCTTCTCCCTCGTAACTGCACCAGAATGTGCCTTAAATAAAAGATACGGGCACATTAGTGTCCTAGTTGAATTGAAACTTGAAAATGTTGAGAATTCAAATCTCATCAGAGCTAATTGCGATATTAAATATATTAAATCTGATATCTAGTGAAGCAGAACCGCACAAAAATTAATCTCAAATAAAAGGATAAGATCTCATTCTCATGGCAACTGGGGATAGAGAATGAATGGCAAACTTTCCAACATTGTTCATTTCCTGAAAACAATTTAAAAGAAAACTAATTTTCTTTTCGTCATAAAGCCACAGTCATGTAGCACAGAAACAGGCTCTTCGACCCAACTTGTCCATGCAGACCAAGATGCTTCATCTAACCTAATCCCATTTACCCTCATTTGGCTCATATCCCTCTAAAACTCTCCTATCATTGTCCTAGTGTCTTTTAAATACTGTTATAGTAGCTGCCTTAGCTATTTAATCTGGCAGCTCTTTCCATATACCCACCACCCTCCGAACGAAACATTTCTACCTCAGGTTCATATTAAATCTTTCTCCTCTCACCTTAAACCTATGTCCTCTGTTTCTTCATTCACCAACACTGTGCATTCACCCTATCTGTTCATCTCATGATTTTATAAGATCACCCCTCAGCCTCCTGCACTCCAAGGAATAAAGTCCTAGCCTGCCCAATCTCCCCGCCCCGTTTGTTCTGATAACATCTTCATAAATCTTCCCTAAATTCTTTCCATTTTAATGATATTTGAATGAACGTTTCGATTTTGGTGTTTTGGGATAGAGCCCAGTATTCCTTGAAGGCTGGAGACAAAACTGGAGCCCCGAGTTACAAATCTTACCATGTACTGCCATCTAATGGCCGCTCAATTGCAAAGAGGAAAGAAAATCCTTCCAAGAATAAAAAGTGGGACATTCAATCAATGATTCACACAATACTCCAAATGTAGCCGAATCAAAATTGTAAGAAGTTGCAACATGACTTTAGAAACATCAAAACATAGAAAATAGGTGCAGGAGGAGGCCATTTGACCCTTCGAGACAGCACTGCCATTCATTGTGATCATAGCTGATGTGATGATCATGCACAATCAGTAACCCGTGCCTTCCTTCTCCCCATAGCCCTTGATTCCGCTAGCCCCTGGAGCTCTATCTTTTCAATTCAACCAGTAAATTGGCCTCCATTACGTTCCGTGGCAGATAATTCCACAAATTCACAAGTCTCTGGCCAAAGTACCTGTTGAACTCTGTCATTTCCTTGTTCCCCATAATAATTTCACCCGTTTCTGCCTTCACGGGACCCACATTTGTCTTTATTAATTTTTTTCGCTTAACATACCTAAAGAAGCTTTTACTATCCTTTATATTCTTGGCAAGCTTATCTTCGTACTTCATTTTTTCACCCTGTTTTACCCTTTTCATTACCTTCTGTTGTCCTTTGAAAGTTTCCTTATCCTCTGGCTTCCTGCTATTCTTTGCTATGTTATACACCTTTTCTTTTAGTTTTATTCCATCCCTAACTTCCCTTGTCAGACACAGTTGCCTCTTACTCCCCTTAGAATCTTTCTTCCTCTTTGGAATGAAATGATCCTGCATCTTCTGGATTTTGCCCCAAAATTCCTGCCATTGCTGTTCCATCATCATTCCTGTTAGGATCCTTTTCCAGTCTACCATGGCCAGCTCCTCTCTTATGCCTTCATATTCCCCATTGCACAACTGCAACACTGATACTTCTGATTTAACCTTCTCCCTCCCAAATTGCAGATTAAAACTTATCATATTATGGTCACTACCTCCTAGTGGTTCCTTTACCTTGAATTCCCTTATTAAATCTGGTTCATTAGACAACACTAAATTCAGAAGGTCCTTCTTTCTGGTAGGCTCCAGTACAAGCTGCTCCAAGAATCCATCTCGGAGACATTCTACAAACTCCCTTTCTTGGGGTCCAGAACCAACCTGATTTTCCCAGTCTACCTGCATATTGAAATCTCCCATAACCACCTTTGTTAAATGTCAATTTTACCTCCTGCTGCAACTTGCATCCTATATCCAGGCTGCTGTTTGTGGTCTGTAGACCTCCCATTAGTGTCTTCTTACCTTTATAATTCCTCAATTCTATCCACAGCGACTCTACATCGTCAGTCCCTATGTCATCCCTCGCAAGGGACTGAATTTCATCCCTCACCAACAGAGCTACCCCATCTCCTCTGCCCACCTGCCCATCCTATCTATAGAACATATAACGCTGACTATTCAGTTCCCAGTCTCGATCCTCCTGCAGCCATGTCTCTGAAATCCCCACAATGGCAAATCTACCAATTTCTAACTGAACCTCAAGCTCATCCACTTTACTTCTCATTCTTCGCACATTCATATATAATTTCTCCTCCTCCCTCCGAAGCCTATTTCCTTTGCTCAATAGACGCTGCTGCACCCTCCGAGTTTCTCCAGCACTTTTGTCTGCCTAATACTTTTAATCCATTACTCACCTCACCTTTCACATCGATTCCTATTTCACTTAGCCATGCTCTCCGATCCATTTGTGAGCTTTCTGTCCTGCTAATTCTGGTGTATTTCTTATCTTTTCCTATACTCTCGTTCTCCTTAACTGCACCCTTGTATTTGTAATTTGCTTAACATGATCCTCAGATATAAAGCAGTAAAAATTACTCTAATTATTGCAACTATTTTTTTTAAGCTGATGTTTTTATTTACAACTCCAATTAATAAGTTTTTTGTACAGTTCTAGCAGTGAGCCCTTGACAGCTGTCATTGCAATAGAGTTATTATGCAACACACAAGGCCTTGCATTCTTCTAATTGTTCCCAGTAACCTTACTGCTAGGAGTTTTATTCCAATTACTTCAGTGAAGGAAAATGATGTTATTGCTTTCCGAGATCGTCTTTGCATCTCAAATGCATTACTATAGTAACTCCACGTACTGTACACTATCATTATCTGGTTTACTTAGAGTTACTGATTTAATTTTGGTTTAGTTTATAGATGCAGCATGGAAACAGGTCCTCTGGCCCCCGAGTCGCGCTGAGTTGCGATCCCAGCACACTTACACTATCCTACACACTAGGGACAATTTACAATCTAACCAAGCCAATTAACCTACAAACCTGCACATTTTTGGAGTGTGGGAGGAAATGGGAGATCCCGGAGAAAACCTGCGCAAGTCACAGGAAGAACGTACAAACTCCGTACAGACAGCACCGTAGTCTGGATCGAACTCGGGCTGCAAGGCAGAAACTCTACCGCTGCGCCACAGTGCCAGCCTTAATAATTCACTGTATATTAATTGTTGTTTGTGTCATTGGTGTTGTATCTAATGTGCCCATAAATCTGAAACAAGCAAGATTTTTACTGTGTAATAAAAAGTTTATACCACAGATAGACGCAAAATGCTGGAGTAACTCAATGGGTTAGGCAGCATCTCTGGAGAAAATAGATAGGTGACGTTTTGGGTCGGTCCCTATTTTGTGACTATCTTAAGAATTTCATTGCTCCATTTCATAACTGTTGTATATGATAAATAAACACTTGTGTACAAGAAAGACACAATGTTCTGGAGTAGCTCAGTAGGTCAGGCAGCATCACTGGAGAACATGAATAGGTGATGTTTAGGATTGGGACCCTTCTTCATCCAAAACTTCGCCTATCCATGTTCCTCAGGGATGCTGTGTGACCCACTGAGTTGCTCTAGCATTTTGTGTCTTTCTATGAGCATCTGCAATTCCTTTGTCATTATATTAAAATTGATTGGTAAGAGTATCAAGGGTTATTTTGAAAAGGCAGGAGAATGGGGTTGAGAAGAATAGATAGATCAGCATTGGTTGAATGGTGGAGTAGACTCGATGGGCCGAATGCCCTATTCTGCTCATATGACATGAATTTATAAAACATGTTAAAGCACATGGCATTGGGGGTTCATTAAATGCTGAACCCTGAATACTGCCTGCTGCACCTAATGCAGGTGCAGCAGGCAGTAAAGAAAGCAAATGGTATGTTGGCTTTCATAGCAAGAGGATTTGAGTATAGGAGCAGGGAGGTTCTACTGCAGTTGTACAGGGTCTTGGTGAGACCACACCTGGAGTATTGCGTGCAGTTTTGGTCTCCAAATCTGAGGAAGGACATTATTGTCATAGAGGGCGTGCAGAGAAGGTTCACCAGACTGATTCCTGGGATGTCAGGACTGTCTTATGAAGAAAGACTGGATAGACTTGGTTTATACTCTCTAGAATTTAGGAGATTGAGAGGGGATCTTATAGAAACTTACAAAATTCTTAAGGGCTTGGACAGGCTAGATGCAGGAAGATTGTTCCCGATGTTGGGGAAGTCCAGGACAAGGGGTCACAGCTTAAGGATAAGGGGGAAATCCTTTAGAACCGAGATGAGGAGAACTTTTTTCACACAGAGAGTGGTGAATCTCTGGAACTCTCTGCCACAGAGGGTAGTTGAGGCCAGTTCATTGGCTATATTTAAGAGGGAGTTAGATGTGGCCCTTGTGGCCAAGGGGATCAGAGGGTATGGAGAGAAGGCAGGTACGGGATACTGAGTTGGATGATCAGCCATGATCATATTGAATGGCGGTGCAGGCTCGAAGGGCCGAATGGCCTACTCCTGCACCTAATTTCTATGTTTCTATGTTTCTATGTGCATCTTGTATTTTGTGTATAGTAGTGCCATTTAAAATCAACAAATACGTTTTTTTAATGGTTAAATTGGTGTTCTGGCTTCTAAGTAAAACATCACCATTGTAATTATCAATAATCAAAAGTATTTTATTGTCATATCTACCAAAACAGAACAATTAAATTCTCACTTCCAACAGTACAACAGGTTTGTGAACACAATTCCCAATAGATTATATAATAAACAAACAAATTTTTTAAAAGTTCAATAAATATCCAACCGTGGAGGTTGTATAACTATACAACAGTGGAGGATGAGGGCACAGTGTCATTTACTCCGGGAAGGGGAATCAAGAACCAAAGGAGATAGGTTTAATGTGAGAAATGAAAATTTTAATGGGAACTTCAGGGGCCACCTGTTCTCAGAGAGTTTGGTGGGTATATGGGATGAGTTTGCCAGACGAGGTGGTTCAGGCAGGTCCTAGTTTAGTTTTAGTTTATAGATACAACATGGAAACTGGGCCTTCGGCCTGATGAGTCCATGCCGATTATCAATCACTTGTTCACTTTCTCACCCACTCCCTACACACTTGGGGCAATTAATCTACAAACCCGCATGTCTTTGGGATGTGGGAGGAAATTGGAGCATCCGGAAGAAACTCATGAGATCACAGGGAGAATGTGCAAACTCCACACAGAGAGCACCCGAGTTCGGGAACAAATCTGGGACTCTGGTGCTGTGAGGCAGCAGCTCTACCCCTTCACCAATGTGCCACATCTGGCTTACCATACGGCATTTAAAAGACACTTGGACAGGTACATGGAAAGGAAAGGTTTAAAGGGATATGGGCCAAACATGGGCTGAAATGACTGGATTAGATGGGGCATATTAGTCAGCATGTTGGTTGAGGGCATGTTTCTGTGCTGTAGGAATCTAATACGAGCTAAACACAGGCAAATGGCTGTAGCTTAGTTGGGGCACCTTGACTGGCATGGATGGTTTAGTCAGCAGGGGCATGATGGGCCAAAGGGCCTATTTCCATGGTGTATGGTTCTATGCAGAATACGTTAACTTTAGAGCTTAATAGTTGAACTGTTGTAAAGCAGGATTGTGTTTTAAGCCCGGTTACATGTGCAGAGAGCACAACTCACTGGCCTGTCTCTGTCAGTGCAGGTTGATGTCACGTTGCAGCAGAATTCACAAACCCAGTGGAGTGCAGGTTGAAGAATAAATATGCCAGATTACCAGGGCAGGTACATTTATCATCAAAATCGTAACGTGGGATCAACAAACAGTTGAGAGAGGAGATGGTATTCAACTGCACTCCCTTCTGTACTGAATCGTAAGCGTCTGGCGTGCAGAACAAATAAGTGTAGTTAAGCCATTTGAAGAAGGGTCCCAACCCGAAAAAGTACCTGCCTCCATGCAAATTTCACCAGTCCAGAATGCCAACTTGGTTAGCACAGACAACTAGGGCTGAAAGGCCTGTTTCCATGCTATGCACTTTGATGACCTATGACTCTGGGCTCTCTAGATGCGTCCAATGAACTAGATAAATAATAATCGCACCAATTGACAAATAAAATGCAATATATGCTCATGAAAATCAGTGGAATATTTTGAACCAACAGAATGGAAACGGGCTCTTTGACCCTAATCGTCCATGCCAACCAAGATGTCCATTCTACACTCGTCCCACCTGCTCGTATTTGGCTCATGTCCCTCTAAACCTTTCCTATCCATGTACCTGTCCGAATGTCTTTTCATCGCAGTTATGGTATCTGCCTTAACTGGTTTAGTTCATTTTTGTCATGTGTACAGTGAAAAACATTTGTTTGTGTGCTATACATGAATACAAGATAATTAGTGTTGGATGGCCACACCCATTGGTAAACAAATGTACTATATACTCTTGAGAATCAATGGAGCATTTTGAACCAACTGCGCTGCCCAATGAGTTGCAGTTAAATTACTCAGAAGATAGGGTTGGAACCAAATGCAAGATCCAGCAACTTCTTCCATCAAATGTCAGATCACTTTTTTAAGAGAATCAAAAATCATTTTCGTCAAAAATAGTCACATACAAATTAGGTCATTGAATTGGTACTATCACATCAGAGTAGTCAGTAAAAAAACACAAAGTGCTGGAGTAACTCAACAGGTCAGGCATCATCTCTGGAGAACACGAGTGGGTGACGTTTAGGGTCGGGACCCTTCTTCAGACTCCAGAATTCTTCAGAATCCAACAGATAGCTCACCAAACAACTTTGGCAAAAATAGTAATCTCCATTTTACAGCTCCATTTCATCGCCAAATCCGTCGCTCAATACAATTAATTCACATGATAACATTAAAAAGAATATTAACATATATTTCTGAAACGTGCAATTATATTCAAAGTGGTGCGTGACCAGAAGGTACTAAATTATGTTTGTAAAGCAACATGTTTTTACCTCAGGGCATTGTTAAATCATTTACAACATACTTCTGAAGGGAGGTTTAGAGATTGGATGAGCTTGAAAATGTTTCAGGAACAACTGCGTCCATTAATTGAAGTCTAAACAGAGCGAGGCCACAGGCAAGCCGAGTGGTGGTGATTCCTCGATCAAACAAAAAGCATTTTATCGCGATGCAACACAACATGGTTTGGGAACAGCTCCATATCAGAGCCCCAGAAATTGTTGAGAATTTTGGACGCAGCCCAGACCATCACGCAAACCAACCTCCCTTCCATTGACTCCATCAATACCTCATGCTGCCTCGGCAAGGCCACCAGCATAATCACGATGAGTCTCACCCTGGCCACTCCCTCTTCTCCCCCTCTCCCATCACGCAAGTGGTACAGAAGTGCGAAAACACACACCTCCAGATTCAGGGATAATATAATTACAGCTGTTATCAGGCAACTGAACCATCCTATCACCAACTAGAGCAGGGGTGGGCAATCTTGCTCTGCATAGGGGCCAGGACCCATGTCTGTGAGTGGATGGTGGGCCACATCTATCGCCATAGTTAATAATTAGTAATTAGTCGTAATACATACTAATAATACATACTAACTAGTGTGACACTTGGTGTTGTTTATCGCATTTGTTTTCACGTGCTTTTCAATTAGTTTTCTGCAGTTCCCAGATCCCTTGGTTCCCCGGGACTGGCTGCAGTTCCCAGGTCGCCTGCGTGCCCCGTGACTGGCAGCAGTTCCTAGATCAGCTCGTGTCCCTAGGACTGGCTGCAGTTCCCAGGTCACCTGTGTGCCCGGCACTGGCTGCAGTACCCAGATCCCTCAGTTCCCCGGGACTAGCTGCAGTTCCCAGGTCGCAAAAACGAATTGAAAAAAAATACGTCAGACCCCTGAACTAGAGAGTGGTCCTGAGCTACTATCTACCTCATTGGAGACCCTTGGACTATCTTTGATTGGACTTTACTGGAGTTTATCTTTACATTATTCCCTTTATCATATAGTTGTACATTGTGGACAGCTTGTTTATAATCATGTATTGTCTTTCCACTGACTAGTTAGCATGTAACAAAAGCTTCTCACTGTACCTGGGTGCACATGACAATAAACTAAACTCAAACTCACTGACCAGTGTGACAATCCAGAAAACAATACACAAAATGCTGGAGTTACTCAGCATGTCAAGCAGCATCTCTGGAAAACAATTTTAGATCATATCTCATCAAACCAGCCCCAAATCCTGTTTTTACCCCCACTCCCTCTTCCCCACCCCTTCATCACATCTGGAAACCCCCCAGTCCCCTGTTACTTTCTCTCCTCTGGCTTTACAATCTGCAACTCTTCAATCCTTTCCCTCATCTTCCTTCCTTATCTCTAGTTTTTGTTCCAACCATCCGCGCATCATAAAACCCACTTTGCCTATGTCGACCTCTCACCTGCCATGTTTAGTCCTGCAACACCCCTTTTCCAGCTGTCTTTTCCCTTCCCTTCCCTCCCCCTCCCCCAGTCCCCCCCCCTCCCCCCCCCCCCCCCCCCCCCCCCCCCTCCCCCCCCCCCCCCCCCCCCCCCCTCCCTCCCCCCTCCCCCCTCCCCCTCCCCCTCAAGTTACATAACTTGTGTGGAACAATTTTTGACCAAACAATGCTTAATTTCCTGAAGAAATTAAAGTTTATTTCCATTTGTTATCAACAACGAAAGAGCAGACCTAACATACTAGTTACATTATTGAAGACCCTTGGACTACTGCTAATCGGTCCTTACTGGACTTTATGTTGCACTAAACATTATTCTCTTCATCCTTGTATCTGTATACTGCGGACTGCTCAATTGTAATCATGTATAGTCTTTTCGATGACTGGTTAGCACGCAGCAAAAAAACTTTTCAATGTACTTCAGTACACAGGACAATAAACTAAACTAAACTGCCTGACATTTGATGGAAGAAGTTGCTACATCTTGCTTTCTTCGCCAACCCTATCTTCTAACTTGACTTTGCCAGCTGGGCAACAACTGGTCTTGAATACAACTCATTTGACAGTACAATGTCGGTTCAAAATAGTCCATTGATTTTCAAGATATACAGTGCATTTTGTTTACCAATTGGTGTGTGACCATCCAACGCTAATTGCCTTGTATTCATGTATCGTCTTTTCTTGGCTGAACAGTACACAAACAAAAACTTTCCACTGTACCTCGGTTAATGTGACAATAATAAACTGCACAAAACTAGTTGAGAGATACTATAACAGCATTTAAAAAGCATTTGGGCAGGTATATGGATAGGAAATATTTAAAAAGACATGGACCAAACACGAGCAAATGGGATTACGGTAGGTTAGATGGGGTATCTCGGTCGGCATTGATGACTTGGGCCAAAGGGCCTGTTTCCATTCTGTCTGACTCTATAACTCTACTCATCAGTCTGAAGAAGATGTTGGAGTAACTCAGCGGGTCAGGCAACATCTCTGGAGAGAAAGGATGTGTGACGTTTCAGGTCAGGACTGAACTCTGAAGGGTCCTATTTACTACCCCCCCCCCCCCCCCCCCCCCCCCATAGATGCTGCCTGAATCTTTAAGTTCCTCCAGCATTTTGTGTCTTTCTTTTGTAAACCTGCACCTGCAGTTCCTATAATGCTCAAGATCCCAGCAACTGCAGACTCACGTGTCTCTGAATACGTGAAAGGTATGGTCCAGAATTTTATAGCTCAGTGGTGTAAGAGGAAACATACAAATCCAGAGCAAACAGGAGAACAAATGCATTATTGTTAGCACACAGAGCCACGAGAAAAATACATTATCAGCAGTGCACCTTTTCAATGGGGGTTTATAAACAGTCAATTGACCTTATCATTGGCATCTCCTTCACCAGGGAAGAAGAATTCTTTTAAACCTCGAGCCATGCTTGAGATTTTTTATGCTCCACTCTATCATTCTGTATTCAAAGATTACCAGCAAGATTATGATCTGTAGAACAACTTATCGTGTCTCTCTGAGATGTCTCAAACTCTTTTATATGCAATGAATTACTTTGAAACACAGTGAGACAGAAGAAAACCCATGACACATTGGAGTGGCATGGTGGCTCAGCGGTAGAGGTACTGCCTTACAGTGCCAGACATGACTGCAGGTGCTGTCTGTATGGAGTTTGTACGTTCTCCCCACAACCGAGTGGGCTTTCCCTGGGTGTACAGGTTTCCTCCTACACTCCAAAGATGTACAGGTTCGTAGGTTAATTGGCTTTGGTAAAGATTGTAAATAGTCCCTAGTATGTAGGATAGTGCTAGTGTACAGGGATCACTGGTCGGAGTGGACTCGGTGGGTCGAAGGGCCTGTTTCTGCATTTTATCGATAAACTAAATATTGGTTTTGCAGGAGGTGGGGTTGCAGACATTGGGGTGCTGTAGATGGCTAGTGCATGTGCCTTTAACATAGTGACCTCACCACCCTTAACCACTCCCGTTATTAGGTGTATAATTGCATGTTCCCTCCCTGGGGCCTCTCTCTCTAGCTCCAGTGACAGACCACGTACAGCTAGTATAGCAATTATGTGAACAGTTAATAAAAGCTACAGTTAAGACAATGTGTTGTTGAGACTTCTTTACATGGTGTCTCAGCTGTGAGACCCTGCGCCTCCTGTTTGCCGGTTTTCTTTTAGTTTATACCCCAGTACCCTTATCCTGTTTCCTTCCCTCGTGCCATGGCAAACTCGTGACGCAAGCCCGACCCGCTTGTATTTGATGGGGACATTGCCCATCGATGGGATGTCTTCCGACGTGATTTTCAGCATTATGTGACCATCGCACACCCTGCTGCCACCGCTGAGACGCGTGCATCTCTGCTCCTCAACTTGGCCGGTCCCGACGCCCTGGAACGGTCCGAGTCGTTTGTGTATGCTGCTGGTGAGAGTGCCCTCGATCCGGTATGTCTCATTGCTAAGTTCACTGCCCTGTGTGATGTTCCCACCAACTCTATTTTGGAGCGTTTCAAAATGTTTGGCCGTCGGCAGAGCGCTGACGAGTCCGTCACTAACTACATCGCCGCGTTGAGGCACCTGGCTCGGCGCTGCCGCCTTGATGCCCTGACCCCCGAGCAGCTGACTCGTGATATCCTTGTATACGGCCTCCGCGATACCAAACTGAGAGCAGAACTTCTCAGAATGCCCGAACTTTCTCTGGATGCGGCTCTACACGCTGCACTCATGGCTGAAGCTGTCGCCTCTACCCTGCCACCCGAGGACACTCATGTCGACTTAGCCTCTGCCACCGGCCGCCCAAGAAACGTTGCCCCGCGGCGACAACAGGGTCCACCCCCACCCAGGTCCGGAGTCGCCCGCCGCTGCCCCAACTGCAACTTTGCTACCCATCAATTCAACGTGTGCCCTGCCCTGGGGAAGACCTGCAATTTCTGCAGAAAGCTAAATCATTTTTCTGCAGCCTGCCGAGCCCGCGGGAATCAAGCCCCCCCTTTTCGGAGAGTGCCGGTCAACCTTGCTCAAGCTGATAGTGTGCCTGGCTCAGAGCACCTGCCTGATGATCTCACCCTTTCTGATATCAGTTCCTCCGAAGGGGAGGCCAGCGTGTTTTCGCTTCTAGACTCTCATGCTTTGGTTGCTAACCCTTCTGTCCGTGTGACCGTTAATGGTACGACCTTCTCAGCTAAGTTGGACACAGGCGCTTTTGGAAATGTTATGTCAACAAGCCTGTTTCGCAAGATAAGGTCTGGTGAGAAAGTGTCTCCTGCTCACTCCCGCCTGCATGCATATGGGGGAGCTGTACTCGTTCCCGTGGGAAAGACAACTCTGCACTGCAAGGTCCTGGAGGCCTCTCGGCTCCTCACTTTCTACCTGCTAGATTCCGACAACGTGACCCTGCTAGGCGCCCGAGCGTGCCAGGACCTCGGTTTGGTCACCTTTCATCACAACATACATCAGGTGCAGACCCTCATGGACCCCCTACGTGAATACCCTGATCGCTTCGATGACAGGCTGGGCAAGCTGCCCAGCTGCTACAAGATTGCTGTCAACTCCAGCATTGAGCCTGTGGTCCGCCCGCCACACCGCGTCTCCTTCGCCATGAAGGACAAGGTGAAGTCTGCGTTACTGAACATGGTCTCCAAGGGCATCCTGAAAGAGGTGAGCGAGCCCACCCGGTGGGTCTCCACCATGGTGGTGGCGGCGAAGAAGGACAAATCTGAGATTCGCATTTGCATCAACCCCAAGGACCTGAACCTGGCAATCAAACGCCCGCACTACCCGATGCGCACAGTAGAGGACGTCGCTGCACAGGTTGGCCCGGCCACTGTCTTTTCGGTCCTCGATGCCAAAAGCTCTTTCTGGCAGATACCGTTAGATGAACGTTCTTCCTACCTGACGACCTTCAGCACACCTTTCGGAAGATTTCGATTTCTGCGCATGCCATTCGGCATCAACTCTGCCAGTGAGGTGTTCCAGCGGACCATGGAGCAGCTGTTCGCCGGTCTGCCGTGTGCTATCATAGTTGACGACATCCTGGTCTATGGCAAGGACGTGGCTGAACACAACCTGAACCTCCGCAAAGTCCTAGATCGGGCCCGGGACATTAATCTGAAACTCAACCCAAAGAAATGTCGATTCCGCGTTAAAGAAGTCACTTACGTGGGCCACGTCTTTACCGCCTCGGGGCTGAAGCCCGACCCGGAGAAAACTGCTGCCGTCTCTGGAATGTCGCCTCCTACCGATGTGCCCGCTCTGCAGCGTTTCCTGGGCATGGTGAACTACCTGGGGAAGTTTATCCCTGACCTCAGCGAACTGAGTGCGCCCCTGAGGGAGCTCATCAAAAAGGACACTGCCTGGGCTTGGTTCCCGCAACACCAACGCGCCTTTGACGTCCTGAAGTCCCGACTGGTCAGTACCCCCACACTCAAGTTTTTTGACCTACAGCACCCCATTGTTCTCACCTGTGACGCTTCCAAGTTTGGCCTCGGCGCCGCTTGCATGCAGCTCCACGACGGTCAGCAGCTGCCCGTTTCCTATGCGTCCCGCACCATGACCCCTGCCGAGCAGCGCTACGCTCAAATTGAAAAAGAACTCCTTGCTGTGGTATTTGCTTGCTCGAGGTTCAAGGACTACATTCTGGGCAATACCTTCACGATTGAAACGGATCACCAGCCGCTAGTAACCATTCTTAACAAGCCGATCCACGCTGCTTCCTCCAGGCTGCAGCGCATGATGTTGCAGCTGCAACGGTTTACTTTTACCATCGTTTACCGAAAAGGCAAAGACATGTTCGTTGCCGACACACTGTCCCGTGCCCTTCTGCCTTCCTCTGCCCGCCACCCCTACGAGTCGTCGGACCTAATGGTGCTTAATGTCAACTTTGTGCCTTCCAAGCAGATGCAGTCCCTCATCTCCCACACTGCCAAGGATCCTGCCCTGCAGCTACTGTCCGACATCATCATCCAGGGTTGGCCTGAACGCCGCTCCTCCTTGCCGGCCAGTGTAGTCCCATACTTCCTGGTCCGCGATGAGCTCGTCCTGCACGACGGCGTGGTGGTTAAGGGGCACAAGGTCGTAGTGCCCGAGTCACTGAGGGTTGCCTATTTTCAGTCTGCCCACAACGGTCATCCTGGGGCCGAGGCCACTCTGTCCAGCGCCCAGGGCCAGTTCTACTGGCCCAGCATGGCCAACGACATCCGGGAGTGGGTCTCTGCTTGCCCTTCTTGCAACAGCCTGGCCCCACATCAACAACGTCAGCCGCTGCTGCAACAACCTGCCCCTGATCTCCCCTGGACGGCGGTCGCTACTGACATTTTCGAGTGGCGTGGGAAACACTTCCTGGTCCTCGTCGACTCCTATTCCAACTGGTTTGAGGTCGACCAACTCCACTCCCTTTCCTCCTCGGCTGTCATCGGGAGGCTGCGTCGCCACTTTGCCACGTTTGGCTCCCCTGCTCGCCTCCAATCCGACAACGGCAGCCAGTTCACCAGTGCCGAGTTCCAGCGTTTCGCTTCTCAGTGGAACTTTAAACATTTTACCAGCAGCCCTGAGTACCCGCAAAGCAACGGCCTGGCGGAGCGTGCAGTCCGCAGTGCTAAGGGTTTGCTGGAGCACTGTCGGCTGTCCAAGTCGGACTTCCACCTGGCCCTACTTAATCTCCGCAACATCTCCCGCGACCCTGCCCTGGGTTCGCCGGCACAACGACTGCTGTCTCGCAGAACTCGCCCCCCCCTCCCTGTTGCCCAGCAATCCCTTGTTCCCTCTGTTCTCCCCCCCACTACTGTCCAGGAGCGTATCACCACCAAGCAGGACTCGCAGAAGCGCTCCCACGACCAGTCCTGCCGCCCCCTGCTGCCCCTGTTTCCCGGCCAGATCGTCCGGATGCAGACTGCCTCTGGCCACTACAAGCTCGCCACGGTGGTCGGTGATGCCGGCTCACCACGGTCTTACTTGGTGGACCACGACGGGGTCATCTACCGCCGTTCCCGCCGGCATCTGCTGCTCGTTAACGAGCCCCGACCTCCGCCTGCTGCCCCCTTCTCCCCTCCCTTGTCTGTCTCCGCTCCTGCCGTTCCGCTGATGCCCAGATCCCTCCCTTCGCCGTTGATTAAGCACCCGTCTCCGCCTCCCAGCCCTCGTTCTCCCTCTACCCCGCCGGCGGGTGGGTCTTCTCCTGCCTCTTCTCCCCCTGTATCCCCGGTTCGCTCGCCTGCCCCGGCCCCGGCTGCTCTTGTTCCTGCAGGGGGAGGAGGTGGCGAGCTTCGCACCCGGTCAGGCAGGCTGGTCAAGCTGCCTGTTCGCTACGGGGATTTTGTTTAGCTCTGTAATCATTGTATGCCTGCTTGTAGCGCATGAGACGTGGTCGCCCTGTCACTGTTATATTGCTTTGTTCCAAGAGGAAGGATGTAGATGGCTAGTGCATGTGCCTTTAACATAGTGACCTCACCACCCTTAACCACTCCCCTTATTAGGTGTATAATTGCATGTTCCCTCCCTGGGGCCTCTCTCTCTAGCTCCAGTGACAGACCACGTACAGCTAGTATAGCAATTATGTGAACAGTTAATAAAAGCTACAGTTAAGACAATGTGTTGTTGAGACTTCTTTACAGGTGTAACCTGTTATATTATTCAGTGTGACTCTAGGCATCTTAACCAGCCATTGAACCAGCCAGGCACTTGTTCTTGGAGCCACAATGAATTGCAGATGCTGGTCATAGAATCATAGCGTGAAAACCGACCCTTTGTTCACAACTTGTCCATAATGACCAACATGCCCCATCCACACTAGTATCACCTGCCTGCATTTGGCACTTAACCCTCTAAACCTATCCTATCCATGTACCTGTCTGAATGTTTCTTAAACCTTGTGAACATTTCTTAAAACTGCCTCAACTACCTCCTCCGGTAACTCGTTCCATATATCTACCACCCTCTGTGAAAAAGTTTCCCCTCTGGTTTCTATTCAATCTTCCCCCCTCACCTTAAAACTATGTCCTCGATGAAAGACTTCACATTTGGATTTCTCCAGCACTTTGTTACTCACAAAGATAAACAAATAGCGCTGGAGTAACACAGCAGGTCAAGCAGCACCTCTGGAGGAAAATAATGGGTGACTTTTAGGTCAGGACCCTTCTGCAGACTGGGAGGGATCTGGAGGAAATAAAATTGAAGGAACAGCACACATCATATTTTGTTTGGGCATGATTTCTATAATTCCCTGCTTTTCCCCCCCCCCCCCCCCCCCCTCACCGTGGTTGTCCTACTAGTTGCTACTATTCAAATCCTTGCATCCTTTCGTTATCACCTCTTCCCCACCCTTTGATCTGGCCTTTTCTTACCTCTAGTTGCCTCCCCATCTATTTTCAGTCTGAAGAAGGATCCCTACCTGAAAAGTCATCCATCCTTTTTCTCCAGGGATGCTGCCTGAGCCGCTGAGTTACTCCAGCATTTTGTGTCTTCCTTCAGTATAAACCAACAACTGCAGTTCCATTCAACACACTTTGTTTTTCGCTCCAGATTCCAGCATCTGCAGTCTCTTGGTCCTCCACATGTTTTAGGGATGTGGGAGGAAACCAGAGCCACGTGAAGGAAATCCACAGGTATCACGAAGAGAATGAGCAAACTCCACTGAGACAGCACCAGAGGGCAGGATCAAACCAGGTCACTGGAGCTGTGAGGCAGAGGCTCCACCACATATGCCATTGTGCCACCCTTTAATGTCCGTTTCAAATTCTCCAGATTGCCATTTGCCCAGAGCATCAATTCTACACCAAACTTATTGAAATTTCACTCAGAAATTTGCTAAGTGATAAACAATTAGTCTGGTTTTATTTTCTTATTTCTCGATCAATATAATCTGCCATTTTATGCACTCTCCTCCCATCTGTAGAAACGTTTGCTTATTAGTAGGTCGCTAATCAGTAGATATATCCCACAGATTGTCTTTTTATCTGTCTCAGCAGTTGAAACGTTGCCTCAGTATCTTGCTTGTCTTTCTGCTGACTGGATAGAACGCAACAAAAGCATTTCACTATACCTCTATACAATAAACTATATTCAAGCTCACACTCAAACTCCAAATGAGTCTATTTTATTTCTCCCCTCTTTCCCCTCCCTTGTATTTTTCCACCCACTACCCATGCCTCCAGCTTTACAATTCACTTTCTTTCCTTCTTCCTGCCTTCCTTTCATTCTTTCTTTCTTTCTTGTAATTATATACTAAATGTAATGAGAGGGAACTGCAAATGCTGGTTTATAACAAAGATAGATACAAAATGCAGGAATAACCCAACAGGTCAGGCAGCACCTCTGGAGAAAATGGATTGCTGATGTTTCGGGTCTGAAGAAGAGTCCAGAACTGAAATATCAGCTAAATATAAACAAAATGCTGGGGAAACTCAGCAGGTCAGACGGCATATCTGGAGGAAAGGAATAGGTGACATTTCAGGTCGGAAACCTAGTAGTGCTGCTAAGGTCCCTGTTTGTATTCCTTCGTATTCACCTCATCCATAGCCAACAATGGATCATTGTGGGCTCCACCTTGCCTGAGTCATCAGTGCCGGCTCTGATTTGTTCTATACTTTTTCATACTTCTAGTTTCTCCCCACCCCTAGCCCCCCCCCCCCCCCCCCCTCCCCTCCTCCCCCCGCCCCTCCTCCCCTCCCCCCTCCTCCTCCCCTCCCCTCCCCCAAAGTGTCAAATGTGAATTTAGGTATAGTTTATTGTACAGAGGTACAGTGAAATGCTTTTGTTGTGTGCTATCCAGTTTAAACTAGCATCTGCAGTTCCTTCCTACACACTGAAACATCACCTATCGATGTTCTCCAGAGATGCTGCCTGATCTGTCGAGTTACTCCAGCATTTTGTGTCTATCTTTAACAATGAACTAATTGTTAGGTGAAATTAATGCTTACCATTTTAAAATCTATTCCTTCTCCTTCCTGCATCCGTCGATCACTTTGAAGAGGCCATCGAAACATTGACCTTAAGTCTGAAGGAGCATGATAAAAAGCAGAGGTTTCTGATTCCCTTTAAATCCTTCCTCTCACAGAGGACACTATTAACAAGCTAAAAACTCACCATCTGCATAATCGCTTCCTAAACCTAATTTGCTTTAACAATCCTAATTAGAATGGCTTGTTATGTTGTCATCTTTAGTTCCCCATTATATACCTAACAACATTTGCCAGCGCGCTGACACCATCGTCTGTCGACAGAAAGACCACTAATGATCTCACCAAAGCACTTAATGGTTGCAGCATGTAGGTGGAAAATCTTCAGTCTTATTTTTGGTACTTGCATAATGTGATTGAAATGAATAAGTGCAGGGCAGTCAAAGAGCCAGGGAGTGCTTTGTATATTAATGTTGCATCAACTTGCTCTTTGTTTCTGGAATTAATGTTATCCCATTACAGACTCTACTTGCAAGACCGAGTGTGGATGAACAAATAGCCGTTTAGCTAAATAAAATTATCCTCTTGATTGAGTCTTGGAATTATACAACACTGAAACAGGCCCTTTGGCCCAACTCATCCATGCCATTGGTTCAAAGTTGTTCGTATTTTCACATGTGCACTGAAATTATTTTCTTACAAACAGTCCAGTAGAGTATTGCCATACCCAATCACATCCCCATTAGCAAATTGCACATAAATTGTCTAATGATTCTGCGTGCAAGAGGCACCATGTTTTTGCGCCATTTTCAAAGTCCAGTCCATGCTCTAGGTGTTATGAACGGTGCCCGTTCCAGGCGAGCCCCAAGCTGCAGCGAGCCTCCAGCCTTCACCTTCCTTGGACGTGCGGATCGGCCTGCAGACCAACGTCCTCTCCTCGCCCGTCCACCTATGTGCCTCGGGGGGTGGGAGCCTCCCGCAGCAGGCCATGAGGGCCAGACCCCAGTTGCCTCTCCGCTCCTACTGGCCTTGTTCCTCGCCAATCCCATCCTTCGTCATGGCCGGCTCTGGCCTTTGGGAAATGAGCATCGGATGGCTCAGTGGGCTCCCAGGCCGTGGTTCGCCGGGGTCTCTGAGCTGGGGCTGGCTCAATGGCTTCCTCCTGTAGACCACAGTGCTCTGGGGCACTGACCAAGATGTCATGGTGTAAGGCAGAGGTTATGGTGGAGGCAGATCCAATCATGGCATTTATGAGTGTTTTGTATTGGAAAATGCAGGACCTATAACTTTGGACAGGACTGTAGCGCTGTGGTAGAGTTGCTCCTTTACAGCGGCAGTGGCACAGGTTCAATCCTGACCACGGGTGCTGTCTGTACAGACTTTGTATGTTCTCCCTATGACCTTGTGGGTTTTTTCCGGCATGGTTTCCTCCCATACTCCAAAGACGTACAGGTTTATAGGTTAATTGGCATCTTTAGACTTTACTTTAGACTAGAGATACAGCATGGAAACAGGCCTTTCGGCCCACCAAGTCCTTGCTGACCAGTGATCACCCCTACACTAACAGTATCCTCTACACTAGGGATAATTTACAATTTTACCGAGGCCAATACCATAAAAATAAGTGTAAGTTGTCCCTAGTGTGTAGGGCATTGTTAGCGTACAAGGTGATCACTGTTTGGTGTGGACCCAGTGGGCCCAATAGCCTGTTTTCACGATGTATTTCTAAAGTAATTTCAGGAAAGATAATGGTCACCTCAACTTGGATCAGTCTGCGCGGCTGATCTGAAGACACAAGAGACTGCACGTGCGGGAACCTTGATCAAGAACACTTTTCTCTGGGTGCTCCAGTTTTCTCCTACACTTGAAGGATGTACAGGTTTGTAGGTTAATTGGCTTAGGTAAAATTGTAAATTCTCCCTAGCGGGTGTAGGATAGTGTTAGTGTGCGGGCACCGCTGGTTAGCGCAGACTCGGTGAGACGAAGGGCGAGTTTCCGTTCTGTGACTCTGAACTGAACTAAATTAAATACAAAGTTCTGGAGAAACTCAGTGGGTTAGGCACCATCTGTGGAGAGACAGCCGATATTCACGTTTGGACTATTTTTCAGGCCCATTGATCTCTTGATCTTATTGTTACTAGAGTGGAACTGTGCACAAATTCCATTGCGCAGAATTATCTCCATATAATATAATTTGTCCCATTTATATTAGGGATGATTTATTCTTTAAATGTTCTTAATGTTGTTTTAATGAATAAGACCTAATTTATTTGCAATTCTTACTGCCATGTCAATGTTTTTGTGTGTGGATTGAAAGATATAAAGGAATCCAATTGTACTTGGAAAAATTTGAAATAGTTTATATTCTTATCGTAATGCATCATAATGTATCAGTGTTCACTTTCCTTTTTATTATGAGGCTGTTTCAAAGATATATCACAGTTTTACAAATATGCAGCAAAAAAGGAATCTCAGCAAGGTATTCATTCAATGCTGCCTGGTCACACCAAAGACATTAATAATCCGACCCTCTTTTATTGCTTCATGATCCGTTATTCAATAGCAATTTATTATTCATTGTTCATTGCATAAATTTGAATGTAATTAGGCATATAGTCTGGCTTATTCAAGTATATGTCAAAACCACACATGGAATATAAGAGCAACAAACTCCTTATAATTCATTATGGAGGTTAATGATAATTCCACCTATTTTCAATCATAACTAGATCAATCCCCTTCTCAGTCTATGCAGATGATATGGGAGAGGGTCCCTAACAATGGACCTCCGAATAACCTAATTTTACTTCGGAGTCACGTGAGTGACTACGTGAAGAAGCCCGCTCAGTGCGCAGGTGCGGCATTTACGTCCAGCTGTGCAACGACGGCCCAGCGGGAGTCGGGCGCTCCCGCAAACCAGCCTGAAATAAGGAACGTTAGGTAAGTACCTACCTTAATCGGGCCTTGTGTTTTTTGCTCCAGGGGGAGCAAAGCAGCAGAGGAAGCGGCCCCCGTTTGACTCCAGCGAAGGAGCCGACAGTGGAGGGGGATAGGCGCAAACGGGACCGTACACGCTGCGGACCTCTGACAGGGTGCTGCGCTGATGCCGGTCCGCTGAACAGCTGTTCAATTAACAGCAGCGGACCGGAGGGAAATTTAAAACCCGACCGGCAACCCCTGCAGACTCCCGACAAAGAGAATCGCCGCCCGGGAACCGCTAGAATGCCGCCCAAAAACGGTAGGCAGCCTCTAACTACAGGTAAGACAAAACCTTACCAAAAATACAGGTTCTACAGAATCAACTTCCCTCTAACTCTGGAACAGGCTGGAGACAGCAAAAAACAAGTATGTCTGTCTCCCCAAGCCAGAGGAGGTCATGGAGCTAAAAACCTCCAGAAAAACGAGAGGTCACTGGCTGAATGCCAAGGGAGCTAACACTCCCACCCCAGTGCTATTGCACTAGCCATCTCCCTTGTCGAGGGATTGATGGGACCACGGAGGTAGGGCATATGCCTCCTCCACAGAATTTTCAGCTCCCCTTTGCTCCCTCTTTATTCGAGGCTAGCAAGGGAGGCCAGGGCTGGGCTGGCTTACACCCAGGGCAGGCGGACGACAGCAGGAGTATGCCAGGGGAGCAGGATCATGAAGAGCTGCTGGGTGTCGTGGGCCACTATATGGCACCTCCACGCGCAGGAAGACTACTGGAACCCAGATGGCAGCCAGTATTAACCATCTCTCCAACAAAGCCCTGCAGGAGACGGCCTTTCTAGAAGCTTTAGAAGAGTACACGGCGCCAGAGAATTGAGAGGCACTAAAAGTAAAGAGTGTCAAAGGTCAAATCTGGAGGCAGCTGGGTCAGCAGACTCGTAGTCAAGAGCTAAAAAAGCAGCAAATTCTGAAGCTCCTAACATCGAAAATCACCGCCTTTGCTCGTTCCACGGAACATACTAACATGACCACCTGCCAACAGATCAACAATCTAAGGCAGGACAATATAAGACCTGCCCTCAACCCCAAATATGCGGGGCTATGCAAAACCGCTGCAGCGGAAAGAGAGGCAGCTAAACCTGTGGGCCTCATGAGGGCAGGCCCGGGAACGAGCAGGACATCTCATCCAACACCCAGCTGGCAGCACCCCTCGGCATCCACCAGTCAACACCCACATCCAAGGACTGGTGAAAGCTCGGGGACCGCTGCTTATTACCCCCAAAGGTCTTTTTTAAGACATGGGCCCAGAGCGTGACCCCAGGGAAAATGCGCCGCCCCACCGACAGCACCAGCATACCAGCAAAACAGAGCCTTCATGAAAAAACAATGAACATGGAGGTAGGTAGTCTGGTTCCTCCCAGTTTACACAAAATAAGGGTGCTCTACTAACTGGGGGGGCATTTACACTTGTTTAAAAAAGCATGGGGTACTGTCACAAATAACAAATATATACTCAACAGTATTAGTGGATACAAACTTGAATTCAAATTGGGCATATTACCGCCAGTTCAGCAATGCGCCCAAAGGGCATTTTTCCCTCTAAGAAAGAGAAGCGAGAAGGTCAAGCTGAACTAGAAAGGCTCATTACAAAAGGGATCATGGGAAAAGAACCAAACATGAACCATTTGAATTTGTATCGAATATATTCACTAAAACTAAAAAAGATGGTGGATGTCGCATCGTCATTGACCTACATCACTAAATAAATCTGTTGAGTATATACACTTTAAGATGGAGACGTTTTGTCACTGCCAGACATCTGATCTCCAAAGGATGCTTTATGGCAAGCATTGATATTGAAGATGCTTACTATCTAATACCCATACACAAGGATCATTGTAGATACCTAAAATTTATCTGGATGGGGCAACAATGGGAGTATAGAGCATTCCCAATGGTCTAACCTCAGCCCTAAACTAATTACAAAAATACTAAAAATAACCATGAAAATATTAAGAAAACAAAAGCATAATCATGGCATATATTGGATGATATCCTCATATTAGGAAAAACAAAGGAATTAGCTGTGGCAGCAGTTCTAGCTACGAAACAGCTCCTTGAAACACTGAGGTTCATCCTACACCCAGATAAACCAAAATTGAAGCCGTTAACTACCATGGATTATTTGGGCTTTAATATCAATTCTATCCATATGACTGTTACTTGCCAAGGTGCTCGGGTTATTATAATCAAATCATGAATGTACCCACTGAAGCTATATCAGAATTACAGTGGTGGGCAGACAATGTTTGGCACAGTTTCAGCCCTATTATTATCACCAATCCTAACTTGGTTATTAAAAACCGATGCCAGTGCTTTAGGCTGGGGAGCAACTAACTCCATATCCAGCACAGGTAACAGATGGACCAATTCAGAATCATCGTTACTACACACACTGGGCATCAACTATTTGGAAATGGTGGTCGCCTATTGGGTTAAAAGCATATGCATTTCAAATGCAGCACGTGCATGTACGGTTAAGGATTGATAATACTATGGTGGTGGCTTATATTAACCATATGGGGAGCATAAAATCATTATCGTGCAACAATTTGGTAAAACAGATCTGGCAATGGTGTGTCAAAAGACATTTTTTAACTATCGGCTGCCTATCTCCTAGGTAAGCTAGAACACAGTGGGAGACACCAGGTCACGGAGGGAAAATTTATGACAACATTGAATGGATGTCAAACCCAAAATATCTGCTAAAGTTATTAAGCAATTTGAACGCCAGATATCAATTTGTTTGCAACAAGACGGAATCACCAGTAACCTATGTATGTGACTTAGGAACCAGATCGGAGGCAGCAGCGGTAGATGCCTACACGCTGGATAGGGGGAATTTCTGCTTTGCTTCACTCCCTTCTGCCTCATCAGTCGGGCACTTCGCAATACAGATGGAATCTGCCTCTGGGATATTGAAGGTGCCCGACCGGCCTACATAGCCATGGTTCCCAGTTCATCACGACATGGTGG
This sequence comes from Leucoraja erinaceus, assembly GCF_028641065.1. NCBI lineage: Eukaryota > Metazoa > Chordata > Chondrichthyes > Rajiformes > Rajidae > Leucoraja > Leucoraja erinaceus. Next base: position 22,704,723 of record NC_073393.1, on the reverse strand, counting down.
TCGAGTCACCTATGGATTTCCCTAGTGGACCACGGTTGTTGACTCACCCAGTATCAGGCATAAGCCACCCATGCCATAAAAACATCTAACTCCTGGGTTGTAGGTTTGATTAGACCTTACCAGGGACTGGGATTATCCAAATGAACCATCACCACCATGTCGGCATCCCTGTGAACAGTCACCAAGAAGCAAACATGGGAAAAATACTGCCAGGACGCAGGGACAACATACGAAACTACTCAACCACTGACGTATTGGAGTTCCTGGACCATCTACACCATGATGAAAAGTGAGTTACAGTGCCATAAATACAGCACGAAGCGCCTTGTCTGCTTATCTAAAAACAGCAGGACAGCAGAGCATGGGATCCCATCCACTGATGATAAAACTTATGAAGGGCATTTACAATAACAAGCCCCCAAAACCCAGGTATACCCATGTATGGGATATCAGTGTGATATTAACATATCTCAGAGGATGGCCACTAGCTAGATCCCTCAGTCTTGAGCAATCTACGTTAAAAACGCTCATGCTTATGGCTCTCGTATCCGCTCACAGAGTCCAGTCACTCCATAAAACTAAGACTGGATAAACATGGTGATCACCCCAGACCGCATCACGTTCATCATTCTAGGTCTGGTAATAACCAAAGGGACCAGGAACGCCCAATTCACTGGTGGTATTCCGGGCCTACCCACCAGAGTCCAGGTTGAGTGTGGTGACCCATCTACAACAATATATAGACACAACCCACAATCTTAGAGGGAGAGGAAAAGCCTATGGGTCAACCACAAGAAACCCCAAGACGGGGTAATGAGCCAAACCACTTCAAGGTGGCTCAAACAGGTACTGAAAGCTGCCGGAATAGATAATAATACATTTAAATCCCATTCCACTAGGGCAGCATTGATATCAGCGGCTGAATGAATGGACGTCCCGGTTGACCACATTCTCAATACGGCAGGATGGTCAAGGGAAACGACGTTCAGAATATTTTATTGTAAACCGTTGATAAGCCTGATTTAATTGCAGACAGAATATTACAAACTGCAAATATTTAATTTAAGCTCAGGGGAGCTATTTATGTTGTTATTGTTAATAAATGCCTTTCTGTTTCTTGAGAAAGCAGATCCATTGGTTGATTACGATAACACTTCCTCCCTCAAGAACTTCGGCAGTGAGTGAAATTAAAACTGTTATACGGTTTGAAATCACAGACCTTTGAAATCTTCACTTAGTCACTCACGTGACTCCGAAGTAAAATAGTAAGATTAAACGAGTACTTACCAGTACGAAGTTTGATCTGTATTTTATGAGGAGTTACAATGAGGGATTACGTGCCCTCCGCTCCCACCCTCATTATATAGATCAAACTAGTAAACTGATGTCTCCTTGATCTTTACTATGTTTACTTCAAATATTGTGTCTATCTGTGATTCCACACCGCTGCTTGGAAGTATGCCGCACCTGCGCACTGAGCGGGCTTCTTCACGTAATCCCTCATCGTAACTCCTCATAAAATACAGATCAAACTTCATACTGGTAAGTACTCGTTTAATCTTATTATTCTACTCCTATTTCTTATGGTCTTACAGTAGAATGGGATTGAGATTTTTTAAAAAGTAGATCAGCTATGATTGAATGGTAGAGAAGGCTCGATGGGCCGAATGGCATAATTCTGCTCATAAGTCTTATGGTCTTATGCTGTCGCAGAAATTTTACTTTTAGTCTAAGTTATAGCATAGGAACAGGTCCTTCAGCCCACTGAGTCCGCGCCGACCAGTGATCATCCCTTACACGAACACTATCCTACACACTAGGGACAATTTACAATTTTACGGAAGCCAATTAACCTACAAACATGCATGTCTTTGGAGTGTGGGAGGAAATTGGATCACCCACAGAAAACGCACGCAGTCATAGGGAGAATGTACAAACTCCGTACAGACAGCACCCGTAATTAGTGCAGAACCAAGGCTCACAGCCTTAGGACAGGGGATGTTGCCATTTAGAAGGGCGGCACTGTGGCGCAGCTAGTGGAGCCACTCTCAACGCCAGTGACTCGGGTTCGATCCTGACCTCGGGTGCTGTCTGTGTGGAGTTTGTACATTCTCCCTGTGACCATGTGGGTTTCCTCCTTATGTGGGCTTCACAAAGTATTTCAGAGGCTTTTAGTTAGGCACATGGGTATGCAGAGAATGGTGGGATATGGATCACATGTTGGCAGAGAAAATTAATTTGGCATTATGTTGGGCACAGACTGAAGGGTCTGTTCTTGTTCTGCAATGTTCTACGTTTTAAGTTTGCAAAAAATGCATGAGAAGATTATTAGGTACAGATTAGTACAGATAGTTAATTTCTGATCTTAGTTGGAACTAGTTAATTAGTATAAATTTGTACTACAGGTACAGATGTAGAAGAGTTCTGACTCAAAACATCACCTATTCATTTTCTCCAGAGATGCTGCCGGACTTGCTGAGATACTCCAGCATTTTATGTCTACCTACAGATTCAAAGCATGCCAGACAATAGGGAGATGCCAGACAACAGAATGCTGGATGAGTGGGAATTTTACGCGTATAAACTTGAAGACAAAGCTACGTTAATTGGCTTTGTTAAAAATTGTAAATTGTACCCATTGTGTAGGATAGTGTTAATGTGTGGGGATCGCTGGTTAGCATGGACTCGTTGGGCCGAGGTGCCTGCTTCCCTGCTGTTTCTCTAAACTAATCTAAATTTGCCAAAAGAAGGTTAGCAAATCAGAAGGGGATGGAATATTAAAAGAAAATGCCACAAATGCCGAAAAGATTAGTAAGGAAGAAAAGATCAGAGTATCAGATAAAACCAGCCAACAATATGAAAACAAAATTAATTAAAATTAGTCAGAGCTGCTAGAGACGATGCGAGAAAGAAAAGATAACATGGTGAGCATTGATCCCATAGAAAGTTAGTCAGCAGATTTAATAATGCGAGAGATGGGAGGTGCATTACTTGGCCAATGTAATTCCTTGTATGTTGCAAAACATACTTGGTCAATAAAGTATTATTGTATTGTATTGTATTAAACAAGTATTTTGCGTTGGCTTTCACTAAAATGTTGGTAACTTGCAGCATTTATCTATTTTTATTGCATCATAAAGAAAGAGAGTTATTGCATTGAGGGATTTCAATTTCACAAATATTAACTGTGTTGGCCTAAGCTTTAAAAGTTCAAGATTTCTTTGAGGTATCCAGGACAAATTTTTGCTTCAGTGTGTAGACAGACCAATATGGGAACGAGTTATAATAAAAAGGAACTGCAGATGCTGGTTTATACCAACAATAGGCACAAAATGCTGGAGTAATTCAGCAGGTCAGGCAGCATCTCTGGAGAAAATGGATGGGAGATGATTCGGTCCTGAAGAAGGGCCTCAACTTAAAACGCCATTTATCCATGTTCATCAGAGATACTACCTGACCTGCTGAGTTATTGCAGCATTTTGTGTCTGTCTTTAATAACAGAAAGAGATTTGGTTTACTTTAGTTTAGAGATACATTGTGGAAACAGGCCCTTCAGCCCACTGAATCTGTGCTAACCAGCAATCTCCCCGTACACTAGTTCTATCCTACACACTAGGAGGGACAATTTACAGAAGCTAATTAACCGACAGACCTGCACATCTTTGGAGGAAACCAGAACAACCAATGAAAACCCCTGTAGTTACAGGGAGAATGTACAAACTCCATACAGACAATACCTGTAGTCAGGATCGAACTGGGGTCTCTGGTGCTGTAAGGCAGCAACTCTATTGCTGCACCATTGTTCTGCCCACAGGTCCTTTTGTGAGCCTTATCATGGGGTATTTTGCTGATCAAGTGGAGGTTGTGTCAGGGGATCATTGTGAAGATATCTGTATCTAGGAACTTACATTCCTTCCTCTACGTTCACATTTAACAACTCTTCAATTTTTTTGTCTCACAACTTCTATCTTTTCATCTCTATCCTTTGTCACCAACTGCCTATCAAACACCCTCTCTCACCAGCATTAACATGGCAGGCTTTGTCCTGCCTCTCCTCTCTTCCAGCTTTCTCTCCCCCCTTCCCTACAATCAGTCTGACAAAGTGTCCCAAACTGATGCGTTATCTAACCATGTTCTCCAGAGAGCAACCTGATCCTGCTGAGTTACTCGAGCATGATCCTTGAGATTATTGGATTAACATATGAGGAATATTTGAAGTCTCTGGGACTGCACCCGCTGGAGTTTAGAAGAATGGGGAGGGATCTCATTGAAACCCCCTGGACAATGAAAGGCCTAGATAGAGGCGATGTGGAAAGGATGTTTTCAATAATGAGTCTAGAACAAGAGGGTGCAGACTCAGAGTAAAAGGATGTAACTTCAGAATGGAGAAAAGGAGGAATCTCTTAGGTCAGAAGGTGGTGAATCAGTGGAATTCATTGCCACAGAGGGCTGCAGAGGACATGGCTGTGTATTTTTAAAGTGGAGACTAATAGATTCTTGATTAGTAAGGGTGCCAAGGTTACAGGGAAAAGGCAGGAGAATGGGGTTGAGAGGGAAAAGTAGATCAACCATAGGTGAGTGAACTTGATGGGCTGAATTGCCTAATTCAGCTCATATGGTCTTATGGTCTTATGTGGGTGTAGAGTTCAGGTTACAGAAGGAAAAGTGATGATGGTATACAAGGTGGACCGGAACAAATAGACCAAGAAACTTATTCCTACTCCAAATTCCTATCTCCATTTATTTCTGTTGCAATTCCAATGTGGATTTGTTGGCAAAATCCAACAAAATTCAGACCTTTGTGCTAAGATTTTCCATTGCTAAACAATATTACGAGTTTGATTTTTGATCACAGCATGCAGCAATCTCTCAACCATTTAAACATCTGGATGGTTACATCATTTATTCATGCCTTGTGATTATAGTTATCCTTTAACTAAGATGGTTGAAAACAGATTCTTCAGTAGTTTCTCCCAAGGCGAGCAAAATCCATAAATAATTTTAGACAGAAAGAAGCCATTTGGCCAATTGCATTGATGCAAGCCTAAATTATCCATTTAGTCTGATTGCACTTGATGGTTCTTGCTCCTGGAGATCATGACATTTTAATTGGTGTGTGTGATCGTCACCTAACCATGTCCTCCAGAGGTGCTACCGGACCCACTGAGTAACTCCAGCACTTTTTTCTCTTCAGTTACTATGTTGCATCAAACTCCAAAAATAGCTGTCATTGATGGTGAACAATTCTGAGATCTGAAACCCAGTAGAAATATGTGTCATTGCATGAGACTCAAGGAACTGCAGATGCTGGTTTACCTAAAAAGATACAAAGTGCTGCAGTAACTCATTGGTTCAGGCAGCATCTCTGGGGAACATGGATAGATGACGTTTCAAAACTCCTCTCACTTCTGTTCACCTATTACCTGCCCCTCCTCTCTTCTTGCCCCTCCTCTCTTCTTGATTCCCCCCCTCCCCCCCCCCCCCACACCCACCCCCCCCCCCCCCCCCCCCCCCACCCCCCCCCCCCCCCCCCGCCCTACAATCAGTCTGGAGAAGTGTCCCGACACAAAACATCACCTATCCATGTTCTCAAGCGATGTTGCCCGACCCACTGAGTTACTCCATCACTTGTGTTATTTCTTTGCTTTTCTCACCACACTTATCTCCTTTCAAAGGCACAATTCCAATCTCACAAAAGCTCCAGGCATGAGGGTTTTATTACACAGAAGCAATTACTTGAGATAATTACGCAACTAATGCACGAACTCAAGGAAGCAAGAAACGTTTTAGTAAAGTGCCTTCGTAATTAAGTTTAGTTTTGTGGCGTCCTTATGAAAAACTAATTATGTTAGATTGGGATGACAAGCCTTTTGTGATATTATGGAAGAGTCATTGGGAATTTAGCAACATGGAATTCACAGCCCAGGGACAGACTACATGACACACAGGTCAGTTCTTTCAATCTCCCATTCTACTTATGTTCATCCACAAATCAGTGTTGGTATTAGTTTATTATCGTCACGTGTATTGAGATACAGTGAAAAACTTTCTATTGCACGTTATCAAGAGAAATTATACCATACATGGACGCATCAGGTAGAGCAAAGGAAAAAGTACAGAATTTGGCACGGTACAGTTCCGCAGCCACTGAGCTAAAGCCTTACAGCACTAGAGACCCTGGTTTGATCCTGACTAGAGGTGCTGTCTGTACGGAGTTTATATGTTCTTTGACCATGAGAGTTTCCTCTTTTTCTATTCTGTATCTCTAAACTAAACTAAACTAGAAGAAAAAACGCATGGTAGACAAAAATGCTGGAGAAACTCAGCGGGTGAGGTAGCATCTATGGAGCAAAAGAAATAGGCAACATTTCAGGTCGAAACCCTTCTTCAGACTGTGAGGGAAAAAATGTGATGAAAAAAACACATGATTGATAAAATTTCCCATCCAACTGTTACGTTTGGGTTTAGGTTTATTATTATCACGTGTACAGAGGTTCAGTGAAAAGCTTTGTTTTGCATGCAATTCAAACAGATCAGATAATACTATACATGAACACAATCAAGTCAAACTCAAGTACAATAGGTAGAGCAAAGGGGAAGATACAGACTGCAAAATGTAGTTCCCGTCGTTGTAGCGCATTAATCCCATCGACAAAGACCAATGTCCACAATTGGGTAGAGGTGAATTGGACAGTACCCTAACTTATGAATGGACCATTCAGAAGCCTGATAATGGAGGGGAAGAAGCTGTTCCTGAGTCTGATGGTACACGCTTTCAAGCTTTTGTATCTTCTGCCCAATGCGAGTGGGGAGAACAGTGGAAGGTGGGGAAAGTCCTTGATTATGTTGGCTGCTTTCCCAAGGTAGTGTGAAATATAGATGGCGTTGATGGTGGGGAGTCTGGTTTATGTAATGATTGAAGGGTTTGATCATTAACCTCCAAGATAACTAGCCAGAATGGTTGTGACAGGTAGTTTTCCTATCCTGATGTGGGATATAGCTAGCTTAATTTCCAAGGCATGCTTGGTGCCCAATAGCAGTGATGTCTATATCCAGCACTATATTTAATTTATTTTACTCTAGAGATCATAATAATCATAATCATAATCATAATCATATTTTATTAGCCAAGTATGTTTTGCAACATACTGAATGTAAACAGGCCCTTCGGCCCATAGAGTCCATGCTGACCAGCGATCACCCCAAGTTCGTCCATACAGACCATCGATCACCCATTCACACAAGTTCTATGTTTTCCCACTTTCTCATCCACCCCCCTACACATTAGGGGCAATTTATTGTGGCCAATAACCTACAGACCTGCACATCTCTGGAATGTGGGAGGAAACAGGGAGAATGTGCAAACTCCACAAAGAGAGCACCCAAGGTCAGGATTGAACCCGAGTCTCTGGCACTGCAAGGCAGAAGCTCAACCAGTTGCATCACAGTGACATACAATTTAACAAGATTCGTTCCAATTTGCCAAGTTTTATCACAGAATATGTCAAGAGGTCACAAGGCTAAAAAGAAACATCAATAATTCAAGTACTTGCCCTGCTTAGTACATATGCTTATTACCTTGAAACAATCGGGTGTTAAAAGCATCAAAATTTGCTGACTATTAAGTAACCATTTTCAACAGATTTAGCCATTTTTATTGTGCTAGTTGGCCATGAGTGGCATAAAGTGAAGAGATAAGATCTTAGTTGTTCTAACAATTTTTCATACATGGATAGTTCAAAGCAATTTCTGTCTTTTCGAGTGCAGAAATTAATGTTTTTTTCTGACAAACTAATAATTGCACAACAGTAATTAAAAATGTTCACTTGAGGCTGACAGTTTGAATGCCAGGCCACTCTTGCGAAGGGTTGAAAATGTAGCAAGAGTTGCAGAGTATAGATCGAGATTCAACCATTGTAAGTAGACTGGGATAGGAGAGAGAGGTGCAAGATGCAAGATGGCGCCCAGGCCAGGTGAATCGGCATGCTGGTCCCAAAAGTGGATCTGCAATCACTCATTACAATCGCTCCACTCTTAAACCTCTAATAATCATGTACAGTCTTTCTGCTGACAGGAGAGCTTGCAACAAAATGCTTTTAACTGTACTTTGATACAGTACATGTAACAATTAATTAAACTAAACTAAACTAAACTGAGCTAGTCCTATATTCATTGATATCCCACCTTTCCTATCCAAGTACCACTCCAAATATATTTTAAAAGTTGTAATTATACCTGCCTCAACCACTTCCTCTCTGAAACGTCACCGATCCATGTTTCCCAGCAATTAGACGGTGACACAGTGGTGCGACAGGAGAGTTGCTGCCTTACAGCGACAAAGACCTGGGTTCGATCCTGACTACGGCTGCCGTCTGTATGGAGTTTGTACGTTCTCCCTGTGGCCGTGTGGATTTTCTCTGGGTGCTCTGGCTTCCTCCTTCATTCCAAAGACGTACAGGTTTGTAGGCTAATTGGCTTCGGTAAAATGTAAATGTGAATTGTCATGAAGGATAGTGTTAGTGTAGGGGGTGATCACTAGTCAGCACAGACTCGGTGGGCCGAAGGGCCTGTTTCCAACCTGCATCTCTAAAGTCTAAAGTATAAAGTCTAATGATGCTGCCTGAACTGCTGAGTTTCTCCAGCATTTTCTTTCTTATTTTGTAAACCAGCATCTTCAGTTCCTTGTCTTTACATTTCACTGCTCTTGCAGAAGCTTGTTCCATATATTGTACATAACACCCTCTGTGTGAAAAAGCTGCCCCTCAGGTCCCTTTATCATCTTTCTACTCTTGCCTTTAAACTTTTGCCCTCTAGCTTGAGACTCGCCTGCCTTAATTCATTATTTTTCCCCCCCCTAATATGTGCCTCAATTCGGTGACTGCTTAGATCAGAGATTTAACTATTGTAATGCAGTTTGACATCACAACCAAAGATCTTAGAGCAGAGCAAGATGGGCTACTCCTGCGAAATACAATGGGTTGACGTGTAGTACGCTATAGAGGGGATCCTGGGCATTTTTCCCCGCCCATTTTAGTAATCGGAGCCTACCTGACCCGACCCGACTCGCAGTGTAATCAATGTTGCGGGGCAACAGTTTGTGTGTGCGATTATAGGGTTAGATTCATAATTCTGTCAGTTCATACTTCTTGTCAAGAATAAAATTTGACTCTGGTAATTGTCTTTTTTAATGTTTTTTAAATCATTTATTTTTAAATGCTTCACAAGCAGTGTTTGAGTTGATTTTGTAGTAACCGGAACCGACCAGACTCGCAGGGTAATTGACATTGCGGGGGACGTTTTTGTGCGTGATATAGGGTTAGATTCATAATTCTGTTAGTTCATAATTCTGTTAATTCTTGTTAAAGAATAAAATGTTTATAAACATATATACATGAATGTGATATAAATATATATAATCATATAACACACACAATTATATTTCTTCTGATCCAATGATGAACTTTATTTCAGACTAGACAAGGGACATTAAATAAGAAACATTGTAAACCTCCCCGCAACTTCACACACATTAGGCCTTATCACCCCACCCCCCGGTACTCCCTCGCCTGCCCCCACACTACAATGTCTCCCCCCCTCCTATGGCCCTCTCCCGCTGCCCCGGGCAACGCACTCCCTCTCCCTGGGCCGCACACCCCCTCTCCCTCTCCCCGGGCCGCTCACTCCCTCTCCCTGGGCCGCTCACTCCCTCTCCCCGGGCCGCTCACTCCCTCTCCCCGGGCCACACACTCCCTCTCCCCGCTGCGGAAACAAAGATCCGATCTTTGGCCGGAAGCAAGATGGCGGAACAAGATGGCGGAGCAAGATGGCGGAACAAGATGGCGGGGACTGGTTGCTAAAATGAGTCCTATAATCGCCCACGAATCCGCCCATGAGCGTACTACACGTTTTTTCGTGAGAGTAACCCATCTTGCTCTGCTATAAGATCTTTGACCACAACCTCTGACACAAGATAAAGTGCTGCTCTCTATGTCTCTGGTAACGCAGCAGTAGAGTTGCAGCCTTACAGGGCCAGAGACCCGGGGTCATTCCTAACCACGGGTACTGTCTGTATGGAGTTTATACATTCTCTCTATGACCGTTTGGGTTTTCTCCAGGTGCTCCAGTTTCCTCCCACATTCCCAAGACATAAGGGTTTGTTGGTTCATTGATTTTAAATTGTCTCTAATGTGTAGGATAGAACTAGTGCATGGGTGTACTAGTACATGGGTGTATATGGTCAGTGTAGACTTGGTAAGGCTGAAGGATCAGTTTCCACTCTATACCTTTTAAACTAAGCAAGCTAAAGTAAACACTTCGCAAAACAACAGACTGAGGTAAGCAAGCTGAATTCCTGGAATTGATTGAAATAAATACAATAAATTAATAAAAAGGCTTGTCTTCCATAGATCAATCAAAAAATAAGTTGTAGACTTGATATGGATGACATTTGCTCAATATCACACACAGAATTTACACTGCTCAACTTTATCTGCATTTGTAAAGATTTCAAAGAACAATATTGAACAATCATCTCTTGTGGGAATCGTCTCCGCCAATTTGACCATGTTCACATAAATCATCTGTGGATACGATTGATTCATACTCCAAATCCCACAGATTCTTCCCCAGGGCGTCATGCACAACAACGCCTCATGGTTTTAACATTATATTTTATGGTCAGAATTGTAGACCTGGGAATTGTTCCTATGTTGCACAGAGGAAGAGTCATAGAGGCAGATAATACAGTGGAGTTTATCCAAAATGTCATTTTTGCATCCTTTTTCTGCTGCCTGACCTGCTGAATTAATCCAGCACTTTGTGTTCATATGTTCATAAGTAAGAGGAGCTGAATTATGCCATTTGGCCGATCAAGTCTACTCAGCCATTCAATCCTGGCTGATCAATCTTTCCCTCCCAACCGCATTCTCCTACATTCTCCCCATAATCCCTGACACCCTTACTAATCAGTAATCTGCCAATCCCCACTTTAAAAATATCCATTGACTTTGCCTCCACAGCCTTCTGTGGCAATGAATTCCACAGGTTCACCACCATCTGACTAAAGAAATTCCTCCTCATTTTCTTTCTAAAGGTACATCCTTTTATTCTGAGGCTATGTTCTCTTGTCCTAGACTCTCCCACTAGTGGAAACATCCTCTCCATATCCACTCTACCCAGGCTCTTCACTATTCAATAACTTTTCAATGAGGTCCCCCTCATCCTTCTGAACTCCAGCTAGTACCAGCCCAGTGAAAGCAAATGCTCATCTTTGGCATTTAAAAGGCTTTTGTATAGGCAAATGGATATATAGGGAATGGTGGAGATATGGATCCTTTGCAGGCAGGTAGGTGATTGTGTTTGGTACAGATATTGTTCACTGAAGGGTCTGTTGCTGTGCTGTATTCTTCCATGTCTATGTAATTATATACTGTCCACATTGCCCGCAAACACTCACCTACACTTAGATGCCATTATATTCTCCCCACATTCTCTTTTGCTCCCCCCTCAGATTCTACAACACACCCATATACAAGCGGTCATTTACACTGGCCAATTAACCTACTAACAAATCTAACAACCTGCATGCCTTTAAAACCAGAGCACCCATAAGAAACCCACGCGGTCACAGGGAGAATGTGCAACCTCCATATAGACAGCACCCGAGGTCAGAATCAAACCTGCATCTCTGCTGTTATATGGAGAGGTTTAGTTCAGTTTAGAGATATAACGCAGAAACAGGCCCTTCAGCCCACCGAGTCCGCAACAACCAGAGATACCCACACATTAACACTACCCCGCACATTAACACCAGAAACCCTCAGGACAATCTTACATTTACACCAAGCCAATTAACATACAAATCTGTATGTCTTTGGTGAGAAAAGAAAACATGTGCAGGCAGCTGGTGTGACCTGGAGTAAGATGCTGGAATGGGTAGTAGAAGGTGATCCAATCTGAATCTCCAAAATAAAACTGGTTGGAGAGAAACTTGCAGGGCTTTGTGTAAAAGTGGGGGCATTGATCAAACGGGATTGATCGCAAAGAAGTATGATAGCAAAGTGTAGAAACATGGAACTGCAGATGCTGGAGTGATGGAGTGCAGAAGTATAGAAGATGACGCAGAGTCCTGGAGTAACTCAATGGGTCAGGCAACATTTCTGGAGCACATGGATAGGTAAAATTTCAGGTCAGGACTCTTCCAGACTAAAGTCAGTGGTCCTACCCGAAACCTCGCCGATCCATAATAGCAGTGGATAGGAAATAGAGTCATACAGCATAGGCCCACCTCATTCATGCTTACCTCCCTTACCTACCCTAACCTCACCCCCACTGCACGTACAGCCCTCCGCTCACTCTGTAGCAACCCCGGCAATATAATCAAACCCGCTGACAAGGGAGGTGCTGTGGTAGTCTGGTGCGTTAACCTCTACTGGGCTGAGGTCAGGCGACAACTCTCAGACACCTCCTCCCACTTATACTAGGACCATGATCCCACAGACGAGCACCTGACCTGAATCTCACACACCATTTCTGATTTCATCACTTCTGGCTGTGCCTTCCACAGCCTCCAACATTATCATTTCCCAGTTCAGTTTTACCTCATCCTCAAAATGCATAAACACAACTGCCCTGGCAGACCCATTTTATCTGCCTGCTCCTGTCCTATGGAAATGATTTCCACAAACCTAATGCATCCTATCCCACTGTGCCTATCTCTCCTGACCTATGTCTACACCTCCATCCCACACCAGGAAGGTGTTAAACCCCTCCGTTTCTTCCTCAACTGCAGAACCATCTAATTTCCCTCTACTAACACTCTATTATTCTGCCTGTAAAGACTCTATCCGCTACTCCCAATTCAATCAATCAATCAATCAAGCACTTTATTCATCCCCGAGGGGCTATTTAAAAGAGCGCATTACAGCAGCTTTTTTAAAAAAAAGAAAGAGCCACAATCAACGAAGAGACAAACATTCAAAGCTACTCTCTGCACCTACCGGTCGACCGCACGAGCAGTGACCCGGCAAGGATTGGGTTGTCAGCAGCAATACAATAATAAAGAACACACAAAATGTAACCCAAACATCCACCACAGCATTCATCACTGTGGTGGAAGGCACAACAATTTGGCCAGTCCTCCTCCATTTCCCCCCGTGGACAGGTCCAGAGTCAGTCCAGGATCAGCTCTTCCTCACCGGAGACCGCGGCTTTAGATTGTTGTAGGCCGCAGGCCGGCAGTCAAGATTTAAAGTCCCCGCCGCAGCCAGAAGCACCGTAGACTGCAGGGCCGGCGGTAGAAGCTCCCCTCCAGAGGTGATGGTAAGTCCATGCCGGCCCCGCGGTAGAAGTTGGCCGCGGGCTGGCAGTGATGGCTTCTTCCTCCCCCGGGTCCCCCACGAGGGATCCCGGGCTGTAGACGCCGCACCAGCTGGAACTCTGCAGACCGCGGCTTCAGGCTGCGACTTCAGGCTGCCGGCTGCCCCGGGCCAGCGAAACGGAGCGCTCCCCTCCAGCGAGCCCCAGCGAGGGCTCACCCGCTCCACGCCGAGAGTCCACGCTGCGCCCGCCGCTGAAGCCCCGGGCACGTCTCCGGGAAAGGCCGCGCCGATCCTCGTTGTTAGGCCACGGGGGAGGCGACCTGGAAAAAGTCGCCTCTCCATGGAGGAGGCGACCAAAGCGGTTTCCCCCTTACCCCCCCCCCCCCCCCCCCCTCCCCCACACACACCCCCCACACAAGACACACAAAAAACATTAAATACACACTTTTAAAACATACCAAAAAAAACTGAGGCACTGCTGACATGGCTGCTGCCAGAACAGCGCCCCCCGAGTATCTACCATCTACGCCGCATCTGTGTGGTTGGTCGATCCAGCTCGCGGTTTCAACACGGACAGTCGATCCAGCTCGAGGCTTTCCAGGCGAGTGCCCTCGAGCTTGAAGGTCAAAGACACTCTTAACTCACGGATTATGTCGCCTAAGTGGCACAGTCCATTTACTTCAGCATTTTGTGTCTATCTTTGGTATAAACCAGCATCAACAGTTTCTTTTTATTAAAATAATCTTCCTTCCACGCTCAGTTTGGTTCCTCCTTGACCACACAGACAAGGAGGACATAAGGCGGCACACAGTGGCTGAAAGATTGAGTTGCTGCCTTACAGAGCCGGGGACCCGGGCTTGATTCTGACCAAGGGTGCTGTGTGTAAGGGGTTTGTACGTTCTCCCTGTGACCATGTGGGTTTTCTCCGGGTGGTCCAGTTTCCTCCAACATTCCAATGACTTGCTGGTTTGTAGGTTAATTGGCTTCTAATTGCCGTTAATTGCCCCTAGTGTGTAGGATAGAACTAGTGTATGGGGTGATTACTGTTGGCGCAGACTCAGTGGGCTGAAGGGCCTGTTTCCATTCTGCATCTCTAAACTACAGAACCACCAATATAGTTCATGTTTCATCCCTCTGAAATTGCCTTTCATGGCAAGCAAGGGATGTAGATTAAATGCTAGTGATGCACACGAGCGCAGGTAGCCTCTCCTGTACTTGTCAGTCTAAGTTCTACTGCGTCTCTCCCCGTGGGATTTAATGATCCTTTAATCTAATGCATCACAATATAAAATTTTGTCACAATGCTAATTGCAAGAATTAACCACCATCAGATGAGTTATTAATGTGCCCAATAACATTTGAAGTACTGTTAATTATTATGGAATTTAAATGCAGTCCCGTCCATTATTATGTTAAACTAAAAGCAAATTCATAAAAATGCCTGGCTAAGAGATTTCGAAAATGTGAGTTGACATTTCATTTAGAATTAGGTTGAGACCGGACTTTGAAGTGATTAACATATTAAAGGTTAAAGAGTTTGAGAGGTGCCTGCTGGCCTTTACATGTTTGATGGTACAGTTTCTGAGACATAGGGAAGTCCTTATTTGTTGTTAAATAATAACGAGACAAAGTTTAGTGTTGTTTAGTTTAATTTAGGGATACAGCGTGGAAAGAGACCTTTTGGCACACCAAGTCCACGCTGAACAGTGAACCCCACACACTAACACTATCCTACACACAATAGGGACAATTTACAATTTTACCAAGCAAATTAATTTACAAACATATACGTCTTTGGAGTGTGGGAGAAAACCGGAGCACCCAGGGGTGTTGATCAAGATTCCTACAACTGCAGTCTCTTGTATCTTGCAAGTCATACAAATATTGCCACTACCTGGTGTATTGTCAGCTATTCATATTTAGCACCCTGCCTTATTATGTGTTTTCTTTGGACTCATTTTAAGAACTCATTGATAAGGACTCAATGTAACTCATTGTAAGGCTACTTTAGATACATGTTTATAAGCTACTAATTCCAAGAACAGAAGAAATAGAATCATGTGGATATGCAGGAATGGAGGGATATTGATCGTGTGCAGGCAAACAAGATTTGTTTGTGCTGAACATGATGCCAAGACCCTAGAATTTTTGCATCAAACAGCATGGAAACAGGCCCTTTAGCCCAACTTTCCCACGCTGACGAACATGCCCCATGTACACTACACCCCACCTTCCTGCATTTGGCCAACATCCCTCCAAACCTATCCTATCTATGTACCTATCTAAATGTTTCATAAACATAGCGATAGTACCTGCCTCAACTACCTCCGCCAGGAGCTCATTCCATACACCCACCACACTTTATGTAAATAGGTTACCCCTCAGGTTCCTATAAAATCTTTCCCCCCTCACCTTTAACCTATGTCCTCTCATTCTTGACCCCTACCATCTCTTATCTACGGGTGCATACTCCATATCCCTCCATTCCCTGTGTAAACATATGTCTATCCTTGTCCTTTAAATGACACTAATGTATCTGCCTCAAACACCACCCTGACAGCACGTTATAGGCACTCATCACCCTCTGTGTAAACAAGTTGCCCAGCACATCTCCTTTAAACTTTGCCCCTCTCACCTTAAAGCTATGTCCTACACTATCTGATTTTTCTATCCTGGGAAAAAGATTCTGACTGTTTACATGTGTAGGAAGAAACTGCAGATGCTGGTTTAAACCGAAGATAGACACAAAGCTGGAGCAACATATCGGGACAGGAGCATCTCTGGAGAGAAGGAGTGGGTGACGTTCTCGACCCGAGACATCACCCATTCCTTCCCGCCAGAGATGCTGCCTGTCATGCAGAGTTTTTCCAGTTTTTTGTGTTTATCTTCTGATTATCTACCCTACGCCTCTCATAATTGTATATACTTCTGTCAGGTATTCCCGTAATATCCGGCATTCCAGAGAAAATAATCCAAGTCTGTCCAACCTCTTCCTATAGCTAAAACCCCATTATGCAGGCATCATTCTGGTAAACCTCCTCTGCACCTTTTCCAAGCCTCCAAACCGTATCCTGTAATGGGGCACCAGAACTGCATGTAATACTCTAAATGCAGCCTAACCAAAGTCCTATAAAGCTGCATCATGACTTCCTGACTGTTCAATGCATGACCTCTGAAAGCAAGGATACAATATGCCTTCTTTACCAGTGCCATCTATCTTTATTAAAGATGGATAGGGTCTTCCATCTTTAATATGGGCATTGTTTGTGAGATCCATCCTTAATATGGCATCATTGCACCTTAATGATGATCATCCATCTTTAAAGTGGGAAATAAGGGGGAGCATTCATCTTTGATGTTGGGATTCCATCTTGTTTATGTGCTTTGATAGCTTGACTATCTATTCAGTGTTCTTGAAAATGGTTAACTTTTTACTCAAATCCCTTAAGATAAATAATGGAAAACATTCTCATTTTTTTCTGTAATGAAGCACCAAAATTAAGCTTTCTTTAAAATTGTCTCGCACTATAAAGAAAATGAGTTATGAATTTTACAACAAAGTGAGATTTCAGGTCGATGGTCTCATTTTTAAGGTTAGAGTTTAAAAGGAACTTATCTGCAGAAATTAATGCATATGTTATCGATAAGTGAAGCAATGTGAGATATTGATCTTAGCCACTTATACGAATGACCTTCCAAGTGCACTATGAAATAAACTCATGAAATAAAATCCAGACTCATGAAATAAAATCAATCTGGCAACTCTCGTCTTGAATAGTTCTGCACTCTCAGCAGTTGTCATTATTCGAGCAATTGAACAGGGAACATACAAGTACGAGGACAATTTTGTGCTCTGTGTCATAGTAGATTGCAAACAAAGTTGAAAATACTCAGAACCAATTTTGGTTTGGACTTCTAAAGTCGGTTGATAGTATTAGATGAGAGAGAAACTTGCAGCAACATCTCACTATTGTCCATCTTCAGTCTTTAACTAAACCATGACTTTGGTCTGACAAGTGGAATGGAGTCATAGAGTTATGGAGTAATGCAGCATAGAAACAGGCCCAATGGTCTACCTTGTCCACGCCCCTCAAAGCTATGATGTGTAGGAAGGAACTGCAGAGTAGAAAGGTGCAGCATTGAAACATGCCCTCCATCCCATCAAGTCCACACCAACCATTGATCACCCATTCTCAATCATTCTATATTATCCCACTTTCTTATCCACTCCTCTCACACTAGGGGCAATTTTCAGAGGCCAATTAACCAATAGACCAACGGACACTGGCAGATCTCGTAAACTCCGCACAGACAGCACCTGAGGTCAGGATCGAAACATATCAGATATACCATGCATAGTCAAGCTCAAATATAATAGATAGAGCACAGAGGAGGATACAGAGTACAGAATGCAGTTCTCTGGTGTTTCTGGTGCTCTACCTAGTACGTCACTGTACCATATCAATAAGTTCATCCCTCAGCCTCTTGTACTCTGAGAAATAAAGTCCAAGTCTGCCCAACATCTTCCTATAGCACAGGCCGTTGAGTCCTGGCAATCGCCTCTGCAATCTTTGAGTTTAATGTGACACACCAGACTCCCCACCATTGACTCCATCTACACTTCACGATGCCTCGGAAAAGTAGCCAACATTACCAAACACATGTCCCCAATCATTCCTTCTCCTCCTTTCTCCTGTTGAACAAAATATAACAAAGTTTGAAAACATGCACCACCAGACTCAGGAACAGCTTCTTCCCCTCTGTTATCAGACTTTTGAACAGTTCTTCCATAAGCTGGGGTACTGTTCGATTTACCTCCATCCCATTGCGGACATTGGACTCTGCCCTCAGAACTGATGATTAACAGTACTGAAAACTACATTCCGTGCTCTATATCTTCCACTTTGCTCTATCTATTGTATTTGATTGACTATGTATGGTATATCTGATCTGTTTGGTTAGCATGCAAAATAAAGCTTTTCACTCTCCCTCGATACATGTGACAATAATAAACGTAAAAATAAACCTGCAGTGAGATGACCAGAACTGAACGCAATCCAGGTGGTAAATAAAATGTTTCTGTTGCGCACCCAGCACAGGGACTTTCCCTTACATGCAATACTGTTACTCGAGCTCGGGACAGTACAGTGATGCAACAGCAGAGTTGTTGCCTTACAGCGCCAGAGACCCGGCGTCAATCCCGACTACGGGTGTTGTCTGTGCAGAGTTTGCATGTTCCAGATGAGTTTTCGCCGGGTGCTCTGTTTTTCTCC
Organism: Leucoraja erinaceus; assembly: GCF_028641065.1. Classification (NCBI taxonomy): domain Eukaryota; kingdom Metazoa; phylum Chordata; class Chondrichthyes; order Rajiformes; family Rajidae; genus Leucoraja; species Leucoraja erinaceus. The sequence continues at coordinate 22,686,131 of NC_073393.1, read as the reverse complement.
CACATCCCTAAGATGTGCTGGTTTGTAGATTAATTGGCTTATGTAAATTGTCCTTAGCGTGTAGAATAGAACTAGTGTACAGGTGATCGCTGGTCGGTGTGGACACATTGGGCCAAAGGGCCTGTTTCCACGCTGTATCTCTAAACTAAACTACACTAAACCAAACTAAACTAAGAGCCCTGGGAAAGAAAAGATTGTTTCTTTCTCTGTGTTGACGCCAGTGTGTCTTTATCTTGCAACAATGGTTTCGAGATTTAAAAGAAAGTCACACAACATGTTATTCAGCAAAGTATTTGTGCGCATTGTAAGATAAGAAGGCTGTGAAAAGATATTGGAGCAAAGATGCATTCGCTCAACAAGGATAACATAAATGATCAAGTTAATGGGTATGAATGCAATCGGCTTCAGCTGAGAAATTGCCTCAGATCGCCAATTTCCACTCAGGCACCATTCATTCAATTAAGGCCGTTCGGTAGCACTGGTATACACTGCGACCCTAACAAATTACTAGTGAATAATTGGCTTTCTCAGCTGGCAGGTAGCAGAGGATTGCAAAGCTCTGAAACCGGAAAATCACAGTCAAATTAAGAGTGAGCGGTAATTTGTCATTTTAATGTGGGTCCGAATCAAGCAATATCACTCCTGTCACATCTCCTACTTTTCACTCCGGCTCAGCTCTGTTGAGATGATAAATGTCAACACTGCAGCTGTTGAGGAAGAGCTTTTAATCTGCGTTCCAATCTACTTTGGACGGGCTGAGGACAATCACAGGAGCACACGCATTAGGTGGTGATGCATCACCTGTGGGCCCCTGAGATCCACACCCCTCCCCAAACCTGTTGGATGCCTGTGTTGTGAGCGTTTTCTCACTCTCACCCTGAACTAGGTCATGATTAAAGGTGGCACACTGTCACAGCGGGTAGAGCTGCTGCCTCACATTGCCAGAGACAGGGTTCGATCCTACACATAACCCATATCCCTCCATGCCCAGCAAATCCACGTGCAAATCAATGTGCGTATCTGAAAGTCTTTTAAATGCCATGCCTAGGGTGAATAGGTGATCGATGGTCAGAGTGGACTCACTGGGCTGAAGGCTCTGTTTCCCTCCTGCATCTTTAAACTAAAATTATCTCTAAACTAATTAATGGGACTTGTAAACTGCTGTAACAGAGAGTTCAGTTGTGGAAAACCAAAGCTATCTCAGAGGTTTGAAGGGACATGCAGAGAAGGTGAGCTGGAAGGATTTAGTTTACCTCTGCCCCTTCACATGCCTGAAAGAGAACATGAGGGGCAAGTTTAATTGGGTGACATGGTGGTGCAGTTGGTAGAGCCAATGCCTCACAGACACTGGAGACTTGCAATCTATCCTGACTGCAGTGCTGCCTGTGCTGAGTTTGCATGTTCTCCCTGAACTGCATGGGTTTTCTCCGGATGCTCCGGTTGCCTTCCACACTCGAAAGACATGTGGGTTTTTAGGTTAATAGGCGTCTGTAAATTACCCATAGTGTGCAGAGAGTGGATGAAGAAGTGGATTAACATAGAACTAGTGTGAATGGGTGTTTGATGATCGGCCAATGAGCCGAAGGACCTGTTTCCAATCTGTATCTCTAAACTAAATGAAAGCTTTTCATCCAGAGAGGGTAGACACAGAGTCTCTTGCCCAGAGTGGGGGACTCAAGAATTGGGAAACATAGGTTTAAGTTGAGGTGAAAAAGATTTAAGGGCCTGTCCTACTTTCACGACATCTTTTCACTCACGGTCGAAGGATTGTTGGAAAAGATGTCAATTATTGTCCTCTCTAATTTTGACAGTGGTGCAGTGTGACTCGGGTGGTGGGAGATGGGAGAAACGTGTGCACACTGGAGTTGGGTTATGGGAGCGGAAAGAGGAGAGGGGAGTATTAACTGAAATTGCATCTCCACCACCAGCAATGGATCCTAACTTTGAAATTGCTGTTGTTGCTTCAGATAAGAGTTCCAGATTGCCTTGCAAGGGTTAAGAGCACAAGGGCATTGGGAACTAATGGTGCTTTCTCCTCATGCAGAGATTTAGCTTTTTGTTCCTGATGAGGTTTTATATTGTTTAATCTGGAGACTTGAAACTCATTTTATTTCAGCAAAGGATATTTGAAGTAAGATTGCTTTTTGGAGATGAAGGTGAAACTGTGACCTATGATCATGTCTCCGCGTATCTCTCTGATATTCTCACCAGACCCATTGTAACAAGTGAATATGGGGAGGACTCCAAAAGTGAATTAAATTATTTCTCTGGATCCACGGGTAAGGCTAGAGTCTATAAATGTATAGACTCTGGAAAACTTTTCTTTTTGCAGAAAGTTTCAGCAGATTTTTTTCCCCTGCTTTTCTCAATCCTCAACATGGTAATAACTCCATATTTATTTAAGAATAGTGTCAAATGACATTTGCATTAGTGCCAGAGACAAGACATCAATTTGTTTCTCTGTGCAGTCGATTTCTGAGGTCATCAAACAGCTTAAAGCCTCTCAGCAAATCTCTGCATTACACCTGATGCCAAATTTACCTAACAGCACTAAGACGAACAGGAAGAGGAAAAAGATAAGGCAGTTTACATCACCTTCACAAGGGCATTTAGTGATGGACAATACATGTCTTGCTCAGATCTTGGTGAATTAATCAATAAAACAAATGTATTATTATTATATTTATTATTAATTGGCTATGTAATGGTGAACTTGTTTTGCACGGTTTGGGAACATCCAAGACTGCAAGAATTGCAGGGAGATGTGTACGCAGCCCAGACCATCACACAAAGCAATCCCTTCCATTGACTCCATCTACACTTCATGCTGCCTCTGCAAGGCCACCAGTATAATTAGGGACCAATTGCAATTCGGTCACTCCCTCTTCTCCTCTCTCCCATCAGGCAAGTGGTACAGAAGTTTGAAAACACATACCTCCAGATTCAAAGACAGTTTGTTCCCAGTTGTTATCAATCATCCTCTCGGTAGCTAGAGAGTGGTACTGACCTCCCATCTACCTCATTGGAGACCTCTGAACCATCTTTAATCAGACTTTATCTTGCACTAAATGGTGTACCTTTATCCTTTTCCTGTATGCTGTGTACAGCTTGATTGTTATCATGTGTAGTATTTTCTTTGACTGGATAGAACACAACAAAACCTGTTCACTGTACCTCGGTACACGTGACAATAATAAATTAAACTAAACTAAACTCCCTGGAAGGAAGTGTAGAGTGGTAGTCTCTAGGAATCGATACTAGGACCACTATCTATTATAATTTATATTGACAATTTGGATTTAAGTTTCAAGGCACAGGTTTCAAATTCACACAGCATGGAGGAGTAATTCACTGTGTATGGTATATGACATTAGGGAGATAGGGTAGTGGAATGGGCAGCTAGGTGGCAGATGAAGTTTAATGGTGTTAAGTGTGAAGAATTACATTTTGAGTTGGAAGAATTAGATGGGGCAATTCCTGTGTGTGTGATTGTGTGCGTGCGTGTGGGTGTGCATGTGCGTGTGTGTGTGCATGTGCATATGCGTGTGCGTGTGCGCACGTGTGTGTGTGTATGGTCCCTTGTAAGTGTCGGGATAGATTCTGCTAGTGGTTAACAAAGCACATTAGATTCCAGACTTTATAAAATAGACGCTCACATAAGGAACAAATAACCTTATAAGCTACTTAATCGTTTAAGCTACTGAAATGTTGTTAAGATTGTGTATTCAGGAAATAGGGAAGCCAACTTATTTCATCTGGGCAACAGTGCTGGGGTAATACGTAGGAAGATCTAGTTTGTTTAGATGCAGGGGGCAGAGATTTGGACTATTTAGCCATACAAAAATGAATTAATAATTTTGTTAAATCTCTGGGAAAGTCATAGTCATAGAATCATTCAGCATGGAAACACGTCCTAGGGCCCAACTTGCCCACGCCGGCCACAATCTCCCATTTACACATCCCACTTGCCTGCATTTGGCCCAGAACCCTCTAGACCTTTTGATATCCATTTGTATGTCAAAATGTGTTTCAAATGTTGTTATTGTATCTGACTTAACCATCCCTTCTGACATCTGATTCCATTTACCCACTACGTTCTGCGTGAAAAAGTTACCCCTCAGGTTCCTATTAAATATTTGCCCTCTCACCTTAAACCTATCTCCTCTGGATCTTGATTCCCCATCTCTGATAAAATACTCTGTGCATCTACTCTGTCTATTCCCCTCAAAACTTCCATAAGATCACCACCCAGCCTTCTGCTTTCCAAGGAATAAAGTCCTGGCCTGCCCAACCTATCCCTATATTCTGGGCAATATCCGGGTAAATCTTCTCTGTGCTCTTTTCAGATAAACAACATATTTCCTATAGCAAGGTGATCAAAATTGAATACAGGGAGAAAGAAAATAAAGGCCTGGTTGATATAGGTAAAGCTATAGCAAACTATAAGAGGGAAATAAAATAGGGGAGTAAAATTAATACTGATAAAACACACAGCATAGACACAGCATCTCAATGGGTGGCACAAAGGTAAAATTGCTGCTTATCAGTGCCAGAGACTCAGCTTCAATCTTGATTACCGGCGCTGCTGTCTGTACAGAGTTTGTACATTTTCCCCGTGACCACATGGGCTTTCTCCGGGTGCTCTGGTGTTTTCCCACACTCCAAAGACATACAGTTTTCTAGGTTAATTGGCTTCTGTAAATTGTAAATTGTCCCTAGTGTGTGTAGGATAGTGCTAGTTTACAGGGAGATCGCTGGTCAGTGCGAACTCGGTGGGCCGAAGGGCCTGTTTCTACGCTGTATCTCCACAGCCTGAAATCTAAACCCTGCCCAGACAGATACTGCCATCATGTGGTTTGATGAGGTAAACCAGATAGCTCTCTGTTGTAAATACCTGTGATCTTCCAAAATCCGTTTTAACAATTTTAGAACTTTAAATGTTGTGCTATGAAAATGCCGGCACTGGTTTGATTTGAAGGCTGGATTATCAGTGACATCCCATGTCTCTGCATCTTCTCTGTTGAATACAGCTCTTCATTCACTGTGGTCCCAAGTTAGAAGGGGGAAGATGAACTGATTAAGTGGCAATATAGCTCTCTGCGTGCAATCCCACGAGTTCGAAAGGCAAGGCAGAAGGTCAGGTCTTTCATTCACGTATTTTTATCCACAATTTGACAGTATTAGGCAGAAATATGTGTAGTTACTCAGAGGACTGGAAACATATACACCAAATTTATCAGCGCTGTATCTTCCCACTTCAGAGACCAAATTCAATCGAAATGTCTTTATTTTTTTATCTGCTTCTCCTATTGACTGACAGAAATTTCTTGAGAAATAAACTGTAGTTCAGTTTTCCAAATCACATCTGTCCTTCCTGTGCCTTATGTTCATTCAGAATATTTAATCAGATTATGCATGTACATGCAAGGTTTTAATTGTGAGTTGTTGATTAGTTTTTGAAAGATCCTGACGGCACTGGCATTGCCAGCTTGGATTGTCCTTCCAAGAGCCTTTAATTGTCATTTGCATCAGGAGCGGAATAATGAAATTCTTAAGGGCCTGTCACACTTGGGCGACCTAATCGGCGAGTTCTGGCGAGTTTGCCCTCGACTCATACTCACAGCATGGTCGACACGAGGTTGTAGAAGGTCTCCATAACTCTCCTTCATGCTCGAGAGTGGTCTCGGCGTACTCGAAGCCTCAGCTAGGTCGCTGAGTTTTTTCAATATGTTAAAAAGTCCACGCGAGTAAAAAATGGTCACCAAGGAAAAAATCGATACTTTTTTACTCGTAGGTATAGTCGTAGTAGGTCGTAGTAGGTCATAGTAGGTCGGCATGTTAGTCATAGGTAATCGAGGGTAGTCGAAGGTAGTCATAAATAGTCTTCATCATAGCCGAAGGGAGGTTGAAGAGAGGTCGAAGGAGATCGAAGGAGGTTGTCTTCACTCTCCACTATCCGGAGTCCAATATTCCCGAAGTTAATCGTAGCTAGTCATAGCTTGTCGAAATTGGTCATCAACATAGTCAAAGGAGGTCTTCTACATAGTCGAAGGAGGTCTTCAACATGTCATTTTTTCAAACTCTTCTAAACTCGCCAATTAGGTCGCCCAAGTGGGACAGCCATCCCCTTTACTTGCTGCAGCTTTGCAGGCACATTAACCCAACAATGTAACAAAGAAACACCCAATAAACAAAGGCGCAGCAAACTATTAGTTTGAAGAACAATAATGTGTTTGAAGAAGGGCCTGGACCTGAAGCATCACCCATGTCTTCTATCCAGACATGCTGCCTGTCCTGCTGAGTTACTCCAACATTTTGGTCTATCTTTGGTTTAAACCAGCATCCCTAGTTCCTTCTTACACAAATTATTAGTTATGTTCAGCAACCAAACCATAATAGTGCAAACTGAATTACATAGTGTAACCTAATACAAAGTCCATAGTTTAGGTTTAGTTTATTGTCACCTGTACCAATGGTTATGGAAAGAAGCTGGTCTTGAACCTGAATGTAATGATTCTCATGCTCCTGAACCATCTTCCTGATGGTAGGCCACAAGGCATAGAGCAGAATCAAGCCATTCTGCCCATCTAGACTGCTACACCATTCAATCATGGCTGATCCATGTTTCCATCTCAACCCCATTATCCTGCCTACTCCCCATAACCTTTGACACCCTTACTAATCAAGAACCTGTCAATCTCTGCCTTAAGTATACCCAATGTCTTAGCCTCCACTACCATCCGAGGCAACGATTTCCACAGATTCATCATCCTCCGGTTAAAGGAATTTCTCCTAATCTCCGTTCTGAAGAAATTCCTCCTCATTTCCATTCTACAAAATGCCCTCCTCATCTTTCTAAAAAAAACCTTCCTCATCTCTATTCTTCATCTATAACTTGAGTGGTGCTTTAAGAATGTTTTGTAATTGTGACATGTTCATTTGGCCATCAAACATATTTTAATATTAAGCTTTTCATTTTCTTAAGACTTACCTAGGCACTTCGCAGTCAATGAATTACTGTAAAGTGTTGTCGCTTTTGTTCTGTTGACAAATGCATAATCAGTGAGAATGGGTTCAAACAAGTCAGAAGATGACTACTTGAGGCAGATTGTGCTACCTAACATGCAGTCTCCGCACATCACGTTCTCGCCCACATGAACAAAAAAGACACTGAACTGATTGAAAATTTGTCCTGTCCACTGGCCTGTGAATGTCCGTGTAAAGTATGTGGATCAGTGCATCATTACTAGATGCTGCGTGTGTGCTTGTATGTGTGTGTGTGTGTGTGTGTGTGTGTGTGTGTGCGTGTGTGTGTGTGTGTGTGTGTGTGTGTGTGTGTGTGTGTGTGTGTGTGTGTGTGTGTGTGTGTGTGTGTGTGTGTGTGAGAGAGTGTGTCTGTGATTGTGTGTGTGTGTGTGTGTGTGTGTGTGTGTGTGTGTGCGTGTGTGTGTGTGTGTGTGTGTGTGTGTGTGTGTGTGTGTGTGTGTGTGTGTGTGTGTGTGTGTGTGTGTGTGTGTCTGTGCGTCTGTGTGTCATAGAGTCATAGAGTGATACAGTGTGGAAACAGGTCCATCGGCTGAACTCACCTTTACCGGCCAACGATGTCCCAGCTACCCTAGTCCCACTTGCCTGTGCTTGGTCCATAACCCTCCAAACCTGTCCTATCCATGTACCTGTCCAATAGTTTCTTAATGGATGGGATAGTCCCAATCTCAACTACCTCCTCTGGCAGCCTGTTCCATACACCTACTACCCTCTGTGTAAATAAGTTACCCCTCAGATTCTTATTAAATCTTTTCCCCTTCACCTTGAATCTATGTCCTCTCGTCCTTGATTCCCCTACTCTGGGCAAAAGACTCTATGCATCTAGCCAATCTATTCCTCTCATGATTTTGTATACTTCTATAAGATCTCCCCCATCCTCCTATGGAATACAGACAAGCCTATTCAACTACTCCCTCTAGCTCACACCATCTAGTCTTTGTAACATCCTCGTAATTTGTTTCTGAACCCTTTCAAGCTTGACAATACCTTTCATATAACATGGTGCCCAGAAGTGAGCACAATATTCTAAATGTGGTCTCACCAACCTCGTATACAGCTGCAACATGAGTTCCCAACTTCTTTACTCAATACTCTGATTGATGAAGGCCAAAATGCCAAAAACCTTTTTGACCACCTTATCTACCTGTGACTTGACACTCAAGGAACCATGCACTTGTTTTCTTATAGTGTACAATATTCTCAGAGGCCTACCATTTACTGTGCAGGTCCTGCCTTTGTTCGACGTCCCAAAATGCAGCACCTCACACTTCTCGGTATTAAATGCCATCAACCATTCCTCCGCTCACCTGACCAATCAATCCAGATCCTGCTGCAATCGTTCACAACCTTCTTCACTATCTGCAAAACCACTAACTTTAGTATCATCAGCAAACTTACTAATCTTGACCTGTATGCTCTCATCCAAATCATTGATGTAGATGACAAACAGTAATGGGCCCAGCACCGAACCCTGTGGCACACCACTAGTCACAGGCCTCCATTGTGAGAAGCAACCTTCCACCACCACCCTCTGCTTCCTTTCATGGAGCCAATTTGCTCTCCATTCAGCCATCTCTCCTTGGATCCCATGTGATCTAACATTCCAGAGCAGTCTTCCATGTGTAACCTTGTCGAACGCTTTACTAAAGTCCATGTACACAACATCTACTGCTCTGCCCTCATCAATCTTTTTGCTCCGCTCACCTTAAAAAAACATTAATCAGATTTGAGAGACTTGACCTCCCATGTATAAAACCATGCTGACTGCCCCTAATCAGTCCTTGCCCATCCAAATGCTTGTATATACTATCCCTTAGAATATTATCCAGTAACTTACCAACTACAGATGTTAAACTCACCGTCCTATAGTTCCCAGCATTTTCCCTGCAGCCTTCTTGAAAAGAGGCACAACATTTACCACCCTCCAATCTTCTGGCACCTCTCCTGCATTTAAGGATGACTCATAAATTTCAACCAGGGCTCCCGTAATTTCCTCGGATATGTATGATCAGGCCTCCGAGATTTGCCTACCTTCAAATTCGACAGTACTTTCAGTACTTCCTCGACGGTAACCCTGACTGCTCTCATGACGCTTTCAGTGACTGCTCCAATTTCCTCCGTCCTACTGTCTTTTTGTAAATACAGAGGAGAAATACTCATTGAGGACTTTGCCCATCTCTTGTGGCTCCACACAGAGTTGACCGCTTTTACTCCTGAGAGGTCCCAATCTCTCTCTCGTCACCCTTTTCCCCTTTATCTATCTATCTATATAATTGGAAAACGTATCTTGTATGTGAGTGTGCGTGTGTGTGTTTTTGTATCTTTGCCAAAACGCTTTGCGGTAGTGCTGATATTTTTACAGAATCTTACTCACATTTTTCCGGTCGTCGCGATAATCAGGTTCCCTACAGATTCAATGCTATATTTCACGTGATTGATGATTAAAGTTTTGTTTAAAAAGCCCCAAGACGACTTCTGAGAGAGAGTCTTCCAGCAGCTTCTAGTGATGATGTCACAATGCCATCTCACAGTCCACCAATCACAATGGGGTCTCATTTACACAAGCTGCCAAATGTGACACTGACATCACAATGGGACATTGCCAACGGTAACGGCAGCAGAAGCTCAGAGGAGAATGTTGCGCGCCGCCATAGAGGGAGAGGGAGAGAGGGAGATGGAGAGAGAGGGGGAGAGAGAGAGAGAGAGAGAGATAGATGTGTTGGGGGAACTGGTGAGTCTATTCATTGACTCAAAGCTTGGAGGAAAAGTTGAGTCTATTTATTGACTCAGAGATTTCTCTGTCCCTCTCTCTCGCTCTCTCCCTCCCTCTCTTTTTCCTCCCCTCTCCCCGCTCTCCCTACTCCCTCCCCCCCTCCCCCCCCCTCCCCCCCCCCCACACCTCGAGTCCATGCTGCCCGCCTCCCCCTACTCACAGCCCACAGCCCACAGCCCGCTCCCCACAGAATTTTGAGAGACAGAATTTTGGTGATGCCTCTCTCTGGCATTGATACAAGATACAAGATACAAGATACATTTAATTGTCATTTGGACCCCTTGAGGTCCAAACGAAATGCCGTTTCTGCAGCCATACATTACAAACACATAGACCCAAGACACAACATAATTTACATAAACATCCATCACATCGCTGTGATGGAAGGCCTAATAAACTTATCTCTCCACTGCACTCTCCCCCCCCGATGTCAGAGTCAAAGTCAAAGCCCCCGGCTGGCGATGGCGATTGTCCCACGGCCATTAAAGCCACGCCGGGTGGTGCAAGGTCGCACACCTGGTTCTTGATGTATGAGCCCCCGGCGTGCGCTCGCAGAGTCCCGCGGCCATTCCAAGCTGCGCGGGGCGGTGATGTTAGGCCCCGCTCCAGGAGCTCTTCAACCCCGCAACTCGGGCGGGGGAAGTCGCCGTTGCAGGAGCCCTGAAAAGCGGTCTCCCTCCAGGGAGCCGCGGGCTCCCGGTGCCGCCGTCCACAGACCTGCCGTTGGAGCCTCCGACTCTCCGGTAGCAGCAGCAGCAGCAGCAGCAGCAGCAGCATCAGCGCTCCTCCACCGCTCCACCCGCTCCGGACTCGGCCAGCCCCGCGATGGTGAGTCGTAGCACCAGAGTCCCCGGCTTCTTCCTGTTGGAGGCCGCTCCTCGTTGCGGCCTCAACGATAACGGAAACCCGACGAGAAAAGGTCGGGTCTCCCGTGCAGGGAGAGATTTAAAAAGTTCCCCCCCCCCCCCCCCCTCCCACCCCCACCCCGAACAAAAAATAACAAAAACTACATTTAAACACAGACAGAAAATAATAAAACGCGGACAGACTGCAGAGGCCGCTGCTGACCAGAGTCGCGCCGCCCACCGGAACTAATTGGTGGCTCACCATTAGCATAATCACCATTAGCAGAATCACGTGGGAATAATTGATTGGCTCCAGGGAACGCTGATGTCAACCCAAAAGTTGAGTCCATTCATTGGCTCCCGGAAGCACCGATTGTCAGCCCCCCCCCCCCCCTCCCCTCCCCCCCCTCCCCTCCCCCTACGTGGGAAGAATTAATTGGCTTCAGGGAGCAGCGACGGGTTGTGTCGGGGGACCAGGTCTCCCAAGGGTGAGAAGGTGATTGGTGGGTGAGTGGTGGAATATTGCATTGGGGGGATGGGTGAGTGGTAGATTATTGCATCGAGGACAAGACCCAATGGGCCTCACTTGGTCTAGTATATTTATAAAATCTTTTGGGATTGTCTTTCATGCTACCCCTCAGAGCTACCTCCTGGCCCCCTTTTGCCCCTCTGATCTCTTTTTTTTAAGTTTGTGTGTGTGTGTGTGTGTGTGTGTGTGTGTGTGTGTGTGTGTGTGTGTGTGTGTGTGTGTGTGTGTGTGTGTGTGTGTGTGTGTGTGTGTGTGTGTGTGTGTGTGTGTGTGCACGTGCGTGTGTGCATGTGTGTGTGTGTGTGTGTGTGTTTGTGATTGTATGTACGAGTTGCGATGTTTGAGAAACATTTAGACAAGTATGTGGATAGAATGGGTTTAGAGGGGTATAGGTCAAATGCAGGCAGGAAGGACAAGTGGAGATGGGACATGTTGGTCGGTTTGGGCAGGTTGGCCTGAAGGGCCTGTGTGACTCTATGACTATCTGCAGTTCCTTGTGTCTTCTCTAAGCCCTCTTTTGGTTTCTGTATTTACAACGTTCCACCATCATCACTGTCCCAATCTGCTCTGAGGGGATCAAAAACACTTGGAGAGCAGCATACAACCTGTAACATTAATCGAAAGAAACCTAAGTGCTTTGTCCTCTGAAGTGCTTCTGAGGTGGAATTACATTTTTCTTTAATAGAGCCTAGGGAGAAAGGCTGGTGCTGAACAATATGATGGAACTGTCCTGTCCCTTCCCCTTGGGATAGTCATTCCAATTTGATACAGAACGATATTACAGAAGAGATAAATCTCTAAGGATTTGTATGAATTAAGTGTGTCTGACCTACTTTAGCTCATTTCTGTCAGAGATGCCACCTGATGCTACCAAGTAGATTGGAGGGACAATACAGCTTTTGAGATGTTGAAGCGTCAGCTGATTAACACTCAAGTGTCTCCAACACATCAATCAGTCTGTCTTACACCTTCAACTTTAATCTCTGGCCTTTAGGCCAACCATCTGCCTATCAAACACCCTCCCCCGCCTGTGTCCACCGATTACCTGCCATGCTTGGAGGCATTATTTTTTACTTTGCACTACTATTTAAACTTTTGAGTTACAGCAGGGAAACAGGCCCTTTGGCCCACCGAGTCTGCACCAACCATCAGCATTCACCCAGTTCACTAGCACTATCCAACACACTAGGGGTAATTTATAGAGGGCCAATTAACCTACAAAATTGCTTGTCTGGGATGTGAGAGGAACCCGGAGCAGCCGGAGGAAATCCATTCAGTCACAGGAAGAACGTGCAAACTTCTCACAGACAACACCCGGGTTTTAGTTTTAGAGATACAGCATGGACACAGGCCCTTTGGTCTACCGTGTCCGCACCAACCAACAATCACCAATCCACTAGCTCTATCCAACACACTGGGGACAATGTAAATAAGTCAATTAATCTACAAACCTGTATGTCTTTGGAATGTGGGAGGAAACTGGAGCACCCAGAGAAAACCCACGCGGTCACAGGAAGAACGTGCAAACTCTAATCAGACAGCACCCTTGTCAGGATCAAACATGGGTCAAGGTTTCCACTACGTTGCATTGCATTTGCTTTAGAAGTTAGCCTTTTACTCTTTTATTTAATGACCATTGTTAAGTAACATGTAGCTGTGTAGTAAAATGCTGGTTAATACAAAGATAAAGCTGGAGTAACAGTGGGCCTGGCGGCCAACTCTGGAGAAAAAGGATGGGTGACATTTCCAGTCAGAACCCCTCTTTAGACTGCTGAAGATACATAGAAAGTGCTGGTGTAACTCAGTGGGTCAGGCATCATCTCTGGAGAAAAAGGATAAGTGATGTTTTGGGTCGGAACCCTTGTCTTGTCTCTCCTTGTAGCTAATACCCTCGAACCCAGGCAAAGGAACTTTGTCTAATGTGCTTACCCAGCTTGTTGCTGCATTGAGAGTAAAGATTGGGATCAGCAGGGATCAGCAGTGGTAGATCGTGGACATGAGATGAAGAGGGTGACAGGTAATCAAAGAAAATCTCCTCCATTTAAGGTTTCCATAATTTCGAGACGTGCTTTCCTGCTGTCAGTAAACAGTTTCTACACAGGACCTTATTTCTTCATACATCAGCCTCTGCATGTTAATCTGCTGCATATAACAGAAATGTATTGAATTTCAAGCCATCCATTTACTTTCTACGTTCAGGTCAAGGTGTCATTTATTCTTGTCAAATGGAGCAGGAGTCGGCCAGTCACAGTTGATAGCTTCTCTTGCTTAAATGATGAAGACAAATGGCTTTTCCTTGATTGAATGAGCCAGCTGCCATTGGCCGCGAGCTGTTTCATTTCATTCCACTCTCCCCCCCCCCCCCCCCTCCCCCCCCGCCAAGCCTTCTCTGTCTCTGTGTAAGCACAGAGAAATTATCATAAAGGAGACTGTTGTTGGTGTCAATCTCACCACCGCATAGTCACAGGCAGAGCGCTGGAACGACACCAGCCTGTTTAGTTTTAAAGTTTAAGAGAAGAGAGGCAGAAAATGCTGGGTCAAGCAGAGTATTTCTCCTCTGGGGAAGAGGATGTTTTGGGTCAGATCCCTTCTTCAGACTGAAAATAGAGAAGGTCAGAACAAAAACAGATGACCTCAGCGATGGCCCATTGTTGGCTGTGGAAGATTTTAGTTTAATTTAGAGATCCAGCATGGAAGCAGGCCCTTCAGCCCACCGAGTCCATGCCGATCATCGATCATCCACTCACACTAGTTCCATGTTGTCTCAAACAAATGACACAAAGTGCTGGAGCAATTCAACGGGTCAGGCAGCATCTCTGCCGAACACGGATAGGTGACATTTTGGGTCGGGGCCTTGCTTCAGTCTGAAGAAGTGTCTTGACCCTAGACAGCTATCCATTTCACCAGAGATGCTTCCTGACCCATTGGGTTACACCAGTACTTTGTGTCTTTTCTTGGAAACAAGCATCTGCAATTCCTTCTTTTGTATTCTATGTTATCCCACTTCCTCAATCATTCCCTACACACTAGGGGCAATTTACAAATGACAGTTTAACCAATGAACCTGTACATTCTTGGGATGTGGGAGGAAACCGGAGCAGCTGGAGGGAACTCGTGCAGTCACAGGGAGAGTAGGCAAACTCCACAGGCATGACATTAGGAGTTGGGAGAATAGGCAAACTTGACCCATGACATTTGGCGGCTCATTCCATGTATCCACCAACCACTGTGTGAAAATGTTGTCCCTCGTCCACGTCTATCCTTGTACAATACACAGCTCTGGCTGCCCTCGAATCCTGACAACATCCTTGTACAATAGTAGAAATTGTCTGGGGTGGCTCAGTGGCTCAGTGGTAGAGTTGCTGCATCACAGCGCCAGAGACCCGGGTTTAATCCTACCTACAAGTGCTGTCTGATTGGAGTTTGTACGTTCTTTCTATAACCGTGTGGGTTTTCCCCAAATGCTCTGGTTTCCTTCCACACTCCAAAGACGTGCAGATTTATAGGTTAATTGAATTTGGTAAAAATTGTAAATTGTCCCTGGTGTGTAGGATAGTGCAAGTGTACGGGATTATCATTGGTCAGCGTGTTCTCGGTGGGCTGAAAGGTCTGCTTCTACGCTGTATCTCTGAACTAAACTAAACTAAACTCTGCCTCCTGCTGCCCTTTTAACTCCCCGGAATAAAGCCAAAAGCATAGAGAGAAGCCATTCAAACCAACTAATCTAAGGCTCCGTTCATATAGTATGCTATCCACCTACCAGCCCACTTCAGACAAACCTATCTTCCTATTATTTCCTAATCCACATTGAAGGTTAATCTCTCGCTAGTTCCTGACCTTGTGAAGGCTTTGAGATGCCGACACATTTCAAGTGTTTTATAAACGTTGCTGGCAGCTCCAGTGAAAGATGTGAAGTCTGTTTGCAAATCAGGTAAACTGAAACTTAACTGCTTTGCAAAGGCAGGGAGAATAATTATTCTGAAGGCTTGTCAAGAGCTGGGAAATTTCGGACAGTGAGGGGCCAGTTTGCGATTTCTTCTGAGCGATCCAGCAAAGTGTGGCTCACCAAATTAGTGTCGAACTCAAGACAGGGGTTCTAACCTTTCACCTGCTGCCAGAAGAGTCATACCATGCCTTCACTTGCAGCCTCTCCACTGCCATAGAATGGAAAAGCCATCAGACTGAAGTAAGGTCCTGACCCGAAATGTCACCGATCCATGTTCTCTCGACATGCTGCCTGACCCGCTGAGTTACCCCAGCACTCCGTATCCTTCAATGGAATTGTCCAGTCACAGTTCTGAGCCACCGTCTACCTCGTTTGAAACCATTGGCTTTCTTTAATCAGACTTTACTGGACTTTATCTTAGAGCCTTAGAGTAATAAAGTCATACACCATGGAAACAAGCCCCTCAGCCCAACTTGCCCACAGCAACCAACATGCCCCATCTAAACTAGTCCCACCTGCCTGCATTTTGTCCATTTGCCTCTAAACATATCCTATCCATGTACCTGTCTAAATGTTTCTTAAACATTGCGATAGTACCTGCCTCAACTACCTCCTCCTCATTCCATACACCCACCACCCTTTGTGTGAAAAACGTACCCCTCATTTTCCTATTGATTCTTTCACCCCTCACCTTAAACCTATATCCTCTGGCTCTCAATCCCCCAACTCTGGGCAGGAGACTGCATCTACCCAATCTATTTTTCTCATGATTTTATACACCTCTATTAGATCACCCCTCATCCTCCTGTGCTCCAAGGAATAGTCCAATCCTGCTCAACCTCTTCCTATAGCTCAGCCCCTCAAGCCCTGGCAACATCCTCATAGATCTTCCCTGCACCCTTTCCAGCTTGACAATATCTTTCCTATAACAAGGTGCCCATAACTGAACACTATACTCTAAATGCAGTCTCACCAACATCATATATAACTGCAACATGATCTCCCATCTATACTCAATACTTTAATATCTTGCACTAAACATTATACCCTTTATCTGTACATTGTGGACAGCTTGATTTGTAATCATGTATAGTCTTTCCGCTGGCTGGATAGTATGCAACAAAAAAGTTTTTCACTGTACCTCGGTACACGTGATCTAAACGAAACTTAACTAAACTAAATTAAACAATTCACAACTTTTCATCCCTTTGTCTCAAACTTTCATTATCACCTCTGGCGTTTGCCAAACATTCTACCCACCAAACCCCCCATCGACTGTGTACTCCTTTAACCAGCCACACTTTGTCCTGCCCCTCATCTCTTCTAATTCCCCCCCCCCCCCCCTACTAAAATCAGTCTGAAGAATGGTCTCGATCCGAAAAGTTATGCACTCCTTTTCTCCAGAGATGCTGTCTGACCGAGTTGAGTTACACCAGCACTTTGTGTCTATCTCCACACCCACTTATTTCTCTACAAGACAAAATGCTGGAGGAACTCATTGGGTCAGGCAGCGTCCATGGTGGGATTCTTCATCCAACTTGAGTGAAGAACAGTTCTTGGCCAAAGTGTCGTCTGTCAATTCCCTCCACAGATGCTCCAGATTCCAGCATCTGCAGTTTCTTGTATCTCCAGCAAAGCTAGGTTGAGGCTTAGGTTTATAATTGCCACATGCACCGAGGTACAGTGAAAAGGTTTGCTTTGCCTGCTATCCAAATAGATCAGATAATACTATACATACATACAATCAAGTCAAATTCAAGTACAATAGGCAGAGCAAAGGGGAAGATGCAGTGTGAAGAATATAGTTCTTATCAATGTAGCGCCATCAGTTCCAAAGACAAAATCCAATGTCCGCAATGGGGTAGAGGTGAATCGGACAATAACCTAGCTTTTGGAAGGACTGTTCTGATAGAAACATAGAAACATAGAAATTAGGTGCAGGAGTAGGCCATTCGGCCCTTCGAGCCTGCACCGCCATTCAATATGATCATGGCTGATCATCCAACTCAGTATCCCATACCTGCCTTCTCTCCATACCCTCTGATCCCCTTAGCCACAAGGGCCACATCTAACTCCCTCTTAAATATAGCCAATGAACTGGCCTTGACTACCCTGATGCCTGGTGACAGAGGGGAAGCAGCTGTTCCTGTGTCTGGTGGTGCATGTGTTTTAATCTTCTATACCTTTTTATCAGATGGGTGCGGGGAGAAGAAGGAATGACTAGGGTGGGACAAGTCTTTGATTATGATGACTGTTTTTCCAAGTCAGTGTGAAGTGTAGATGAAGTCAGTGGTGGGGAGTCTAGTCTGTGTGATGGACTGGGCTACATCTACAATTCTGATGCAATTTCTTGCGATCTTGGGCAAATCAGTCCCAAAACCAAGCTGTGTTGCAACCCCACAGTATGCTTTCTATGGTGCATCTGTCTATTTCTAGCTCGTGGGTTTATTCTAGTGCGATTGAATTGAAAAGCAGGAAAATTATATCCTAAACCAACATGAAATATTGGTTAGGCCCCACTTGGAGCGTAACATTGCATTTTGGTCACCATATTATGAAAGGATAATACCAGACATGATGGTTTATCTACCAGGAAAGGATGAACAGACTGTCTATTTTCCACTGAGGAAAGATGAGTGAGG
The DNA here is from genome assembly GCF_028641065.1 of Leucoraja erinaceus. NCBI lineage: Eukaryota > Metazoa > Chordata > Chondrichthyes > Rajiformes > Rajidae > Leucoraja > Leucoraja erinaceus. The sequence continues at coordinate 22,668,352 of NC_073393.1, read as the reverse complement.
ATTTACTGAAGCATCAAAGGGTGGTGAATATTTAGAGTTATCTGTACTGTGCAGAAACCTAAGATCAATTAAAATGATGAACAGGAGTGGGCTGTCTGGTCCTTTGAACTCGCTACATTGTTCATCTAAATCAGGGTTGATCAATCTCCTGCAATTTTAGACTTTACTTTTAGACGTTAGAGGTACAGCGCGGAAACAGGCCTTTCGGCCCACCTAGTCCGTGACGACCAGTAATCGCCCCGTAGTTCTATACATTTGGGACAATTTTATAATTTCACTGAATGTAATTAACTAACAAACCTGTACGTCTTTGGAGTGTGGGAGGAAACCGGAGCACCCAGAGAAAGCCCACATGGTCACAGGGAGAACAGACACACCGCATACAGACAGCACCTGGAGTCAGGATTGAACCCGGGTCTCTGGCGCTGTAAGGCAGCAACTCAACTGCTGTGCCACTGTGCCACCCCTTCTTCAGAAATAAATGGAAACTTTCATTATACCCTCACCTCCCTCAATGTTCGTAAACCAGTCGATCCCTTATTTTGAATTAACGTAATGACTGAGAATCCACAGCCTCCCTGGTGTGTAGAAATCTAAAGGATCACTACTCTGATTTTCCATGCCACACAGTGCCAGAGATCTGGGTTTGATCCTGATAGAAAGATATAAAATTATTAGAGACATAGCTACGGTAGGCAGTCAGAACCTTTTCCAAGAGTGGAACAGCCAAAGACTAGAGGGCACAGCTTTAATGTGAGAGGGACACAGGTTAAAGAAGATGTGCAGGACAAGATTGTTACACAGAGAGTGTTGGCTGCCTGGAACATTTTGCCGGGGATGGTGGTGGAGGTAGATATGACCAATGTTTTAGATAGGCACATGGATATGTAGGGGATATAGGGATATGATCACGTGCAGGCAGAAGGAATTCGTTTAATTTGGCATTATGCTTAGCACAGACAATGTGGGTCGAAGGGCCTGTTCCTGTGCTGTGCTCTTCTGTGTTTTCCTCAATACCTTTCCAACAAGAACTGTACATCCTTTAATTCCCTTAAAATCAGCAAATGTTTCTGATCACCTCTCTGTCAGAGAGCATTTCAAAGAATTACTAGGCTCTGTATGAAAATAAAAACCTCTTTAGTTCTATTCTGAATAGCCAAACTTTCCTTTTGAGACTATGATTCTCGACCCAGCAGCCAGGAAAAGTCGCCACAACCATATCAAGCAATATGAATGTTGGATGTTTCATTAAATAACTAAGCCAGCAGAGGTAGCTGTCATTCTACATTTCTTTCTCAACACTGGTGTTAGTTATTATGCAGAACCTGTTGTTGTTTCTAATAGTCCATCTTTGATGCAGTGAACACTGTTTAGAGGCATTGAGTCGTTCAACATTCATCCATGTCGACCACCTAGACTGTGGAACAGCATCCCCCTTCCCATCGGAACTTCCCCCTCCATCGACTCAGCTAAGTCAAGACTAAAAACTTATCTATACACCCAAGCCTTTCCTGACGTCCACTGAGCGAGGGCTATATGTATATATGTATGTAGTTTGTTTGTTTATACTATTCTTATAACAAATGTAAAGCACTTTGACCAACGAGAGTTGTTTTTTAAATGTGCTATATAAATAAATGTGACTTGACTTGACTTGATCTATGCTAGTTCCATTTACCTGCACTTGGCTCATATCCCTCTAAACCTTTCCAATCCATGCACCTATTCAATTATCTTTTAAATGTTGTTTATAGCACCTGCCTCAACTACCTCCTCTGGCAGCTCAATCCATACATCCACCATCCTCTGTATGAAAAATTTGCCCCTCAGGTTCCTATTAAGTCTTTCCCCTCTCACCATAAACCTATGTCCTCTTATTTTTGATACCCCCACTCTGGGTAAAAAACTCTTATATTATTTTATAAACCTCTATAAGATTGCGCCTTGTTTGTCAGTTAACTAGCCTTTAAATTATACCTGATATGCAGCAAATGGATGAGAAAGTGGGATAACAGAATTAGTATGAATAGGTGATCGATGGTTGGAATGGAATCGGTGTGCTGAAGGGTCTGTTTCTATGCTGTATCTATAAACTAACATTATTTCTAAAGCAAGTGATGGGACTAGAAAACTGCTGCACCAGGGAGGTTAGTTATGGGAAAGCAAGGATATCTCAGATGTTTGTAGAGCTAATAGAGGGGACAGACAGAGAGGAGAAACTGGACGGATTGTGGTATTAAATTATCACATATCACATACCTGACCGTCCAGTTATTTTTATATTGAAAACTATTGCTTGTTAATTCCCATTCAACGCTGCAACATTAGGCAGCAGAGTGGGGCAGCTGGTAGAGTTGCTGCCTCACTGCGCCAGAGACCCTGGTTCGATCCTAACCTCAGGTGTTATCTGTACGGAGTTTGCACATTCTCCCTGCGAATGCGTGGGTTTTCTCCGAGAGCTCAGTTTTCCTCCCACATCCCAAAGACGTGCTGGTTTGTCGGTTAATTTGCTCATGTAACGGAAATAACTGTCCGTAGTGTATTGCGAGTGGATAAGAAAGTTGGATAACATAGAACTAATGTGAACTGCTGATTGATGGTTGGCATGGACTCAGTAGACCGAAGGGCTTGTTTCCATGCTGCAGCTCTAAAGATATCAACTTGTTCTTCAGGGCAAGAAAACTAGAAGACAGATATTTTCCATTCTTCGTGTCAGAGTTCTCAGCGTGTGCTGGAAAGATATCCTACCATTAGCATCTCATCTTGAAGCTGTTGTCAAGGCTTCTGTTCACTGCTGTGTGATCCCAATGTCTCATTTTACTTGTGGAGGTATTTAACACCTGGATTATAAATACAAGATCGTCACTGGTAATTCCAGTAAGGATGTTTTTCCGCCAGATGTGATGAGGACGTGAAACTCAATGCCATTGGAAGAGGTTGAATTAAAACTGGAAAATAAGATTCTCTAGACTTTAGACTAGAGATACAGAGTGGAAACAGGCCATTCGGCCCGTCGAGTCTGCACCGACTAGTGATCACCCCTACACTAATTCTATCCTACACACTAGGAACAATTTACAATTGACCTACAAACCTGCATGTCTTTGGATGGCTTTTCACTGTACCTCAATACATGTGACGCTAATAAAACCCAACTAAACTAAACTCAATTTAATTTCTATAACCTTCCCATTAATTCAGAAACAGTGCAAGACTAAAGGTATTTTTCAAAAAGCACCTGATTGGAATCATCTTCTTATCGAGTCCACACACAAGATTAGAAGTTGTTCAGCCAGAGCTGAACACACTTCTTGGCATCTGCATACAATGGTGTCTGTCTTGTCGCTTCATGTGCTTCTTGTGCGTGGTGGTGGAAACAGGGCCGCAAAGTGACTTGACCCCACCTGATTGGAGTAAAATGTGCATTTTTTTTCAATACTGAGAGACCTTTACTTAAACCCTCCCAAATACGACTGCTTCAAGGAAAGGCACAGTCGAAATAATCCCGCAATGATCCTCTTAAAATGAGTGACATTACAATTTAATAACATTCTCTCTCTCGGCACGACTCTGTCCTTCCTCACTTCTCTGACATAAATGGAAACAGTTACATTAACTGCCGTTAGGCGTAGTCTGTGTTCAAATCTAAAAGCTGCAAATATATTCAAATGTTACAACTCGCCCAGAAATCGTGAGCGCACGATTAGACAGTCAGGATCAACCTGTAGTGACTGATACCTCTTCGTAAAACCCCTTCCCTGGGCTTTCAACTTGCATCTCTGTAGTAGCTTGGAGCAAGTAAAATTTATTGCTTCTCTCTAATTGCAGGAACAGCAAGTGAAGGGAATGTATGGAGCATATGATGCGATATGTGGATTTGCGCAATGCTTTGCGCTCTGGATGCTACTAATGATGGTAGTTATCGGAGAACGGAGCCACAGGCAATATTTGCAAAAGGTCAACAAGTCTGGAATTATTACGAGAATGCTGCATCTAGGATAATCTGGAAGATTGCAAACTCTATTACTGCCTGAGTTTCCGTCTCATTAAAACCTTTCATCAGGCTCGTTTATCACCATTCCTGCTGATGTTCCTCTACATTCTTTAAAGCTCGGCTTTTGGACCAGGGTGGTTGGATGACCTGCGACCTGTCAAGGAGAGCTGCCGCTGCTCTTCCCCGAAGACCTGAGGAGCCACCAGCTATGGCGGACACAGGGCTATGCAGTCCACATGGGCGGTCGGGTTAAGGACAGGCCGTAGAGGACAAAGATGGACCTGGCAGGGGGGAAACGCTGAGAACAATACGATACGATATGATAGAACTTTATTTATCCCTGGAGGGAAATTGATCTGCCTGCAGTCATCAAAATGCAAAATACATGAAACATGAAATTAAAATGACGAGTGCAAAGGATTGGGGATGTGCAAAGATGGGGGGGAGGGGGAGGGGAGTCAATCTCAGTCTACCCCACATCAGAAGGGGGAGGGGTTGTAAAGTTCACGACAGAAGGGGGAGGAGATGTACAGAGGGGTACAAAGAAGCACCTGGTGGGGGGGGGGGGGGGCACTGTGAACAAGGAGGGACTCAGCGAGGGGGGGGGGGGGGGGGGCAAGAAAAAGTAGGAACACAAAAGTGGGGGAGGGGGAGTGCCAAGGATGACGAGGGACCAACTTGACTCCACTGAATACTTTAGTAACTTTGTCAGTGACAGAAACATGACGACTAGTTGTAAATTTTGTGTATTGGATGCAAAAACAAAGAATTTCACTGTACCTAGGTACATGCGACAATATAATATAATCGAATCATTGAATCATTGAATCTTTCTCTATCTGTTCTTGTTCACTGTAAGCAAAAGAAGAATATTTGAGCTGGACACATCTCCAAATCCACCTGTAAATTCGCCAATGACACCACCGTTGTTGGATGAATTAAGGGCAATAATGAGTCCTTTAAGAGGGAGATCTGATTGACTGGTGTCAGAACAACAACTTTGCTCTCCATTGTATTGTATTGTATTGTATATCTTTATTGTCATTTCCTGAGTATTCGCATACCCAGAGGAAACAAAAAAACGTTGCTCAACCAGTGTCCATTCAGTGTACATGAAAAAATAAATAGAAATAAAAATAAAAAATACATGTCATGAACAAATTTAACACTCTACTAAACATTCAACAGCCGTTCCGACCGGCAGCGGCACAACAGTGGCTCTGCTGCAGTGTGGGGGTTTGTGCGCGATACTTGGCAGGGGGCAAAGTCCATTTAACAGTCTTATAGCCTGTGGGAAGAAGCTGAGGAGCATCCTGCTGGTTTTGCAGCTAATGCTCCTGTACCAGATGGGAGGATGGAGAAAATGTCATGCAATGGGTGGTAAGGGTCTTTGATGATGGAGATGGCTCTGTTGATACATCTCTTCCTGTATATGTCCAGCAGGAAGGGGAGTGGAGCACCAATAATCCTGCTTGCGGTCTTCACTATCCTGTCCAGTTGGTGCCGTTCGTACTCCTTGCAGCTCCCGAACCAGGAAGTGATGCCGTATGTCAGTGTGCTCTCGACAGTCCCCCTATAAAAAGTCCGTAGGTGTGTGGTGGGGAGGCCTGCTTTACGTAGTCTTCGGAGAGGGTGAAGTCGCTGCTGGGCTCTCTTGACCAGAGCTGTGGTGTTGGCCGTGGACGTCAGGTCATCAGACAGATGTAGTCCTAAGAATTTCATGCTGCTGACCCTTTCCACATCAGCTCCGTCGATGTGCAGAGGTGTATGGTGTTGTTTCCCCGCCCTCCTGAAGTCAACCACCATCTCCTTAGTTTTTCCCACGTTAAGAATGAGGTTGTGGGATTTGCACCAACCTGTGAGCAGCTCCACCTCCATCCTGTACGCCGATTCATCATTGTCACTGATGAGACCCACCACTGTTGTGTCATCAGCGAACTTGTTGATGAAGTTGTTATTGAGTCTGGCAGTACAGTCGTGTGTCAGCAGACTAAACAGAAGGGGGCTTAGGACACAGCCCCCTTCTGACATATTTCAGCCCCCTCCATGCCAGTAAGACTAAGGAGCTAGAAACAAGGAATTGCAGGTGCTGGTTGATCAAGTAAGGATACAAAATACTGCAGTAACACGGCGGGTCAGCCACAATCCTGGGAGAACATGGATAGATGGCAACTCGGATCGGGACCCTTCTATAGACCAAGGAGCAGATTGTTGACTTTAGAAGAGGGAGGCCAAGGATTCAAGAACCTGTCTCTGTCTCCATCAATGGATTGGTGGTGGGGAACGTCAACATCTACAAGTTCCTGGGTGTACATATTTCAGAAGATCTGTCCTAGATCCAGCACATTGATGCAATCAAAAAGAAAGCCCATCAATTCTTGTACTTAGCTAAGATGACTGAGAAGCTTTGGTATGCCGATGAATACTTCCTTGACTTCTACAGGAGCATGGTAGAGAGGAAATTGACTGGTTGCATCATGGCTTGGTTCGACGACTAGAACGTCCAGGAATGAAGGAGATTACAAAAAGTGGTGGACTGCCCAGCCCATCATGGGCCCTGACCTCCACCCCATAGGAGGGATCTATAGGAGGCACTGACTCAAGTCAGCCAGCATCATCAAGGACCCACACCACCCTGGCCATGCTCTCATTTCACTGGCATTTGGAAGAAGGTACAGGAGTCTGAAAACAGTGACCTCCAGGCTCAAGAACAGCTTCTTCCCAACAAACCTCAGGGTCCTGAACACTAAACACTAACTAAAACTAGGAACACTTAACTGGTTGCTCTAGAAGCTTTGTCGCATTAATATTGTTTTATTTATTGAATTTCCTTTATTGATTATGTTAGCCACAGTATGAGTACTGTATTTATAGATCTGTTATGCTGCTACAAGTAAGAATTTCATTGTTCTGTTTTCAATGCATGTGACAATTAAATACTCTTGACTCTTGACTTGACTCGACTCTCTGGAATGTTTTTCCTCTTCCCCTTATGTTCCTGATTAATGCAGTACATTGTTCTGAAGGCGCAGAACTCCAGTTGCTAAATTATAAACACCATAATATGGAGGATCCCTGCATTTGTCAGAATTGCTTAACTTGTCAGCTGAACTTTACAGGCTTTGACTGGCACCAGCCAATGTAGGCTCAGACTGATATGCAGGATGGTGAGGTGTCCAGGTGTTCTCCATGTTTCTCTTAAATTGATAACATGTATAGTGGTTTTGCAAGCTAACCTTAAATGCATCATTTCTATTGGGTCACTGCAAAAGCATTATAAACAGTATAAATAATGTTGCAAGATGGTCATCCTGTTAATTGATAATTGGTCGAACAGTTGAGCCTTGGAGAAATAGTTTGAATCTCGGGGCACATGTTTCAATGTTTGTTCTTGTTAGCTTCCTTTGAGAGCTTTCTTTCTTATACAATGTATGAGCTGTTGTATTATTGAGTTAGGGAAATGTCTGTTATGTATGGGGTTAATCGATATCCATAATTGGGTTATTATGAGACCACCCCATGTGGTTCGGCCCCTCGAGGTCCCGGGACATATAAAAGTCTGCTACCACGAGGTTCAGCGTCGATCTTCTGGAAGAGTGCTTGGGATTGCGTGAACTTCTGGAGTGTCTCTGTCTGAGCGAGGCGTAGAGGGCTTGAACAGGCAGACACGAGGATGGAACCCATGGTGGGATAGGTACAGTAGTTGACCTGTAATGCGCTTTTGGAACAAATAAAATGCAGTTGTTTCAAGAGCTTGATTCAGTGTTTTTTACTGAAACTAGACTGGGGGTAAGCTTAGAAATTAGCAATTTGCATCGGGGGCACATCCTGGATCTCAAAAGACCCCCCAAAGACAAATTTGTGATCAAGGGTATTGAGCTGTTTCGATCGTGAGTGCAGATATCGGGCCCATGGTGAGGTTTTCACATTGACAAGGATCTAATCGAGATCATTAGAACAGAATCTAGCAAGCACGGGGGAGTGGTTAGCACGCCTTTGGGTTGGAGGCCCATAAAAACCAGGCTGGGGTTAGAGGCCCTGGTGGGATTGGGATAGAGGCCCTTTCCTGGGTTAGAGGCCCTGTCTTAGCAGAGGGATAGTAACATTCGGGAGGTAAAGTAATCATTTAAGGAATAGTACCCCTCAGCAAAGAGCAAACTATGAATGGGAAAATCTTCGGTATCAGAGGGAGAGGTTCACTGCATGATAATAGCATGACACGGTGTCGAGATCGAGTGTTCGTGAATTGTACGCTAGTGCTTTAAATCATTTTGTAAATTGTAAAAATATAGCTTTTCGTATTGTCATAGGATCCGGATTTTATAAATATTCTATGTATATAAATAAACTTAGAGTATTTAAAAATTAAGATTTTAGTCATGTTAAGTCCGCCGACCGTCATTTGTGTTGCTGCTTGTGCGAGTGGTTATGGATTTAGAAACTCAAAGTAAGAGTGTGCTTAAGTTAGATATTCGTATTTGTTTAAGATTGTTTTGTAAGAATCTGAATCGGGGTAGTTCGATCAGGGGTTGTACTTCTTCGATCGCTGCGACGAGGAGCTGACCGATAGTGCCACGAGGAGGATTTCTTCGAGTGCATGATTTGTAATAAGTGAATGTTTTTGATTTATGCAGGAGTGTGGTTAGGTATACTTCTGATAAGTGGACTAATTTATTTTTGTTTACGTGTTTAGAGTTCATTTGCATGCATTCATATTAAGATCGGGATTAGGAGATGGGCTACGGGAACGTGTGTGAATGTGATTGGTTGTTTCCTGGAGCATTTTGATTTGAAAATTGTCTAAAACGACTGTTAATTTTGAAATCAGAAAGGGAAATTGTTAAGGGGTGCGAGTAGTTTAGAGTTGCTTCCTGATCCAACAGAATGGGAAACCACGCAAATAAAGACGTGACCGCTGACTCAGAAAGTTCTCTGCAAGAAATATGCAGTGAATTTCCACAAAAAGCTGATCGATTGGGGATCCTTTCCAGATCGTTAAATAGAGAATTAGGTAACGTATTATGGATGCGACCTCCTCATAGATACAGTAAAGGGATTAAAATACATTGAGCAGATTATATTGCAGTGCAGTGATAATATAGAGGCACAGGAATTAATTGAATTGTGTAGAAATTATTATGAGGATCTGAAAGTGAGTAGAGCGGAGGAAAGAATGGCAAGTTGGAAGGAAGCAACTCTAAAACGGGGGGTAGTATTAAAAGATACTGAAGCATTTGAACCTCCATGTAGCCTAAGGGAAGAGCCTGAGGGTATTAAAGATAAAAGGAGAAAGAAATCTTTCACAGAAAGATTATCATCCATGTCTTAAGCGCGAGGACCCAATGGTTGGCACTGGTTACGAGGGGGATGATGATGATTATTTAGTAGACTGGGAGAGTGTTAGAACTAAAAATTCACATCCACCACCTTATTCATCTTACGATCCCAATACCTCAAATGCACATCGCGGAGTTTGTAATAGGAATAGACAATCAAATCCCAGGGCAATAACTTCCTTAACTACGACCGCTCCGCACATTATAGACAGTCCTAGAGTTCATGGTACCAGAAGCCAAACTAGGAAAAAGACTAAATTAGTTATGGGAAAATAACAGCATACCCCTAAACAAATTGAACGAGCAGTTAAGGAAGGAAGGAAATCCTTTAGAAAGTACCGTGAACCGTGAAGGGGAAGATACATCTGGTTGTGAGACTACAATTGAAGAGGCTGAGTTGGATCCTGAAGCTAAACAAACAACCCTTAAACAGTTCCTTGTAAGGAAATGCCCAATCCTTCTTTTGATCCAGCCAATGCAGTGAGTGCAAATAATCCCCATACCATTAGAGTCTATTCCCCATGGAAGCCTAACGAGATGATGGCTATTTTAAGTCAAATACCCGATTGTAGAAAATCACACGCTTCTTTTGTAGATCACTTCAGAACTACAATGTGCGTTCATCACACTGATTCCCGGGATTTATGGGCAGTAATCCATCAAATAATTACCCCCAAGTGAGCATGCCAGATTCCTAACGAATTTGAGACATCCGTCGCATGAAGCTCTTGCAAATATAATAGCAGACAATGGAGCAAGGGAGGTCTTGCCAACACCTTTCAGAAACCAATCGATCTGGCCAGAATATTAGATGTAAGACCAAAAAGGGGAGAAGAAGCAGATGGGTTTTTAGAGGGATTCGATGAATTATATATGGACACTGGCTTACGATAGGAGTGGAAAGGACAGGGAGCTGGAAATCTTCTTTAAATCATACGAAGGACAGGAATGGGAAATAGAAGTATTGGCACTAGTGAAAGGAAAAGAGGGAGCTGCCGAATATGCTAAAATACCAGCACTGTTATGAAAATGAACTGACGAGGCTGCTCCTCACATCACTCGAAGGGTGAATTTCCCGGCTACAGCAAAAGACCTAGGAACGATGGTAAGAAAGGACAATTACCTTGGCAAACCGGAATAATTACCAGAAGCAAAATTTGTCTAATCAATTTGTTGTTGAATTTTACCAGGCCCCAAAGAAGGTTGTTACCCACTTACGTCATCATCTGGGGAGTAAGGTATACGAGTATGTGAACCCTCAAGTATGGGCGGAGGACACTGCTCAGGCAGGATGCATGAACATCAATCCCATCCGTGTAGCTCTTCAGAAAGGGGTAACACTTCTTTCAATCCAACAATATCCATTGAAACTACAGGCCATCAGCATCATAGACAAATTAATTTTGGGTTTGTTAGAACAAGGAATATTGGTGAAGTGCCAATCTATCTGTAACACCCCTATTCTTGCCGAACCGAAACCGGGAAAGGAGGGTGAATATAGACTCGTGCAAGACCCAAAGGAAATCAATTCTGTTGAAGAATCACTTTATGTCCTAGTGCCAAATCCTGCCCATATCCTAGCCCAAATACCAGCTGAAGCCAAAGTCTTTGGTCGACTTACAACATGCATTATTTTCTCTTCCTCTTCATGAAGACAGCCAATATTTGTTTGCCTTCACCTATAAGGGCCAACAATATACCTGGATCAGGTTGCCTCAAGGATTTGTCAACTCAGCTATGTTATTTTCCAGGTGCCTGCAGGATCAGCTAAGTACTTTAAAGTTTAAAATGAATTCAACAATAGTGCTGTATGTTGATGACCTATTGGTGACTAGTAAAGATGAATCCAGTAATCGGGAAGACACTGCACAGCTACTTGATCATCTGGCTGATCAAGGATATGTGGTTTCCCCATCAAAAGTACTAGTAGCTCAGGGGAAAGTAAAATTTCTAGGGATTATAGTTTCGGCCACTGAAAGAAGTCTTGAGCAGACTACAAAACCTATTTGCAAATTTCCAGTCCCAAAGAAGCCAAACAACTGAGGCAATGGCTTGGCATCGTCAATTATTGCAGACCCTGGATTCCAACTATAGCTCTAAAAACCTATAGAGCTAACACCCTATACCAGCAAGGAGGGTGAACTTTAAACTAACCAAGGAGGCTCAGGAGAACTGCATCATTGATGCGAGCCCCGGCATTGTGAAGGCCATTATATGATTGTCCTTTCCAGCTGCATTGTACAATTCTATCCGATTGTGCCACTTCGCTATTAATGCAAAAGCATGGGGATAGACATAGACCAGTTGCATATTACTCCTCCAGATTAGATCCAGTAGTTAGGGGACATCCTCTTTGCACTCAAATCTTAACTGCAATTTACAATAGTTTAAAATCGGCTGCTAATTTGACACTCCAGCAGGAAATTGTGGTGTACAGTTCACATTCGGTATCGGCATTGTTGGGGCAGCTTCAAACCCAGCATTTGACAATGGCCCGCCAAAATAAGTATGAGATCTACCCGCTAATCCAAAATTACAGTTTAAACACATTAATTAACCCAGCCTCGTTTCTTATTTCACCCCAGAACAGCGAGCTGAAGCAGGACACGACTGTCTCTTTGTTATAGAGGAGGAAACATCAGTGAGAGAGGACTTGAGGGATGTACCCATGGAAGACCCTGACATCACATTATATGTGGATGGTAGTGCATCCATTGGACAGCGGGGTGAGAGGTTGGCTGGGTATCCAATTATTAATCAAAAGACAGAGATTGTAGAAGCAGCTGCTTTTGAATCACCCTATTCAGCACAACAAGCTGAACTATTCACTTTAATTAGGGCTTGTATTATTGGGGAAGATCTAAAAGTAAACTACACTGATTCTCGATATGCATTTGGAGTGGTGCATGATTTAGAACAATTGTGGAAAAATAGTGGATTTCTAACATCTGCAGGAACCCAAATATCACATAAACAATTGGTGATAAATGTATTGAAAGCCTTAATGCTTCCCAGACAAATCTCTGTAATAAAATGTAGTGCCCATACTAAAGGACAGACCCCAGTGGATGTAATACCGATTTAGTTCCTAAGAAAGTATCATGGGAACACAAGGTGGTACATAAAATGATGATGTAGATTGAAAATTTAGATAATGAGTTCTCTTCGGAAGGTCAATGCTAACCATCTAGGAAATTACCTAATAGGAAAAGAAACTAATGAAAGTGAGAACCCCTAGACAGAGAATGAAGCCAACATATTAAAGAGCCAATAGAATAAAGTGACAACATAGTAGAGAATCAACATAGTAACGAGTTACCATAGTGAGGAGTGCATACATAAATAAGAAGAGGTACTGGAGGGAAGACTTGGTAAAATGTAGGGAGAAACTTGAATAGGTATTGAGAATAGCAGAGCCGATGCATATTTGCCCGATGGATTTGAATTATTTAACCCTTGATGGTAAAGCGGCTTCTATTGTCAAGGTGGAAAGTAATTGTTCTTGGATTTGGCAGTCTTGATTGGATTTAGGATAAAATTAATAGCAAAGGAAATTGATTGTTTAAATTTGAACAGCTGGGAATTACACAGGAATTGAAATGGAATTGTATTATCGGCTACAATGCTGTGGAATGAAAGAATGAAATGGGCATTGAAATTCGAAATAGTAAATTGAAGGCTGAGACTGAATTTGGTTCAATTGCAACATTACCATGGTTTGCTTTAAATTAGAGTCACGCCTGAAGGGGAATCTGGACTGAACCCAGCTGATATTTATATGATTACTCGTCATCAGATATACATATTATAACATCGTGCGAGTATGAAGAAGGCTAATTAGTGCTGATCCTAGAATTAATTAGGGAACGGAATAGGAATAAGGATACAGTAATAGAGCACAATATAATAGTTTCAATAGATAATAGAATAGGAATAGGTTCGAGTGAAATGGAGTTATAGTAAATGAGTGGGAAAGCATGAGTGCATGATGGTAGCTTGCTTTGTCCCAAGTTTTTCAGGATTTTCTAGGTTAGGTTCGACTGTGGAAGGTGATGGAAGACTGGGCAGTAACACGGATGGAGGGAATTTGTGCCCATGAAAACTCGGGAGGCGAAGACTCCTCAGACAGAACTTGTGAAGTTATACCCATGGAAATTTGGGACGCTTGACAAGATTCTGGGAAGAAACATCATCATCTTGTGTTGCTGATAGATGGGAAATGTAAAGGACACACTTATCTATATATGATTGTTTAGTTATCATTTATGATGAGAGTTATCATGAATGATAAAATGGGGGAACATTAATATAGGCTAAATTAAAGACACCATAAAATGGAGGATCCCTGCACTTGTCAGAATTGGTTAACCCTTGTCAGCTGAACTTTACAGGGTTTGATTGGCACCAGCCAGTCTAGGCTCATACTGATATGCAGGATGGTAAGGGGTCCAGATGTTCTCCATGTTTCTCTTAAATTGATAACATGTATAGTAGGTTTGCAAGCTAACCTTAAATGCATCATTTCTATTGAGTCGCTGAAAAAGCATAATAAACAGTATAAATAATGTTGCAAGACAGTCTTCCTGTTAATTGATGATTGGTCGAACTGTTGAGCCTTGGAGAAATTGTTTGAATCTCGGGGCACATGTTTCAATGTTTGTTCTTGTTAGCTTCATTCGAGAGCTTTCTTTCTTATACAATGTATGAGCTGTTGTATTATTGGGTTACGGAAATGTCTGTTATGTCTGGGGTTAATCGATATCCATAATTGGGTTATTAAGAGACCACCCCCATGTGGTTCAGCCCCTCGAGATCCCGGGACATATAAAAGCCCACTACCACGAGGTTCTGCGTCGATCTTCTGGAAGAGCGCTTGGGACTGTGTGAACCTCTGGACAGGAGGATCGAACCCGCTGTGGGATAGGTATAGTAGTTGAACTGTAAAGCGCATTTGGTAAAATAAAATTTAGTTGTTTCAATTGTTTGATTCAGTGTTTTTACTGAAATTAGACTGGGGGAAGGTTAAAAACGAGCACATTGCCATTCTCAATATAAGAGGCCATGAAATGTTTTAATGAGACAGGAACTCCAGCAGAAATAGAGTTTGCAATCTTTCAAATTATCCTGGATGCAACAGAGATTGCTGGGGCCCAACGTTAGATTAGTTTAGTTTAGCTTAGTTTAGGCTTAACAGGCCCTTCGTCCCACTGAGTCTGCAGCAAACTCTGTACAGACAACACCCATAGTCAGGATGGAACCCAGGTATCTGGCACTTTAAGGCAGCAATTCTACCTCTGTGTCACTGTGCCACACATTAACCTGGACTAGTGCAGGAATATTCGAGACTGGCACCTTCTTTGTGCACTTGACCTTGCACGAGGTTCCCACACAGAAATCACATCCGAATGGCTGAGGGACACCCTTTTCTACATCTTCTATGTAGCACCATTTCATCACATCTTTTTAATGGCCCCACACTGTATATCTCCATGCATGTGGTCATTGTTGTGAGTTGGCACTTATTATATATCAATCAGCTGCTTTACGTCTTGTAGTGCAGCCATGGAGTAAATATCAGACATGCACCATTAACTACAAGGTGATTCGAACCATGTGAAAACCACTAAAGTGTTGCATCTTCCATTCTGAGTAGTTCTGTTGAATCTGCTTCTGCCAGTCTCAAATCATAACAACTCTACATGTAAATAAATTCTGTTCATTTCATGGTCCAGTCTGCCTCCCTTTGCAATTATGTGGAATTAATGTCTGCTGGTTACCAATCCTCTGCTTTAGGATGGTGTGTACAGAGCTATAATCTTTCTTCACATAAAAATTGACACAAAGTGCGGTTGTAAATTAAGGGCCAGTCCCACTTGGGCGACCTAATCCGTGAATTCTGGCGAGTTTGCCCTCGACTCATACTCGCAGCATGGTCGACACGAGGTCGTAGGAGGTCTATGTAACACTCCTTCATGCTCGAGAGTAGTCCCCGTGTACTCGAGGCCTCAGCTAGATCGCGGTGTATTTTTCAACATGTTGAAAAGAGTAAACAAAGGTCGCCATGGAAAAAATAGATACTTTTTTTACTCGTAGGTTTAGTCGTAGTAGGTCATGGTAGATCGGCATATTATTCGTAGGTAATCGAGGATAGTCGAAGGTAGTCATGGGTAGTCTTCATCATAGTCGAAGGGAGGTTGAAGGGAGGTCGAAGGGAGGTCGAAGGAGATCGAAGGAGGTCGTCTTCACTCTCCACTATTCGGTGTCCAATTTTCCCAACGTTAGTCGTAGCTAGTCATAGCTAGTCGAAGCTAGCTTTCAACATAGTTGAAGGACGTCGAAGGAGGTCTTCTACATAGACGAAGGAGGTTTTCAACATGACATTTTTTCAAACTCTCCTAAACTCTTCTAAACTCGCCAATTAGGTCGTCCAAGTGGGACAGCCTCTCTACTGAGTGAGGCAGCATTTCTGGAGAACATGGATAGGAGACATTTCGATTGGGGACCCTTATGAAAGATGGAAAGAGTCTTGCTTTCCACGCCCTCAATATTGGCTGAGGGAGGCTCCCCCAGGGGCATAGAGGGAGACAGGAGAGGGACGACACGTCGCTGGTGATCCAGATGAAAGCGACGGATGCAACAGGCCTTTATGGCCAGCTTCAGCTGGGACTTTGTAAATGGCGGCAATACATAACGATTCTTGCATATGCTTTAAAATGCAGCAAGGAACTGCAGATGCAGGTTTACAAAATAAAGACACAAAGTGCTGGAGTAACTCAGCAGGTCAGGAAGGATAAGGTCAATCGGCCCATCAAGTGTATTCCGCCATTCAATCATGGCTGACCTGTCTTGCCCTCTCAACCTCATTCTCCTGCCTTCACCCCATAACCCCTAGCACCCATACTAATCATAAATCTGTCAACCTGCGCCTTAAAAATACCAAACGACAGCCTCCACAGCCTCCTATGGCAATGATTTCCACAGATTCACCACCCTTTGACTAAATACATTTCTTCTAATCTCTTTTTCAAAGGTATGTCCTTTTATTCTGAGGCAAAGGCCTGTGGTCCTTGGCTCTCCCACTAGTGGAAACATCTAGTGGATAGGTGAAGTCTGGGGTTGGATCTTTTCTTCAGACTGTACCTTCTTCACGTTGCCCTGCTTCTGAATCAAGTGTTGCATCATCCTCCAGCAGGCAGCCTCGGTTCCTCTCCACCCCTTGCAGAACAGTAAAACAGTATCAATTGCACAAAATGTCAAAACTAAGCAACCAATCCATACAACAAGTTTTCTGACACATTTAATATTGAGTAGATTAACCCACTGACATGGAAATCATTATTTTGTCAGTAAAACTTAGCATTGTTCACCCATCTGAAACTGAGCCTGGGGTATTTTATGCTAAGGTAGACAAAAATGCTGGAGAAACCCAGTGGGTGAGGCAGCATCTATGGAGCGAAGGAATAGGTGACGTTTCTGGTCGAGACCCTTCTTCAGACTGGGATATTTTATCACATGTTAAAGATTTACAGAATCACAGCACAGAAATTTGCTATTCAGCTCGTTGAGTCTGTACTAGCTCTATAGAAGATATTCCAGCAGGATCCACAGTTCCATTCTCTCCTATTCTTACAAATCTGTCCTTTACAAACTAATTTATTTTAGTTGAGAGATACAAAGAGGAAACCGGCCCATCAAGTCCTCAGACTCCGAGCTGTTTCCACTTTGTCTCTCTCAACTAAACTAAACTAATCATCAGTCTGAAGAAGGGTTTCCGCCCGAAATGTCGCCTATTTCCTTCGCCCCATAGATGCTGCTGCACCCGCTGAGTTTCTCCAGCATTTTTGTGTACCTTCGATCTTCCAGCATCTGCAGTTCCTTCTTGAACACTAATTATCCGTTCTCTCCAGTTCCTAACCTAAACTAACCATCCGTTCATAAAAACATAGAAACATAGAAAATAGGTGCAGGAGGAGGCCATTTGGCCCTTCGAGCCAGCACCGCCATTCATTGTGATCATGGCTGATCATCCCCTATCAATAACCCGTGCCTGCTTTCTCCACATATCCCTTGACTCCACTAGCCCCGAGAGCTCTATTTAACTCTCTCTTAAATCCATCCAGTGATTTGGCCTCCACTGCCCTCTGTGGCAGGGAATTCCATAAATTCACAACTCTTTGGGTGAAAAAGTTTTTTCTCACCTCAGTCTTAAATGACCTCCCCTTTATTCTAAGACTGTGGCCCCTGGTTCTGGACTCGCCCAACATTGGAAACATTTTTCCTGCATCTAGCTTGTCCAGTCCTTTTATAATTTTATATGTTTCTATAAGACCCCCCCACCCCCGCATCTTTCTAAACTCCAGTGAATACAAGCCTAGTCTTTTCAATCTTTCCTCATATGACAGTCCCGCCATCCCAGGGATCAATCTCGTGAACCTACGCTGCACTGCCTCAATCACAAGAATCCTTCCTTAAATTATGAGACCAAAACTGTACACAATTCTCCAGATGTGGTCTCACCAGAGCCCTATACAACTGCAGAAGAAACTGCAGAACTCTCTCCAGTTCCATCCTACACATGTTGTATATGTAAGTTGTATATTGTCTCCAGTATGGAGGATAGTGCTTGTGTATGGGGTGCTGGTCAGCACATGATTCGTTGGGCAGAAGGGCCTGTTTTTGCACTGTATCTCTAAACAAAGCTAAACTAAATTAAACTGGGGGAAATTTACAGAAGCCAATTAACATACAAACCTGCACATCTTTGAATGTGAGAGGAGCCCAGAGTACTTGCATGAAACCCATGCGGTCATAATTTCGTTCAGACCAAAAGGTCTGAATGACAATAAAGGATCTATCTATCTATCTATCAGAGGGAGAACATACAAACTCCACACAGACACCACTCGAGGTGAGGATTGAACCCGAGGTTCTGGTGCCGCGAGGCCGCAGGGCTACCCTCTGCACCACTGTGCCATCCTGTGACCATTGCTTCTTTCACTATAAAGTACTTTAATTAGGTTGTGAAAAGTGCAATGAAAATATCTGCAACTGCTGATGATTCCCCGAACATACTGATGACTGCATGTGTGACCCGAGCGACACACACATTAAACTAATGCTCTGTCTTCCCTCTTGACATTAGCCGATGCCTGAGATAATGATCTACATGAAATTCTGGTCCATACTCATCTGTCATTGAATATCACTTAAAAGATATCACTAAAAGTTTAAATTCCCTCACGTCTCTATTACAGCTTTTTTCTCCATCCTGCAATCAGTCTGAAGAAGGGTCCTGACCCAAAGTGTCACCGATTCAGAGAGTCATTGAGTCATACAGTGTGGAAACAGGCCCTTCAGCCCAACTTTCCCATGCCGACCTACATGCTCCATCTACACTAGCCCACCTGCCTTCGTTTGGCCCATATCCCTTTAAACCTATCCTATCCATGTCCATATCCACCTGCCTCAACTACCTCCTCTGGCAGCTTGTTCCACACACCCATTACCCTTTGTGTAGAAAGGTTTCTCCTCCGGTTCCCATTAAATCTTTCCCTTCTCTCCTTAAACCTATGTCCCCTAATTCTGGGTAAAAGACTCTGTGTATTTACCATACCTATTTCTCTCATGATCTTACACACCTCTATAAGATTGCCCTTCATCCTCTTGCACTCCAAGGAATAAAGTCCTAGTCTGCTCAACCTCCCCCTACAGCTCAGGCCCTCGAGTTCTGATGAGCTGTAGGGAGAGGTTGAGCTAAACAACACCAAGGGTCAAGTTCAAGTTCTTGTTCACATTTATTGTCGCATGCACCAATTGGTACAGTGAAATTTGAGTTAGATTCAAGATTCAAGAGAGTTTATGTCATTATTGTTACCATACAGCCATACGAATAAAAAGAACACAATGCGCAATATATTTAACATAAACATCTACCACAGTGGAATCAACATTTGTCTCTGTGATGGAAGGCAATAATGTTCAGTCATCTTCCTTTTGTTCACCCGTGGTTGGGCCCTAGAAGTCTCCGCAGTCGCCGCTACGGATGGCCCTATGTACAAGCCCTCTCGCCGGGATGATCAAAACTCCGGCGTCGGAATGGATCGGGACACACTCTGCGGCTAAGAGTTTCCAAATTGGCTGCTTCTTACCAGAGACCGCGGCTTCCGAAGTCCGCAGGTCGAGCTGGACGGAACTCCAACAATGGCGATCGTCGGCAAAAAATCCCAGACTCTGCAAAGTTAAAGTCAGCGTCACGCCCGTGGCTGGAAGCGCCGCTGACCACAGCTCCACAGTGTTAAAGTCAGCAGGCCCCGCTGAACAGAGCTCCAACACTGGCGATCCTCGACGGGATCTCAGGCCCCGCGATGGTAATTCCGCGCTGCGCCTGCTGCTGAAGCTTTGGGCCAGCCTCCAGTCTGATAGGCCGCTCCAATCCAGTTGGTAGGCCGCGAGCGGGGCGAAGTTGCGACACGGTGAAAAGACGCATCTTCGTCCAGGTAAGTGACTGAAAAACGGTTTTGCCCTATTCCCCCCACCAACCCCCATATAAGACATACTCAGAAACATTAAAACATACATTTAGATGCACTAAAATTAACAAAAAAGGCGAAAGGACTGATGAGCTGCTGGCGAGGCAGCCACTGCAGTGGCGCCACCCGATGGAGATCAGGCAGCATCTATGGAGGCACAAAAAATAGAAACAAAGAACTGCAGATGCTGGTTCATACCAAAGATAGACACAAAGTGCCTGAAACGCTGAGTTACTCCAGCACTTTGTGTCTATCCGTGGAGGAAAATAGACAGATAATGTTTCGGGTGGGAACCCTTCTTCAGACTGATCAATATTCAAAATGTTGAAGTATTAAAAATAGGAAACCTTTCTGTGAAGTGCTGAGGAAATGAGCAGAAGGTGCAAACCTGGAATGTGAACGAGGTTTTGCAGACTCCAAGTCAACCCCCCACTCCACAATAGAGAACAAAGCTGGTATGTTCATCTCTCCACACCTTCTGCCGAGAATAACAAGCATGACGGATGAAACAGGATATTTTGGTCTCCTCCAAAGATTCTGCTCTTTTTCTACCAGGCTGTGAGGAGAATTATTTACCAAGTGAGATGCAGAATTTTTTTTTAATCCTCTATTTCATTGAATAAATATGGAAAATTCTGTCACCTTCTCCACTTCATTTTGTACATATCTCTCAGATTAATTAAAATGTGCCGATAGTTTTTAAGGACATTAGTAATTCTGCATTGAGGGGATTCATTAGTGATAACATGTCCCTTCATTTGACTCAACTGCCCTAGGCCACGGTGATCATTTTTGACCAAGAACAGGTAATGTCATGAGGATTGCTTCTTGGAATATAAAAGTGCATCGAACAGTGTGCCAGGTAGCTCACAGATAATGGGCAGAACAGATGGTATCACTTTTCCTTGCAAATTAAACTTGCTTAATGCATCGACAATGCGCAGGGGAGATGGAGCCCGGAGCCCAGACTTCTCCTCACGTAGTTACCCATTTACTTCACACTGTCCCGTATGATGGCAATTACAGAGCTAAGTCAGCACTTGCATGGAGATGGTGAGACTTCACGCCACTGTCCTTGCGCCACAGACATAAAGAATGGATGTACATCTAGCAAGGTGACCCTGCCACATGTAGCCATTGGACTGGAGATGCTATCCCTGAGTAAGTTAGTGTGAATAGGCTGAGAAGGAGCATGCTTTTCTATTTAAAACATGTTAGAAATAACCAGCAGGTTTGGTGACATCTGGGAAACAGAACTCTATCTATCTATCTATCTATCTATCTATCTATCTATCTATCTATCTATCTATCTATCTATCTATCTATCTATCTATCTATCTATCTATCTATCTATCTATCTATCTATCTATCTATCACAGAGAGAACGTACAAACTCTGTACAGACAGCACCCATTGTCAGCATCGTACCCTGATCTCTCTGTAAGGCAGCAGCTCTATGGCTCTGCTGACATGTTGTTATAGTACCCACATCAGATAATATTCTGAAAAAAAGGAAGAGGTGATGTTTCATATTGCCATGATCATATTGAATGGCAGTGCAGGCTCTAAAGGCCGAATGGCCTACTCCTGCACCTATTTTCTATGTTTTCGGTGTTCAGGTCGAGTCCTTTCTTTTGTCTCAACCCAAAACATCACCTATTTCTTTTCTCCAGAGATGTTGCCTGACCCGTTGAGTTACCCAGCATTTTGTGTCTATCTTTGGTGTAAACCAGCATCTGCAGTTCCCTTCCGACACATAACACACAGATGGCGCAATGGGCTAAGAGTTCGGCTGGCAACCGGAAGGTAGCCGGTTCGAATCCCGCTTGGAGTGCATACTGTCGTTGTGTCCTTGGGGCAAGACACTTCGCCCAGCTTTGCCTGTGTGTAAATGTAATGTAATTATGTGAAGCAATTTGGGGTCAATGCAATTGACTAAAAATGTGCTATATAAATAAGATTATTATTATTATAACATACAGAAGCTCAGGGTAAATGCTGGAAGTTGTGTACTATCTCACCTATCCACCCCATTAACCATAACTCCAATTGCCTTTAATTCCAAAATCCACAAAGCCGGAATGAAAGCAAGTCATCCTGAACGCCAAGGAATAAATTAGGAATATCATTTTCTTGGCTCTAAACCAAATAATTTTAAAGTCTCTAAATTATGAAATTATTTGGTGTTGCTTCAGGTCCTCCTTAAACAATGAATGCCGATGTCTTTACTGCAGTTATGGGGACTCACTGTGTAAAATATGCCTTCGTCATTGCTTTTCCTCCATTCTCATGGGAGTAATTTGCAGAGAATATATATGTTAGAGTTGTGTCTGAAAGGCATTAAACAGAAAATAGTTGGACTTTCAAGATGTTCTACCCAAGGGATAACACTTCTGTTTATTTACTGTCTTCCAGAGACGAACTCAAAATCGGTGCCCCACTCAGAATCTGTTTCCTGAGGTCCAGAGGCTTTCTGAGGGAGCGAAGGACTGCAAGAGCAGCTTAGTTTAGTTTAGTTTAGTTTAGAGATAAAACGAGGAAACAGGCCTGCAGGCCACCGGGTCTGTGCCAACCAGTGTTCCCCGTTACACTAGCACGCACTACACATTAGGGAATTTCAGTAATTTGTTTTTTCTGAAGTCTCTTAACTTACAAACACGCATGTCTTTGGCTGTGGGAGGAAACCAACATGATGTTCACATAATTTAGTTGAGTTTAGTTTAGTTTAGAGATACAGCATGGAAACAGGCCCATCGGCCTACTGAGTCCATACCGACCAGTGATCACCCCATACACTAGCACTATACTGCACACTAGGGACAATTTACAGAGGCCACTTAACCTACAAACCTGCACATGTGGGAGGAAACCGGATCACGTGGAGAAGATCTTATGGTCACAGGGAGAATGTACAAACTCCATACAGACAGCACCCATAGTCAGGATCGAACCCAGTTTCTGCCGCTGTGAGGCAGTAACTCTACCGCTGCGCCACCATGCTGCCCTGAGGCAGCGATGGAAATGACCAAGCATCTTGTATAGTTCCACATCATGCATATTTCCATCCCAGAATTTTGATTTTCACAAGAATAAAGGAATAGGAGACAGAAGTGTAGAAAGAAGGAACTGCAGTGGCTAATTTACTAAAAATAAGATACAAAATCCTGGAGTAACTCAGCAGGTCAGACAGTATCTCTGGAGAGCATGGATAGGTGACGTTTCAGGTCTGAAGAATGGTCCCGACCCACAACTCAGCCATCAATGTACTCCAGAGTTGCTGCCTGCCCCGCTGAGATACTTCAGTACTTTGTATTGAAGTTATACTGGTTTCATGTTTAATCATTGAAACTTACTGAATTGTGAAATGACAGGATAGAATGGATGTGGAGAGGATGATTCCAGTTGTGGGAAAGTCTAGGACCAGAGGGCACAGCCTCAAAATAAAAGGATGTACCTTTAGAAAGGAAATGAGGAGGAATTTCTTTGGTCTGTAGAATTAATTGCCACAGCCGGCTGTGGAGGTCAAGTCATTTGGTTTTGTTAAAGCGCAGAATAACAGGTTGTTGATTAATAAGGGAGTCACGGGGAGAAGACAAGAGAATGAGGTTGAGAGGGAAAGATTGATTACCTATGTTCGAATGGTGGAGGAGACTCGATGGGCCGAATGGCCTCACTCTGTTCCCATGATGCATGAACTTATGAACTAATCATTGTTCTCATTGTATGAACTGCAGCATGTCAAGAACCATCAGTCTCGGTAAGAAATAGACGGGACTTGGCTCCAGACATCGAAACGGAATCATCTTAATCCAAATATCAGGTTGACTGGAAAATTAGCCTGCGCTTCCCATCGGCACATACTCTGCAACAGATGGCACCTTAACTAAAAGATCGTCTCTCAAGAATAGCCTTCAAAATGAGAGACAGGCCAGACAATTAGTATCGCACATGCTCCTGTGTGTTGGAACCTGTTTCTGATGAAGGTCAGTACATTGTTAACCACCGTGAAGAACTCTTTGTTCAGTGTTTCTCGATACTGCATTGACTCTATTTATTCATTTTTTTCGCTGCCGATGACACAGTAATCTTCCACTCGAAATGTCTGATTTACTTTTTACTTCTTCTGCCTCCGTCTTTTCTTCGGGCCAGTGATTGGCACAGTGGCGCTGCTGTAGAGTTGTTGCCTCACAACGCTAGAGACCCGGGTTCTATCCTGACTATGGATGCTGGCTGTACGGAGTTTGTACATTTTCTCTGTGACTGCTTGGGTTTTCTCCGGGTGCTCTGGTTTCCTCCCACATTCCGAAGATGTACAGTTTTGTAGGTTAATTGGCTTTGGTAAAAGATTGTAAATTGTCCCTAGTGTGTAGGAAAGTGCTAGTGTATGGGGGTGATCGCTGATCAAAGAAGACTTGATGGGTTGCAGGTCCAGTTTCCACTCTGTATCTCTAAAATCTAAAGTCTAAAGAGAGACCAGAAGCACTCATGCACCTCTAAACAATCTAAACAATTCACAGAGAAGCAACACAATTTATTTGTACAATATACACTTGTTTAGATACAGCACGGAAACAGACCCTTCGACTCCACTGACTCCACACCAACCAGCAATTTTGGATATATGGCAATACAACAATCTTGACTCAAAGAAACTGCAGATGCTCGAATCTTACAAAGAACACAAATGCTGAAGTAACTCAGCAGGTCAGGCAGCATCTCTGGAGGACATGGACTGGTGACAATTTGGGTCGAGACCTTTCTTTAGCCTCTTCAAACAATCCAATATTGCCCAAACACTCCTCATTGCTAATATCTTCTAACCCAGACAGCATTTTGATAAATCTCCTCTGCGCCCTCTCCAAAGCCTCCACATTCTTCATGAAATGGTGCAGCCAGAACAGAGTCAAGAGACCTTTCTTCAGACTCTTTGTACGCTTGGCATGATCCAGCAGTGAAGCCTGCAGCCTGCAGCCTACGAGCAGTCGGGAGTGTTGCTGAGATTAGGAGAGGTGGCGGTGGGAACGGTCTGGAGTCAGGCAAGTTTGTTTCTCCTCTGCAGAAGACACAAGGGTGGCACAGCGGTAATGCTGCTGTCTTACAGTGCCAAAGACCTGGGTTTGAACCTGATCTAGGGTGCTATCTGTACAGAGCTTGTATGTTCTCTCTGCGACCATGTGGGGTTTCTCCGAGTGCTCTGGTGTCCTCCCACACTCCAAAGACATGTGGGTTTGCAGGTGAATTGGTTTATGTGAATTGTCTCAAGATTCAAGAGAGTTTATTGTCATGTGTCCCAGATAAGACAATGAAATTCTTGCTTTGCTTCAGCACAACAGAATATAGTAGGCATGAATACAGAACAGATCAGTGTGTCCATATAACATTATATAAATATATACATACATGGATAAATAAACAGATAAAGTGCAAATAAACAGATAATGGGCTATTAATTTTCAGTTTTGTTTGAGTTGAGTTTAATAGCCTGATGGCTGTGGGAAAGAATCTATTCCTGAACCTGGACGTTGCAGTCTTCAGGCCCCTGTACCTTTTATCTGAAGGTAGCGGGGAGATGAGTGTGTGGCCAGGATGGTGTGGGTCCGTGATGATGCTGCCAGCCTTTTTGAGGCAGCGATTGGGATAGATCCCCTCGATGGTAGGGAGGTCAGAGCCTATGATGGACTGGACAGTGTTTACTACTTTTTGTAGTCTTTTTCGCTCCTGGGCAATCAAGTTGCCGAACCAAGCCACGATGCAACCGGTCAGCATGCTCTCTACTGTGCACCTGTAGAAGTTAGAGAAAGTCCTCCTTGACAAACTGACCCTCCGTAATCTTTTCAGGAATTAGAGGCGCTGATGTGCACGCCCAGGAATTTGAAGCTCTTGACCCTTTCCACCATCGACTCGTTGATATAAACGGGATTGTGGGTCCCCATCCTACCCGTTCCAAAGTCCACAATCAGTTCCTTGGTTTTGATGGTGTTGAGGGCCAGGTTATTGTGCTGGCACCATTTGGTCAGTCGTTCGATCTCTCTTCTATACTGGTCCCCATCAGTGATACGTCCCACAACAGTGGTGTCGTCAGCAAACTTGATGATGGAGTTCGCACTATGACCAGCTACGCAGTCATGAGTATAGAGTGAGTAAAGCAGGGGGCTGAGCATGCAGCCTTGAGGTGCTCCCGTGCTGATTGTTATCGAGGCTTACACATTTCCACCAATACGAACAGTCTGTGGTCTGTGAATGAGGAAGTCGAGGATCCAATTGCAGAGGGATGCGCAGAGACCCAGTTCTGCGAGTTTGGTAACCACCATGGAGGGGATGATTGTATTAAATGTCGATCTCTAGGGCATAGGATAGAACTAGTGTACAGGTGATTAATGGTTGGCGTGGACTCGGTGTATCTCCAAACAAAATTAAACTAAACTAAACGCTTGGGCTGCTTACAACCCAGTAGTATAATATTGATTTCTCTAATTTCAAATAACCCTTGACTTCCTTCTCTCTCCATCCCTCTTCCATCCTAGTCGGCCTTTTTAGTTTCACAGTTGTTACCTATTCCACAGTTAACAATGGACCATTGCGGGCTCCACATTTCCTTGATCATCGATGTTACCTTTGATTTGTTACCTCTGAATAAGAGTCTCGACCTGAAACGTCACCTCTTCCCTTTCTCCAAAAATGATGCGTGACCCACTGGGTTACTCCAGTATTTTGTGTCCTTCTTCAATGTAAACAAGCATCTCCAGTTCCTTCCTACACTAAAACTAAAATGGCTTTTATTAATATCACTAGGGCTTTGAAAGGACCAATGAATCTGAAACCAGAAAGGGTTGAATTAACATACACAATCCATTGAGAACCATCTATGTCTTGGTGAAATACCTAATGATATTAATTAACACATTTTCACAAGCTTTTCCAGAGACACAAATTTCTTCTCCATTCAGTAACATTAAACCAATTAACTTAATAAGATATGCGTGGGTCTCCACTTGTATGTTGCTGTGAATATAATTATTACTATTTGTAAAATAATGAATTACCTCTGACATTCTTCAAAAACTCTTCATGAACATATCTCACCCTTCATTTATGCGGTAAAAAAATGAAATGTTGGAAACACCCAACAGGTCAGGCAGTGTCAGTGGATACGATACGATGCGATAAATCTTTATTCATCCCCAGCGGGAAAATGGTCTGCCGACAGTCACAACACACAAGGTACAAAAAAACTTGAAATTAAAAGTGAAAACAAAAAGAAAAAGGCAAGCGACTGTTGGCTGGATGTCATGTGCACAGCGCCTTTACTGGAACGAATGAACAAACAAACAAACAGACTTATTCCCTGGGCAGAGGATTCTAAACTAGAGTGCCCCACCCCTTCTCCCACACCAGGTTCCCCTTTGTTCTCCCACCATCCCTTACAGCAGTCCTCCCAAGCTGAGTGCCCATTGGCTTCCCCTCCCCTCTCACGTTCATCGACCGCGATGCCCCACTGCCACCGAGGCTCCCATTGCCGCCAAGGCCCATGTTGCTGCCGAGGCTCCCGCCACCATAAGTCTCCCGCTTCCGCCAAGGTACCCACTGCCGCCGCCGTTTCTCCCATTGCTGCCACCACTGAAGCTCCGATCGCCGCCACTGCTGAGGCTCCTTTGGCCCAGACAGGCCTCGCCGCCCAGCATCTCCGCAGTGGCCCGGGGGGCATGTGTGGTGAGTTGCGCCTACCAGGGCACGTTCCAGTCTTCAGTCGTCTTTCCGGTCATGGGCAGCGCGGTCCTGCGACAGGTGGATCGGGCTCGCGCGGTTCCCCGGGACACTCCCGCCACACACGCAGCTCCCTGGGAGAGAGGAACAATGACGATGATGATACTTTATTGTTACTTGTACCTCGGCACAGTATTTTTGCCTACAATGTACACAAAAGAATTGGCAAAAGTTACAAAAAAGTACTTAACCCCTTGTTGGGGTAATTGATTGTAGATCAACACAGCACAGGAACAGGCCTTTCGACCCCCAGTGTCTACGTTGACGACAATGCCAAACTATTGCCATCTGCCTGCATATGACCCCTCTATTCTGTATCTGTTCATAAGTCCATTATCAGCAATGCTCCAACAGCAATGCAAACCAGGCACCTACCACTCTGTATAAAACTTTGTCCCGCACATCTCCGATAAACTTTAAAGCAAGGTCCTTTAGTATTTGACATTGCTACCCTGGGAAGAACGTTTCTGACTCTCTGCCCTATCTACGCCTCTCATAATTTTATATACTTCTATCAGCTCTCCCCTAGTCTCCAACTCTATCAAACAAACAATTTATGTTTGTTCAACCTTTCCTCAGAGTAATAATCATGGCGATGGCTGGAGGCCCTGCCACAGCCTGGGGCTTGCCTGGATTGGACACCGCTCCTGAAGCCAGATCGTGCGAACTGGACTTTGACAATGGAGTCATTATCTGGCGACGTTTGCATGCGTTTCAGTGAATTACTTCTGTGCACTTTGTACTAATTGAGGACTGCGCTTTGGTATGGCAATACTTTACTGTACTTTATGTGGAAAAAAAAGAATTTCACTGTACCTTTGTACATTTGATTGTAAAGCACTATTGACCATTATGTGCTATGTGCCATCAAATCCTTGTTCTTATGAGATAGAGAGAGAGAAAAGAAGTGAAAAAGAGAGAGACACAGAGAAACAGAGAGACAGACAGACAGAGATTCAGAGAGAGAGACAGAGACAGAGAGGCAGATACAGACAGACAGACAGAGAGAGAGAGACAGAGAGAGAGAGATACAGAGAGAGAGGGAGAGAGATAGAGAGAGACAGAGAGAGAGACAGAGAGAGAGAGAGAAGAGAGAGAGAGAGAGAGAGAGAGAGAGAGGAGAGAGAGAGAGATAGAGAGAGAGAGAGAGACAGAGAGAGAGAGAGAGAGAGAGAGAGAGAGAGAGAGAGAGAGGGGGGCAGAGAGAGAGACAAAGAGAGAGAGTGTAAGAAAGAGAGAAATGGGGACGGAGAAAGAGATTAAGGGGAGAGAGAGCGTGAGAGAGAGACTGACAGATAGACAGACAAGGAATGAATCGATTATTTCAGAACTGCCTATGAACTGCTGTTGCTTTAATTTTTGGGGGGAAAGCATGTAGTGAAAATAAGTCAAAACCTCAGAGCTTGTCCTCACTAGAACATTTAGACTTTAAACTTTAGAGATACAGCGTGCAAACAGGCCCTTTGGCCCAATGAGTTCATGCTGACCAGCAATCCCTGTACACTAATACTATCCTACACACTAGGGACAACTTATAATTTTTTACCAATGCCAACTAACCTACAAACCTGTATGTGATTGGACTGTGAGAGGTACTCCGGAGCACCCGGAGAAAACCCACTCAGTCACAGGGAGAATGTGCAAACTCCATATAGACAGCACCCGTAGTCGGGATCAAACCAGGGTCTCTGGCACTGTAAGGCAGCAATTCTAGCGCTGTGCCACTGTGCTGCCCCTAGAGACAAAAACCGGAGAGAACACAGTGACAGAAGTCAACTTGAAACTTGGAGCCGGGCCAAGTTTTGCTTTTATTTTTGTGTTAGATTTGCATTAAATGATTTTTGACCAGCAGTTTGATGAGAGGCTGTTTGCTAATTCCTGGATCCTTGTGGTGATATCTACTGTCTTAACAATGTAAACAGTGGAGTATTAACTCCTCTTAAGGGAGCACCAAGAAAGTTAGCGCAAATTGAAAAAGGTTAAAACATTTCATTCTCTATCCGCGGCAATTATTTCCCTGACCATTAACAAAATCTTTTTCCTCAGTGGAGTTCGAGTTCAGAGAGCCCACTTTTCTCCCCAAGACTCATCGATTCAGAAAATACAAACTGCTCGCAGTGGGGATCTCTGCTAAAATATGGGCTGCCAAATCTTGCATGCTCAAACACAAATACCTGTGTGAATAATTTATACTGAACTCAGTTTAGAAGGATGAGGAAGAACCTTATTGAAACTTACCAAATAGTGAAAGGCCTGGATAGAGTGAATGTGGATAGGATGTTTCCCCTAGTGGGAGAGTCTAGGACCAGAGGGCACAGCCTCAGAATAAAAGGACGTACCTTTTGAAAGGAGATGAGGAGGAATTTCCTTAGTCAGAGGGTAGTGAATCTGTGGAATTCAATGCCACAGACAGCTGTGGAGGCCATCAATGGATATTTTTAAGGTAGAGCTGTTGGTGAGCTGTTGCAGTCCAAATTACGTTTCATGAAAGAACAAGGCTGTTACATAGCAGAAACAAATATTCCTCATTTCGTACAGAAAGATGATATAATTCTACCTAAATATTGGGGCATGGGAGACCTTTTGTGTAAATTCATACGTACATCATTTTGAACAATTATTCACAATGATTATCAGTGTATTGGCCAACATTTTATTCATGCCTATGAAAAATTAAAAGGCCTTGAAATAAATAAAGACCAGAAATTAGTTCTTTAAATTAATAGTAATGAAAATTTGACAACTGGTTTTGGCTCATTCTACTTCAAGGCCAAGTTTTAGCTGAATGTAAAATTGTTACTGGGATTCAACTAAAATCATTTGCATTTAGCTCTGATGAAAACCAATTGTGCAGAGTCAATGGTAATGACCTTCCGTGAAAATAAGGTTTCTGAGAAGTAGAAATTACGTTGTGCAGCAATTGAAGAGCTACATTATGTGGGAAATGGTTTTGTTTAATTTATAGAAGATTGCATAAATAGCCAGGGTAATTTGCACCAAGGAACAGGAAAAGATGAGAACTTTTCTAGGTTTCAACGCAATCATGGTGAGTCAATCCTTAATCCATGGTTACGGCTATAGAGCAATTAATCATGGGAATACGCCCTTTGGCCTATGCCCTCTCTCTCCGTCCCTCCTGCACTCTGGTCATCATGTTAGTTTCACTGTTCATATCCCATTGCTATCATCTCTTCTACAGCCAACAATTTAGCATTATGGGCTCATTGGCCATCTATACCGGCTCTGAATGGTTTTGTACCTTTTCATGCCTCTAGTTTCCCTCCCACCTGGCTCTCAAGCTGAAGAAGGATCTCAACCCGAAACGTCACATATTTCTTTTCTCCAGAGATGCTATATCATCTTTGAGTTACTCCAGCATATACTGTCTATCCTTTGGCCCAACTTGTCTATGCCAACCAAAATGCCTCACCCAAGCTTGCCTTACTTGCCCGTGTTTGGCCCAGATCCGTCTAAACTTTTCCTATCCATGTACCTTAATGATAACCATATAATAACCATATAACCATATAACAATTACAGCACGGAAACAGGCCATCTCGACCCTTCTAGTCTGTGCCGAACACGTATTCTCCCCTAGTCCCATATACCTGCGCTCAGACCATAACCCTCCATTCCTTTCTCGTCCATATAACTATCCAATTTATTTTTAAATGATAAAAACGAACCTGCCTCCACCACCTTCACTGGAAGCTCATTCCACACAGCCACCAATAAAAGTTTATCATCCAGATTTTTTAAATTCTCAATCGATCCATCACATTCCATGCTTCCAGATCCATCCCCAGGCCTCCATCAACCTTTCTCCTCTCACTGTATTAATTAGCGCTTCTCCAATCCCACCCCACCATCCCCTAATTACTATCCCAACACTTGTTTAATGTTTAATTTTAGGAATAGAATTAGTCTATTCGGCCCATCGAGTCTACTCCGCCATTCAATCCCATTTTCCTGCCTTCTCCCCATAATCTTTGACACCCGTTCTAATCAAGAATTTGTCTATCTCTGCCTTAAAAATATTCACTGACTTGGCCTCCACAGCACTCTGTGGCAATGAGTTCCACAGATTAACATTGTAAATTTACAAGAATTTGTCTATCTCTGCCTTAAAAATATCCTCTGACTAAAGATGTTCCTCCTCACATCCTTTCTAAAAGAACGCCCTTTAATTGTGAGGCTATGACCTCTGGTCCTAGACTCTCCCACCAGTGGAAACATCCTTTCTACATCCACTCCATCTATACCTTTCATTATCCTGTAAGTTTCAATGAGGTCGCCCCTTAACCTTCTAAACTCCAGCAAGTAGAGTCCCAGTGCTGTCAAACGCTCATCATTTACTAACCCATTTATTCCTGGAATCATGATTGTAAACCTCCTCTGGACCCTCTCCAGAGTCAGCACATCCTTCGTCAGATATGGGGTCCAAATTTGCTCCTTTTACCCGCATCTCCCATGTCCTTCCCTACCTCAAGCCTTCCCCATTGTCTAATTAGCTCCCACTTCCCCAACAATCCTACTCCACTAATCATTAACTTCAGAAAGTGGGATAAACACGCACTCCAATCTGCATCAAAGGTGCTGGTCGAGGGCTTCAAGTTTTTTGGTACAAACATCACCAACAATTTGACTTTGGTTTGTCTTCTGTGGAACGCCATAGGTTGAGGGGACACCTGATAGAAGTATATGATAGATTGGGTAGACAATCAGAACGTTTCTTCCAAGGGTGAAAATGTCAATGACGAGAGGGCACAGCTTTAAGGTGAGAAGGGCAAAGTTCCAAGGAAATGTGCGAGGAAGGTTTTTTTATGCAGAGTGTGGTGGGTGTCTGGAATGCGCTGCCAAGGGAAGTGGTGGAGGCAGATACAATTGTGGCATTTAAGAAGCTTTGTGAAATACAGATGGACATGCAGGGAATGGAGGGATATGGATCGTATGCAAGCAGAGGAGGTTAGTTGGTATCATGTTGGGTATGGACATTCTGGATTGAGAAAGGACTTGCCCTGTGCTGTACAATTCTATGTTCTGGACCAACCACATTGATGAATTGGCCAAGAAAGCACACAACTACCTCTACTTCCTCAGAAGGCCCGAGAAATTTGGCATATAACTAGCATCAATTTCTACAGATGCACCTTAGAAAGCATCCTATCCAGATACATCACAGCTTAATATGGCAACTAATAGTCCCAATTCTTACTTGCAGCAGCGTAAGAGATCCATAACCACAATACATACAGGTAATATATAATAATTAAGAAAGTTAAATAAATTAATGACATTAATACGAGTGCAAAAACCAAAGTCCTTTGTGCCACCAAAGTCAGTCCAGAGAAGTTTATATTTGAGGTTAGTGTTCAATCATTTTTGGAAGAATCTGGTCTTGAACTTGGTAATCACAGTTTTTAGGCATCTGTACCTTCTTCCTGGTGGTAGGATCACATGCTAGCAAAGGAAAGTAGTTTAACTTGGCATCTTGTTCGGTAAGGACATTGTGGGCCACAGGACCTGTTACTGTGCTGACCTGTTCTACATTCTGATTAAGTTGTACCGTCCCCACCACCACCCCCCTATCGCCAGGCAAACATCTTGCACCAGTATCAGGCCGTCAGCAGCAGCTAGTTCCTGCCTCATCCATCATCTTCTTCATGAAGCCAGCAGATGAGAATGTCAATGAGTTCTCCAAAGATAAACAGGGCAGTCGCTACCAATTTTTCAAGGGCACCTGGCGAAGTACCTTACAGCGGCAGTGACCTGGGTTTGATCCTCACTACGGGTGTTGTCCATACGGATTTTTCACATTTTGAGGGTTTTCACAACCCTGAGGGTTTTCTCTGGGTGCTCTGGTTTCCTCACACATTCCAAAGATGTGCAGGTTTGTAAGTTCATTGGCTTCGGTAACTTTCCCCTAGTGTGTAGGATGAGAAAGTAGGATAACATAGAAATAGCGTACGGGTGATCAATGGTCGGCGCAGACTCAGTAGGTAGGAGGGCCTGTTCCCATGCTGTATCTCTGAACTAAACTAAAAAGCACTCTGGTTCTTGTGCATATAATATTGAGCATACACCCGTACACAGGTTTCCTCGCACACTCCAAAGGCGCACAGGTTTGCAGGTTAATTGGCTTCGGTAAAATTGTAAATTGTTACTAGTGTCATAGAGTCAGAGAGTGATACTGTGTGGAAACAGGCCCTTCGACCCAACTCGCCCACACCGGCCAACAATGTCCCAGCTACCCTCGTCCCACTTGCCTGCGCTTGGTCCATAACCCTCCAAATTTGTCCTATCCATGTACCTGTCCAACTGTTTCTTAAACAATGGAATAGTCCCAGCCTCAATTACCTCCTCTGACAGCTTGTTCCATACATCCACCACTCTCTGTGTGAAAAAGACCCCTCAGATTCCTATTAAATCTTTTCCCCTTCACCTTGAAATATTTTCCCCTTCTCCTCGATTCCTCTACTCTGGGTAAAAGACTCTGTGCAACTTCCCGATCTATTCCTCTCATGATTTTGTATACCTCTGTAAGATCTCCCCTCATCCTCCTACGCTCCATGAAATAGAGACCCAGCCTACTCAACCTCTCCCTGTAGCTCCCATCCTCTAGCCCTGGCAACATCCTCATAAATCTTTTCTGAACCCTTTCAAGCTTGACAATATCTTTCCTGTAACATGGTGCCCAGAACTGAACACAATATTCTAAATACGGTCTCACCAACGTCTAATGCAACTGCAATATGACTTCCTACTTCTATACTCAATACTCTGGCTGGTGAAGGCCAAAGTGCCAAAAGCCTTTTAGACCACCTTATCTACCTGCGACTCGACCTTCATGGAACCATGCACTTGTACTCCCAGATCCTACTGCTCTACAACACTACTCAGAGGCCTACCATTTACCGTGTAGGTCCTGCACCTTGTTTGAAGTCCTAAAATGCAACACCTCACACTTCGCTATTAAATTCCATCAACCATTGCCCCCGCCCACCTTGCCAATCGATTCAGATCTTGCTGTAATCGTTCACAACCATCTTCACTATCTGCAAAAATATTAACTTTTGTATCATCAGCAAACTTGCTAATCTTGCCCTGTATGTTCACATCCAAATCATTGATGTAGATTACAAACAGTAATAACATATAACAATTGCAGCACGGAAACAGGCCATCTCGGCCCTACAAGTCCGTGCCGAACAATTATTTTCCCTTAGTCCCACCTGCCTGCACTCATACCATAACCCCCCATTCCCTTCTCATCCATATGCCTATCCAATTTATTTTTAAATGATACCAACGAACCTGCCTCCACCACTTCCACTAGAAGCTCATTCCACACCGCTACCACTCTCTGAGTAAAGAGGTTCCCCCTCATGTTACCCCTAAACTTCTGTCCCTTAATTTCGAAGTCATGTCCTCTTGTTTGAATCTTCCCTATTCTCAAAGGGAAAAGCTTGTCCACATCAACTCTGTCTATCCCTCTCATCATTTTAAAGACCTCTATCAAGTCCCCCCCTTAACCTTTTGCGCTCCAGAGGATAAAGACCTAACTTATTCAACCTTTCTCTGTAACTTAGTTGTTGAAACCCAGGCAACATTCTAGTAAATCTCCTCTGTACTCTCTCTATTTGGGCCCAGCACCGAACGCTGTGGCCCACCACTAGTCACAGGCCTCCATTCTGCAAAGTAACCTTCTACCATCGCCCTCTGCTTCCTTCCATGGAGCCAATTTGCTTTTCATTCAACTATCTCTCTTTGGATACCATGGAATCAAACCTTCCAGAGCAGCCTACCATGCGGCACCTTGTCGAACGCCTTACTAAAGTCCATATGCACAACATCTACAGCTCTGCCTTCATCAACCTTTTTGCTCACGTCTTCAAACGAATCAATCAGATTTGTGAGACATGATCTCCCACGTACAAAACCATGCTGACTGTCCCGATTCAGCCCTTGCCCATCCAAATCCCTGTATATCCTATCCCTCAGAATACTCTCCAATAACTTACCAACAACAGATGTTAAGCTCACCAGCCGATAATTCCCTGCATTTTTTTCCCTGCAGCCATTCTTGAAAAGAGGCACAACATTTGCCACCCACCAATCCTCTGGCACCTCTCCTGTATTTAGGGACGACTCATAAATTTAAATCAGGGCTCCCGCAATTTCCTCTCTAGCTTTGTGCAATGTCCTTGGATATATCTGATCAGGCCCCGAAGATTTGTCTACCTTTAAACACGAAAGTACCTTCAGTACTTCCTTGACAGTAACCCTGACTACTCTCATGACACTTTCAGTGACTGCTCCGATTTCCTCCGTCCTTTTATGTTTCTCCACGGTAAATACAGAGGAGAAATACTAATTGAGGATTCATTACTCATTGCTCATCTCTTGTGGCTCCACACAAAGGTGACTGCTTTTTATTCCTAAGTGTTCCCAATCTCTCTCTAGTTACCCCTTTCCCCCTTATGTATTTATATAATCTTTTGTGATTGTTTCTTATGCTACCCACCAGAGCTATCTGCTGGCCCCTTTTTGCCCTTCTGATCTCTTTTTTTAGTTTGCTCCTTAATTTCCAAAACTCCTCAGGGATGCACTTATTCCCAGCTGCCTATACCTGTCCCATGCATCCTTCTTGTTTTTGATTAATGTCTCAAATTCCCTCGTCAGCCAAGCTTCCTTATGTTTGCTTGCTTTGCCTTTCACTCTAACGGGGATGTATACATCCTGAGCTCTCTTCAGTACACTTTTAAAAACATCCCACTTGGCCGATGTTCCTTTCCCCTCAAATAACCTGCTCCAGTCAACTTGAGCGAGACCTTCTCACATACCCTGAAAGTTGGCCTTACCCCAGTTGAGCATTTTAACAGGTGGACCCTCTCCGTCCCAATCCCTAACTATCTTAAACCTAATCGAACTGTGTTCACTTGTCCAAAAAGGCTCCTCAACACACACTTCATTAACTTGCCCTTCCCATTTTCCCAATACTAGATCCCTCTCATGTGTGGGGGCCTCCACACACTGTTTAAGAAAACTCTCCTGAATACTTTTGAGGAATTGCACCCCACCTAAACCCTTCACTCTATGATTGTCCCAGTCTATATTGGGAAAGTTGAAATCCCCTACTACAACAACCTTATTTAATTTGCAGATGTCTGCAATCTGCTGGCACATTTTCTCTTCTAATTCCCATTGACTATTTGGGGTTCTGTGGTACACCCCCAACAAGGTGATCATCCCTTTCTTGTTCCTCAGCTCCACCTATACAGCCTCACTAGACGAACCGTCCATAATGTTACCTCTGAACACAGCCGTGAGATCCTCCTTAACCAACAATGCAACTCCCCCTCCTTTTTTCTCCTCACCCGTGCCTCTCCTGAAGCTCATGTATCCCGCAACATTGAGCTGCCAGTCCTGCCCCTCCCTTAATCAGGTTTCAGTCATGGCCACAACATCTCAGTCACTCGTATCGATCCACATCCTAAGCTCATCTGCCTTATCTGTCAAGCCACTTGCATTAAAATACTTGCAGTTTAAACCAACTCTCCTTCCTCGCTCTCCGTCTTTTTGCCTATTCTGTCCAGTAACCTTTCCCACACCATTCTCCATACCAACTTCTAGCCTCCCCTGTGCCTCTGTCCTGTACGAGAACCCACCCCCCAGCCAATCTAATATAAACCCTCCCATGTAGCATTAGCAAATCTTCCCTCTAGGATGTTGGTCCCCCACCAGTTTAGATGCAACCCGCCCCTTTTATACAGGTTACCCCTGCCCCGGAAGAGATCTCAATGATCCAGAAATTCAAATCCCTGCCCAGTGCACCAACTGCTCAGCCATACATTCATATCCTGTATCTTCCTATGCTTACCTTCACTAGCACGCGGTACTGGAATCAATCCTGAAATCACTACCCTGCAGGTCCTGCTTTTCAGTCCTCTGCCCAATTCCATAAAATCTTGTTGTAGAACCTCCTTCCTCTTCCGACGTGTATCATTCATTCCAACATGAACACCAACCTCTGGCTGCCCCCCCTCACTCTTGAGGATGCCATGCAGCCGCTCCGAGACGTCCTGGAACATAGAAACATAGAAACATAGAAATTAGGTGCAGGAGTAGGCCATTCGGCCCTTCGAGCCTGCACCGCCATTCAATATGATCATGGCTGATCATCCAACTCAGTATCCCGTCCCTGCCTTTTCCCCATACCCTCTGATCCCCTTAGCCACACGGGCCACATCTAACTCCCTCTTAAATATAGCCAATGAACTGGCCTCAACTACCCTCTGTGGCAGAGAGTTCCAGAGATTCACCACTCTCTGTGTGAAAAAAGTTCTTCTCATCTCAGTTTTAAAGGATTTCCCCCTTATCCTTAAGCTGTGACCCCTTGTCCTGGACTTCCCCAACATCGGAAACAATCTTCCTGCATCTAGCCTATCCAACCCCTTAAGAATTTTGTAAGTTTCTTTAAGATCCCTTCTCAATCTCCTAAATTCTAGAGAGTATAAACCAAGTCTATCCAGTCTTTCTTCATAAGACAGTCCTGACATCCCAGGAATCAGTCTGGTGAACCTGGCACCAGGGAGGCAACGCACTATCCTGGAGTCTTGTCTGTTGCCACAGAATCTCCTGTCCACACCTTTGACGATGGAGTCTCCCACCACTCTGGCCCTGCCTGACGTCACTTTTCCCCATTGAGCTTCAGCACCAGGGTTGGAATCACAGCCCTTGTTACCATTCAATCTTGCTGTGTCGTCCGCTTCCAAGAGGGTGTACCTGTTATCAGTAGGTACAGCTACCAGAGACTCCTTCTCTCTTTCTCAAGGTCACCCACCTTTGCTCTTCCTGTATCCTTGGTGTGACAACCTCACTGTAGGTCCTGTCCAGGAAATTCTTGTTTTCCCGGATGGCCCTGTGTTGAACTGCTGCTCCATTTCCCCAACACATTCATTCAGGAGCTGCACCTGGACACAATTTCCACAGGTGTGGTTTCCAGTAGTACCAGCAGTGCCCCAGACTTCCCACATCCTGCAGGAAACACACTGCACCAACTTACCTGCCATTTCTTTAATGGACAAAGAATCACAGCTTTTGAATCAAGTGTGCCTCCTTACCTCAGTCTCCTTGCCGAAGACTCTTGAGCCAAAGACTCACATTTTACTCACCAAGGCACATCACCTCAGCAAGGCTGCTCCGCAGTAGCTGCATTTACCTAATTTAGGACTAATTAGTAAATTACCTGAATCTGGGTCTTGCCGCTCTTTTTAAACTGTCTTTCCCTGTCTCACCTTCTTTCTCGTGGACTTTTAAGCCAATAGTCTCTTCTCTCTGCTTCTGCTTGCTGCTACTACGAGCAACACGTAGGATAGTGTGTAGGATGGAGCTAGTGCACGGGATGATCATTGGTCATCGTGGACTCATTAGGCCGAAGGGCCTGTTTTCACGCTGTATCTCTGAACTAAACTAAAAGAAGGACTTGACATTGTGAAGGCAGACCAGCTTCACGATCAGAGAGACCTATGTTAAGTGGCTGTCCTACTTGGGCGACCTAATCCGCGAGTACTGCCTAGTTTGCCCTCGCCTCATACTCGCAGCATGGTCGACATGAGGAGGTCTTCATAACTGTCCTCCATGCTCGAGAGCGGTCTCCGCGTACTCGAGGCCTCAGCTGGGGCGCGCCGTTTTCTCAATGTGATAAAAAATGACCGCAAGTGAAAAAAGGTCGCCATGGAAAAAATCGATCCTTTTTTTGCTCGTAGGTTTAGTAGTAGTAGGTCGTAGTAGGTCGGCATGTTAGTCGTAGGTAGTCGAAGGTAGTCGTAGATAGTCTTCATCATAGTGAAGGGAGGTCGAAGGGAGGTCGAAGGAGATCGAAGGAGGTCATCTTCACTCTCTACATTCGGTATCCAATTTTCCCGAAGAGTCATAGCTAGTCGTAGCTAGTTGAAGCTGGTCTTCAACATAGTCAAATGAGGTCTTCAACACGTCGTTTTTTCAAACTCTTCTAAACTCACCAATTAGGTTACCTATGTTCTTGAGCCATGTGACTTTCAGCTCAATATTAATTGATGGAATGGTATTAGGATAAACTTATTCAAAGCTAAAGCAATTACAATTATGCTACATCCAATTAAATGAAGAATACAGTTGCCAATCTTCCTTTTATTACATATTAATCAATGTAAATTGGTTTCTAATTTCTTTTTTGGCTTCGTATGATGGATCGAAGCCACCTTGAATTTTTTGGCAATTTTTTTTAGAAAATAATTAAAGAGCAGAGACATGTGTTGGATTTAAGTGGTCTCTCTGCTCCATCTTCATGGTTTTCTCTGATTTAATCTGTCTCCCCTCAATGCCTGTCACCCAATGGAAAATATCTCAGCCCTAATTAATGGTATTTGCATTGACGTTTCTTTTACTTCTGAAAACATATTGCATTTTAAGTTGATTCCCAGTGAGCTGGGAGTGTTGTTATGAAAACACTGTTAGGGAAACACCCTGGCGATCATTACATTCTACTCCCCCGTCCTCCCAGCTAGAGTCACAGTGTTGTACAGCATAGAAACTGGCCCTTCGGCCCCACCTATCCATGCTGTCCAAGATGGCCCATCTAAGCAAGTCCCATTTCTCCATATTTATCCCTCTAACCCTTTCCCATCCATTCACCTATACATAGACAATAGACACTAGACAATAGGTGCAGGAGTAGGTCATTCGGCCCTTCGAGCCAACACCGCCATTCAATGTGGAAGGTAGACATAAAATGCTGGAGAAACTCAGCGGGTGAGGCAGCATCTATGGAGAGTAGGAATAGGCGATGTTTCGTGTCGAGACCCTATGAACATGGATGATCAGCCACAATCAATGTTCCTCCCTTCTCGCCGTATCACCTGACTTCTCTATCTTCAGTTCCAACCCTATGTGAAGTAGTCCAATGCCCAATAATAGGTATCGGTGTCTATATTGGTTTATTATTGTCATGGGTACCGAGCTAGAGTGAAACACTTTGTCTGCATGTTATCCAGTAAAATCATACTATACAGGTATAATCAAACCATTCATAAATACACCAGGTAGTGTAAAGACAAAGTACCAGAGTGCAGAATATAGTGTTAGGAGTCATAGCGTTAACAATTCTGGAGAAAAAGACCAATGTCCACCAATGTGGTAGGTTGGGAGATCAGGACTAGCTTATGGAAGGACCATTCAGAAATCTGATAACAGGAGTGAAGAAGCTGTTCCTGAGTCTGTTAGTATGTGCTTCTAAGCTTTTGTATGTTAAGGAGACTCAAGAATCCTGAGCAAAGTACCAAGTATTGGAGGAACTTAGCAGTTTGGGAAGCATCCAATGTCTGAAGATGGGTCTCTACACAAAATGTCATCCGTCCATTCCATCCACAGATGCTCTGATCTGTTGAATTCCTTCAGAACTTTGTGTATGGGCAGCCCAGTGGCGCAGCGGCAGAGATGCTGCCTTACTGCGCCAGAGACCCAGGATTGCTCCTGATTACAGGTGCTGTCTGTGCGGAGTTTGTACGTTCTCCCTGTGACTGTAGGTTTTCTCTGGGTGCTCCGGTTTCCTCCCACACTCTAAAAATGTGCAGGTTTGTAGGTTAATAGGCCGCTGTCAATTGCCCCTAGTGTGCAAGGAGTGGATGTGAAACTGGGATAACATAGATCAAGTCTACGGGGGATCACTGGGCAGGACGGACTTGGTGGGCTGAATGGCCTGTTTCCATTTTGGATGGAAACTAAATGACAGGTAAATTACAGGTAAATGGGTACTTGATTATCATGGTCAAGACAGACTGAAGGTCCGTGCTGTAGGACTATGACTGTGAGAATCACCACTTCAGGGAGAGGAGCCCTTTCCTTTGTGATGCTTCTTTGTCAATTACTGTCTGATATTTCAGGGGCAGGTTGCTGGGGGGCACTAGATAAATGCAACTTTGAAGTTATTTATCATTTAACAGGCAATGGGGAGGCTAATTTGGGAGGGAAGATTCGGAGGGTGCCTGAGGCAAGTAGAAAGACTGAAAAGTGAAGAAGCAGTTAAACTTTGCAACTCAAATTGTCAGCAATACATTGTTATTTCAACGCTGCTTATTCCAGCTCTAATCAGAGCTGTGGCACACAGTGGGAGCTGACAGTGGGGGAGCGAGAGACAGAGAAAGGTTTAATCAAAAACAAATGCATATCCTTTCATTTTGTTTTACATTCTGAACCTCGGCAGGAATGGTGGCATTAACTGCAGATCATTTGCGCTCTGACAGATACCCGAGGGGTCACATTATCAATTCCCTCATTCTTCCAGCACGCATGGCAGCAGAATAATCCAGCGGCAATTCATAGGGAACTTTAGAACTCAAAGCCTTTGGTGACATGCAAATATTTTGAGAGCAGTTGTTTCCCCGTGGATATTAATGATGCTAGTTCAGTAGCTGTTAGGTGTGACAAAAAATAGCAGTTCTCTTCCATCTGAGCCAAGAGATTGTGGGTTCACAACTTCACAAGTTATAGGAGTAGAGTTAGGCCACTCGACCCATTGAGTCTACTCTACCATTCATGGCTGATCTCTGCCTCTTAATCCCATTTTCCTGCTTTTTCCCCATAACCTTTGACACCCGTTCTAATCAACAATTATTATTATTATTATTATTATTATTATTATTATTATTATTATTATTATTATTATTAATAATAATAATAATAATTAATAATCACACATACTTTATTGATCCCCTCAGGGAAATTCAGATCTCCAGTAGCCCCCAACCAACAAACCCACACATTCAAAACAAGCGCAGACAGAAAATGCATAAAATACAATGTGGAAACTAGCTGAGAGCAATACTTAAAAAGACCAACAATTAACAATTAAAAGTTAAAAAATGCAAAAACGCATCCCCCTACAGCCGAGCGGTCCGAATTATAAAATCTAATGGCTGCAGGGGTGAAGGATCTCCTGAACTGCTCCGTTCTGCAGGGCAGGGAGAGGAGCCGGTTGGTGTTCCGAGAGCTCTTTTGACTCTCCAGAATTACATGGAGGGGATGCCCAGGGTTTTTCAGGATGACCTGCACCTTGTGCCTCATATGCCTCTCAAGCACATGATATGCCTCTCAAGAATGATATAAATCAAACACTGTAAATACAGAGCACGTCATGTAGCACCTGTGGAAAGTGGGACTCTTGACCCAAAATGTCACCTATCCATGTTCTCCAGAATTACTACCTGACACGTTGAGTTACTCCAGCATTTTGAGTCTTTGTTTAGCATGCAGGTTAAATATTTATATAGACAATAGACAATATAGACAATAGACAATAGACAATAGGTGCAGGAGTAGGCAATTCGACCCTTTGAGCCAACACTGCCAATCAATGTGATCATGGCTGATCATCCACAATCAGTACCCCGTTCCTGCCTTCTCCCCTTATCCCCTGACTCCGCTATCTAAAGCCTTATCTAGCTCTCTCTTTA
Organism: Leucoraja erinaceus; assembly: GCF_028641065.1. NCBI lineage: Eukaryota > Metazoa > Chordata > Chondrichthyes > Rajiformes > Rajidae > Leucoraja > Leucoraja erinaceus. Next base: position 22,625,238 of record NC_073393.1, on the reverse strand, counting down.
AAGTATCCAGAGAACTGGCCTCCACTGCCCTTTGAGGCCGAGAATTCCACAGACTCACAATGCTCTGTGTGAAAAAGTGTTTCCTCATCTCCGTTCTAAATGGCTTACTCCTTATTCTGAAACTGTTGCCCCTGGTTCTGGACTCCCTCAACATCAGGAACATGTTGCCTGCGCCTACGGTGTCCAAACCCAGGCTGAAAAGATGAAGTACGAAGGGAAGCAGGAATATAAAGAAGGACAGTAAAAGCTTCTGTAGATATGTTAAGGGAAAAAAAGTAACAAAGTCAAATGTGGGTCCCTTGAAGGCAGGCATGGGTGAAATTATTATGGGGAACAAGGAAATGGCAGAAGAGTTGAACAGGTACTTTGGATCTGTCTTCACTAAGGAAGACACAAACAAACTCCCAGAAGCACTGGAGGACAGAGGATCTAAGGGGGTCGAGGAACTGAAATAAATTTTCATTAGGCGAGAAATAGTATTGTGTAGGCTAATGGGACTGAAGGATGATAAACCCCCTGGACCTAATGGTCTGCATCCCAGGGTCCTCAGGGAGGTGGCTCTAGAAATAGTGTACGCATTGGTGATCATTTTCCAATGTTCAATAGATTCAGGATCAGTTCCTGTGGATTGGAGGGTAGCTAATGTTATCCCACTTTTCAAGAAAGGAGCGAGAGAGAAAACGGGGAATTACAGCCCAGTTAGCCTGACTTCGGTGGTGGGAAAGATGCTGGAGTCAATTATTAAAGAGGTAATAATGGGGCATTTGGATAGCAGTAAAAGGGTTAGTCCAAGTCAGCATGGATTTATGAAAGGAAAATCATGCTTGACTCATCTTTTGGAATTTTTTGAGGATGTAACAAGTAAAATGGATGAAGGGGTGCCAGTGGATATAGTGTATTTAGACTTTCAGAAAGCCTTTGATAAGGCCCCGCACGGGAGACTGGTGACTAAAATTAGAGCGCATGGTATTGGTGGTAGGGTGTTGACGTGGATAGAAAATTGGTTGGCAGACAGGAAGCATAGAGTAGGAGTGAACGGGTCCTTTTCAGAATGGCATGCAGTGGTGAGTGGAGTGCCGCAAGGTTCGGTGTTGGGGTCGCAACTGTTTACAATCTATATTAATGATTTGAAAGAGGGAATTAGGAGCAACACTAGCAAGTTTGCGGATGACACAAAGCTGGGTGGCAGTGTGAACTGTGAAGAGGATGTTAGGAGGTTGCAGGGTGACCTGGACAAGTTGAGTGAATGGGCATATGCGTGGCAGATGCAGTATAATATAGATAAATGTGAGGGTATCCACTTTGATGGCAAAAACGAGGGGGCAGATTATTATCTCAATGGGGTTAGGTTAGGTAACGGGGAGGTACAGCGAGACCTGGGTGTCCTTGTACACCAGTCACTGAAAGGTGGCATGCAGGTACAGCAGGCAGTGAAGAAAGCTAATAGAATGTTGGCCTTCATAACAAGATGATTTCAGTATAGGAGTAGAAAGGTTCTTCTGCAGTTGTATAGGGCTCTGGTAAGACCACATCTGGAGTATTGCGTACAGTTTTGGTCTAATTTGAGGAAGGATATCCTTGTGATTGAGGCAGTCCAGTGTAGGTTCACGAGATTGATCCCTGGGATGGCGGGACTGTCATTTGAGGAAAGATTGAAAAGACTAGGCTTGTATTCATACTGAAACATAGAAACATAGTTTAGCCATTCGGATCGAGCCTGGGATCTTATTGATCCCGTACCCTGCATACCCCCTGATCCCCTTCAAATAACTCCCTCTTAAATATAGCCAATGAACTGGGACAAGCAGAGAGTTAGATGCACTCTCTGTGGAAAAAAATGATTTCCCCCCAGTGTTGTCCTGGCGGGAGTCCTGTCAACCCCAGGTAAGGATCCCCTCTCATCTTCTAAATTTAGAGAATAAACCAAAAGTCTTTCTTCATAAGAGGACATCCCAGGAATCAGTCTTGAAGCACTCCCTCTATGATGTCCTTCCTCAGATTTGGAGACCAAAACTGTAAAAACTTTGGTTCTGTACCCATTATATCAAATTATAAAAGGACTGGACAAGCTGTGAATTTGTTCCCAGTGTTGGAATTAAAAAAGGGAGGCCCTGAATTCCCTGACACAGAGGGCAGTGGAGGCCAAATCATTGGATGGATTTAAGGGAGAGTTAGATAGAGCTCTCGGGGCTAGTGGAACCAAGGGATATGCGGAGAAGGCAGGCACGGGTTAATTGATTGGGGACGATCAGCCATGATCGCAATGAATGACGGTGCTCGGTCGAAGGGCCGAATGGCCTCCTCCTGCACCTATTTTCTATGTTTCTATGTTTCTAGGTTTCTATGTTTTTAACCCTTAATAATCTTATATGTTTCAATAAGATCCCCTCCCAACCTTCTAAATTCCAGAGTATTCAAGCCCAGCTGCTCCATTCTCCATGTTTAGATTAATTTTGTTCATTGTCACGTATAGGGAGCTACAGTGAAAAGCTTTTGCTGTGTGCAAACCAGTCAATGGAAAGACTATGCATGATTACAACTGAGCCGTCCACAGTGTAGGTTTAATGAGAATAATGTTTAGTACAAGATTAAGTCCAGTCAAGTCCGATCAAAATAATGTAAATGAAAGATAATAATATAAAAATAAATCTAATGAGGTAGGTAGTAGCTCATGACCACTCTCTAGTTGTTAATAGGATGGTTCAGTTGCCTGGAATATTAGCTGCAAAAAAATCTGAGCTGGGACGGAAGTCCCTGAATCTGGAGGTGTGCATTTTCACACTTCTGTATCTCTTGCCTGATGGGAGAGAGGAGAAGAGGGGGTGGCCGGGGTGAGACTGGTCCGTGATTATGTTGGTGGTCTTGCCTGATGGGAGTATTAATGTTAACATTAGTCTGCTTCATCGAAGGCAAAATGTATATTTTTTCTTCCCCCGCTGTCCTGTGGATTAATCATAGATGCAGGGCAAAGGAAATACAAACTTCAACACTTCTTAAATAATTAATAAATGGAAGCTTTAGTCAGTGTTCAAAGACATTCATTCAGCCGAAAGTGACAGACATCCATTTTACCATATCTGTAAGGAATAATGCTTTAAATATTCATAACTCCGCAACAGCTTAATGTTCTTGTAACATGCAGGCAGTTATCAATACATATAAATGTGATTTTCTAAATAGTTCTTGTGGAGGTACCTGTGCTGATTAAGGTAACAACAGGAAAACAGCTGCACGAAAGTGGAACATAGCAAGTTACAGCATTATGCATCAAACTTGATCAGATCAAATGCTGCACAGATTAAATGGAACAAACGCGTTTTACACTATTGGTTTCTTATCCTTTCCGCAGGTGATCTTGAGGTTTAATAAAAAGATTTGCATTTCTTCCTTGCCTTTCGCACACCTCTGGACATGTACTGCAGCCAACAAAACTATTCTTTGAAGAGTAGTTACCATGGTAATGTACGAAATGCAGCATACTGTTGTAAGCACAGGAAAGTCTTACATAAAAGCAAAGTGATAATGAGGAGATAAAGAGGCTCAAGGTCATTCCTGGCCATGAAATAAATGTGCAATGTAGTTGTGTTAAATTCTACAAATATGTTTAGACTACGTTCAGCTCATAGAGGCATAGAGTCATACAATGTGTAAACAGGTCCTTCAGCCCAACTCGCCCATGCCGGCCACCACGCCCCATCTACACTAGTCCCACCTACCTGCATTTGGCCCATATTCCTCTAACCTATCCTATCCATGTACTTGTCTCAATATTTCTTAAAAGTTGCGATAATACCTGCCTCAACTACCTCATCTGGCAGTTTGTTCCATACACCCACCACCCTTTGTGTAAATAATTTACCCCTCAGGTTCCTATTAAATTAACCCCCCCACCCCCACCTCACCTTAAACCTGAATTAGGGTTCTTGACTCCCTTACCATCTCTTATCTACCTGTGCATAACCCTTATTACTCCATAATCCATATTAATCCATATCACGTCACCCATTGCTTCTCTCCAGCGATGCTGCCTGTCCCGCTGAGTTACTCTAGCTTTTGGTGTCTATCTTACTCCATTACTCCCATCAGGTTCGTGTGGTGGAAGGAACTACAGATACTGGTTAACACCAAAGATAGACACAAAATGCTGGAATAACTCGGCGGGCCGCAGCATCTATTGGGTTCCACCCCCATGATTTTGTACACCTCTAGAAGATCACCCTCCTATGCTCCTATGCTCCAAGGAATAAAGCCCTAGCTTATTCAACCTTTCCCTATAAATCAGTCTCTCCAGTCCTGGCAATATTCTGGTAAATCTTCTCTGAACCCTTTCCCTTATAACATGGTGACCTGGAGAAAAGGCTAATAATAGGTGACTTTTGAAGAAGACGCCAGTCTGAAAAAGGGTTTCAACCCGAAACATCACCTATTCCTTTTCTCCAGAAATGCTGCCGTTGGAAGAAAGGAAGATGTGGAGCCAGAGGGCCAAGGGAGAGCTGAGAAGTGGAGGAGAAAGTAAAGACTACCTGAAATTAGAGAAGTTAATGTTCATACCGCTGGGGTGCAAACTGCCAAAGCGAAACATCAGGTGCTGCTCCTCCAATTTACGGTAAATTGCAACAGCAAGAAATGCTACACTTGTCGCTTTACCTCCCCCCTTGACTCCTTTCAAGGACCCAAGCAGTCTTTCCAGGTGCGGCAGAGGTTCACCTGCACCTCTTCCAACCCCATCCGCTGCTCTAGATGTCAGTTGCTCTACATTGGTGAGACCAAGCATAGGCTTGGCGATAGTTTCGCTGAACACCTCCGCTCGGTTCGCAATAACCGACCTGATCTCCCGGTGACTCAGCACTTCAACTCCCCCACCATGGCCTGCCATGCCCTCAAGGTCATCAGTAGAGTTGCTGGCTCTCAGCATCAGAGACCCTAGTTCAATCCTGACCACGGGTGCTATGTCTGTGTCCAAGATGGCTGTCCAAGATGTCTGTGTCCAAGATGGCTGTCATAAGGGAGAGTGGGCGCTGGCGCGCTTTAGCTGCCGCTGCTCTCTCTTCACATTGTGTTTTTTTGATTTTTTTGTCTTTGGAGCGATTTCTGTCTATAATTTGTGTATTGGTGATGTCTTTATTATTTATTTTACTCCGACTATATGTTTTTTCTCTTTTGTTAATTTCTGTAAGGTGTCCTTGAGACTTTGTGCCCGCAAATAAAATTTATTATTATTATTATTATTATTATTATTATTATTATTATTATTATTATTATTATTATTATTAGTACATTTGTACTTTCTCCCTATCACCCTGTGGGGTTTTTTCAGGCGCTCCAGTTTCCCCCAAAGACATACTGGTTTGTAGGCTAAATGGCTTTGGTTAAAAAAAAAAATGTCCCCTGTGTGTAGGATAGTGCGTGATCGCTGGTCTGTGCAGACTCAATGGGTTGAAGGGTCGGTTTCCGTCCTGTACCTCTAAAGTAAAAAGTCTAATAGTCTAAATTATTAGCATTTGTTTAACAATCTCTGGGAGAAAAGGGGCATCTGCAATTTGGGCAGCTTGGTCTTATCTATTTTGGACAAAGGCATAAAGTAAATATTGATTAGGGCTCGCCACTAAAGGTGAGCATTTTTTATGTCTCCATTTGCAGTGCCTGTCACCTTGTTGTGCAGAGTCATCACCTAGATAACATTTTGTTTGCATTGTTTCCAGTTTGGCAGATTGCTATTATGTGTCAACTCATTAGCAAAAGCTATTCAGACAGGAAGCTTTGGAATGCTAAACTAGAAAGGTCACAGAAGCAATTATGTTCACTGATGCATGGACCCAACATACAGTATCATGGCAAATTATGTGGATTTTGGAACACTGCTCTATGTTCCTTTGCTGTAATTAACTCGTAGATTGGAAGGAATGAGGATCTGCAGATGCTGGTTCACAGAAAAAGAAGACACAAAGTGCTGGAGTAACCCAACGGGTCAGGCAGCATCTCTGGCGGAGTGTGGGATGAAACCAGAGCACCCAGAACAAACCCAAGCGTTAATTGGGAATATGTGCAAACTCCATACCGACAGCACCCATAGTCAGGATCGAACCCTGGCCTCTGGGGCACTGAAACAGCAACTCTACCGCTGCACCACTGCTCCGCCCACCTTTGCTTGATGACTAATCATCAGAAGTTCCTAATCAAAAACTGTTGACCCAAAATACTGACTCACTTTCCCTTCACCGTCATTTCCTAACCCACCATTTGTTCGCTGGTATGTTCTCTGTGTTTCCTATTTCAAAGAAAACAGGGATTTCAAGTTTCCAGCTGTGCCCAGAGGTTGAAGTAAATGATTAATGCTCCTTTAAATCCATTCATTGCATCAATTTGATGTATATTCTCATTTGCCTGCAAGTTACCAAACAGTGTTCTCAACCACATCGAAGCTTTGAGTTTTGTTACAGCTCAACCTATCTGCCAGCACAATTTAATTCTGCTGTTTATCATTGGAATCCGTGGAGGGAACAAGCACATGTTTTCACATTCTAGAGCTCAAACAAGACTCAAACAAGACTCAAACTGCATCAGAGACGCTGCCTTGGGTTTTATCCGCAGGGCTGGTAATGTGCTCTCATTACCTACAGGGCCGATGCAAGGGGAAAGAAAGTGGAACTGGATGGACACTTGAGGGAAAACAATTTGCATCATTCTGAAGAAAGAACAGGAGAATAAGACTGACTGGATTGCTCTGTTATAACATCACAGAACTGCTTAGCAATGAAATAGGCCCTTCAATTTATTTAGTTTAGTTTAGTTTAATTTAGAGATACAGTGTGGAAAAGGGTCTTTTGACCCTCCGAGTCCACACCCTACATCGATCTCCCATGCACTAGTTCAAAGTCTGACCCACTTTTACATTAACATAATTAACATACAAATCGCACGTGTTTGAGTATGAATGACAGGGACTACGGGATGTGGAGAAGGCAGGAGAATGGGGTTGAAAGGGAACGATAGCTCCTCCATGATTGAATGGAGGAATAGACTCGATGGGCCAAATGGCCTTATTATACTACTATATCTTGTATACATGAATTTATGAATCAAAAAAACCTGAAAACATAGGTTTATATTGAGAGGGGAAAGGTTTAGTAGGGACCTTAGGGGCAACCTTTTCACACAGAGGGTGGAGGGTATATGGAATGAGCTGCCAGATGAGTTCATTGAAGCAGATTCCATCCTCCTGGTCTCTGGTCTTCAGGGGATGAGGTGGGGCTGGACCGGCAGCCGTCCGCTCCCTGCAGGCCGCTGTCCGCCGGGTCTTGCGTCCGACATTAGAGGACGAGCACAGACTGGCTCAGCCCTCCGACTGGTGGTCGGCTCAGAGAATAATATTCCTAAAATAATGGACAATATTCCATATACAGGCATGTTCAGGGCGGTCATTTTACCACTGTCATTATTAGGCAAAGCTGGAATGACGGCTTGTTATTTTTAAAAGTATTTAAAGTTTTAAGGTACAAAAAAAGATGAGATAAAGATATGAATCGTAGCTTTCAGATGAAACTTTACACTACCTGAGCCAACTGGATGCATGTAAATAATATAGAAGTCATAAAATGGGAAAGCGGAAAATTAATCTGTTTCCATGAAAGGAGTCAAATGGCACTGGAAAATCGAAGAAGCATAAAACAATTTTGTAGAATCTCAGAATTTTGCAGCTGAGAAAGAGACCCTGTGCTGCTCTTCGAAAGAGTCGTTCAGGTGTCCAAACGTCAAATGTTCTTTTCTTAATCTTGTTACACGAAGGAGACAAAAGGAACTACAGATACTAGAATCTTGTACAAAACACAAAGTGCTGGAGGAACTCAGTGGTTCTGGCGGCATCTATAGACTTCAGACTAAAGAGATACATTGCAGAAGCAAGCCCATCAGCCTACCGAGTCCACTCCGACCAGTGATCACTCCATACACTAGAACAATCCTATACTCGAGGGACTATTTACAATTTTACCAAAGCCAATTAACCTACAAGCATACGTCTTTGTAGTGTAGGAGGAAACTGGAACACTTAGAGGAAACCCACGTGGAACGTGCAAACTCTGCACAGACAGTACCCAGGATTTAACGCTGGTCTCCGGTGCTGTAAGGCAGCAACTCTACCGCTGCGCCACTGTGCGGCCAAATTCTGCTATTCTCCAGCATCTTTCTCATTCATTAAAGTCCTTCCAGACCAAGTCTTCCAACAGAGTTCAAAAGTCTCTGATACTTGTGGGTTGTTGAACTCATGAGTATGAATAATGTGTGGGTGGGAACAGTGCACAGAGCAGAGATGTTATGTCTCAACTTTATTAAACAATGGTCAGGTCTTACCTGGAGTACTCTAGGACGGCACAGTGGCACAGCAATAGAGTTGCTAACTTTTAAAATATACCATTGATCGGAATAAAACTTGTTGCCCTTGTAGCATAGGAGAATGGTGAATAAGGTGGCGAAAAATCGTAGCGCTATCGTGTACCGTTTTTGCGCAGATTGAATAAAACACAAAACCGGAAGAGCACAAGATCAAAGTCTTAGTTATGTTTAGAGATATATAAGTGGTCATTATCACCAAGAGGGTGGATGACTTAGGTTTTGGTTTATTGTTGTTGCATGTACCACAGTACAATTTAAAGCTTGGTTTTGGATGCTATCCAATCAATCAAATGATATTATAGTATAATCAAGCTAAAGTGGGTGGGCGGCGCGACTCATATCGCAGCGGCCTCTGCAGTCCGTCTGTCTTTTTTTATTTTTTGTCTCGTTTGAATGTAGTTTATAGTGGGTTTGTCGTTGTGGCCTAGCACCGTGAGCGGCCTCCAACCGGAACAACCTCGGACTCCAGTCGCGGAGCCTGCGGATTTCGTTACCATCGCGGAGCTGGCCGAGTTCGGAGCGTGGAGAGCTGTGGTGGCGCGCTGCTGCAGCCTGACCCCAGAGATTTGAAGGCTCCAGTCGCAGGTCTGTTGGACAGTAACACCGGGAGCCCGCGGGTCCCTGGTGGGAGACCGCTTTTCGGGGCTTCCGCAACAGCGACTTCTCACGCCCGAGTTGCGGGGTTGAGGATGACCTGGAGAAGGGCCTAACATCGCCCGGCGCGGCTTTAAATGGCCGGGGGACTTGCTAGCGTCCACCGGGGGCTCCAACACCAAGACCCGGATTGTGGCTTTGTATTGTCCGGTGCGGCTTTAATGGCCGCGGGACTTATTTACCATCGCCCGCCGGCAGCTTTGACTCTGACATCGGGAGGAAAATGGGGAGTGCAGGGAAGAGATAAGACTGCCTTCCATCACAGCGAGGAGGAGATTCGCTGTGATTGATATTTGTGTGAATTGTGTTGTGTCTTGGTTCTTCTACTTGTTTGTATGACTGCAGAAACCAAATTTCGTTTGAACTTCAATGAGGTTCAAATGACAACAAATAAATTGTATCATTGTATCACCACAAAGTACAATAGGTAGAGTGAAGGGGAAGATACAGAGTGTAGAATATAGTTCTCAGCAGTTTAGCTCACAGGTTCCAGAGAAAAAGTCCAATGTCCGTAACGATGTAGACCAGCATCTCAACGGTTCAATGGTGCTTTTTACTGTCACATGTGCCAAGTCCAAACACACAGTGAAATTATTTTCCTACAAACAGTCCAGTCGAGTATTGGACGCAAAATGCCACTCATCCTTTTTCTCCAAAGACGCGGCCTGACCAGCTGAGTTACGCCAGCATTTTGTGTCTATATTCGGTATATATCAGCACCTGCAGTTCCTTTCTAGACAGAGTTCCTTATTTCTCCTTAATATGAATCGCCAGTTTCTGGGCATTCCAACTCCTGGAGAGATTTTGATGCCTAAACTTTCTTAAGATATTCTAACTTAAACTCCTAATAATAAGCGTGAGTGATCTGCTGTTTAAGCGAAAGTGCGGTGAGTTCTGACAGTGGGATTCATTGACAACAAAATAATGCATAGAAAGGGACTTTATTTTTAAACATGCATTATATATTTATGAATCTATATATAAAGATACATGGCTCAAGTACCATATGCACAGCAAGTCTGTAAATAGAATAGATTATTTAAATTATTTTATTGCAAGGTGACACATTGTTTCTCCATTCTGAAGAAAAACTGGGCATATTTGCCAGGACGCTGTGTAGTAGCCTGTGACTGTGACATGCAATATTAATATGGCAGGTGAGTTTAGCGAGAAAGTCTTTCATTGCGAAGTGTGAACCATGCATCTATTCACATCATTGTTAAGAAGGCAAACAGAATTGTTTCCAATGGGCACTATGGCATGCTTGTTAAAACTGGTAAAAAATAGATCCAAGGTGACAGAATGCCAGGAGGTAAGAAAAGAAAGTGCTGACATTTTCCTTGCACCTTCCGTAATCTCATGATGTCTCAATTGGCTTTACAAAATGAATTTGTTTTTGCATTGTTGTCACTGGTTCGGTCAAACAAACACAACAGCTAATTTGTGCACAGAGAGACTGCATAGGTTGGACTCAGTTAACGTTGGATAATCTGCTTTAGCGACACCGGTTGGTGCCCAGATCTGCAAAGGAAAATAAATTGTTCTCCACAGCGTAACACAGATTGGGAAGGGAACTGAGAGGAGGTTTTAGCTAAAATGTAATGCCAAGGGAGTCGAATGTATTACTGTTATATGTCATAGACAGAACAATGCAATTCTTACTTGCGGCAGCACAGTATATATACAACATACATATATACTACATACATACATACATACATACATACATACATACATACATACATACATACATACATACATACATACATACATACATACTTACATACATGCATACATAAACACATACATACATACATACATCCATACATCCATACATACATACATACATACATACATACATACATACATACATACATACATACATACATACATACATATCCCTGAACTCTATCTCAGCTACATTGACGACTGCATCGGTGCTACCTCCTGCAAGCATGTAGAACTCACTGACTTCATCAACTTCACGACCAATTTCCATCCTGCACTCAGATTCACTTGGACCATCTCCGACATCTCCCTACAGTTTCTGGATCTCACCATTTCCATCATAGGAGACAGACTATTGACCGACATCTACTACAAACCCACTGACTCCCATAGCTATCTAGACTACACTTCTTTACACCCAGCTTTCTGTAAAGACTCTATCCTCTGCTCCCAATTCCTCCGTCCACATCGCATCTGTGCCCAGGATGATGCTTTCCATATTAGGGCATTGGAAATCTCCAAATTCTTTCTGAAACAGGGGTTCCCCTCTGCCATTATAGATGAGGCTCTCACTAGGGTTTTCTCGATATCCGATAGCTCTGCTGTTGCTCCCCCTCCCCCCATTTGTAACAAGGACAGATCCCCATTGGCCTCATCTTCCATTATATGTTGCATACAGCATGTAATCCTCCATTATTTTTACCACCTCCAAAAACAGGATCCCACTACTGGCCACATCTTCCCAGCTCCAGCCCTTTTTGCTTTCCGTAGAGACCATCCCCTGTGCAACTGCCTGGTCAACTCGTCCCTTCCCACCCAAACCACCCCCTCCCCAGGTACTTTCCCCTGTAACCATAGGAGACGCAACACCTGTCTCTTTACCTCCCCCCTTGACTCCATTCAAGGACACTGACAGCCTTTTCAGGTAAGATAGATGTTCACTTGCACCTCCTCCAACCTCAACTACTGGATCCGCTGTTCCAGGTGTCAACTCCTGTGCATCCATGTGACCAAGCGCAGGCTCACCGATCATTTCGCTGAACACCTCAGCTCAGTCTGCCTTAACCTACCTGATCTCCCTGTTGTTCAACACTTAAACACCCCCTCCCATTCCCAATCTCACCTTTCTGTCCTGGGCCTCCTCCATTGTCAGAGTGAGGCCCAGTGCAAATTGAAGAAACAGCACCTCATATTTTGCTTGGGCAGCTTACACCCCAGCGGTATGAACATTGACTTCTCTAACTTCAGATAGCCCTTGCTTTCCATCTCTCTCCATCCCCTCACTCTTCCAAGTTCTTCCACCAATCTTACTGTCTCCGAATACATTCTATCTCTGTCCCACTCACTACCCTGACATCAGTCTGAAGAAGGGCCTTGACCCGAAACGTCACCCATTCCTTCTCTCCAGAGATGCTGCCTGTCCCGCTGAGTTACTCCAGTATTTTGTGTCTACATACATACATACATACATACAAATATACATACATACATACATACATACATGGATGCTTTCTCCCTCAATTGGGGAGGAATGTTTATGTATGCTTTCCGCCAATTTGTCTCACAAACCGATGCTTGACCAAAATCAAGCAAGACTAAGCCACAGACATATTGGTAGTGCCAGATTGGCCTACTCAAGCCTGGTCCCCAAACATTTTGGGAATTATAGTCCAGCCAGTAATGGCTGTACCCAAGAGCAGGGACCTCCTAGTGAACCCAGTTACAGGGAGCAATCATCCACTACATAAACGTATAACTTGCTGGTCTGCAGATTCTGAGGAGACCATTTCAAAGCATAGGACTGTCCGAATAAATACAACACAGTTCGGATAACGGATGTCTTGGAGTTCCTATCAACTGTACTATAACTATAAACTAAGTTATAGTGCATCTATAGTGCCAGAGGCGCACTCTCCTCCAATCTGATGCCGGAAGCAGGGCACGGGTCGATAGGAACGCACCCCTTTACAACAAAATTCATGAAGGGAATTTACAATTTAAGACCTCCAAGGCCAAGGTACACTGACACATGGGATGTGAGCATGGTACAAACCCTACTTTGACAGTGGGGACCGCCTACAACTAACCCTGAAGGTGGTATGCTGACAAAGAGTCCAGACACTGCAAAAGCTACGGTTGGACTACATGACCACCAATATGAACAACATACCATTCCTAATCAGGAACCTGATAAAACAGAGCAGGCCAGGAATGCCAGGGATGGAGATCCAGTTCTTGGCATATCCAGAGGACCAACGGTTGTGTGTGTGGTAACATACTAACACCACTCTCTGAGAGTTACGGAGAACCTCAGAGGCTCAGAACAATCGGTCCTCATCAGCCATAAAAAAATCACACCAAAAGGTGTCAACTCAAACCATCTCCAGATGGTCAAAAGAGGTAATGGCGGTAGCAGGAGTAAACATTTATATGGCTAAATCTCACTCCACCAGGGCTGCATCTATGTCAGCAGCAAGAGCTATGGATGTGCCTCTTGACGACATCCTAGTGGCTGCAGGATGGACGAATGAAATAACGGTCCACCGGTTTTATAACAAACCCATAACCGGGCTGGGGGTGTTTGCACGTATCATTTTAAGTTCTGTCCCTTAGTTTCCTTAGGTTGAGAGGGGTAACTTTAAAAAAAACCTTTTCTTTCATTTAAAGCATCAGTTTCTTTACTTAACTACGTAATGTCTGAATGCTTTAATGATTACACACATCCATGGTCAATCCATTCAGTGTGTGACGCCTGGATTCGTAACTGGCGTAAAATCACAGAGCTTTGAAATCTTCACGTAGTCACTCACATGACTCCGAAGTAACATAGTAAGATTAAATGAGAACTTACCAGTTTGAAGTTTGACCTTGATTTTATGAGGAGTTACGATGAGCGATTACGTGCTCACCGCTCCCACCCTCATACTATCAAGGTCATATGGAAGTTCTAGTTTCTTCACAATCTTCCTATTCTCAGGTCTTTTTATCTGTGATTTAGCACCTCTGCTTTGAAGATTGACGCGCACGCAGGTGGACGGCCCTTCTTCACGCAATCGCTCATCGTAACTCCTCATAAAATCAAGATCAAACTTCAAACGGGTAAGTTCTCGTTTAATCTTACTATTCTGTTCCATTCTGTTTGTAATTTGTTGTTTGTTTGTTTGTTTTTTGCACAAAGTCCGTGAGCATTGCCACTTTCAGGCCCATACGAAGCTTTTCAGAAAGGGGGGTGGCATGAGGGAGGGGGCGGGCGGGCCTGAACGGCGGATCTCAGCGGAGGGGGGTTCTGGCGAGCCTGAACGGCAGAGCTGAGCGGGGGGGTGCGTGCGGGCGTGGTGGCGAGATATTTTTATTACTCCGCATCCCCCCCCCTTCGGATGGCCATGACTTTCCATTTCACTGCACATCTCGTATGTGCATGTGACGAATAAACTTGACATGTAATAGGTTGATAGGTTTTGATAGGAAGATGTTGGACAAAGGCCTGATCTTAGAATAAAGGGGAGGTCATTTAAGACTAAGGTGAGAAAAAACCTTTACACCCAGAGAGTTGTGAATTTATGGAATTCCCTGCCACAGAGGGCAGTGGAGAACAAGTCACTGGATGGATTTAAGAGAGAGTTAGATAGAGCTCTAGGGGCTAGTGGAGACAAGGGATATGGGGAGAAGGCAGGCATGGGTTATTGATAGGGGACGATCAGCCATGATCACAATGAATGGCAATGCTGGCTTGAAGGGCCGAATGTCCTCCTCCTGCACCTATTTTCTATGTTTCTATGAAAAGACAGAAAGTGGTCAATGGCGAGCTGTCAATAACGGACACATTTTAGTTTAGTTTGATATAGTTTATTGTCACCTGTATCTAGGTACAGTGAAAAGCTTTTTTATTGCATGCAATCTAGTCAGCGAAAAGACTATATGTGATTACAATCAAGCTGTTCACAATGTACAGATACAGGATAAAGGGAATAATGTTTAGTGCAAGATAATGTCCAGTAAAATCCAATTAAAGATAGTCCAAGGATCTCCAATGAGGTAAACGGTAAGTCAGGCCCACTCTCTAGTTGGTGAAAGGATGGTCCAGTTTCCTTGATAACAGCTGGGAAGAAACTGTCCCTGAATCTGGAGGCATGTGTTTTTACACTTCTATATCATTTGCCTGATGGGAGAGTCAGAGAAGGGGTAGTGACCGGGGTGAGACTGGTCCTTGATTATGCTGGTGGCCTAGCCGAGGCAGCGTGAAGTATAGATGGAGTCAATGGAAGGAGTTTTCAGTCCGAAGAAGGGTGGCCAATCCTTTTTCCACAGAGATGCTGCCTGACTCGTTGAGTAACTCAAGCACTTTGTAGCTATCAAATGAAGGGGAGACTGGTTTGCCTGATGGTCTGGGCTTTGTCCACAATTCTCTGTAATTTCTTATGGTCCTGGGTGGAGCTGTTGCCAAACCAAAAAACTCTTGCCGAAGTTTAAGATGCTGCCTTTCATCAGCGCCTGATCATTTCAGGCTAGTCCACTCAGCACCATCGAGTAAAGGGGTTATCATTTGTTCCTCCAGCCTTGGGCTGAGTCACATGAAACGAGTGATGCTTGTGAATGAGCAAGCAGAGTGCATGAGGTGTCTATGAATAAACCACTAATTCCAGACCTGACGGGTGGTGAGATGAAATGAATAGGTATCATTTAAAGATCTTCAATTTGGCTTTCACTAATGTGTTATCACACTGTGATAATGACTACTAATGGGACATTGAATAATGTATTACCCAGGCTGATAGCTGGGTTTGAGTATTTTTAACCAACCCTATTTTTTGCTAATGATATGTAGTATATGCAGGGTTGCATTATCTTCCTGCTTCATGGAGACAGGGAACAATCCATGTCACAGTGGCATGTGTCAAATGGTAAATATAACCTGATTCAGCCGATCTTTGTCGATGCAAGCTAATTTTGAAATTCATGTTCTTCTTAGCAAATCCCTGCATGACCCTTCCTGTCCCCTATTCGAAGACTAAAACCCCCTACAAACTCACCACTCTTTCAGTCCATCAAGATGAGATTATTGTCATACACACAGGTACGGTGAGATAGAGGGACAATGAAAACCTTGCTTGCAGCAGCATCACAGGCACAAAGACTCAGACAAGCACACAATAATAAATTATACATAAACTGCACATGACATTACAAAGGAACATAGTCTACGCAGAAGACATGACATTGGTGCAAAAAACAAGTTCTTTCAGTTCTGCTCTTAAGAAAGCTCCTTAATATTTATAAACAAAGAATGCTGGTTTATACCAACGATACTGGGATAGACCAGACTCTGAAGAAGTGTCTCGACCCGAAACATCACCAATCATCTTTCTCCAGAGATGCTGCCTGAGCTGCTGAGTTGATCTAGCACTTTGCGTCTAGCTCTGAATCATTTGTATTCTCTATCTAAGTTCGCTGAACCTCAAACTAAACCTTCAGAGTCAAATGAGGAGGGACAATAAAAGACAAGAGTGCTGGAGTAACTGAACGGGTAACGCAACATCTCTGAAGAACATGGATAGGTGAGTCTGAAGAAGGATCGCAACCTAAAACTTCACCTATCCATGTCCTCCAGAGATGCTGCCTGACCCGCTATGTTATTGATTGGGTCTCAGAAAACCATTTCAACTCCCCTTGCCATTCCCACACTTGCCTTTCTATCCTGGGCCTACTCTGTTGCCAGAGCAAGGCCACACACAAATTGGAGAAACTCCACCTCATATTTTGCTTGGGTAACTTACAGTCCAACAGTACGAACATTGAATTCTCTAATTTTAAGTAACTTCTACCTGCACTCACCCCCTCTCCTCTCTCTCGCCTTCCCAGTTGTTTTACCAGTTCCACAGTTCACCACATTGTTTCTCTTGAGACCACACCTTTGCTAGCCAACAATGGACCCACCAGGCATCCTGAGATGATGGCTAGTGTTGTGCAGTGTTCAGGAGTCTGATAGTTGTCAGGAAGAAACTGTTCTTGAACATGGTGGTCACGGCTATCAGGTTCCCAATGGTAGTGGCGAGATGCGAGTGTGGCTAGGGTGGCATGTGTCTCACCTCCAGCTTAATGTTTCTACCTGTTCCCAATAGACCCTGGATCCCTTCCAGTCAGAATGAAAGACAATCACTGAACAATTCTGGCAATGATTTATCACAACAGATCTCCGGCAGTATCTTTGGAGAAAAAGGATGGGTGACTTTTCGGGTCGGGACCCTTCTTCAAACTGAAAGTAGGAAGTGGGGGGGTGAAGAGCTCGAGGCAAGAAATGACTAGGACCAATCAAAGCCAGCCAAAAATGACCTCAGGCAGGCTGAACATAAACCTGTCATTGTTTTAATAGGTCTGTTATGATGCACCATATGTGTTTTCATATCTCTTGTGCTGCTGCAAGTAAGAATGTCATTGTTCTCTTTCGGGACATATGATAATTAACCACTCTTTACTTTTGACTATAAATAAGCGAGCTTTGCTTGGTTCCAACTCTGGGGATGATTTCTATGTTAAAAGTGCTATATAAATGCAAGCTGTTGTTGCTGCAGTATTCAAACATCCAGAATAAAGATTGTTGCTTAGAAATTAATCCTTGGTCGCATGAGCTAAACCTGCTTTATAATTGCTTCAGTTCATTGTAGTCTGCCTCTGAATTTTATTACATTGAGGTGAATCTTATGAATTCTACAGGCAGAGAAAACACACTGATGCCACCGAGCTGCACATTTAGCTCCAGTAACCAAGGATTAATTTGGAGGTATCTGACTTGAACGTATCTCTCTACACACATATGGTCCAAGCTAATGCGTCTTTTCTTTGGTCTGCTTCATCATTATCCCGTGCACCAAGATACAGTGAAAAACAGTCAAATCATGCTATACATGAATGCAATCAAGCCAGACATAAGTACCACAGGTAGGGCACAGAAAAAAAATACCAGCGTGCAGAATGGAGTGTTACAGCATTATACAGCTACAGAGAAAGCGCAGGATTAAAAAATTGAACACAATTTTAGGGTGGTATGGTGGCGCGGCAGTAGAGTTGCTGCCTTACAGCGCCAGAGACCTGGGTTGATACTGACTACGGGTGCTGCATGTATAGAGTTTGTACATTCTCCCCGTGACTGCATGGGTTTTCCCCAGGTGCTCTGGTTTCCTCCCTCACTCCAAAGACTTACAGGTTTGTCAGTTAATTTGCTTAGGTAATAATAAATTAATAAATTGCCCCTAGTGTGTAGGACAGTGTTAGCGTATGGGGTGATCACTGGTCAGCACAGACTCAGTGGGCTGAAGGGCCTGTTCCACACTGTATCTCTAAACAAAACTAATACTCCAAGTGTGGTCTCACCAACTGTAACGTAACGTTCCAACATCTATACCCAATTCCCTTAAGGCCAGCATGTCAAAAACCTTTTTCACCACCCTATCTACCTTCAACTACCTTTTCAGGGGACTATGTCAAGTATCATGACATTGGCAAGAGTGTTTAATGATCACATGTAACAGGACAGAGCAGGCTCATGACACTGAGGTAGAAGGTCACCCATGGTCTCAATAAATGGCAGAGCAGATTCCAAGGGACAATGGCCTCTTCCTTCTCTTGCTTATTTTCTCGTGAATGCTAACAGCTCTGAGGAAAATCTCCTGGATTTTTTCTTGACCGGGAAAGAGTGATTCTCACAGACAGGTAATTGAATCTGTCAGGTATAAGAGACATCAGAACGAAACTCTAAAGGAAACATCAGCTCCATTGGAAGTGAAGCCTGCTCCATTTTTCTCTGCACCGTGTCTATCAAACCCAGCTGTAACAAGCTGTCACAGTTTAGAAAGTGGTAAATTGAGCAATGGGAATGATTCAGTAACTGACCTGTCAACATATCAGTTGGACTTGCCCAGTGTCACCTCAAATGGCAGAAACCAATTATATTTAGTTTAGTTAGGGTTAGAGATGCAGCACTCAAACAGGCCCTTCAGCCCACCGAGGCCATGCTAATCATGATCACACATATACTAGTTCTATCCTAGGCATTTGGGACAATTTACAGAAGTGAATTAACCCACAAACCTCCATGTCTTTGGAATGTGGGAAGAAACCGGAGCACCCGGAGAAAACCCATGCATTCACAGAGAGGACGTGCAAACTCCATACAGTCAGTATCGTACCTGGATCTCTGGCTCTGCGAGGGAGCAACGCTACCGCTGCGCCACCATGCCACCATATTATGAGGGTTTTTATTTATGCTGTGCATGTTGAAATATTCGACCTCTGGAGTACAGAAACGGCTAACCCCTGGAGGTTTAGATGAGAATAACCTTTGAGCTGTTGTTGTGTGTCTGATCCAGGTTTCTGAGAGAGATTAAGAGGATAAAAGCTTGGGATCTGTTGCTGCCGACTGCAGTCTAAACCCGTCGACCACGGTCTCCGCCCTTGAACTAAGTGCTGAAGGAACTTAAGAAAGATCAGGAAACAAAACCTATCCATTTCCTCCACAGATGATGCCTGACCCGTTGAGTTCCTCCAGCACTTTGTTTCATGCTCAGTTCTGAAGAAGAGTTTTACATCTGCAACACTAACCCTGTTTCTCTCTCCAAAGATGCTGTTGAACCTGCTGAGCTTTAACAACGGTTTCTGGTTTTATTTCAGATTTCTAACAAACGCAGATTTTTTTTTCAGTTTTCACAAACAGCAGCCAAAGGTTGACAAAAATAAATCTTGAGTTCCTGTTGATCAGGGAAACTAAACCATTACCCTACGTAAGAAACAGTGAACCCAGCGAAAAGTTGCAAGCACAAAGAGGTAACTTAATTGAACCTTGAACAGAGCATGCCTCAAGGAACCAAATACTGAGACATCAATATCAAATGCTCAAACATTTTCTTCCAACAATACAAGAGCCCACTTTGCCTTGATGTGTCTATGGTGCATCTAGACTCTGATATGCACTTACAAAGACTACATACAATGTCAACATGAAACATTACACAGAACTTAGAACAGTACGGGGGCAGACACAAAATGCTGGCCTAACTCTGCAGGTCAGGCAGTGTCTCGGGAGAAAAAGGATGAGTGACGTTTCGGGTCGGGAACATTCTACCTTTCTTTACAGCTAATGTGCTCTAATCCAGGCATCATTCTGGTAAACATCTTCTGCACCCTTTCTGAACCCTCAACATCTTTCTAGTGATATCCATCCAACATTCCCTAACTTTGCTTCTTGCTCCATAGATGCTGTATAAACCTGCTGGGCATTTTCATTAATTTTCTGCTTTAATTTCAGAAAACTATAGGTGATACAATGGCGCAGTAGGAGAGCTGTTGCCTCACAGAGACCTAGGTTTGATCTTGATTATGGGTGCTGTCTGTGGGGATGGAGTCTGTATGGAGTTTGTGTGGACTTTGTACTCGCTTGAGTTTTCTCCCTGTGCTCCGGTTTCCACCCACATCCCAAAAACATGTGGGTTCGTAGTTTAATTGGCCTCTGCAGCTGGTGTGTAGGGAGTGGATGAGAAAGTGGGATAACATAGAACTAGTGTGAACGGGTGAACGATGAGTAGCATGGACTCAATGGGCTGAAGGGCCTGTTTCAACATTTCATCTCCAAACTAAACTAAACTAAACTGCAATTTCCTCCATTTGCATTTATTTTGAACTTTTCGTGACTTGTGAGTGTGATCCAAAGATCTTGCAAGTGACATAGTTACTTTTGCACGATGGGTCATAAATTCTTAAGTCATAGGAGCAGAGACATTCGGCCCATCAAGTCTACTCCTCCGTTCAATCATGGCTGATATATCATTCCCTCTCAACACCATTCTCCTGCCATCTCCCCATAACCCCTGACACCCGTACTAATCAAGAATCTGTCAATCGCCTCTTTAAAAATACACAATGAACTTCTGTAATGTAAGATTATTGCACAATACCCTTCTGTAGTCACCATTGTGGAATTGTGCGGATTATCTTTAGTTTTAATGATGTTCCTTGATGTATGAAGATCGGCTCAGGATAGTTGAAGACACCCGAGTCAATTGGTCCGCTGAGCCACAGTTGACTCCCACAAAGACCACCAGCATATTCAAGGACGAGTCGCAACTTGGCCTCCTCCTCTTCTCCCCTCTCCCATCGGGCAAGAGGTCCAGAAGTGTGAATGTACACACCTCCAGATTCAGGGACAGTTTCTTCCCAGCTGTTATCAGGCAACTGAACCATCCTACCAAAAACAGTCCTGAACTATTATCTACCTCATTAGAGACCCTAGGACTATCTTTGATCGGATTTTACAGGACTTTATGCTGCACTAAATGTTATTTATCTTATTCTCTTCATCATGTATCTGTGCGCTGTGGACAGCTCGATTGTAATCATGTTTGTAATCTTTCCTTTGATTGGTTAGTATGCAACAAAGCTTTTTGCTGTACCTCGGCACATGTGACCATAAACTAAACTAAACTCAACAGATATGTGGAGTGTTAATATTTCAGTTCGCTGGCCATTCACTGGGTCTCAGCTTAATGCTGAGAGCTACAGTAGAAAATATCCACTGATGAATCGATGAGAAGATCGCCGTGACAACAAAAACAAATCCAAATAAAGAATAGATCTGACTCTTATTTGGGGCTTTATGAACAGTAATCCATTCACTGGGCATTGATTTTGCTGAGATTAAGACTGTCTGAAAACAGCGTTACATTTAAGCAATTTTTGATTGCAGTATTTTTTTTTTATATGCATTGAGTTTTATCCCTGTTGGATATTGATTGGATCTTCCATTCCGTTGTTAGTTTTATTTTGTTGCAGAC
This sequence comes from Leucoraja erinaceus, assembly GCF_028641065.1. Classification (NCBI taxonomy): domain Eukaryota; kingdom Metazoa; phylum Chordata; class Chondrichthyes; order Rajiformes; family Rajidae; genus Leucoraja; species Leucoraja erinaceus. The sequence continues at coordinate 22,603,645 of NC_073393.1, read as the reverse complement.
AATCTGGGCTGATTACATTTTGAAATTGTGAGGATAAGCTTTAGCTTCCCAATGGATGCATCGGACCAGGTTAGATCAATAGCACAAAGTTGTCACAAAATATCCGTGATAGGTTCTTGCATCTTCCTGAATCAAAACATATTGTGGAGAATACTTGAACTTCGTGGAGAAAGAAACTGCACCTACCTCCTACACCCATGCAGACCTCATTGACTGCATTAACTTCACAACCAATTTCCATCCTGCACTCAAATTCACCTGGACCATCTCCAACACCTCCGTCCCCTTTTTTGATCTCACAATCCCCATCACAGGAGATAGATTATCGACTGACATTTATTATAAACCTACTGACTCCCACAACTATTTAGACTAAACTTGTTCCCACCCTGCCTTCTGCAAAGACTCTATCCCATTTCCTCCATCTATGTCGCATATGCACCCAAGATGAGGTGTTCCATACCAGGACATGCGAGATGTCCTCATTCTTTAGGGAACAGGGGTTCCCCTCTTCTATCATAGATGAGGCCCGAAACTAGGGTCTGCTCGATACCCCACAACCCCACTCTTGCTCACCCTCCCCCCCTAGTCCTCACCTTTCACCCCATCAGCCATCGCATATAAAAGATAATCCACTAACATTTTCGCCACCTACAACGGGATCCCACCATGTCACATCTTCCCATCTCCACTTCAATGTGGGCAAGTTGGGCCGAAGGGCCTATTTCTACACTGTGCTACTCTATGACTCTCTGTAACATAATAAACAAAAATATAATCATATATTAAAACCTCCAATATTAGTGCAAAAAAGCCCCAGGTTTATTAGTGCAGAGGATAGATCATAGTTCTTGATTAGTAGGGTGTCATAAGTTACCGGAGAGAGGTTAGGAGAATGGGGTTGAGAGGGAAAGATGGATCATCTGTGAATGAATGGCAGAGGGGACTAGATGGGCTGTATTACCTAATTCTGCTTCTATAATTTATGATTTTAAGATCTTCATAATTTACTTGTTTTTTTGTGGTGTTCAAGAACTTGGTGGTTGTTGGGGACAAAGCTGGTCTTGAACTTGGTAGTAATGATTCTCAGACTCCAACTCCTTCTTCCCGATGGGAGGAGTGAAATGTGAGTGTGGCCAGGATGTTGACAACAATGGAAGGACAATAATATATTTCTAAGTCAGGGTGGACAGAACCTGCAGAAGGTGGTTTGCAGAGTCAAAGAGTCATAGTCTTGGTCATAGTCATAGTCATAGTCATAATGGAAACAAGCCCTTTGTCCCAATTTGCTCATGATGACCAAGATGCCCCATCTACATTAGTCCCACTAGCCACATTTGACCCATATCCCTATAAACTTTTCTCGTCCATGTACCTGTCCAAATACCTTTTAAATGTTGTTATAATATCGTTACCGAAACGTCACCTATCCATGTTCCCAGAGATGCTGCCTGACCCTTTGAGTTACTCCAGCACATTGTGTCTTCTTTTGTAAACCAGCATCTGTAGTTTGTTGTTTCTTCAAATTACTCCAGCATTATGCAAGATTCCAGCATCTGCAGTTCCTTGTGGCTTCATGTGCCTTGGTTGGCCTGTCCACAACCAGAAATCACAGAATGGAGACTGAAAAAAGGGGGACATTCTTCATTTGGAGAGTAGTAAATGTTTGGAAAGAGGCCGTGGAGACTCAATTGTCAAGTATTTTTAAGACAGGGATGGTCATTTTTGAGTAGTAATGAAATCGAGGGATTATGGGGTAGTATGTAGAAAGGAACTGCAGATGGTGGTTTTTAACTGAAGATAAGACACAAAGTGCTGGAGTAACTCCGTGGGTCAGGCTGCATCTCTGGAGAAAAAGGAGGGTGACGTTTTGGGTCAGGACCATTCTAAAAGAAGGGTTCCGACCCTAAACAATACCCTTCCTTTTTCTCCCGAGATGCTGCCTGACCCGATGAGTTACTTCAGCACTTTATGTCTATCTTCGATATGGGGCTGGTGTTGGAAGGTGGTGGTGAGGTAAAAGGTCAATCTTGATCCTAATGAATGGTGAAAGAGAATGACCGTGTTTTCTTCTGTTCCTTATTTTTTTTTTCTCTCCCGGAATTGTAGCCAGTATCAATCAATTTCACTTAGATAAAGATATTATCTGGTCATGTTGCGACAACTGATTGTGGAAGGTTGTAGTTCACAATGTAGCTAAGTCTCCTCCATGTTAGAACATTTCGAATGCCTTTGGGAGATCTCTTTTCTTTTCCATTTTCACTTTAAATGTGTCAGATATAAGAATTGCGAAAGGAACGAGGTTCCAAAGGAAAGCTTGAGATAGGTACAGTTGCAATGTTTAAATTACACTTGGATTGGTTTGTAGACCGTAAAGGTATTGGTATTGGTTTATTATGACTGATGCACGTTCTCCCTGTGACCGCATGGGTTTACTCCCACATTCCAAAGACGTGCAGATTTGTAGGCTACTTGGCACCTGTAAATTGTCCTTATTGCATGGGATAGTACTAGTGGTAGGCACGGAGGGGGAAGTGGGCCTAAGTGTTTGTTTATATGCTGTATCACTAAACTAGACTAAACCTATCTGATTCCATTCTTTCATCTAAACCATACTGGTCCATATCTGATTCCTTGTTTGGCTCCTGAGAGCTTTTAAGTCTCTCCTTAGCTCTGGAGTAATGAAGGATAAACAATAAATGCTGGCACGGCCTGGAACCTCCACTTCCTGTGAACAAATAAATTGAATTATTATATTCTTCTGCAATCATATCAAATCTCTTTATTCTGTTTGGTTATTTCCCCAGTGATAGCTTGCTTGATATATCCAACAGTAATCAATCAAATCAGGTGTAAAACCATTCTAAGAATGAGAACGATCAATACTTGTTTAAGTGGAAGCACGGCAGTGTTGATATTGTATTGAACAGGCAACGTTCAACATGAGGAACACAAATTATCTGCTATTGTAAAATGAGATTAGGGGAATGACAGAGATTGCTGTCAGGAATCAAAGGAACATGACGAGAATGCACCAGCTTTCCAAGTCGGAGGTGTGCAAATAAATAATTTTTAAAAGACAATAAAAGATCCGACCAAAAATCAAGATAGGTGCGATGAAGTTCACAGAGCATTGTCAGTTCCATATCTTTATGAAGGAGCTGGATCACTGTGTACATAGGATGAGAAATCCGGGTTGGAGAATTGTTGACAGAACTCTCTGATCCTTCTCAAAAATAGAGAGATAAAAGGTACAATTAATACAGAGTAAATGAGGAGGCTCAAGCGACATGTGTCGTGAAGAAGGTCAGTGTTTTATTTCCCATACTAGCATGGCCCTTGGTGAAGACACAAGCAGACGCTAGAATCTTGAGTAAAATTTTAGACTTTAGACTTTAGAGATACAGCGGGGAAACACCACCGAGTCCATGCCGACCAGCAATCACATCATAAACTAGCACTATCCGACACTAGTCCCCCTGGTAGGTCGGTGGGGCGCTACGTGATGGCAGCCATGCCAGCAACATGTTCGTTATTTGTACTTTTTTTGTTTATTTGGTGTGTCTAGTGTTAATTTGGGGATCTCTCGGTGTGTCTTATGTAGGGGGTGGTGGGGAGGGGAAAGGGGAACTGTGTCCGGTCGCCTCCTCGACGGAGAGGCGACTTTTTCCATGTTGCCTCCCTCGCGGTCTAACACCATGGATTGGAGCTGCCTTTCCCGGAGTTGGGACCGGAGCATTGGAAGCAAGCGCAGAGTGGACTTTCCATCGCGGAGCGGACGAACCCTTGCCTGGGGTTGCCATAGAAGATTGCTCCGATCGCTGGCCTGGTGTTGGTGACATCATGGGACTGTGGTCTGCGGAGCTTCTAGCTGCGGGCGTGGAGTGACTTACCATCCGGCGCCTGGGATCCTTCGCCGGGGATTGCCAGACAAGAGCTCCGACCGCCGGCCCGCGGCCTATAACATCCTGAAGCCGCAGTCTGCGGAGCTTCTAGTCATGGACGGGGCGTGCACTTACCATCCAGAGCCTGGGATCCATCACCGAAGAAGAGCTCGGAACGCCGGCCTGCGGCCTATAATATCCTGAAGCTGCGGACTCCGGTAGGAAAATGCAGATTTGGGACCTCCAAGGAGTGTGTTCCACCGTCCCGACATCAGAGTTTAGATCATCCCGACGAGATGGCCAGTACATCAAGCCATCTGTAGCGGCGACCGCGGAGAGTCTAGGGCCCCGACCACGGGTGAACAAAGGAGAAGGACTGGCTGAACTGTATTGCCTTCCATGATAGTGAGGAATGCTGTGGTGGATGTTTGCGTTAAATTCTATTGTGTATGTTGTGTTCTTTTTAAGTGTATCACTGCTGACAAATCCATTTTGCTGCACCTTCGTGTGCGTGACGAATAAAATTGACTTTGACTTTGACATTAGGGATAATTTACAATTTAACAGAAGTCAATTAACCTACAAAACTATACATTTTTGGAGTGTGGGTGGAAAGAGCATCCGGAAGAAAGCCAGCGGCCGCAGGGAGAACGAGCAAACTCATACACACCAGTAGGCAGGATTGATTCCGGGTCTCTGATGCTTAAGGCAGCAATTCCACTGCTGCACCACTGTGCCAACGCAAAACAGGAAGTCAGCGGGTCGGTCAGCATCTGTGGAGAACATGGATAGGTGACGTTTCAGGTCAAGACCCTTCTTCAGACTGCTGCTCGTTGCATTTGGCCATTGCACAGAGCGACAGTAGAAGGAGCTAACTGCATCCCTCTGGGCAAGGGCCAACCCCTACTGCATTGATCCAGTGCCACCAGGACATAGTGTTATCAGGCATCTGAGTCATCCTACCAACAACTAGAGAGTGGACCTGAGCCACTATCTACCTTAGTAGATACCCTTGGACTATCCTTGATCAGACTTTACTGGATTTTATCTTACACTAAGCTTTATTCATGTTATTCCCTTTACACTGTATCTGTACACTGTGGGTGGCTTGATTGGAATCATGTATTGTTTTTACGCTGACTGGATAGAACGCAACAAAAAGCTTTTCATTGTACCTTGGTACACTTGACAAAAAACTAAACTAAACTAAACTAAACTAAACTAAACTAAAAACTAAACTAAACTAAAAACTAAACTGGGGCCTTAAAGTAAGGAATATAAGAAATTGCATATCTTCTTGAGCCAAGAGCAGACTTTTCAGTGACTTGGAAAGTGCAAGATGCTACTGGAACATGGCGACTCTCTGCATGCTGTTCCAGAAGAGGGTCTATTATACTCATGTATAGTATGATTTGATGGATAGCAGGCCGAACTAGATTTTCACAGTAACTCTGCAAACAAGACAATAAATAAACAATTTAACCATTAAGGGGACTTCATAGTATGCCAGGCGTCACCATCTCTTTGTGTAACTGTATCAATGCAGGCCCACCACCAATTTTCCGGCATCTGATTCTCTAGCATCCTTTAATCCAGTCAAAATTATGAGAGAGCGCGCTTGAAATCCCCCCCCCCCCCCCCCCCCCCCCCCCCCCCCCCCCGAGAGTCCCCCTAAAAATGTGGCACTTAGTCTGGGTGAGGCGGCCGAACTCGGCCCATCGGGACTTCCGTCTCTATCGATGGGACAAATTTTCTCCCTGTGGCTGGGCCTCTGGAACATCAGTCCAGTTGGAACAGGCAGATCCATTCCCATAGCTGACTTCCGCGACTGACTTTGCGGGCTGGTATCTCGGCTCCCAAGGCTGTGACCGTTGTTCCATCGGCAAAACTGATAATACGGCAAGTCTCTGGAACCAAGGGTGCCAGAAAATCAGTGATGCACCTATACTTAGCGATTTCTGAAATTCAACTCCCCTGCAATAAACACCAATATACCATTAGCCTTCTTAACCGCTTGCTCCACCTGTCTGTTAGACCTTTATTGTGATTTATGGTGCAGCAATTTATAGTACCAATGCACAAATTCCTTGTTTGCAAATAGTTCAACAAAAATCGTACTATAAGTGGAAACAACTATACTTAAATACAAGAGAGAAAGAATAGAGAAACAAGGAACTGCAGATGTTGGGTTACACAAAAGGACACAGAGTGCTGGAGTTACTCAGTGGGTCAGGCAGCTTCTCTGAAGAATATGGATAGGTGACGTTTCGGATCGAGACCCTCCTTCAGACAGGGAGTCAGGGGAGAGTTAAGCTAGAGGTATGAAAAATTACCAAGAACAAATGAATGAAAGGTATGAAAAGAACAAATCAAGGCCAGCAAGGATGATCAAAGAAAGGCTGTGTCCACAATGGTCCATTGTTGGCTTTGGAAAAGGTGGTAACGAGTGAAACAAACAGTGAAACTAAGCAGGAGGTACACAAAAATGCTAGAGAAACTCAGCGGGTGCAGCAGCATCTATGGAGCGAAGGAGATAGGTAACGTTTTGGGCCGAAACCCTTCTTCAAACTAAGCAGGATGGCAGTGAAATTAATAGGACGATTAGGGAGAGGGCGGGTCAGAGAGAGGGGGAATGCCAGGGTTCCTTGTGTTGATGGAATCTCCAGAGATGCTGCTTGACCCGCCGTTACTCCTTCACTTTGTGTTCTAAGAGTGAAAGAATAGTAGATTTTTCTGAGGCAGTGCACAAGAGTCGCCATGTTTCCGGCGCCATCTTCTATCATAGAGTCAGAGTGATACAGGTTGAAACAGGCCCTTCAGACCAACTTGCCCACATCGGCCAACATGTCCCAGCAACACTAGTCCCACCTGCCTGCATTTGGTCCATATTCCTCCAAACCTGTCCTATCCATGTACCTGTCTAACTGTTTCTTAAAAGTTGGCACTGTCCCTGCCTCAACTACCTCCTCTGGCAGCTTGTTCTATACGCCCACCTCAGATTCCTATTGAAGCTTTTCCCCTTCACCTTAAACCTACATCCTCTAGTCCTCGATTCACCTACTCTGGGCTAGACTCTGAGCAATCCACTTGATCTATTCCTCTCATGATTTTATCCATCAAGTTAAATATTGGAGTCTTAACAGCCCCAAAGGCCCGTTGTTCTGGCAGCAACTCTGGGTTGGAGGTACAGGGTCGGCCCTGCCACACGATGTTGTCGATGCTCTTGCCCCTCTGCTTCCTACCGCTGCATGTCCAAGAATACCCGTTTTCATCCTCATTTCACTCATTTGCAATTTTCTCTTGACTGCGATAATAAGGAGGAAAGGTGATGTGATGTCACAACAGGAATTGTATTTTGAAGTTCTGTTGAAATTTTTAAGATTCTATTGAATGTTCAGAGATGAAAACGTTTTTCAATCGCAGTTGAAGAGGCTGGTAATTAACAGTCTTTGTTCCATTCAAAGAGGTTACAGAGGACCAAAGAGCTCTGACAACAAAGGAGGCGTTGGAGTCATCATTCATTTGTTGAACTCTTTATTGCAAAGCAAGCGAATATTTCTTTATATTTGTACTCTGCAATTTCTCCGCATAACCTTGTTCGAAGGCTGTGCTGCCTCAAAAAGACACCCAGCATCATCAGAGACCCACACCACCCTCACCACTTACTCGTTACCCCTCAGGTTCCTATTAAATCTTTGGTAGACAAAGGTGCTGGAGAAACTCAGAGGGTGCAGCAGCATCTTCCCTCGCTCCTTAGATGCTGCTGCACCCGCTGAGTTTCTCCAGCACCTTTGTCTACCTTCAATTTTCCAGCATCTGCAGTTCCTTCTTAAACACCTATTAAATCTTTCCCTCCTCACCTTAAAGCTACGTCCTCTGGTTCTCGATTCCCCTACTCTGAGCAAGAGTGTGTGTTTATCCAACCTATTCCTCTCATGATTTTGTACACCTCTATAAGATCACCCCTCATCTCTCTTTACTCCAAGGAATAGTCCTAGCCTGCTCAACCTCTTCCTATTGCCCAGGCCCCAGAGTCCTGGCAACATCGTCGTAAATCTTCTCTGTACCCTTTTCAACTTGACAACATCTTTCCTATAGCATGGTGCCCAAAATTGAACACTATACTCTAAATGTGGCTTGACCAACGTCTTATATAACTTGCAACTTGACCTCCCAACTTTTGTTCAATTCTTTTCTATTCTTTTCTACTCTATACAATATTCTGTTGGGCATCTCTATGACTATACTATATATTGAAGGGCAGTTGGAGGAAAACTGGGGAAGAGTTGATAGGCATGTGAGAGAGAACAGGTTAGAGGGACACCAAAGAGATTGATGGCTTTTCTTTGAGAATCAGCACGGATTCGACGAGCTGAATGTCCTCCTGCTAAATCGCAAGAAAATAAGAAGTGTACAAACATCAAGAGCTATCCTTGTGTGTCAAGATAATGAAACAAGACAACTACCCTACCTATTTTTGTATTATGTATCCTCTCTCCATTAGAATTACAACTTGTATGATATATTTAGGCTGATTGTCATCTTTCAAAACACAACAAAATCTTCATCTATTTTTAATGTCTTTGTAAGTCATTCTGCAAATCATTTAAAGTTATCTTTGCTCCAATAGGCATTGAGTTAGCGTCCATAAGTATCCCCTGGATATTGCCAGTATAAAACGGAACCAAAGTGGCTGCATCAAACTTTCTACTTGTGATTGGAGTGAAGTAGGAATCAGATAACGTCTGCGTGGATTCTGCTCCTGCTCCTTCAGAGGATAACGTTTAGGTTTATTATTGTCACCTTTACCGAGGTACAACAAAAAATGAAAATCCTATCTCAGCACCGATTTACTATGGACGTTGTGTAAGATTGCTCTGTGTATTTCGGTTTGCACTATTATGATCGTGTATCCTAATGTTAGGATGTGCGGATGTAACCCAGGCCATCACACAAATCAACCTCCCTTCCATTGACTCCATGTACACCACACTGCCTCGGCAAGACCACCGGCATAATCAAGGACCAGTCTCACCCCGTCACTCAAACTTCCTCCCTCTCCCATTAGGCAAGGTACAGAAGTACAGAAATTTGAAAATACATGGCTCCAGAATCAGCAACAGTTACTTCCCAACTTGACCATCCCCTCACCAACTAGCGAGTGGTCCTGACTTCCCATCTACCTCATTGGAGACCTTTGAACTATATTTAACTGGACTTATGGATGGCTTAATTGTAATCATGTACAGTCTTGTCGCTGACTGGTTAGCACGCAACAAAAAACCTTTTCACTGTACCTCAGTACACGTGATAACAATAAAATGAAACTAAATTAATATTATCAATTATTTATTGTATCATTGTTTACTGTATATTTATTTTGTTGCAATGGCTCTGTGGATCTGCAGCAAGTAAGAATATAATTGTTCCAGTATTGGTGCACTTAACAATTATACACTCTCGACTCATTCCGCTGCAGTCTGAGATGAGAATAGGTTTCGGTAAATTCCTTCCCAATATATCAATTCTGTGAAAATGGGGAAGATTCCAGAGCTGACCAGAGGCACAACTCTAATCACAGTTAGACTTACTGGTCTTCATCGATATCCTTTGCTTGCCATTATTTTACCAATTTACTGTTACTCTTCCTTGGTATATAAGAGACCGTGTAATCAATTACTGCTCAAAGGCAAGTGATATAGAACCTCCACGGAGCCACCAGCAGGGGCGGCACAGTGGCGCAGCGGTAGAGTTGACGCCTTACAGAGACCCAGGTTCAATCCTGACTATGGGTGCTGTCCATACGGAGTTTGTACATTCTCCCAGTGACCCCCTGGGTTTTCCCTGGGTGCTCCGGTTTCCTCTCACATTCCAAAGACATGCATGTTTGTAGGTTAATTGGCTTGGTATCATTGTAAATTGTCCCGAGTGTGTGTAGTATAACGTTAAGGGCCAGTCCCACTTGGGCGTCATTTGCGCATAATTTACGCGACAATATTTATGTGTTGCACGTGATGCGCGCACGGTGAGCATTACGCGCGCATGGTGTGTGGTGACATAGGCAGTGACGCACGGTCGCGAGCGGCACCCCAGGATTTTGGGATGTACTAAATCTTTGCGCGCCATCCGCGTGATGCACAATGACGCCTAAGTGGGACAGGCCCTTTAGTGTGCGGGAATCGCTGGTGTGCAATCAGGGGACCGAAGGAAAGGGCCTGTTTTCACGCTGTTTCTCTAAACTAAACTAAACCTGCCCTTTCTGACTGATCCCCTGGGCGATTCCCCGATAGTGATTAACTAAAATTCCCTCCTCAAAAATCCATGTTATCTTAAAACTATTACCATCATTCTCATTAAAATCCCCGGGTGACTTTGTTTGTAAACGACTGTCGTATTTTGTCAGCCATGGTTGTAAAACTAACAGCCTCATAATTCCCTAGTTAGTATTTCTGACCTTTTTGTAAAAAATAAGGAACAACATTAGTTCATTTCCCACCATCTGGTGTGATCTCTCTGTTTAATGAGCCATGAAGACTTTCAATTACAACTACATTTCCTTACCCCTTCACTTCTATTGAGGAACAGCTTCTACAATAATACCATCACATTGCTGAACTCGGAGTCCCGCCGATAGATTTCTCCAGTCTCTCCGTCCACATTGTTTGATTATTCTGTATTTTTATTTCTATATTGCACTATTACTACGGACTGGTGCTAAACTGCATTTCGTTGTACCCATACTTGTATTTGTGCAATGACATTAAAGTTGAATTGAATTGAATTGAATTGAATTGAATTGAATTGAATTGAATTGAATTGAATTGAAAAAAAATTAATCTTTTATCCAGCTGTTTATCATGAGTATGCAGGCATTATTTTTGTTTTGGTAAAAACTTTACTTATTTAATTCTTCTTGTCTGGTCATTGCAGTGACGATTTCATGAGGACATTAAAGAGCATTCTTTCCTCTTGGTTTAGCTTAGAGATACAGCATGGAAATAGGCCCTTCGGCCCACCATGTCTGTGCCAACTGATGATCACTTGTAAACGAGTTCCATGTTATCCCATTTTTGCACCCTACACACTAGGGGACATTTACAGAAGCCAATTATCCTACAAACCCGCACGTCTTTGTAATGTGGGAGGAAACTGGAGCATCCGGAGAAAATCCATTTGGTCATTGGGAGAACGTGGAAACTCCACACAAAAAACACCAAAAGTCATGATCGAACCCGGGTCTCTGGTGCTGTGAGACAACACTGTGCCATTATGGGAAAAGAATTGATGAAGATGATTAGCAAAAATACAGATGTGAGGAAAAGCTTAGACAAAATGAAGAAACAAAGAACTACAGATGCTGGTTTATACCAATGATAGGCACAAAGTGTTGGACTAAATCAGTGGGTCAGGCAGCATCTTAGGAGAAAAAGGACGGGTGACGTTGTGGGTCGGGATCCTTGCTCAGACATAAAGTAGGGGTTGGGGGTTGGGGGGGGAGATGAAGAGCTGAAGGTGAGAAAAGACCAGGACCAATCAGCCATCACTGACTTCAGGCAGCGCGGTGTCTGGTAGGTCCATTTTTAGGCAGGGAAGGTGTGATCTCAAGAGTCAAATGATGTGAAGAACTGTGGAACTGGTAAATACTATTCAGGTAAAGGAAGGGGAGGGAGGGGGTGTGCGAAGGAAAGGGAGTATGAAATGAAGTTACTTAAAATTTAGCGAATTCAATGTTCATATCGCTGGGTTATAAGCTACCCAAGCAAAATATGAGGTGCAGTTCCTCCAATTTGTGTGTGCCTCACTCCGGCAGTGAAGGAGGACAAGGACCAAAAGGTCAGTATGGGAATGGGAAGAGGAGCTGAAATAGTTGGCAACCGGGAGGTCCCATAGGAATCCCATCTAGGCCGACCGTAGGTGTACAGCGAAACAGTCGCCGAGTCTACCTTTGGTCTCACCGATGCAGTAGATGAGGTTAGAGGAGGCACATGGAGGTACATGTGAACCTCTGTCTAACCTGAAAGGACTGTCAGGGTGGAGTTGAGGGAGAAGGTACAAGGACAGTTGTTGCATGTCCTATGGTTGCAGGGGAAGGTCCCTGGGGAGGAGAACTCTGTCCTTGTTGTATCTGGCGGGAGGGGGAGCGATAGCAGAACTACAAAACACAGAGGAGATATGTGTGAGGGCAGTGGCATAGCGTGGGGGGGGCCAGTGGGGCGGTTGCCCCGGGAGCTAAATTTTTAGGGGCGCAAAAAAATTGTTGAATAAATTTTAAAAATAAAATTAAGAGGCCCGGGGAGCCGTTGGAGCGAGGAGGGGTTACCTGGAGCTGTGAGTATAAAAACAGCGCAGGCCAGGCCGCCACTGCCACCGCCCCAGCTCCGAGATCTGGTCGCCGCTGCCGCTGTCCCAGCCGCCGCTGCCTCTGCCCCCCTCCCCCGGCGCCCCCCCCCCCCAGTAATGAGGAGGCGCAAAACTTTAAACTGCCCCGGGCGCTCAAAACCCACCCTACGCCACTGTGTGAGGGACTCATCTATGACAGAAGGGGGGAAACCACATTCCCTGAAGAATGGAGACATCTTGGATGTCTTAGTATGGAACACCTCGTCCATGCAGTAGTCAGGATCTAACCCGGGTCTCTAGTGCTGTAAGTGCCACCGTCCCACAGTGCCACCACAACTTTGAGATGAAAGGGTGAGAATCTCTTTGAAAGGGTGAGAATCTCTTTTTGAACCAAACTTGAGAACTAAACCATTCAGTTTTGTGAGGCAGAGAGTTCAAACATTAACAAAGCCTTCAGCAAGAGCAGATTATATTCAGACCTGTGGCAAGGTTTACACCCACTCCATTTTGGTTCCATCAAACCTGTGAGGGATTTAATTAGTAGGCCAGCTTTCTGATGAAAATGAATATTTTTCATTTACCAGGATTTTCTCTGTGGCTGCTGTGTTAAGACAGTTATGAGGCATATTGCTGCTTTCTGAACAACAATGACATGAATCTGAATGATATTTAATGATGCCTGCGATGGTAGGGGGGAGTAGTGGCATAATAATTAAGTTAAAAGCAAGGATTCCAGAAGCTTTTGCTCTAATGACTCGGAGATACAAGTTCAAACCCAATGGAGATACTTGGGGAATTTAAATGCAGTTAATTAAATAGATCAGGAGCCAAAAATCTAAGGGCGGCACAGAGGCGCAGATGGTAGCTTCGCACCATCAGAGACCTATGTTCGATCCTGACCTCGGGTGCCGTCTGCGTCGAGTTTGTACTTTCTCCTTGTCACTGCACAAAGTTAGGCACAAAATGTTGGACTAGCTCAGCGGGTCAGTCAACATCTCTGGAGAAAATGGATAGGTGATGTTTGGGGTCGGTACCCTTCTTCAGACCGATTATAGTGAGGAGAAATTGGTTGCGAGAAAAAACACAGGACAAATCAGGGCTGGCCACAGATGACTTTGGGCAAGGAGTTTCCTGATAGTCTACTGTAATTGTTGACAAGAGATTGTGGAACTGGTTAACGGACTTTCAGTGGAGTAAGTGGGGGGGAGGGGGGGGAGGGGAAGCCTCGGACTATTTTTAATTGGACTTTATTGGACTTTATCTGTATATCTGTACACTGTGGATGGTTCAATTGTAATCATGAATACTTTTTCCCCTGACCAGAGAGCGCACAACAAAAGCTTTCCACTGTACCGTGACAATAAACTACACTAAACTAAATCAAGAACTCGGGAATTGAGGAGGCTAATCAGCCCATCTAGTCTGTGTGTGGTAGAATAGACACTGTAGGCCGAAGAGCCTGTTTCCATTTGTAACTCTAAGCAAAACTCGAATCCAGCCATTCCAGTCTAATTTTACAGCTGAAATTGCTGCCCAGTGGATCAATATTACCCTTTATGTAAAAATGTTACCCTTCAGGTTCCTATTACAGCATTCCCATCTCACTTTAAACCAACAGTATGTTCTCTAGTTCTCGATTCCCCTACACTGAGCAAAAGACTGTGTATTTACCCGATCTGTTCCTCTCATGATTGTTTACACACCTTGATATGCCACTGTAGGGGGCCATTCAGCCCATTACGTCTAAGCCTGTTCCCAACGTCCTTGTAAATTTCAAATTAATTTTATTTTGTTCATTTCTCTTAAAAGCTCAGAATGAGTCAGTTTCCACCACTTATACATCTCAGATCGTAACCACTCGCTGAGTGAAAAATAAATACATCCAACATCTCAATTACTTAGTTTAATTTAGCTTAACTTAGTTTAATTTAGCTTAGTTTAGTTTAGTTTGTTGTCATGAGAACCCAGGTAGTTTAGTTTAGTTTAGAAATACACAGAATCCACTCTGGCCACCGATCCCCATAAAACTAACACTATCCTACACACAGACTGGGAACAATTTACAATTATACCAAGCCAATTAACCTACAAACATGTACGTCTTTGGTGTGTTGGAGGAAACCGAAGATCCCGGAGAAAACCCACGCAGGTCACGGGGAGATGCACAAATTCCTTACAGAGAAGCACCCGTAGTCAGAATCGATCCGAGGTCTCTGGTGCTGTAAGGCTGCAACTCTACCGCTGTGCCACTCTGTATAGTGTACAGTGAAAGGTTTTTTTGTTGTATGCTATAGTGGAAAGACTTTATGTGATTACAATCAAGCCATCCCAGTGTACAGATATAGGATGAATGGAATAACATTAAGTGTAAGATAAACTCCAGTAAAGTCTGATTACTTCAACAGTCCCTGTGTTCATGAATTAAACCTTAGAGCTCTCTCCAGTGTAAGGGTATACCTCCTTAAATAAAGGGACTAAAGCTTAATTGTATATGTCTCAGAATGTATTACTGAGCCATCATTAAACCAGGTTGCGAAAGATTGCCTGCTTTATTTTGTATAAGCAAAGTTAATTGAAGAAGAAAATGTAGCTCACCCCATTTGTGTCATCTATTGCAATGCTGACATATTGTTGTCAGTTTTGCTCTTTAGAAACAGAGCCACTTTTAATTATTATGATCAGTGACGCTATCCAGAATTCACAAGTGAGCAAACAGACCAGGGAAAATATAAAGCAAGTCCCAGAGTAAAGAGCATTGCATAAATTATCTAGAATTAAAAATTAATCTATTCATGCAGCTATGCATTTAAATATATTAATATATTGGCTTTTCCCTCATATGCTTGGACAATTATGCCATATGATTACATTATAATTTATAGCAGAGAGTCATTTTGCTTGTGTTTTTTTTTTTCCTTTATTTATGGATTATAATTAATGCTACAGGTCTTTTTGAATGCATAATGAATAAAGAGGAGGTTTGGAATATTATTACAGGAGAAACGTCCCATGAGTTGGTCTAAATATGGACTCTACGCAATCTGAATGGATGCTGCACCCAGGCAGGATGCTGTGGAGAGTCATTAATGAAACTGAAACCATAGAGGTTTATACATTTATAGCTATCGGAAGCATCTTCCCATTCTACCATTCCCATCAAATCAGTAACTACTGAAAAACAGTCTCATCTTTCTACAAAGATAGACACAAAGTGCTGGAGTAACTCAGCGAGTCAGGAATCTTCTCTGGAGAGCATGGATCGGTGACGTTTCAGGTTGGGACCCTTATTTAGACAAATTCTAATGGGGGGGGGGGGGGGAGGGGGGGCGTGGGAAAGAAAGCTTCTGACCTGATAAGTCACCTTTCCATGTTCTTCAGAGATGTTGCCTCTGATGTTGCCTGAGTTACTCGAGCATTTGGTATCTTCCTATGGTATAAGTCATCGTTTCCAGTTCCTTGTTAGCTCATCTTTTTCCATCTTGCTTACTGCAAATCTCTCCTGGAACGCATCTCTGGAGGGAATTGGTAGGCGACGTTCAGTGTTGGGACCCTTCTTCACACTGGGAAGATGTCCGTTTTTGGAAGAATGTTCCTGATCCGAAATGTCATCTGTTCATTTGTCTCCACCTCCAGCACTTTGGGTTTGATTCAATACCAAGTGTTCCGTTGAAAATTTGTTGACCTGAACCATTATGTCTCTTTCGCCCTCCCCATATGCTGACCAACCTGTTGACTTTTTCCAGTATTTTCTGTATTTTTAGTTCCAGTCCACTCCCTCCCCAGTTTTAACAATTTCAATCATGTACTTCCCACCGTTTCCTGCATATCAGTTTTTTGATGCAGCTTTAGAGGACTTTGGTTAGGCTGTAGTTGGAATATTGTGTGGAGTTTTGGTCGCTTCATTATGTGAAGGATGTGGAGACCTTTCCCCAGGGTGGAAATGTCTAAGACCAGAGGGCACGGGTTTAAAGGAGATGTGCAAGTCAAGTTTTTTACCTAGAGAGTGGTGGGTGCCAGGAAATAGCTGCCATGGCTTATGGTAGAGGCAGGTACAATAGCGGAGGCTTCATTTAAGAGACTTTTGGATAAGCACATAGATACTGAATGTAAGTAATGGAGGAATATGGATCGGGTGCAGACAGAGAAATTTAGTTTATCTTGGCATCACAGACTTTGTGGGCCAAAGGGACTGTTCCTGTGCTATACTGGTGAGCTGCGGCCAGGTCTTGCTCACTCGCTGTGGAACTGTGAACCCGTGGAATGGGAAAGACCCAGTGGGCTACATGGCTGGATGCAGAAAGACCCGGCAGACTGTAGAGAGGAAGCCACCAAGCACAGCCCTTGCTCATCCCACAATGACCAGAGAACCAAAGAGGAGGGAGCCAGTGACAATGGTCATGAGGAGCAGAGCTGGTAGGAATGTAAACTGTGGTCTTACCTTCTGCTCCCTCAAAGGCGGTTGCAGGAGGCACCCCGGGTCACGAAGGTGGCCGGGTGAGGAGCAGGATAATCAAATAAAGGTGATGGTCTGGGTTTTAGAAATGGTGCCAAAACTGTTGACTCAAAAAATAAGTTAACTAAGTTTTGCACGTGACAATGAAGCACGGTTGTGCCATTGAATGCCCTGTGTACCAATTCTGGAAAGGTTACTGACTGTGAACATACGGGAAATAGCCTGAGCAATGAATTGGTGGTGGAAGGTTATGGTGTAATCTATCTGTGCACTGTAATTCTAATTCAATCTTGTCAATTTATATCCTTCTCAGACACCAATCTCTTGCAAATTGATAATCAGCAAATCAGTTACAGCTGTATCTCTGCAACCTAGCTTTTAGCTAATTATCCCAAAAGAGGAAGAAATTATATGGTGTCCTTTGTGACCCTGGAATGATCTGACGTTGTTCATAACTGCTGAGATCATTGCCATCATGTCAGAATTGATGAACCTCATATTGGAACAATCGGTCACAAGTGGCAAAAGGACACAAGGTGCTGGAGTAACTCAGCAGGTCCGGCAGCATCTCTGGAGAATGTGGATAGGTGATGTTTTCAGGTCTATACCCTTCTTCAGAACCCACTTAAAGTTTTTTTTTTTCCTGAAGCCTTCCAGCATTATGAAAATTATTCCAAACCAGAGTCGGAAAGATTAGTTCACTGCAATTTAAGCTGGAAAGAGTGCAGAGAAGATTTACGAGGATGTTGCCAGGACTTGAGGGGCTGTGCAATAGGGAGAGGTTGGTGTCATAAAGGTAAATAAAATCATGAGGAGAATAGATAAGGTGAATGCACACTTTTACCCAGGATAGGGAAATCAAAAACAAGAGGACATATGTTTAAGATGAGAGTGGTAAGATTTAATGGGAACCTGAGGGCCAACTTTTTTACAGATGTTGGTGGTCAACACAAGAACAGGCCCTTCAGCGCACAATGTCTATACCGAACATGATGCCAAGACCAACTCTCATTTACCTGAACAAGTCCAAGTTACATTTATTGTCACATGCACCAATTGGTACCGTGAGATTTGAGTTACCTTACAGCCATACAGTCAGAGAGTCAGAGAGTCAATTTAATTGTCATTTGGACCCCTGGAGGTCCAAACGAAATGCCGTTTCTGCAGCCATACATTACACACAAATAGACCCCAGACACAACATAATTACATTTTACATAAACATCCATCACATAGCTGTGATGGAAGGCCAAAAAAAACTTATCTCTCCACTGCACTCTCCCCCCCCCCGATGTCAAAGTCAAAGCCCCCAGCTGGCGATGGCGATTGTCCCGCGGCCATTGAAGCCACGCCGGGTGGTGCGAGGTCGCACACCGGGTCTTGGTGTTGGAGCCCCCGGTGTGCGCTCGTAAAGTCCCGCGGCCATTCCAGCCGCGCGGGGCGGTGTAGTGAGGCCCCGCTCCAGGAGCTCTTCGACCCCGCAACTCGGGCGGGAGAATTCGCCGTTGCAGGAGCCCCGAAAAGCGGTCTCCCTCCAGGGAGCCGCGGGCTCCCGGTGCCGCTGTCTGCAGACCCGCAGCAGCAGCCTCCGACTCAGCAGCGGCATAGGCAGCAGCAGCAGCAGCAGCAGCAGCAGCAGCAGCAGCGCTCCTCCACCGCTCCAACCGCTCCGGACTCGGCCAGCCCCGCGACGGCGACGGTGAGTAGCACCAGAGTCCCCGGCTTCTTCCTGTTGGAGGCCGCTCCTCGTTGCGGCCCCAACAACAACGGAAATCCGACGAGAAAAAGGTCGGGTCTCCCGTGCAGGGAGAGATTTAAAAAGTTTCCCCCCCCCCTCCCACCCCACCCCCACCCCCCCACACACACACCCCAACAAAAAATAACAAAAACTACATTAAAACACAGACAGAAAATAATAAAAACGCGGACAGACTGCAGAGGCCGCTGCTGGCCAGAGCCGCGCCGCCTACCGGATAAAAAGAACACAATACACAATAGGATTTAATATAAACATCCACCACAGCGGAATCAATGTTTCTCACTGTGCGGGAAGGCAATAAAGTTCAGTCATCTTCCTCTTAATCCATAATCCATATCCCTCCATTCCCTACATATTCATGTGCCAATCGAAAAGTCTCGTTAAATACCTCTAACACATCTGCTTCCACCATTGTCCCCTGTAGGCACCCACCACCCTGTGGGTAAAAAGTATGTCACACACATCACCTTTAAACTTTGCCCCTCTCACCTTAAAGCTATGTCCTCTAATATTTGCTATCACCAATAAATCTATGAGTGAAAAAAACCTTCTTGGTCTGATGTTTATCTATGGCCACTATCTATAAATGAGCACCATCATTTCTACTTAGGTGCATGTGGGATGATGTTGCAGTGGGGTGTGGGTGATGGGAGTTGATTGTATAATTTGAATTTAATTTAGTATAGTTATGTTTATGGTCACGTGTACCAAGGTACAGTGAAAAGCTTTTGTTGCACGATAACCAGTCAGCGGAAATACAATACATGATTACAATTGAGCCATCCGCAGTGTACAGATACACGATAAAGGGAATATTGTGAATAACGTTTAGTGGAAGATAAAGTCCAGTAAACTGCCCCTGAATCTGGAGGTGTGCATTTTCACACTTCTGTACCTCTTGCCTGATGGGAGTGTGGAGAAATGGGTGTGACCAGGGTGAGACTGGTCCTTGAATATGCTGGTGGCCTTGCCGAGGCAACATGAAGTGTAGATGGAGTCAAAGGAAGGGAGGTTGGTTTGCGTGATGGTCTGGGCTGCATCCACAATTCTTTGCAATTTCTTGCGGTTTTAGATGGTGGTGTTCCCAAACCAGTGATCAGAGACTAAAGTCCCGATATACCTGAGACAGAAACAGCAGCTTCAAGTTCGCCTTTCATTTATCCCTCAGCAAGAAGTTTGGATGGACACGTTAATGGTTCTTGACAATTGTCCGTCTAGCTTTAACACAGCAGATCATGAGGGCACTCTCATAGTAAAAGTAATCAGGGACCACAGGAAAAAATACGCTCAAAATTCAGAGGATGCTCTAAACCACTCCACAGCGTGAGGTTTTTTTTCTGAGATGTAGCTGTTGTTGTAATGTAGGAAACACAGCAGTTAATTAGCCCTCAGCAAGTTGCCATAAACAGCAACGTGTTAAAGATTAGATCATAATAGATAGGATGATGAGTTAGCAAGGCTATACTTTGAATCTGCTGTATCGTTTGATCTCATGGCTGCCTCTCTGACTTTAGGGCACCTTGCCATTTAATCCCTGCACCCGGCATCACAATAATTTATTCATCTCACCCTTGAATACTTTATGATTGAGTATCCACAGACCTCCAGTGTAAACAATTTCAAAGGATCACAGTGGCAAAAATTCCTCTGATCCTCAGTCCTAAATGATCTCCACTTTACACTGTAACAGTGCCTCTAGCTTTTGGTTCTTCATTTTAGTCCCCACTGTCTGAAGCTGCTCAGCATCTGTGAAGTTATCTTATCTGTGAGTGATGTTAGTCCACAAATTCACAAGTTGTAGGAGTAGAATTAGGCCATTTGGACCATCGAGTCTACACCACCATTCAATCATGGTTGATCCCTGCCTTCTAATCCCATTTTCTTGCCTTCTCCCCATAAACCTTGACACTAATTCTAATCAACAATTTGTCTATCTCAGCCTTAGAAATATCCACTGACGGCCTCCACAGCCCTCTGTGGCAATGAGTCCCACAGATTAACTACCCTCTGACTAAAGAAGTTCCTCCTCACCTCCTTTCTAAAAGAGCTCCCTTTAATTCTGAGGCTATGACCTCTGGTCCTAGACTCTCCCACCAGTGGAAACATCCTTTCTACATCCACCCTATCTATGCCTTTCATTATTCTGTAAGTTTAAATGAGGTCCCCTCTCAACCTTCTAAACTTCAGCGAATAGAGGCCCAGTGCTGTCAAATGCTCATCATATGCTAACACACTAGATTCAGATTCAATTTTCAGATTCAGATTCAATTTTAATTGTCATTGTCAGTGTACAGTACAGAGACAACGAAATGCAGCACTAGTTCCTGGAATCATTCTTGTAAACGTCCTCTGGATCTCCCCAGAGCCAGCATATCCATCCTCAGATATGGGCCCAATTTACTCACAGTACTCCACATGCGGCTTGACCGGCGGCTTAGAGAACCTCAGCAATACATCTCTGTATTTGTATTCCAGTCCTCTTGATATAAATGCCAGCACTGAATTTGCCTTCCATACTACAGATTCAACTTGCAAATCCAAGTCCCTTTGCACCTCTGATTTCTGTATTCTCTCTCCATTTAGAAAATAATCTATGCCTTTATTCTTATCACCAAAATGCTTGACTCCGCACTTTACTATACTGAATTTCATCTGCCACTTCTCTGCCCACTCTCCTAACCTGATCAAGTCCTTCTGCAGAGTCCTTGCTTCCTCGCCACTGCCTGCCCCTCCACCTATCTTAGCATCATCTGCAAACTTGGCCACAAAGCCTTCAATCCCCTTACCCAATTCATTAAGATACAATGTGAAGAGAAGTGGCCCCAGCACCGACCCTTGCAGAACTCCACTAGTCACTGGCAGCCAATCTGAGAAAGCACCTTTCATTGCAACTCTTTGTCTTCTGCCATCCAGCCAACCTGCTATCCATGCTAGTATCTTCCCTTTAATATCATGTCCCCTAACAGCCTGACGTGCAGCATCTTATCGAAGGCCTTCTGAAAATCTAGGTAAACAAAATCTACAGCCTCCCCTCTGTCTATCCTGCTATTAACTTCCTAAAGAACTGTGCAGATTCGTCAGACACAATCTTCCTTTCACAATACCATGCTGACTTCAGCCTATTTTATCAGGAACTTCAAAGTACTGCGTAACCTCATCCTTTATAATTGACTCTAAAATTTTACGAACCACCAGTCAGGCTTGCTGGCCTATATTTTCCGCTGGTAGTTATCACCTGCTGGTAACTAACTTTATTTTAGTTTAGTTTAGTTGAGTTTAGAGATACAGCACGGAAACACGCCCTTCAGCTCACCGAGTCCACGCCAACTAGCGGTCACCCCATAAACAAGCACTATCCTACACACAAGGGACAATTTACAATTTTTACCGAAAGCAATTATCCTCTAAATCTGTACGTCTTTGGGAGGAAACTAGAACACGGATAAAACCCATGCAGTCATAGGGAGAACGTACAAACTCCATACAGAAAGCATCCATAGTCAGGATCGAACCTGGGTCTCTGCCACTGCAAGGAAACAACCCTACTGCTGCACCATTGTGCTACCCCACAGTTCAGACAAAATAATGTCTTCAGCACTGCTCAAATATCTGCTCAATCTTCCCATCCAAAAGGCCATATTTAGAGCATTGAATAGCCCAGGAATAAGCCCTTTGGCCCATAATACACATGATGCCAAGTAAAACTAATCTCTTCTGTCTGCACATGATCCATGCCCTTCCATTCCCTACACATCCATGTCCCTATCTAAAAGCCTCTTAAACACCACTACCATATCTGCCTCCACCACCACTACTGGCAGCAAGTTCCCACCACCCTCCGTGTAAAAGGCCAAATGTAGGCAAATGGGAGCCAAAGAGCCCGTCTCCGTGCTGTACAGCTTTATGACTATAACATCTGAATCACTTCACCTCTCGTTCCTTGGTGCCATTGTAAAAATAAAAGACGTGGCATCTTACAGGAAGCACACCAGCTGGTGACTTGATAGACACAAACTTGAAGCTATTCTTACATGCTTGGGTTCAACTGATTAAAAATAGGCAAATCTTACATTTTTTCCTTTTCCTCCATTTTTTCAGTGTCACTGAACACTCCTCACACTGATAGATGCCCTTTAAGCAAGAAGAAAAGCAATGTTTCACTGAAGTGTTAATCAGATCAAACCCCCGGTAATTTTCAGTGGAAAGCACTAATTGAATTCTGCAGCACAAATAATGTATCATAATGTCAGACTTCACGTACGAAAAAAAAAATGACATGGTTAATTAAATTTGCCAACTGTCTCCTGTTACTGCGGTCTAGCCCAAAAACATTTATATCCTCGCCTGTTCCTGTGGACACACAGCCCACATAACCTGCCAACAGTGAGATTGCCTCTCCTTCGCAATGCACAGTGATTTTGACAGCTGAATCTCTGTTCAAGGGGCCTGAGGGCCACAGTGCAATCCCATTGCATGACATCAAGGAGATGTGGAGATGGAATCCTCTTCTCCATTGACATTAGGTCTTGGTTTCTGTTCCTCGACTTCTAATTTACTCTCCCCATCTCCTGGGGGTTCATGATGCTGTGGAAAATTGCTAGCTTGAGGGGATGACAAGGTCGTTCAAAGCCATCAATCCTTTCATGCCCCTGCTGTCCTAACCATTCCAACCTGCTATTCAATTCCATTTTCAACACTCGCTTGTACCGTATCTGCCAGACTGCTCTCTATATATAATATGCCAGTGTCTTTTTTCTTTGTGAAGGAACAGCTTTTCGGCACCCCAGATGTGGCACGTATCTTTATTAATCGTGCTTAGCTCATGGATAATGCAAGTTAATGAATCAGAACATGTATTTGTCTTGACTTAGAGTTCAAGGGTGGTGGTGGAGGCAGATACAATAGTGATGTTTAAGAGGCTTTTAGGTCAGCACTTGGATATGCAGGGAATGGAGGGATATGGGCACATGGATAAGTAGCGAATGGAAGGATATGGACACATGGATGTACAGGGAATGGAGGGATATTGGCACATGGATATGCAGAGAATGTCGGGATATGAATCATGTGCAGGCAAAGGAGATTAGTTTAACCTGGCATCATGTTCAGGACGGACATTGTGGGCCGAAGGGCCTGTTCCTGTGCTGTCCTGTTCAATGAATACAAAAAACATCTAACATTATCCATCTTCACTACAACCTCCTCAGCCTGAAAATCATTTCCTGGTCGTGAGTTCTACATTTCCACTCCATGTAACATCAACGCTGGACATTGAGGTGTAGTTTTAACCCAGTGCTTCCTTTTCGTAGACTCCACCCAACAGAGGAAATAACCCTCTCTACTGACATTGTCAAAAATCTTCCAGTCATCCTAAATGCAAATGGTTTGCTGATTTGAAATGCTACTGAATGATTAAATCAGCCATGAGACAATGATTTTCAAATTAGCTATTTTTGCTCTTCATTTTGTCGGAATTCTGAATCCAACAGAACATCTCTTGACAAACTAATTATGTGTTTTATGAAGTCTCAGCTGTGGTTAAAAATTCACATCTACGCATATTATTACACGTCAGTTGTTCTAAATGGAGACCGTTTGACAGCTACTAATGCCTAATAGCTTTGCTCATTCGGAAAATAAATTCTGAACTTACTTTCCACCCTCTCCCCATTACAATCGAGCTGAAGAAAGGTCCCGACCCGAAACGTCACCTATCCGTGATCTCCAGAGATGCTTCTTGACCCGCTGAGTTACTCCAGCACAGTAGGTTTTTTTTCCAAGATTCCAGCATCTGCAGTTCCTTGTGTCTACTATTCTTAGTTTACTGCCTTCTTCTCCTCTGGCGCAATGGTCTTTTAGAGTGGGCAGACTGGAAGAATGCTTGTGAGGAGGAGAAAAAGTAACAGGGCCTATTTGGGTTAGTTATTTTTTGGATGCATTAATAACAATACGATATGATACGATAAAACTTTATTCATCCCCGGAGGGAAATTGGTCTCCCGAAAGTCACAACACACAAGGTACACAAAAACGTGAAATTAAAAGTGAAAACAAAAAGAAAAAGACAAGCGACTGTTGGCTGGATGCCATGTGCACAGTGCCTTCACCGGAACAAATGACCAAACAAACAAACAATGTTACATTTTCAGAACTTCTGGATTCGGGTCGTAAGTCTTCCAATGGTTCAATGTTCTTTGAATTGAGATTTTTCCCAGGACGGAAAAACCGGTATGGGAGGGCATAGTTTTAAGATGAGATAGGCAAAGTTTAAATGACATGTGCGGAGATTGTTTTTACATAGAGGGCGGTGAGTGCCTGGAACGCACAGCCAGGGTTGGTGGTTTAGGCATATAGGACAGTGGCATGTAAGATATTTTTGACAGGCACATCGATATTCAGGTCAGGCCGGTGGGAGTTCCCCTCGCCAGGGGTACCATGTAATCTCGTGCTGCCTGCTCCATGGTCAGATAGTCGGCGACTAAACTGTCTCCCCCACCTGGTTTGCCAGGTGAGGAGGAGGCTGTGGGACCAAAAACAAGACCTGTCATAGGGCGGATGAGGTTCTAGCAAGCCAACGTCCATCCACACTTCAGTAGAAGTTGCGATCACTGTTGTACATAGCATTGTAAGGAATGATGATAAAGCACACACACCAAAGTACTATACTTCCAGTGGCGGAAGTCCACAGGAACTGGGGGACAGAGATGTGTGGTGTATCCATCACGTTTTCCATCGGAAACCAGCACCACTGCGTCGCTAATGTTTTCAATGATGAAGGCATCGATATGCAGGGATATGGATTATATGCAGGCAGAAAAAGAGTTGGTCTTAGCATCATGTTCGGCACAGACATGGTGGGCTGAAGGAGGAGAACATAGGTTTACTGTGAGGGGGGAAAGATTTAATATGAATCTGTGGGGTAAACTTTTTTACACAAAGGTGTACATCACTAATCATTGATGGGTATATGGAATGAGTTAACGGGGGAGGTAGTTGAGGCAGATTCAATTGCAACGTTTAAGAAACATTTAGACAGGTATATGGATAGGATAGATTTAGAGGTTGGTCAGCATGGGCAAGTTGGGCTGAAGGGCCTGTTTCTGCACTGTATGATTATGAAGAGTCTGTTCTTGTGCTGTTCTGTTATATATTCAATGTTCTATGTTCTATGTTCTAACAAAAGATAAATAATAACTAAGGAAGGTTCAATGCATAATACATTCTGATTGAGGCAGGAACAGTATGAATCTGAATCCTGCCATGCATAATTAGGTGGGTAATTAGAATGAGCTGCCAGAGGAGGTAGTTGAGGCTGGTACTATAATAACATTTAAAAGACATTACGAAAAGGTTCATGGACAGAAAAGGTTTAGGTAGGTTGAGGCAGATACTATTGCAATGTTTAAGAAACATTTAGACAGGTGCATGGATAGGATAGGTTTAGAGGGATATGGGCCAAATGCAGACAGTTGGGACTAGTGTGGATGGGGTATCTTGGTCGGAGTGGATGAATTGGGCCAAAGGGCCTGTTTCAGTGCTCCATGACTCCACAACTCTTGAGGGAGTGAATATAGGTTCTATGTTGCTTCCAGTCAGGATTACATTTTGTTGTTGAAATTCTTGCTTCTGAATCCGTGCAACTGGTTCCTGCTCCAGAAACACAAGTCAAAGATCCATGGCAACCATATGGTTGGTACAGAAGGGAGAGAGTGAGGTGGGGAACAATGGAGTTTGTACATTCTCCCCATGAAGAGCGTAGGTTTTCACCGGGTGTTCCGATTTCCTTCCATACTCCAAAGAGTTTGTAGGCTAATTAGTTTGGTAAACTTGTAAATTGTCGCTCGTGTGTGTAGGGTAGTGTTAGTGTGTGGGGGAATCGCTGATCGGCAGTGGGCCAAAGGGCCTATTTCCACACTGTGTCTTTAAAATGGCATGGTGGCGCAGTGGTAGAGTGGCTGCCTTACAGCGCTTGCAGCACCGGAGACCTGGGTTCAATCCAGACTACGGGTGCTGTCTATCTGCCTATTTCCACACTGTATCTCTAAATTAAACTAAACTAAACTAAACTAAACCACACTGTTGGAGGACATTTTGAACCAAGGCCCTCTGTTCGTTGAGGTCGATGCTACTGGCTCATGACATTATTTCAAGGGAGTTTGACCAGCCACTTATCCAATCAATAATTCTGAAATAGATTATCTAGTCATTTATCTTATTGCTGACAGTTCAAATTGCCTGTCATGTAACATTACAATAGGGACTCCACAAACTGGGCATGAGAGAAAACATTCCTCTTTACAAAGAGAATGATTTTGATCAGGACATCATATTATAACACCAGTTGAAAGGCACTTGGACAGGGATATGTAATTCACAGAACTGTATACAAAAAATAGAATTTCAGTCGCTTCTTCAGACTTAGATTTTAGACTTCCCATTTTCTGGGACTTTAGACTTTCCGTTTTATGGGACATTAGGTCAAAAGGTCATAAGGTCATATGATATTTTGGGCAGCACAGTGGCGCAGCGGTAGAGATGCTGCCTTACAGCATCAGAGACCTGGGTTCGATTCTGACTACGCGTGATGCCTATACTGAGTTGGTACGTTCTCCCTGTGACCTGCGTGGGGTTTTTCCGGGCGCTCTGGTTTCCTCCCACCACTCCAAAGAATGACAGACTTGTAGGCTAATTGACTTGGCAAAATTGTAAATTGTCCCCAGTGTGTGTCGGATAGTGCTCGTGTGTGTGGATTGCTGGTTGGTGCGGTCTCGGTGTTCCAAAGAGCCTGTTTCCGCACTCTATCTCTAAACTAAACTAAGCTAACTAAACATTGGAACAGAAATAGGCCTATCTGTCCATCGAGTCTGCTCCACCATACTGATATATGGTGGATATATAGGCTGATATATTTTTCCTTCTCAACCACAATCTCCTGCCTTCTCCCCATAACCTTTGGCGCTCTTACTAATCAAGAACCTATCAATCCCCAGACTTTGGACCTTAGACTTTAGACTTCCCAGTTTCTGGGTCAGAATGACTTAGAAGTTTTAATGAATGAAAAGGTCTATTTAACAAAGTAGTGTTTCAACCGCTCAAGTTCCTTCAAGAGACAATTAAAATCTAATCCTTCATTTATCATACAACACAAATAATTATTTAAAAGTAAAATCTGTTGAAATAGGGTCAGAACCCTTATTGATCACAGCATTAATATTCAGAGTTTAATTGTGATGCAGTGAACATTGCACTGTAATCAATAATACTAACTATTCACCAAACGTATGGGACTTTGTGTTATCGAGGTCTGCAAACGAAATTTGACTTTATACTCGGTGCGGTACCTACATCACGGAGTGTGAGTGAACCCTGCTCCATCTGAAACTTCCCATCTCCTGTGGCCTGGTAACAATTCAGCAAATACCTCACAGGACAAACTTTGCCACAGATGCGCAGCCCAGACAATCGCACAAACCAACCTCCCTTCCTTTGACTCCAATTACACCTCTCGATGCCTCGGCAAGGCCACCAGCATAATCAAGGAACAGTCTCACCCCGCCACTCCCACTTCTCCCTTCTCCCATCGGGCAAAAGGTACAGAAATGTGAAAATGCACACCTCAGGATTCCGGGTTAGTTTCTTCCAGCTGTTATCGGGCAACTGTACCATCCTACCAACAACTAGAGAGCAGTCCTGAATGACTATTTACCTCATTGGAGAACCTCGGATAATCTTTGATTGGACTTTACTGGACTTAATCTTGCACTAAACGGTTTTCATGTGATTCCCTTTATCATGTGTTTGAGGGAAAACTCCACATTTAAAACCTCCACTGCCTTGTGGCCATATCAAGTCATGGAAAAAGCTCCAGAGTAAACCTCAATAAAATCAGGAGTCGGAGCCCCTAAGGCAGTTCATCGTTGTCTACAACCTCGCTCTGGCAGCTCCGCAAAAGCGCTGGTGCCAAACTATAATGGCCCTGCTGTTCCTTTGGATCAATCAGCGACGTGAAGAGGAGGGACGTGCTGCATGGGCAACCGCCTGTCCTCCATATGACATCGCCCAGGCTTGCATCCGACCACACATCACCTGCAAACTAGGATGCATCACCCATGGTCAGTGATGACAGAAGAGGGCCTACTACTACTGCTACTACTACTACAATTTGTGCACTGTGGATGGCTTGATTGTACTCATGTATTGTCTTTCCATTGCCTGGTTAGCACTATACCTCAGAACACGTGGCATTAAATTAAACTCAAACTCAATATGGTGGTTTAATTGGCCACGCAGTTGGGGATAAAAGGATTAAAGTTTTATGAAAATTAAGATAATCACTAATATACCCAAAAGCAATGGGAGCTCTCTTTATTCAAAGAGTATTGAAAATTTGCAATTCTCAAAAAACATAAAATGAATAGTATAGATTGATATGTATATCATGGAAGTACAGAAGCCTGAAGTCCCACACCACCTGTACGTCTTTGGAGAGTGGAAGTCTTTGGAGCACCGGGGGAAAACACATGCGGTCACACTTCATACTCACCCGTAATTAGGATCAAACCCAAGTCTCTGGCACTGTCAGGCAGCAACTGTACTGCTGTGCCACTGTGAATCCACAAATGTACATTCTACGGCACAGGAACAAGCTCCTATCTGATTGCACATGGCCCATATCCCTCTATTCCCTGCTGGATCATATGCGTGTTTAAATGCTTTCACCAAATTCCCTGGCACTTACTACTTTCCATGTACAAGACTTGCCTTGCAAATTTCCTTGAAACTTTTC
This sequence comes from Leucoraja erinaceus, assembly GCF_028641065.1. Taxonomy (NCBI): domain Eukaryota; kingdom Metazoa; phylum Chordata; class Chondrichthyes; order Rajiformes; family Rajidae; genus Leucoraja; species Leucoraja erinaceus. Next base: position 22,574,423 of record NC_073393.1, on the reverse strand, counting down.
CCTCTCACCTTAAACCTATGTCCTCTAGTATTTGACATTTCCATAGTATATACCCTCTCTCTGCCTCATAATGCTATAACCTATCAGGTGTCCACTCAACCTCTGATATATCAAAAAACTCCATGAGATGTTCTCCCTTGTAATAGTAAGAAAAAATTAAGCCAATATCACAGACAATAAGTGAAAGTGAATTGCCAAAAGTTAGTGAATTTGATAAGGTTTGGATTTACCAAAATTTTACTCAGGTAGAAAAGTATCAAATGATCAACCCTGCACTTAATTTTTATATTAATTTTTATATTATCCATTCTGGATAAGAGGTGCCAGAAGAGGTAGTTGAGACAGGTACCATAATAGCATTCAAAAGACACTTGGACAGATGCATGAATAGGAAAGATTTAGAGAGATACGGGCTAATGTGGAAAAATAGGATTAGCTTGGATGGGGCATATGGTGAAGAACTAAGATGGCGCTGATGATGGCTGCCATGGTGTACTGCTCCTTGGTGTTTTGTCTATGTTTGTTCATTTGTGTCGTCTATGGAAATCCCACAAAGATTACTTTCATGAGAGAGGAACTCATTAACATCAGACATGCGGTTCCTCCAAACATTGTTCCGGATTTCTCTCACTCGCTGGATTATTTGGATATACTTGTCGGCAGGGCTGTAGTTATGCCCAAGGCCGTGAGACCTAAGAGGACCTGGGAGAAACACTCTGGAGCCCTCGTCCGGCTCCGACAACAAGGATTATGCACACCGCTCCCGAGTATATTCCTTGCAAATCTACATCTTTTCAACAACAAAGTGAAACATAGAAACATAGAAAATAGGTGCAGGAGTAGGCCATTCGGCCCTTCGAGCCTGCACCGCCATTCAATATGATCATGGCTGATCATCCAACTCAGTATCCTGTGCCTGCCTTCTCTCCATACCCTCTGATCCCTTTAGCCACAAGGGCCACATCTAACTCCCTCTTAAATATAGCCAATGAACTGCTACCTTATGTGGCAGAGAATTCCAGAGATTCACTACTCTCTGTGGTGAACAAACTTCAACTCCTGTGCCAAACAAACAAGGACTTCCGTTGATCCGCTGCCCTGTGCTTCACTGAGAGCTGGCTGTGTGAGTCAACCCTAGACACTGCAACTGGATGTCCTTCAACTACACCAAGCAGACCATGAAGTGGAGGCAACGGGGAAATCAAGAGGAAGTGGAATATGCACCGTCAAATTCCTTGTATGTATACATACTTGGCTAATAAATTTATTCTGAGAAATTAATTCTGATAGTCATATAGTAATTCAGTGTCGAAACAGGCCCTTCGGCCCAATTTGCCCACACCAACCAACATGCCCCATCTACACTTGTCCCACCTGCCTGCGATTGGCCTATTAAACACAAAAAGCTGGAGCAACTCAGCGGGACAGGCAGCTTCTCTCCAGAGATGTTGCATGGCCTGCTGAGTTACTCCAGCTTTTTGTGTCTATCTTCAGTTTAAACCAGCATCTGCAGTTCCTTCCTATACATATATCTGAATATTAAACATTAGTGCACCTTAGATGAATTGGGCCAAAGGGCCTGCTTCCATGCTGCATAACTCTACAATTCTTTTCTCTTATTAGTTCAGCATAACACAGACTCACCTTTCTTATTTTAAAAATAACATATAAATTGGCTGTTTTCCAATGGGCGATAAAACCACAGAAACAAACTTGCACAATTCATGAAGAAGTAGCGCTGATTGATTAATTGGTGAGGTTGACCAGATCGAATAAAGCACTGACTATTAATGCTGCACGCTAGAACACTCGATAAAATCTGTAACCTTTTTCCAAATGATCCTCTCTGTAAATAATCATTAAAGTTGCAAGTTAGATGAGGAATCAGTTTCTTTGCTAAGCAAGAGAACTGAGAGTGCTATATTTAAAAACAGGGCAATTTTTAAATTGGTGTTGAATATGCGACCGAGCAAGGAAAGCTCAAGGAGAGTTGAACAGCAGTGGGTGGACTTCTCAACATTAAAGGCTGGGAGGAATCAATGACAGACTGAAGATCAGGTGTGTCACCGTGTTTCAGATTCATTAAAACCTCTAGCTTCATAGGCACAAGCTGTGGATGTTCTAGACTTGCCGAGCCATATCTACTGCTTGTGGTGATAAATGGGGATGACAATGGTCATTAATTGTCCCAAAACATCCCACCCGCCGAACAACGTTAGTAACCTCGGATAATAGGATTGATGTGTAGGCAGGAACTGCCAATGTTGGTTTACACCAAAGATACTGGAGTAACACCACATGCTGGAGTAACTCAGCAGGTCAGGCAGCATCTCTGGAGAAAATGAACAGGTGATGTTTCGGGTCTGGACCCTTTTTTAGAACGTCTATGTCACCTATTCCATTTTTGCCAGAGATGCGGCCTGCCCACTGAGTTACTCCAGCGTTTTGTGTCGAGCCTTGGATAGTAGGATTGATGCGTTTGATTTTCCTTTCCTTCCATCTCAACATCTATTTCTTTTTTTCACTTTCTCTCTTTTTTTCTGTCCTCTCTTCTTATTTTATATTCCCTTTTCTCTACCACGCAGCAGATGGAGATGATGCCTCACAACGCCAATGACCCGGGTTCGATCCTGACTATGGGTGCTGTCTGTGTGGAGCTTGCACATTCTCCCTGTGAACGCGTGGGTTTGTGTTCTCCAGAGATACTGCCTCACCCGCTGAGTTACTCCAGCACACTGTGTTTTTTTTAATATGGTGTTGGCTTATTATAGTTACATGTTCTGGTATATAGTGAAACATTTTCGTTTTGCCTGCTACCCAGGCAGATCGTACTATACATGAGTACATCAGGTAGTACAAAAGCAAAAATAAACAGAGTTCAGAATTTGGTATTAAAGATACTGAGAAAGTGATGATAAAAAAAACATGAGTGGCAATGGGGTAGATTGGAGATCAAGAAATTATTTCTTAGCATATGAGTGGTTTGTTCAAGTGTATAATAACAATGGGGAATAAACTATCCTTGAAAGTGGTAGCATGTGGTCCTTGTTTATCTTGGCTGTTTTCACAAGGCACGTGAAGTCGATGGAGGGAAGGAGTCTAATCTGTGTGATGGACTGGGCTACATTCAAAACCAGGAGTGGCATGGTTGAGCAGCAGCATAGTTACTGTCTTACAGCACCTGAGGCACGGATTCAATCCTGCCTACTGGAGCTGTCTTTACGGGGTTTGTACGTTCTCCCTGTAAACACATGGATTTTCCTCGTGTGTGCTCCGGTTTCCTTCCACACTCCAAAGAAGTATATGTTTGTAGGTTAATTGGTTTTGGTTTATCAAATTGATTGTAAATTGGCCCCAGTGTATAGGATAGTGTTAGTGTACAGGGTGATCGCTGATCGGCGTGGACTAGGTGGGCTGAAGGGCATGTTTCTGCACTGTATATCTAAGCTAAACTAAACTTTCTGCCAAATTTGATGTAAATTGTGCGCTCAGGCTGTGCTCTAAGAAGAGAGCTATGTCAGTAATTAGGAATTTTCTGTTCAACACTGAATATTTACGAAATAAAATGTACTCGATTTTTTTTAAAGAACAGAACTTTAAAGGTGGCAGTGCTTGAAAATCAGTGAAGTGTAATCTCATTGATACTGAAATATGATGTTATTATTGATCACTCTAACATGTTGGAATGCGTAGATAATTGCACAGTCTAATGAGGTTTTTTTATTTGTTATCAGAGCCTGGGTGTCTTGGGCTATTTGTAGATGGTTGTCCCTCTAAACTCTCTCAACATACTTGAAAATAGAACATAGAACATTGCAGCATGGGAGCAAACCCTTTGGTCCACAAGGTGCATACCGAACATGATGCCAAATTAAACTAATCGCCACTGCTTTTCCTGATCCATATCCCTCTATTCCCTCCATATCCATGTCCATATCTAAAAGTCTCATAAACACCACTATCATCTGCTTCCACCACCACTCCTGGCAGCTCTTCCTGGGCACCTACCACCCTCTGTATAAAATATTTGTCCCGCATATCTCCTTTAAACTTTGCCCCTCTCACCTTAAAGCTGTGCCCTCGTGTTTATGACATTTCTACTCTGGGAAAAAGATTCCGGCTCTCTACCCTACATATGGTTTTCAAAATTTTAAAAACATCTATCAAGTCTCCCCTCAGCCTCTGACACTCCTGCGAAAACAGTCCAAGTTTGTCCAACCATGAACAAACAAAGCTTGTCCAACCCTATCCTTGATCACAGAACTTTAGGGTACTATTGAGGGTACAGGAGGTGAGTTTGCAGGCCATTCTCAGCTGCCAACTTTCCCCTTCATCTTCCACTGCTGTCACCTTGGCAGAAGTTACAGAAGCTTGAAAACGTGCGCCGCCCGACTCAGGAATAGCTTCTTCTCCGTCAGGCTTCTGAACTGTCCTACCATAAGTTAGGGTACTGTCCGATTCACCTCTACTCCATTGAGAACATTGGACTTTGTCTCTGGGATTGATACGCTACAATGCTGAGAGGTATATTCTGCTCTCTATCTCTTCCCCTTTGCACTACCTGTTGTACTTGAATTTGACGATTGTATTCTTTACAATAGACTCTAGACTTTAGAGATATATTGTAGAGGCAGGCTCTCTAGCCCACTGAGATCGTGTCAACCTGCAATCACCCCATACACTAGCACTATCCTACACACTAGGGACAATTTACAATTTTAAAGAACCTAATTAACCTACAAACCTGCACATCTTTGGAATGTGGGAGGAAACCTGAGCAACCGGTGAAATCCCACGCGGTCACAGGGAGAACGTACAAACTCCGTAAAAACAGCACCCGTAGTCAGGGTTGATCTCTAGTGCTGTAAGGCAGCAGCTCTACTGCTGCACCACTGTGCCTCTGTTTGGAATGCACGCAAAGCAAAGCTTTTCACTGTACCTTGGTACACGTGACAATAATAAACTTATTAGCATGAGGAGTTGAGAATGCGGAGGAAAGATTAGTATGAGTATGGTGCTCAGGGAGTAGTGTGCTCTGTGCTTGCATGTTTGAATGTTCATCCACTATTTCTGAACAGGGTTGGACTTCCTTAGAAACAATGAAGTGCAGGTGCTGGTTTTCTAAGGAAAGACACAAAATCCTGGGGTAACACGGCGGCACAGCAGTAGAGTTACTGCCATACAGTGCCAGAAACCCGGGTTCGATCGTGACAATGGGTGGTGCCTGTGTGATGTTGGCACATTCTCCCTGTGACCGTGTGGGTCTGCTCCAGGTGCCCCGTTTTCCTCACAGATCCCAAATATGTGCAGAGTTTGTGAATTCTCCCTATGACCTGCGTGGGTTTCCTTTGGGTGCTCCGGTTTCCGCCCAGGTCCCAAACATGTGTGGCTTTGGAGGTTATGTATATCATCTCTAATTTGTAGGACAGAACTAGTGTATGGGTGATCATTGATTGATGGGCAAAGGGCCTGTTTCCACGCTGTATTTCTGAACTAATCTAAACTAAACTCAGCAGGGCAGGCAGCATCCCTGGAAAATGTGGATAGGTACTTTTGTGTCCATCTGTGTCTTCCTCAAGACCACAAGACTCACCCAACAAGAAGGCATGACTGAGCAATGAACACAGCTGAAAACTATTAGCAAAAAGCTCTCTGCGTTTGGAGACAGACATCGTAGAATTCTCCTCATGTTTAATTCAACAAAGTGCAAAATACTCATTGAGCTAATGAGGGTCAGGTTTGGTGGAAATCCTCTCGAGTCTTGCCCTGGTCATTCTTCCGAGCCACAGGAGTCCTTCATCAGCAGATTGCTGATTAATAACTTCAGCACTTCCAGCTCTCAGCACTCAATTAACTCCACACCACGGGTACCAATCTGTGTGATGGAAGGACCAAACATGGGTGAGGAAGCTCGAGGTGGACAATCCTTTAGACTTTAGAGATACAGTTGGAAACAGGCCCTTCAGTCCACCAGGTCCGCGCTGACCAACATGCCCCATTTACATTAGTCACACCTGCCTGCCCACCCCATATGCTAGCAGTATCCTAACCAGGGACAATTTACAATGTTTTAATCAAAACCAATTAACCTACAAACATGTACATCTTTGGGATGTTGGAGTTAACCAGAACACCTGGAGAAAACCCATGCAGTCACAGAGAGAACATAGGAACTCCAAGCACCTGTAGTCAGGATCGAACCCATGTCTCTGGCTCTGCAAGGCATAATCTCTACCACTGCGCCTCTGTGCCACCCTTTATCCACAAGATTTCTCACTATCCACTTTTATGTCAGTCTCCAAGTTTTCTTTCAATTAAAATAGGTCTACCTCCATCTCTTAAATTAAAATAGAGAACTTCAATACAGGAACACTTTTTAAAGGGGGAAATTCCTATCAGAATTTCTTTTAAACAGAGTATTATGCATTGACTGAAATCTAGTGCTCAGTGTTTTTCACAGTTGAACCACACACTAGGAGGCTGTGACATTAACTACCCCATCGTTGAAAAAACACAGCAATGTAAAACTGGACACAGAGTACTGGAGTAACTCAGTGGGTCTGGCAACGTCTCTGGAGAATGGCAGAAAATGCTGGTGTAACTCAGTGGGACAGGCAGCATCACTAGAGAGAATGAATGGGTGATGTTTCAGGTCGAGACCGTTCTTCAGACAGAGCGTCTCTGGAGAACGTGGATTGGCGGTGTTTCGATTGGGTCCCTTCTTCAGACCCTACCTGAAGTCACCTATCCATATTCACCAGAGATGCTGCCTGCCGGCCCCGCTGAGTTACTCCAGCACTTTGTGTCATTTTTGGTAAACTAACATTTGCAATTTCTTGTTTCCACAATATAAGACTGGGCCCTTGGGCACTATTAGGGAAGTACCACATTGAATAGAATGACCTTCAGTTTTTTTCAAGTGAGGGATACTTTGGCTAAAATGAATGCAGCTAAAGTAGGAAAGCATAAACTAGCTGCAAAGAATGCAGAAACGATTTGCAGGGATGTAGCCAGGACCTGAGGGTGCTAAGCCAAAGGGAAAGGTTGGGCAGGTTAGGACCACTCCTTGGAGCGCTGGAGATGGTAGCTTACAACCCAATGATATGAACACTGAATTCTCCCCCATAATCAGTCTGAAGAAGGGTCCAGACCAGAAATGTCATCTATCCATATTCTCCAGAGATGTGGCATGACCTGGTGAGTTACTCCAGCACTTTGTGGGTTTTTTTTGATTGGCTTCAGATATGTTAGAGGTTAAAGGTATGGTGTTATAATAGGTTTTTCTATGATATTGACCTGCTTATACTGCAGAATAGTTTCCACTGCATGAGCTTCTGCATGGGTTGCTTTATTTATTGACTTTCTATGACTATCAAAGCCATAAAGTGGGAATAATCATGTGATGGTGAATTCAAACACCATCATGATTGATGGGAGATTTAATTGAAGTCATTTTATATTAACAGGGAATAAAGATAATTTCCTGGTATCAGAAATTATATCTATAAAGCGATAGGGATGATGACAAAATCCAATCTGACACAGTGGCAGAGTCATTAGACCTGCTGCCTCACAGCACTGGAGATCTGGTTTGGATTCTGACCTCAGGTTCTTTGAGCATGGAGTTTAGGTGTTGTGACCACATAGTTTTCCTTGGTGAAAATCACTCCAGTTTCCTCCCACATCCCAAAGATGGGCCTGTCCTATGGAGCTCCCTTTGGCCGCATGGGTTTCCACCAGGTACTCCGGTTTTGTCCCACATTCCAAAGACGTACATGTTTGATGGTTAATTCACCCTCTGAAAATTGCCCTTAGTGTGCAGAGAGTGGATGTGAAAGTGGGATAACATAGCATGTGAACGGGTGATTGAACGGGTGAATGAGCGTAGACTCAGAGGGCTGAAGGGCCTCTTTCCATGCTGTATCCCTAAATTAAAACTAAACATGCAGGTCGGTAGGTTAACCACCCACTTTAAAGTAGATAGACTGGTAAAGAAGGCGTGTGGTATCCTTGCCATCATTGGTTAGGGCATTGAGTATAAGAGTTAGGAAGTCAAGATACAGTTATATAAGTTATGGAGGCCCTGGGGTTTTTTTTTTGCACAGTGTTGAGCGCCTGGAGCGAGCTGCCAGGGTTAACGGTGGAGGCAGATATGATAGTGGCATTTAAGAGGCTTTTAGATAGGCACATGGATAAGCAGGGAATGGAGGGATATGGATTATGCACAAGCAGAAATAGATAGATAGATAGATAGATAGATAGATAGATAGATAGATAGATAGATAGATAGATAGATAGATAGATAGATAGATAGATAGATAGATAGATAGATAGATAGATACTTTATTAATCCCCTTTTACAGGGAAATTCAGATGTTCAGTAGCCAACAGTCAGAACGTAAAACAGACAAAATTTAACAATAAACATAAAAATATTCCCCCACAATGGTTCCCACTGTGAGGGAAGGCAGCAAAGTCCAGTCCTATTCCCTGTTCACCCATGGTCGGGCCTATTGAGGCCTCCGCAGTCGCTGCTACGGCAACCCGATGCTTCAGGCCCTCTCGCCGGATGATGGAATTCCGGCGTCGGCAGAACACTCTCAGCGATCTCGGAGAGAGATCCCAGGCTTCACGTTGTTTAAAGTTCAGCACTGCCCTGCAGCTGGACGCTCCGCAGACCGCAGTTCCGCGATGTTGGAGTCGGCGGCCCACCGCACGGCGCCCCGGGTAAGGCACCGCCTGCTCCGCGACGGTGCTTCAGCGCTGTGCCGCCACCGAAGCTGAAGTCCTGGCCAGTCCCAGCAGGAAACGCTGCTCCAGTCCCGTTGGTAGGCCACTATTGGTTGGGGTGGAGTCCAGCAAGTGCAGCCTGGAATCGATTGATTCCTAAAATTTGTCAACCAGGGTTAATCCATTTAAAATTGCCTGGGGATTAACACTAAGGTTTCCTGAGGTTACACAGAAAAGCTGGAGAAACTCAGCGGGTGCAGCAGCATCTATGGAGCGAAGGAAATAGGCAACGTTTCGGGCCAAAACCCTTCTTCAGACTGGGGTGTAACCTTCGATTCTCCAGCATCTGCAGTTCCCTCTTAAACACTAAGGTTTCCTGATCTGTTTTGCTCAGGTCCCTGTCTGCAGTGGCAGGATGAGCCACCAGTGGGAGCAGAATCCACCAATTCCCATTTAGGACACTGTACGACTGTCACATTGAGGAGTGTATAACACTGAGTGATTGACACACACACACACAAAATGCAGGAGTAAGTCATCGGGTCAGGCATCTTCTCTGGAGAAAAGAAATAGGTGACATTTCGGGGCCCTTCATCAGGCCATTCTTTTTCTACAGAGATGCTACCTGACCCGCTGAGTTACTCCAGCATTTTGTGTCTATCTTTGATGTGTTGACAGGTCAATTACTGATTCATTCCCATTGCTCAATTTACCACTTTCTAAACTGGCAGCTAGAATAGCACTAGTGTATGGGGATCACTGGTCAGCACGGACCCGGTGGGCCGAAGAGCCTGTTTCCAGGCTGTATCCCTAAATTAAACTAAACTAATCTGCTGCAGTGTCGCGAATTTCAGCATGTCAGCAGGTCCCAAAGCAACTTGACAGATACCGTAGAATGTCTGATGGTCGTCGTGCTGGGCTGATGTGTGGCAGGCTGAATTTGTGTCGCACAAGTGCCAGATAATGACTAACTTGAACAGCAGGATAGTTATTCGGTGTAAGTTATCAGGATAGTTATCTTTGGTGTAAACCAGCATCTGCAATTCCTTCTTACAGACACACACACACATGTGTGTGCTACACATGCAAAAATACATGCACAGACATAACACAGACGCACTCACACAGAGGTGTAAACATGTACAAATACATACACCAGTGGCTCACAATCATAGCCAAAAAATGATCAATCGTATACAGCCCATATTTTAAGATAGCCTGATAAATGAATGGATAATTCTGTCAAAATGATTTGAGTTTTCAAAACATTTTATGTTGGCTTTGCAACTCTTTCATCACAAAATCAAAGCATTAAATAAAAATAAATTAAATAATTGAAAGCAAAACAAAGCATGAAATGAAGAATGTTGGACCTCCTCACAGCCCGGTTTCAAACTGTAGCTGCCCACTCTAGGGCCGCTGGAGGTTGGTAACCAGCAACACATTCACGCACATGCACATGTACACACACACACACACACACACACACACACACACAGGCACACACACACACACACACACACACACACACACACACACACACATGCGCACACACACACACACACACACACACACACACACACACACACACACACACACACACGCGCACACACACACACACACAGGCACACACACAGGCACACACACACACACACACACACAGCACACACACACACACACACACACACACACACACACACACACACATGTACATATTGGCCCCCTGCCAAGTATCGCGCACAAACCCCCAACCTGGACACACTGCAGCAGAGCCACTGTTGTGCCGCTGCCGGTCGGAACGCCTGTTGAATGTTTAGTAGAGTGTTAAATTTGTTCATGATACATGTATTTTTTATTTCTATTTATTTTTCATGCACACTGAATGGACACTGGTTGAGCAACGTTTTTTTGTTTCCTCTGGGTATGCGAATACTCAGGAAATGACAATAAAGATATACAATACAATACATACACACAAACACACAGGCACACACACGCACACAGACACACACACAGACAGACACACACACACACACACACACACACAAACACACAAACACACACACACACACACACACACACACACACACACACACACACACACACACACACACATACACACACTACACACACACACACACACACACGTACATACACACGAACACATTGGCACTCAAACACACACACGCACATGTGCATACACATAGGCACACACACACATACATACACATACACACACACACACACATACATATACATACACATACACACACACACACTTAGGCACACACACACACACAAATGCATATACACACAAATGCACACATACACATAAATGCATACACAGGCACACATACATACACACATGTACACACAGGCGCACACACACACATAATCATAAACACACGCATACAGACACACACACAAACAAATCCACACAAACGCAACCACATACACGTCAATATGATGGAACAGGCAGTGACACACATACACCCACACAGACTGGGAAAGAAAGGCAGAGATACACACAGAATCAGGCAGCAACAAGCACATAAGTGCACAAACACATGCAGAGCCTGATTGCTGTTGTCTGTGACACACCATAGAAACGCCTCACAGGTTAACAACTCGACTGCCAGGACAATTGTCTTCACGGTGTCAACAATAGAAACTGGCATTGTTCAAGAAAGACTAACGTATTAAACTTTACAAATTTGGCAGAAATTGTAGCTGGGGTTGAAAAGAAAGGCAATTGAATTTTAAGCAGAATTCAATCTTCACCATGTCAGCTTCCATTGAGGAATATTAGTGATGAGCACATGTTGTTTCAAGTGCTACGCGCCTTGGAAGCAAATAACCTTCAAGATTAATTGTATAATGAGTTGTGCACTGGAGAAGCAATTCATACTAAGGTGGGCACCATTGATGCATAAGATAACAGCCTGTAGAATTGATGCAATAGGAATAAGTGAGGAGAATTATTCTCATTGTCCAGGAAAGATAATTCAGAATCGTTGAATTCTGGTGAGACCTGTTTTGCAGAAGTTAATCATCCATGTTATTACTCATCTTGAGTTCAATGCAATGAGGTTGAGGTATGAATATTGGGGGAGGGGGAATTGTGTATGAATATTTTTGGATTAAGATAGTATTTATCATTACAAAGAAATCTTAAGAAGAAGGAATCTGGAACCAGGGGACATAGTTTTAAGGAATCAAGAACCAGAGGACATTGGTTTAAACAATCGAGAACAAAAGGACATAGGTTTAAGGAATTGAGAACCAGAGTACATAGGTTTAAGGTGAGGGGGAAAAGATTTAAAGCTACACGAGGGGTAACCTTTTCTCAAAGAATATGAACAACACAATCTAAAAGACATGCCACACAAGTTATTTATTCTGCAGCCAAGTCCAGCAGTGAGACTTGCAAGTCTGCTCAATAATAACAACCCTTCAGAGAGAGAAGGAAAGAGGGCTCTGTAGCTTTGTGGATGAGCCGGTTGGCATGTATGATTTGGCAACACTCTGAACGCACCAGGGAAAACCTACAGTTCTCCTTTGCAAACCTTTATATCTGGAAACCTACCAATTTGTAGAAGACGTGGTAGCAATTTTGAGCTCCTTTTGCTATCTATAAAAGGCCACAGGGAAACAAATAATTAATGTGTGGAGGTGCAAGTGGGCAGTACAGTAGAATGGCAGGGAGTGTGGTTGAATCTTGACCTCCAGTGCTATCTGTGTGGATTTGCATGTACTCCTCCAACTACTAAGATTTAATCCCACATCCCACAGATGTTTAGTTTAGTTTAGAGATACAGCATGGAAACCTGTATGTCTTTGGAATACTGGAGAAAATCGGATCACCCAGAGAAAACTCACGTGGTCACGGGGAGAACGTACAAAATGATCGTTCGTCGGCACATATTTGATGGGCCAGCATCATTCTGATACAGCAACCTCTCCAAAACATTCACATCTTTCTTGGAATGGGGCGAACAGAACTGCACGCAATACTCCAAATGGGGCCAAACCAAAACTTTGTACAACAGCTTCATATCTTCCTGACTATCATATTCAATGTCCTAACAAAGGGGTACAAAGGAGCAGGGGGGCCTTGGTTTGCCTTAAATTAAAAAAAACATTGAAAAAGGCTGCTCTAGCATCACAGTGAGCATGACAGCAGTTTCAAGCAATATTGTCAGCCTTCTGTACATCATTTGTATTAATTACTTAATCCTCTCTGCTTACGGCGTTGAAAGCCGCAGTGATTGCAGTGAATTGGAGGATTAATTAAAAGTCTTTTAACGATGTTAACCTGGTAAGTATGTGCTACGTGTCTCTGTACTACTGCGCAAAATGACATTGTCAAAGTACCAGTGAGATAAAACTGAGCAAGAATTCACAGGGAACAGTGGGTGGCACAATGCATATCAGTAGAGTTGCTGCCTTACAGTCCCAGAGACCCAGGTTCAATCCTGACTGCGGGTGCTGTCTGCATGGACTTTGAGCCTTCTCTCTGTGACTGCGCGTGTTTTCACCGCATGCTGCGGTTTCCTCCCACACTCTAAAGATGTGCAGGTTTGTAGGTTTGTTGGGGGGGGTGAGAAGGGTGGGATAGTGGGAGAAATGGGTGTGGACCAGGGTTAATAACTAGTCTGGTCCCCACCCAAAGCATCACCAATCCATTTACTCCAGTGATGCTAGAAACAGGGAACTGCAGATGCTGGTTTATACCAAAGATGGACACACAGTGCTGGAGTAACCCAACGGGTCAGGCAGCATCTCTGAAGAATGTGGTAAGGCAATGTTTCGGGTCAGGACCCTTCTTCAGACCCGTCCTAAAACTTCACCTATCCATAATCTGGGTTGCATCCATAATTCTCTAATTCAGGTGTTCCCAACATTTTTCATCCTGTTTACCCCTGGCAACATTAAAGGCACATAACAATGTTATGTCAGATATTTATGAACAACTAATGATGAACAGATAGAGGTATACCAGAACCAAACACAGTCAGTCAGCCAAAAAATATATTAACAGATCCAGAATCAACAAATATCTCTGGGTAGGTGAAATTTACCCAGGTTGGGGACCCTTACTCTAATTTTAATTTAGTTTAGTTTAATTTAGTTTAGTTTAGAGACACAATGTGGGAACAGGCCATTTGGCCCACCTCCATGCCAACCAGTAATCACCCATACACTAGTTCTGTCCTACTCACAAGGGACAATTTACAGAAGCCAATTAACCTACAAACCCACACATCCTTAGAATGTGGGAGGAAACCGGAGCACCCAGAGAAAACCCAGGCAGTTACAGGGAGAACATACAATCTATCTACAGACAGCACCCGTAATCAAGATCATACCTGGGTCTCTGGGTCTCTACTGCTGCAAAACTGTGCGGCCCCTCAGTTCAGATTCTGATGATCAAAGGAGAAGAGAGAGAGATATGACATGATTGCTCCTGATTCAAAACTTCAGTGAGAATTGCATGGAAGAAAATGAAAGACATAAATTAATTTTGAACACACCTTTCAATCTCAGTATATGCCAGAGAGTTTTGCAGGCAATAATGCCACTTTTGAAGAGCAATCAATTGAGAAAATAAATGCTTAAGCTACAGAGCCTTTGCATTCTTTGAGTGGCTGAGATGTCGGTAATGAGCAGATCCGTACCAGATACCACCTGAGAATTATATCCTTATGCTGTGTTCTAATTAGGGCTCAGTCCATTGCACAAAGCCACCTCATTGGCGACTGGAATCTAATACAGTACCACTGAGAGTTCGTACAGTAAGTCGATGGTTCTAATGGAGTTTAATTCAAAAGGATGTAATTAGCAAGTGTTGATTGGCATAATTATAGAAAGAGCTGTTGAACATCTGTACATATGGCAAGATCTAAAAATAAATAATAAATTTTGCCGTGCAGAAAAAAACATCCTGCTGATTTATTATATACTGAGCATGTTGAGTGTCATCTTCAGAGTGTGAGATGTAAAGCATTATCATTGCACATCCGAATATTGTTGTATGTTGTTGCTTCACTTGGTGGGAAAGGTCGTGTTCAGCACTGGCCAACCATTCTTGTGAAAAGATGTGGTGCCTCAGATAATAGGTGGCACGGTGGCATAGCGGTAGAGTTGCAGCCTTATAGCGCCTGAGACCCAGGTACTATCCTGACCTTGGGTGTTGTCTGTACAGAGATTGTACATTCTGCCTGTTACCATGTGGGTTTCCTCCGGATGCTCAGGTTTCCTCCCACACTCCAAAGATGTGCAGGTTTGCAGGTTAATTGACTTCTGTAAATTGTCCCTCATGTGCAGGTATAGAACTAGTGGACAGGTGATCGCAGGTCGGAATGGACTCAGTGGTTCGAAGGGCCTGTTTCCACACTGGCCCTGTTTCTCTCCAAATAAAACTAAACTAAATTGCAGTAAGTTAAGTTCTAATTTAGAGATCAACAGGTTAGTTTTAGGTTTAGTTTAGCAGCGTGGAAACAAACACTTCGGCTCATCAAGTCCACGCTAACCAACGATCATCCAGGAACAAATTATAGAGGTCAAGAGTGGTAAGGGTGTTATGTGTCAAGATAGGTGCGAACACCACCAAGTGTGACACTACAAAAGTGATAAAGAGTTTTTACTTGTTTTTTGTTTTGTTTAGATTTCAGAGATAAAGCATGTAACCAGGCCCTTTGGCTCACTGAGTCCGTGCTGACCAGCGATCACCCTGTACGTTAGCTCTATCCTACATACTAGGGACAATGTACAATTTTTACTAATGCCAATTAATCTACAAACCCATGTGTCTTTGGGATGTGGGAGGAAACTGCAGCACCCGGAGAAAACCCACACCGTCACAGGGAGAAGGTGCAAACTCCAGAGAGACAGTTTCCAAGGTCAGGATCGAACTTGGGTCTCTGGAGCCATGTGGTAGCATCTACATTAATTCCATTTCCATATCCTTCAACGCCTTACTTATTGAAGTGTCGATTCTTCTCTCAGGTAAAATAAGCACGATCTCCCTGGCATCCACGTCAATCTTTATCAATGCAGGTCCACTGCCGATTTTCCAGCAACTGATTGTCCGCACCTCCTTTAATCCGGACAAAATCACTTGAACACCGGACAAAGTCCCCCCGAGAATGTGGAGCTTCGTCAGGGTGAGACGGTCGAGAAGGCACTTCTCAGGCTGATCATCGGTCATTGGGACTTCTGCAGCCAATCAGTGGGTCGAATTTGCTCCCTCCTTCCCAGCTGGAGCCGGCAGATCCGCTCCCATAGCTGACTTTGCAGGCCAGTATCTCGGCTCCTCGGCGGACCGTTCCAGTATTGCTGGACTCCTCTCGGAGGCCGTGACTTCTGTTGGCCCGGCAAAATGGATTAAACCAGAAATGGAACCAAGGGTACCAGAAAATTGGTACTGTTGGCCTGCACTTATTCTTTACCAAGACAGATCCCTTCACCTTATCACATGGTTGCTAGACTCTATGGCAAAACCCAAAAAACGAAAGCCTGAAAGTAAATGTATCTTGCAGCGGACACAAATTGAAGAAGACAAGGTCACAGAAGGTCACAGAGACTAAGTGAATGATAGCAATTCCTGCCAATAAGATACTTGTAGGTGCAAGTAAAAATGCAAGGGTTTATCTTTAATTCTTAATAGATCTCATTTTCACAACTCTACCGACAGCAGATTGAACAGGATATAAATGTTTGTGAGGAGCTTGAAATGTCAAGCAGCACTTTAGGAGTAATACCTTGATGTCAAAAGCTACTCGAATAATTTACAGATTTAAGTAACAAATTGGAGGGATATTCCGATGTAGTCAGAGGAAGCAGGGTGGTAGAAACAAGGAATTGCAGATGCTGGTTTATGCCAAAGATAGAGACAAAGTGCTGGAGTAATTCAGCGGGTCAGGCAGCATCTCTGGAGAAAAAGGATCAGTGACATTTCAGGTAAGGACCTTTCGTCAGACTTTAATTTTAATAGAGAAGATAGACAGGTCTGAAGAAAGGGACTCGACCCGAAATGTCACCCATTCCTTCTATCCATGCTGCACACCAATTCTATCACCCAAGGCTAGACACAAAATGCTGGAGTAACTCAGCAAGTCAGGCAGCATCTCTGGCAAAAAGGAATAGGTAACATGGACAGTCTGAAGAAGGGCCCCGACCCAAAATGTCACCTATTCCTTTTCTTCAGTGATGCTGCCTGACCCGTTGAGTTACTGCAACATTTCATGTAGACCAGCGTCTGCAGTTGCTTCCTACACATTTAATTTTAATAGGACTGATTTCCCGAACCGTTCATTGAATACAGCAAGTGACAAGGCCGGCAATTATTGGCGATTCTCGCTGTCCTTGTTCAACCATTTGGCTCCAGGCTCTCCCTTCCAGTGTTGACTTTGTGGAGTTTGTGGAGTTTGCATGTTCTCCCTATAGCTATATTGGTAATAGAGTCTGGGGTAGTTAATGGCAATGTGGGGAGCGTAGATTGTGGGTAAAATTAATGTGAGGCTTGCATTGCATTGAGAGCTAGCATAGACTCATTGGACTGAATGGTCCACTTGCTATGTTGGAAGTTAATGCAGAACTTTCAAAGGGCAATTAACAGACAGGGGCAATGACAATTCTAGGACAAAAGCCTGAATGGTTCCAATGACTGATTTACCTTCACATTAGTCATCCAGCTTTCTCTTTGGTTCACGGTTAACACAACAATATATTTAACAAACACAATTTAAATTCTGAAGCTGTCATGATGGCATTGAATCTTGTGTCCTTGAATGATAATTGAAGTCTTTATTTTAGACTTCAGAGATTTAATGCAGAAACAGGCCTTTTAGCCCAAATAGTCTGCGCCGATCAGTGATCACCCCGTACACAACCATTATCCTACACACCAGGAACAATTTACAATTTTGCCGAAGGCAATTAACCTGTAAATCTGCAGGTCTTTGGAGTGTTGGAGGAAACCACAGCACCCACCACTCACACCGTCACAGGGAGAAGGTACAAACTCTGTACAGACAGCACCCATAGTCAGGACCAAATCCAGGTCTCTGGCGCTGTACGGCAGCAACTCTACCGCTGCACCACTGCCGTCCCAAATGCCAGTCCTTTGGATACTAGTTCAGTGACATAAACATAAAAACACCACGATCCAACCCTTTCCCAACTCACCTTTTTTCTCTTGGTCAAAAGATACAACACTACTTCAAATTGCCTTACAATGGAAGTTTATTTTGTGTCGTAGTTTGATATCCCTGCCCCGATTAACTCTCAGCCTCTGCACAGCTGTGACAAATGTCCAGAGGCACAAGCCACTACAGATTCTGGAATCTTGAGCAAAACACAGTGCTGGAGGAACTCAGTGGCTAAGGTAAAAATATGTGGAGAGATTGAACAGATGATGTTTTAGCAACTGAAGAAGGGTTCCGACCTAAAATGTCATCTGTCTATTCCTTCCACAAGTGCTGCCTGACCCGCTGAGTTCCTTTGGGACTTAGTGTTCTGACAAATGCCTCCTCACTAATAGCACCCCCAGATACAGTGTGGAAGCAGGCCCTTCGGCCCACCAAATCTGCGCCGACAAGCAATCGCCCCATACAGCACTATCCTACACACTCAGGACAATTTACAATTTACAGAAGCCAATTAACCTACAAACCTCTATGTCTTTGGAGTATGAGAGGAAACTGGAGTACCTAGAGAAAATCCGCAAAGTCACATGGATAATGTGCAGACACCACCCGTAGCCAGGATCGAACCCGGGTGTCTGGCATTGTAAGGCAGCAACTCTACCGCTGTGTCGCTGTGTCACTGTGCCTTATCTTGACTCACTCCCAATTATGGGAGAGATGATTACCCTTTTGGCTCCTTTTCACCTCCACCCATTGTCACGTACTCCACCCATCTACAAATCAACCCCCTTTCCTCACCTGTATCCACCTATCACTTGCCAGGATTTTCCCCCACCCCCACCTGACTCCAATCCGTCTGAAAAATGGTCCCGACCTGAAATGTCATCTGTCCATTCCCTCAACAGATACTGCCTAACCTGCTGAGTTCCTTCAGCATGTTGTTCTTTTGTTCAAGGTTCCAGCATCTGCAGTCTCTTCTGCCTTCCAGAACCTGTCGTCTTTGTTAGAATTATGCTCTCTGATTATCATTTCCTCTCCAAATTTTAACCAAGGTTAAATTAATTAACAAAACATTGACCGTGCAAAGCTGAAAGAAATCAGATGTCATGAGAAAGTGTACCGGATGACTGGTAGACTTTTCCCAATTAATTATAATCGATTTTACGAACCGATTTCTTAAAGAAAACACAATACAAGTGTTTGTTCTGGTGTTCAGGGATAAAAACAAAGCTGAAGAATCAATGTGGCCACGTTCTGTTTGCTTAAGTAGTGATTTTAAACTGTATCTGTAATCTGGAGTCAAAGGTGTAAGGTGCTTCTTCAGGGGTCACGAGAAATGCTGTTACCCAGGGAACTGTGAGAAGGAGGAATGTGCATTTATTACAAGTGAGATGCAACAAACTGCAGATCTTAAGATCAAAAGTGATAGGAGTAGAGTTAGGCCATTTGGCCCATCAAGTCTACTCCGCCATTCAATCATGGCTGATCTATCTCTCCCTCCTCACCCCATTCTCCTGCCTTCTCCCCATAACCTCTGACAGCTGCACTAATCAAGAATCTATCTATCTCTGCCTTAAATATATTCATTGCCTTTACCTCTACAGCCTTCTGTGGCAAAACATTCCAGATGCTGGAATCTTGAGCAAAACACAAATTGCAGGAAAGGACACAAAATGCTGGAGCGGGCAGACAGCATCTCTGGAGAATATGAATAGGTGACGTTTCGTGCTTAGACCATTCTTTGGTGGTGGATACCTGGAAACCAGGAAACCTGGCACAGACATTACATCCGAAGAGTCTGTACTTGTGCGGTACCTTTCTGCTTAGTGAAGAGTTGCTTGATTTAGTCATAGAGTCAAGCATCATGGAAACAGGGTTCAAGATCCTTATCTAAGCCAGTTGTATTTATCTCCAATTGGCCCTTAACCTTTCCCATCCATGTCTCTATCTAAAGGTTCTTCAAATGGTTTTACTGCAGCTGCCTCAATCACCTCCTCTGGCAGCTCGTTTCAACCTCTGTGTGAAAAATTGTCCCTCAGGTTCCTTTAGACTTTATCTTTAGAGATGCAGCACAGAAACAGACACATTGGCCCACCGAGTCCACGAGCAATCGTCCCCTACACTAACCTACACACACCAGGGACAATTTTTTAACTTACCATAGCCAATTAACCCGTATGTCTTTGGAGTGTGGGAGGAAACCGGAGCACCTAGAGAATACCCTCGCGGTCACAGGGAGAACTCGTAAAAGACAGTACATGTAGTCAGGATCGAACAAAGGCCCTGGTGCTGTAAGACAGCAACTCTACCATAGGACCACTATGCCACCCCAGGTTCCTGTTAATTATTTTCCCTCACCATTAAACCTATGCTCTTTGGTTCTTGATTGCCCTACTCTGGGTAAAAGACTGCATTCACTTTATCTGTTCCTCTCTTGATTTTTTTACACATCTATAAGATCACCCCTCATCCTCCTGCGCTACAAGGAATATAGGTCTAAACCCGCTCAAGCCCTCATTTTCTATATTTTAGAAAAATGGATTTAAGAAATTGGGAGTTTATAATTTTCTTTAAATAAATTTGGTTTGGTTATTGTGATGCATTACAGTGACTTGATATGCAATTCATTGCAATTACTTTGAGTAATTATGATCAAACAGCAAAGAATGATGATGCATCACTTTGGAAACTGCACAATATTATTCATAAGCCACAAAAGGACAATGTGCACATTAATCAGATACAGGTCGACATTTGTCCAACTTGTTGCAAGATGAGCTGCAATATCTTTTTTGTAACGTGCAGAGTAATGTGCATGCCCCATGCTTCCAAACATGTCAGTGCGGAAATGCATCATCTAATTTTCTCCCAACACATTAAAATTCCAGAGCTCTTGATCATTCATAAGAGTTATCCTGCATTCATTTGACACCATCTCAGTAGAGCCCAAAATATTTTACAACCGATGGCGTTATTCTTTTCAAAAGGAGTTAATTTGCAATTTCAGGACTCTATCAAACCTCTACAGGTGTACGTCGGGGAGTATAATAACTGGCTGCATCACGGCCAACTTGAATTCCCAGGAATGAAAGAGACATGGGCGCAGCGGTAGAGTTGCTGCCTTACAGCACCAGAGACTCGGGTTCGATCCTGACCACTGGTACTGCCTGTACGGAGTTTGCACGTTCTCCCCCTGATCATGTGGGGTTCCTCCTAGTGCTCTGGTTTCTTCACATCCCAAAGATGTACAGGTTTGTAGGTTAATTGGCTTTGGTAAAATTGTAACTTGTCCCTCGGATGCAAGATATTGCTGGTGTAGTTTAAGTTCAAGTCACATTTATTGTCACATGCACCAATTGGCACAGTGAGATTTGAGTTACCATACAGCCATATGAATAAAAAGAACACAATACACAATAGAATTTAACATGAACATCCCCACATAGCGGAATTAACGTTTCCCACTGTGAGGGAAGGCAATAAAGTTCAGTCATCTTCCTCTTTGTTCACCCGTGGTCAGGGCCTTTGAGCCCTCCGCAGTCACCGCTATGGCGGCCCAATGTTCAGGCCCTCTTGCCAGGATGATCAGAACTCTGGCATCGGAACGGAAGAACACACTCAGCGGCTTGAGTTTCCGAATCGGCCACTTCCTACCGGAGACCGCGGCTCCCGAAGTCCACAGGCCGAGCTGGATGGAGATTCAACACTGGTGGCCCTCGGCAAAAGATCCCAGGACGCCGCGATGTTAAAGTCAGCGCCGCCCGTGGCTGGAAGCTCCGCAAATTACAGCTCCATGGTGTTAATCAGCAGGCTCAACACTCCGGAGCTTCAACACAGGCGATCCCCGGTAAGGCATCATCCCGCTCTGCGATGGAATGCAGTACTGCGTCGCCAATCCAGTTGGTAGGCCGCGAGGGGGGGGGGGGGGGCGCAAAGATGCGACTCGGAGAAAAGACGGAGCAACGGTTTTCCCCTTTCCTTTCCCCACTACCTCCACATAAAAAAAGACTAAGAAACCTTTAGAACATACTTTTTAGACATACTAAAAATAACAAAAAAGGGTGAAAGGACGAAAGGCTGCTGGTAAGGCTGCCACACTCGATGGAGCTACCTGATGGATATGGGGTGATTGCTGGCCTGAGAGGACTCAGTGGCCTGAAGGGCCTATTTCCCCGCTGTATGTCTAAAGTAAAGTAAAGTACAACAGAGAGTAGTCGATACTGCCTGCTGTATCATGGGTACTGACCGCCCCACTATCAAGGGATCTTAAGCTAAGGTTTAGATTTAATATTCACATGTACTGAGGTACAGTGAAAAGCTCTGTTTTGCATGCTATCTAAACAAATCAGATATACCATACATAAATACTTA
This sequence comes from Leucoraja erinaceus, assembly GCF_028641065.1. Taxonomy (NCBI): domain Eukaryota; kingdom Metazoa; phylum Chordata; class Chondrichthyes; order Rajiformes; family Rajidae; genus Leucoraja; species Leucoraja erinaceus. Next base: position 22,552,173 of record NC_073393.1, on the reverse strand, counting down.
AGAAGGAACTGCAGAAGCTGGAAAATCGAATATCGAAAGTCGAGTCTGAAGAAGGGTCTCGACCCGAAACATTGCCTATTTTCGTCGCTCCATAGATGCTGCCTCACCCACTGAGTTTCTCCGGCATTTTTGTCTACCATACATAAATACAGTCAGTTCAAACTCAAGGACCAAAGGTAGAACAAAGTGGGAGATACTGAGTGCAGAATATAGTTCTCAACATTATAGCACATCATTTCCATTGACAAAGTCCAATGTCCACCGTAGGGTAGAGGTGAATCGGAGAGTACTCTAGCTAATGGAACGATGATTCAGTAGCCTGATATCAGAGGGGAAAAAGCTGTTCCCGTGTCTGGTGGTTTCTGTACCTTCTGCTGGACAGGAGCAGGAAGAAGAAGGGATGACTGCAGTGGGACACGTCTTTGATTCTGTTGACCGCTTATCTGAAGCAGCCAGAAGTGTAGATGGAGTCCATGTTCTCCAGAGATGCTACCTGACCCACTGAGTTACTCAAACACTTTGTGTAATTTTGTGTAAACTAGCATCTGGTTCCTTGTTTTTCCAGCACAGGGACAAGCCCTTTGGCCCACAAGATCTTTGACCTTTGCCAGTATCTGGATGAGTATTTGAAGATGCATTATTGAGACCTGGGGTGCAGGGATTAGACTAGAAAAATCTTTAAGTCCGTTCAAGCAGAATGAGATAAGTGATCTCTATCTGTGTTGCGTACATCATTGATTCTGTGAAGGTGGGACAACCTGCTTCAGGTGACAGTGAATAGAGATAGTTTAGAGGTACAGCATGGAAACAGGCCCCCAGTCCAATGTGTTCACATTGGCCACTGATCACTTGCTCACACTAGTTCTATGTTTCCCACTTTCTCATCCACTCCCTACACACTCGAGGTGATTTGCAGAGGCCAATTAATTTTCAAACCTGCATGTCTTTGGGATATGGGAGGAAACCCGATCACCCCAAAGGAACTGACATGGTCATAGGGAGAACGTGCAAACTTCACACAGACAGCACCTAAGGTAATCGGTGGCTCTACCAGCTGCGCCAATGGTGCCGCCCCGATGGACCTCAGGAGATAATTGCTTCAGAACCCCTGGGAGAGGAGGGGAAGGATTTAGTCTGTGTTGCAGCTGCAAGACAGAACATCCATCACTGCAACACTTGAGCACTACTTAGCCCCAACGGTCTGAACGAGTCACTTCAGCACCAACCATAGATCAAACCTGCAGCAGACTTCACAGCGAGAAAAATCCTGGGCAAAGGGGCTGCTGCTGTTGATAAAAAATCCTATTACACTGGCGGCTGGCTGCAAAATTCCAACTGAGCTTTGAAATGCACATATATTATGTTTGCCTGCATCAGTTTCTGGCAGTGGTATGACTGGTTAGCTCTCTCTATTCCGATTCACCCTTATATAATTAGTCTAATTAGTGTTTGCTCCATTGTCGGCTAACATATTATGCCTTTGTGCAATTAACTATGGAAAGTGCTTACTCTTGAGGCCAGAGGGACAGCTAGTGTGGGAAGAGAGGAGAATGATACTAAGTCTGATTGTTTTTTTTTACGTTTTAGAGATACAGCGTGGAAACAGGCCCAGCGGCGGCCCACCGAGTCCACACCAACCATCCATCACCCTTTCACACTAGTTCTATGCGATCCCAATTTCTCATCTATTCCTGACAACACTAGAGGCAATTTACAGAGGGCCATTTAACCTATAAATCTGCACATCCTTGGGATGTGGGATGAAACCGGAGCATCCAGAGGTAACCCACGCGGTCATGGGAAGAACATGCAAACTCCATACACAGACCGCACCCGAGGTCAGGGTCGATCCCATGTCTGGTGGTACTCTGAGGCAGAGGCTTTAGCAGCTGCATCACTGTTTCTTCTTTATCTGAATTGCAATCAGTGAAGTTAAATATTTCTTCGGGCGAACACAAAGAAAGGTTTTTACACCATTTCACAACGTCATGAAGTGAGGGGGTGCCATAACTTGTGGAGACCCTACTTCACAGCTCCAGGGGCCCCTGTTCGATCATGAACCCGGTTGTTATTTGTATGAGATTCTCATCCTTTGCTGGTGGCCACGTGAGATTCCTCACCGGTGCACCGGTTTCTTCCAAGGTTAGTCGGTGGTTTAATGGACCGCTGTAAACCGCTCCTAGTGTGTGGAAGTGGTAGAACGAGGGTGGGTGGAGTTGACTGGAATATAGAGAAATAGAAGTATGATTTGTACAGAAGGCCATCATGATCGGTGCGGATTTGGTGGGCTGAATTCCCTGTTTCCATGGCGATCAAATCTAAAACTCGATAATTATCAGTCCTGCGTTCACTGACAGTAAAGATCTTTGAACTTGTGCTACACCGAGGCTGCTATTTAAATACACATGTTATTGTTCTGGGTAACTACAGTCCTTTATTCACCACTCACCATAATGTACGAATCAGGAGCAGGAACACCCCATCCCTCTACTCGAGACCACTCTGCCATTCATCGAGGTCACAGCTAATCTTTAGAGTCATAGAAACATACAGTACGCAAACAGGCTCTTCAGCCCAACTAGTCCATGTCGTTCAAGTACCCATCAATGCCAATACCATTTGCCTGCGTTTGGCCCATATCCCTCTAGACCTTATCTACCCATGAGGCAGGGCTGGGGTGGCTCGGAGGCACGGTGGTAGAGTTGCTGCATTACAGCACCAGACACACGGGTTCCATTCTTAATTCCATTCCAAGCAAGAATTTAATTGTCTTATCTGGGATACATGACATTAAACTCTCTTGACTTGACTTGACTATTACCGGTGCTGTCTATACAGAATTTTCACATTCTTCCCGTAACCGCATGAGTTTTCTCCAGAGAGGCTGCCTGACCCTTTGAGTTACTCAGTACATTATGTTTATCTTTGGTATAAACCAGCATCTGCAGTTATTTGTTTCTAAATAATAAATCAAAACCTAGTTCTTGATTCCCCAACTCTGGGGAACAGATCCCTTAGGTGCATTCCTAATATATTCCATCTCAAACTCATCATCATTTTCCACCTCTACCCCTGTACCTCTTAACCCCTTTAATATGCAGAAATCCATCTATCTGTGGTTTGTATAAACTCAATGCACCAAGCCTCCACAGGGGTCAGGAATTCATGATTCATCACCTTCTGAAGGAAAAGATTTCTCCACATCTTAATCTTAAGGATTAGTCTTCGATTGTGACCCATGGTTCTAAACTCCTCAGCCAGCAGAACCACCTTCCCTGCAGATAACGCATGATAAATAGTAGGATTAAACGAGAACTTACCAGTTTGAAGTTTGATCGTTATTTTGTGAGGAGTAACGTTGAGGGATTACGTGAAGAACCCCGCCAGGACGCATGCGAGTCATTCTTCAAAGCAGCGGTGTAAAATCACAGATAACTGTAATGACTAAACATAGTAAGATTAGAGAAGAGATACCAGTTGAGTATATGATCAAGGGTGGGAGCGGAGGGCACATAATCCCTCAACGTTACTCCTCATAAAATAACGATCAAACTTCAAACTGGTAAGTTCTCGTTTAATCTTACTATTTTACTTCGGAGTCACGTGAGTAACTATGTGAAGATTTTAAAGCTCTGTGATTTCATCCCATGGAAACGAATCCATGCATCGCATCTGCCTTGATTATGGGGAGAATAGTGTTAACATCATTTGACATCAATATGATATTGAAAACCCAACGATAAATATATTAACACCAAATTATAGCCCCTATTTATGGGGTAACTTATATTACAGAACTTAAAATTGTTTCTGCAAATGTTCCAGGTTCAATGACTGGTTTGTTATAAAATCATTGGAAAGTTTTCTACGTTGACCATCCTGCTGTCTTGAGGATTTGGTCCATAGGAACATCCAACTTCATAGCTGCCATTGTAGCTGCAGCCCTGGTGGAGTGAGATTTAAAAATACTAGTGTCTACTCCAGCTTTTATTAGGACCTGTTTTAGCCATCTAGAGATGGTCTGGACTGTCACTGTTTTGAGTGGCTGTTTGTAGCTGATTAAAAGTGACAATTCTTTCCCTCTGATGATCTTAGTATACTCCATATATAATAGTAAGTGTGTTACAATACAGAGACGATCATCTGTCGGGTAGGCCCTGAATTCTGTTTTTAGGCCTACTGACCCCTGTCTGTGTTGTTTCACTAATTCATTGATGTGAAAAGTTAAATTTCCAGATGAAATAGTCATGTTGTCCAGCCTTAGTTTCTGTAGTGGCTGGACATCAGCATGACTGTTTTCATAATCAGTTTCTGTAGGGACAGAGCTGTAGCTGGAGACCAGTTTCTTAACATGGTCAGTACAATGCTCACATCCCATATTTGGGAGTACCTGGTACCTGGTACCCTCATGAGTTTGATTACCAGGGTGTGTCCCAACAGAATGCCGCTCTGTTCCTTGCCACAGGTATATTGATAGAGCACTTCTGGCATAGTTGATGGCACTATGACTGAGCCTCTCATCGTAATGGAGGCTTGCCAGGAATTCCAGAACAGACGGGATGTTCATAGGTCTGTGGGTGATGTTTATTGTTGTGACAGTACTTCCCATTTCTTGATGACACCAAGTACTGTTTTTTGGTGGACAGTCTGTGGGCCGCTGAAATAATATCCACTGTTCGGTCCGTCAGTCCCAGGTGAAGTAGAGGTGCTTTCAAACTCTACAAATTAATAGGTTTATATAATTATGACATGGGTAACTTCCCCTTGTTCCGGGATGAACCAGTAAATTAGGTCTATGATGGATGGTGATGCATGGTTCTAATACCATGTCCAGTATCACCGGGACCCATGGTTGAGTAGGCCAATCGGGTACTATCAAAATACCAGTATATTCCTAAATACCCGACTGATGAGGCAGAAAGGAGGGAATGCATAAATAAACAATCCCCCAATGCAGCTAAAATGCATCTGTTGCCACTGCCCCAGGTTCTGGTTCCCATGAACATAATTCGATAGCTGGTGTGATCCTAGATGCGAATAGGTCGATATCTGGTGTTCCATACCGTGCTGAAATTTCAGCAAATACATTTTTATCCAACATCCATTCAGTGTTTTCATTGAATTTGCGTGACCTGTTGTCTGCCACTAAATTTAGTTTACCTGGTAAGTAGGTAGCTGATATCCCAATACCTCTCTCTGGATACGCTATTGCCAAATTGTGTTGGCCAGATTGTCACATAATGTCAATTTGTTTCCACCCAAATGGGTGATATATGCTACCATGGTGGTGTTGTCAATTTGTAGTCTAACATGCTGGTGATATAACCCAGAACAATATGACTTAAAGCCATGGAATGCACTTAACATTCCCAGGTAGTTTATGCACAGTGTTTGTAATAATGATGCCTCCTGTGCATTCCATCTCCCCCACAGCTGGAGATGGAATTGGTAGCACCCCATCCAAGTGCACTGGCATCAGTTTGTAGTTCCATAGACGGGTAGCTGATAATGTTTGGATTGGAACAATGCCTAATGTTATCTTTCCACCATTTTAGTTCCATTATGGCCTCTGTTGGTAGCTTCATTGGTCTGTCAAAATGACCACCATAATTTTTGAGTGCTCGTATTTTAGCCCTCTGTAATTTTTGATAATGTAAAGGTCCGATTTGTGTGGCTGGAAACGCAGCCACTATAAATGCCAATTATTCTTGCTACCAGTCTGATGGATGGTTTTGTGATGTCAATGATTTTGCTGCAAGCCTCCATGAAGGCTGTAACCTTTTCTTTCGGCAAAGTCACTGACATGTGAACTGAGTTAAAGGTGAACCCCAGATGATCCATTGTGTTAAATAACATCTGTGGTCATCTCTAATGGGTACTGTATAGGAAGCATCTTTTAAAACGATGCTTGCCATGTAGTAACCTTGGAAATCAATTGCTTAGCAGTAACAAAGGTTTCCATCTAGTAATGAATATATAGTACGAAAGTATTCAAATTAGTCAAATCTATGATGATGCGGCAACCACCATCTTGTTTATGATAAAGATTTTGGACTTGAATTCCCGTGATTCATGTTGGGTTTCCTCCATTACTCCTTTTTTATATGGCCACTGTAGTTCAGCATGCACTTTTGATTTTTCTTTGCCTGTAAGCATGAACATTCGGTTCGGTAAATGCTGATCTGGAGGATTATGATTTTGTATAAATTCTATGGTATACCCCTATACTTCTGAAAATATAAGTGTCGGTAGTTAATTTATTCCACGCATCCAGATAGAATTGTAATCTCCCACCAACCTCATAAGGAACCAGCCCCACCTACCTCCAAGGTTATTATTGGTAGGTTTGTTACTTTTTCGGCATCCTCCAAGGACGTTGAGGCGCCGGTGTCTGGATCTGTAGTTGGGTCGGTGTTGAGGGTTAGCGCATTCCCCAGGAAGGCTGGTCTGGGCCATGGCCTAAAAAGACCGATGTTGAGTGTTCCTGGCCTTTGAGCTTTCACCAGTTTCTCTTGGCCGACTGGGGTGCTTTTTCCTGGCCGAAGTAGTTTTTAGACGTTGCTTAAATGAGCCCCAGGGTTTTACCCTCGTCAGTTCTTTTACCTGTTTTGATAAGTTGCCTCCAAATAGTAATATTGGTGGTTTGGAGGTTCCAGGTTTGCATAGGCCTGCAAATTAGGGTCTAAAGCCGGTTGGATGGCACTTCCTCCTAATGCTGTTTACTCGTATTGGTAGTTGCAACATAAAGCCAGTGCATCCTGGCGATCTTGTGTCATGTCTTTTTTGTTTATTGTGCGGGCGAAAACCGTAATTCCCGTTGTTAGGACTTTCAGAACTTTCTGTAGTTTCAAGTCCCTGGCTCTGATTGAGGCTCCGACATGTTTTCAAATACACTGGTTGACACTGGGAACATTCAGTGTTTTGCAGTTCCCTGGTGGTAAGTGTCTTGCTGTAGTGTCCAATAATGCCTGTCCTTATAGCTGGTTGAATGACAAGTAGTCGATACTTGCAGCTATTTTAGGTTCAAGGTTTTGGCCAGTTTGGTCGGGTTGAATAAACTGCGACACCATATCCAATAGGTTTTCTTGCACCCCATGTGCACTAGGGGTATGTTCTGCACCCCTCTTCAGGGTCAGCCCAGAATTGACCCCCTGTACTCCCCTCTGATGAGGGAGAAACACTGTGCAGCCCTACAAGAGGTACTGCTGTAGGACTTACTAGCTGCCCACTGTGACTAGTCTCCATCTCCCGGAACTTTGGAGTACTTGCTCCAACAGCCGCTCCAACCGGCTCCAATGCTCACGGGCACTGGCCGTCGTGGCTGCTCCTGAAGTCGCTCCTACAGCCACTCCAACCGGCTCCAATGCTCACGGGCACTGGCCGTCGCAGCTGCTCCTTTAAGTCGCTCCTGCTCCAGTTCCTGCAGTCGCTCCAACCGGCTCCAATGTGCACGGGCACTGGCCGCTCGCGGCTGCTCCTGTAGCCGCTCCAACCGGCCCCAATGCTCACGGGCACTGGCCGCTCGCGGCTATTCAGAGTTGGACTCATCGGAGTCAACGACTGTTAGTTTTTTGCTTCGCTCTACCGCCCAACCGTGGCCGGTGCGGGAACGAAGTCGGGCACAGCTGTTCCCATTTCGGGAGATTGGCGTGCCATTGGCTGCTGCTGCTGGCTGCCCGCAACTCCGCGGTTCTCCCCGGCCAGCTTTTTCGCAGCCTTCGTGGATCTGGTCCATGTCTCCACCTGTAAGGTAAGTGGAAGGAACGCAGTGTAGCGATATGCCACGCATGTGTACTGGCGGGGTTCTTCAAGTAGTCACTCACGTGACTCCGAAGTAAAATTTGAAGATTTCAAAGAGATTCTCAGATCACTATCATGTTGCTGTTTGGTGGAGCTTGCTGTTTAGATTAGAGATACAGCATTGAAACAGGCACTACAGTTCACCGAGTCCATGCCGACCATCGATCACCTATTCACACCAGTTCTATATGAACAAAAAACTGAAGATGTTGGTGTATACAAAAGATAGACAAAAAGTGCTGGAGTAACTCAACGGGTCAGACAGCGTATGTAGAGGAAATGGATGGATGTCTCATCTCCATAAAGATGGCCGGGCATGGAGAGAGCCGTCGGCTTGTGGCCAACCTGCTTGAAGGCAAAGGATTGCCCCCTGCAGCAGTCTGGGGCTTGCAGGGCTTTGGGAGCCGCTGCAGTAAATCGAGCGTATGAACCGGACTTTGGACTTTGGAAATGGAACCAAAACATGGCAGTGCTTGCATGCGTAAACATGCAAAATAATTTCACCGTGACAAACAAAGCACCTTTGGACCATCACCTAGCTATCCCACACCGCTGCTGCTGTCCAGCATATTTAGTATCTCGGAACCACGATTAATTTTTAATCAATTATTGATATATGTGTTGATTTTTCTCAGTATTACACCAGTGCTGATGTGTTAAGGGAAACATTCAAGACTTAGAATACAAAAATAATACATTCTGGAGATGCTCAAAAGGTCAGGCATCAGCTGTGAAGGAGGAAAGATAACTCATATTCCAGTCAAATCAAGTTTATTGTCATATGCACAAGTACGGTGAGGTGCAGTTACAACCAAAATCTTGCTTGCAGCAGCATCACAGGCACATAGACCCAACCAAACTCACACAAAAACAAATTATACACAAATTACACACAAGACTTCGAAAACCAAGAAGACTGCTTAAAATAAAACAAAACATTACTGCAAAAACACAATTAGCAAAAGTTCATGAAAATGCAAGAAGTGCTATATAAATACATATGTTGTTGTTGTTCTGGGTAACTATTGGCCCTTCATCACCACCCATCATAACTGCTGAAGCATAAGTACCTACAATCAGGAGCAGGAACAGCTCTCGAGACCTCTCTGTCATTCATCAAGATCACTGCTAATCTCCTGGAGTCATAGAGTCATACAGCATGGAAACAGACCCTCCAGCCCTCTAGTCCATGCCATCCAAATGCCCATAAGGCTAATCCCATTTTCCCATGTTTGTCCCATATCCCACTAAACCTTACCTACATATACCTTCCAAATGTCTTCTGAATGGTACAGTATCTTTAATTGGACTTCATTCTTATATCTTGCACTAAATATTATACTTTTTTCCTTTATCTGTGCACTGAGGACAACTTGATTGTATTTATGTAGAGTCTTTTCTTTGACTGGAAGCAAATAAAAGACTAGAATAGCACAGAAACTAAAGCTTTTCACTGTACCTCAGTACACGTGATAATAAACTAAACTGAAGTGGACCATTGTGGGCTTTCCTTGATCATGGTTGCATATCTCTCATTCGTTTGTTATATTTACCTTCTATAGCTCCCATTTCCCTTTCCCCTGTCACTGAGTCTGAAGAAGGGTCTCAACCTGAAATGTCGCCTATTCCTTTTCCCCAGAGAAGCTGCCTGACCTGCTGAGATACACCAGTTTTTTGTTTCTATCTTCTTAAACTAAACATCACAGATATTGTGGGCTGAATGGCCTATTTCTGTTCCATATTCCCTTTCCCCTGACACAATCTGAAGAAGGGTCTTGACCTGAAACATCACCCATTCCATCTCTCCAGAAATACTGCCTGCCCCGCTGAGTTACTTCAGCATTTTGTGTCTATCTTCTGTTTATTAACCAGCATCGGCAGTTTCTTCCTACACCATATTTTAGCTCCCCGACAGTTCACTGGAATGAACTGTGTCTCTGCTGTAATTGTTATTAAAAACCTGTTGCTTTACTGATGTGCACAGGTCTGCAGTAGGAATGATAGCCGGTATATCTGCTCCCAAAAGCAATCTCGCAACTGATGAAGCTGATGATTAAAATAGTTTGAAAATGAAGCCACTTCAATGACGGTAAATAATTCAGGACGTGATTTGAAACACACTTTCCTTGCAAATTGAACTTGTTTTTATTTTCTCTCCACTCCATTTGGCTATCAAGTAGTGTGAGGATGTTTGACCCTTCCCCACGGTTCTCTTGTCTCCAGCTGTTGAAGTTCAATCTTCACCTCAATTGATTCCCCGTTCATGAGGTGTGGAGTGGGAATAATTCCATTGGATCATTTTGAGTGTCATGGACTAGGTTGAGTGATCTCTATTATGTTACACATTGGAGCTAAATGAAAATCAAAAGCAAATTACCTTTATGAATTAAAGGTTAACATAACTTGTAACACAGACATTATCATATATATTTTATGATATATATATATATCTATACAAAGGTATACTTGAAACCCAGGGGTACTCAAAGGGTACTTTGTACCTTTAACTCATTATTCCTTCCTGCCAAACCAATTTGATTGGCTACTAAACAAACATTTTATTCAGAGCTTCTCTCAGTCCTATTAGTAACGCCCTGGGATTTTGAATTGTTGTACAATTAGCTTCTCTTAATTACTTTAATAGCTCTGACTGGTATTGTACTGTGAGACTGGTATCAAGGTCTTCTTCACCTGAAAGTCAATTGCGCGAGACAAAAGCATGTCATCGGTCACGCGTGACGAAAGCATTTGCGCGGTAGAAAGGCTGCATGAGATGCGGTTTCAACAAAGAAAATTTCATTCAGTTGATGGGAACTAAATTTCATTTATTGACTGATTGATACTTCGTTATCACATGGGACATGTCACAGTGACTTTTTTTGTCTTGCATACCATACACAAAGTATGCAAAGAGTCGCCACGTATAGGGCGCTGGCAATGTTCAACGCTTCGTAGTAAGTTTGTGCAAGTGGTAATTCGCTGTGCATTCCAGCTTTCTTTTGCAGTGAGGAGAAGAATCTCAATATCCCGTGGGGTAAATTCTGCCCCTCCTTCTCCACCACCCACCCCATTGCGTGCATTTGGCCCAGCGAGGGAGAATGCGGGGAAGTCAAGGGTGAGCTCCCTGCATTAAACTGCCCTTTGTCTCCCCACAATCACAGGATCCGCTCTTATTGAGGGCTGCCAACTCCTGCTGGCTCTCTTCCTGGACCTTTCACTGCATCTCCTACCACCTTCCGCCAGTCCTCCTCCCATTCCCATGCCCTCTTCCCCACAGGCCTGCAAGGTTTTACCTCTTCAAGTCTTCCCTTTGAAAGCCACAATTGTATCTGCCTCCACCACACTCTCAGGCAGTGCGTTCCACATCGCAAGTGGCTGCACAAAATAAATTCTCTTTATCATCCCTCTTCTTGTTATGTTAATGGCATTAAACCTGTGTCATTTGGGTACCAGTCCTTCTGTCAGTGAAACACTCGCTCCTCCATATTCATGCTATGAAAACTCTTCGTATTTTGACATACTTCTTTTACTCCCCTTAAACCTTCTTTACTCTGAGAACAACCCCTGTTTCTCTCACGTTAATAGCCTCAAAGCTGAGAAACATCAGGTGCCAAGATGTATATTCAATCGTTTGACATGGCCCTTGTGGCCTGGCACTTCCCCCATTAACGTCAGGTTTAGGCTGATTTTTCAGTATATTCTTGTCATATGTACCAAGGTACAAAGAAAAACTGTTTTGCATGCTATCCATTTTGATCTGATATACTATGCATAAATACAATCAAGCCCAACTCAAGTATAATAGGTAGAGCAAATGGGAAACAGAGTGCAGAATATAGCTCTCAGCATTGTAGCCCACCAGTTCCATAGACAAATTCCAATGTCTGTAATAGGATAACAGAGGTTTTAGTTTTTGTTGTTGTTTTTGTTTTAGAGGTGAAGACACTGTTCCTCGGTCAGGTGGTACGCGCTTTCAAGCTTCTGTATCTTCTGCCAATGAGGGAGAAGAAGGAATGACAAGTCTTTGGTTATGTTGGTCGCTTTTCCAAGGCTGCGTGATGTGTAGATGGAATTAATGGTGGGGAGTCTTGTCTGTGTGGTGGTCTGGTCAACACCTACAACTCTCTGCAATTTCTAACTGTCTTGGGCCGAGCTGGTCCCAAACCAAGCTGTGATTTAACCCGATAGTATGATTTCTATGGCGCATGTGTATAGGTTGGTAAGAGGCATTGGGGGCATGATGAATTTCATCAGTCTCCTGAGGAAGTTGAGGCAATGATGTGCCTTCTTGCCTCTCAATCCATGATCCAATCGGTGGTAATATAATAATGTCAAGGAACGTAGCTCTCAATGATTTCTACTTCAGCATATTGATGCTGATTGGGGTATGTACTCCACCACACTTCCTGAAGGTCCTACAGATCGATCTGGAGAACATCATTCCAAGAGCTTCCCTTTCTTCCAGTCTGGTTGCCCCATTACAGAAAGGAGGCTTTGAAGATAGTGCAGAAGAGGCTAAATAGAATGGTGCCTGGAATAGAGGGCATTAGTTAGAAGGATAGGTTGGACAAACTTGCTTTATTTTCTCTGGCACGTCGGTGGTTGAGGGGAGACTTGATGCAAGTATATAAAATTATGAGAGGCATAGATAGGGTAGGCATTCAGAACATTTTTCCCAGGGTGGAAATGGCAAAGCCTATGGTGGCACAATGGTGCCAGAGACTCAGATTTGACCCTATGTGTGCTGTCTGTGTGGAGTTTTACCTTCTCCCTGTGACCGCATGGGTTTTCTCTGGGTACTCGCTTTCCTCCCACATCCCAAAGATGTGCAGATTTGTAGGTTAATTGGCTTTTGTAAATTGTCCCTAATGTGTAGAATAGAACTAGTGCATGGGTGATCAAAGTCAGCGTGGACTCGGTGGGCCGAAGGGCCTGTTTCCACGCTGTATCTCTAAACTATCCTAAACTAATCTGCAAATCAAAACCGCCCTCACCCGTATCCACCTAACACTAGCCAGGCTTTGTCCTGCTCCCACCTCTCTTCCAGCTTCCTTGCCCCTACTACAATCAGTCTGAAGCAGGGTCCCGACCCAAAACATCACTTGTCCATGTTCTCCAGAGATACTGACCACGGTTGTGGAGAGAAGGCAGGAGAATGGGGTTGAGAGGGAAAGATAGATCCACCATGATTCAATGGTGGAGTAGACTTGATGGGCAGAATGGCCTAACTCTGCTCCTAGAACTTATGAACTTATAAGATGCCCCAACTATGCTAGTCCCATCTGCCCATGTTTGGCCCATATCCCCCTACACCTTTCCTATCCAAATGTCCAACTGTTTTTCAAAAAATGTTATAGTGCCAAAAATGTTGTTACAGTGCCTGGAAAAGGTACAACAGCCCAGGTGGTGTGAGACTTCAAGCTCCAGTACATTTTGCCAGTTGACATCATTTGGCAACCTCCTGTCTTTGGGATTTTACACTTAAAAACCAGGTCGACGTGTGCCTTTCCCTTTCAACGTACGTGACAGTGTCAGCAACACAATGTCAAAGAGACAGTTAAACATTAGAGCCACCAGCAAAGATATTGTCAACGCCATCAATTGAGACTCCAAATTGAATGTCATACCGTTAATAAGCTCTCCGGGGCTGTAGAAGCGTCAGTGCAGATATTGTTGTCAGTGAAACAAGCAGTTTGCTTCTTGAGATTGCTATCCTGGCAAAGAACAGAGCAGTAAAAAAAAAAACAGACAATGACACATTTTGCCAGGCAACCGAGATACAATTGAATGCTAATCTTTTATTGTAGTTTCACCGTCGTGCTCACTCCATTTAATCCTTTTAGGCATCTCTCGATGCATTTATGCGTGCGGGTGGTGGGGGTAGGTAAAATGAAGGAGGAAATTAAGGACTCGGAATGACGTTTATCAGGAGTTGGAGTGAGTTACGGCCATTTAAATGTCAGGAAGACGGCAGCAACCCTGTCGCTGCGCAGCGGGATAAGGGGAGCTTTCAAACAGACGCTTTTATTCCTGCAATTTGTAACTGCATACGGGGGAGTCACAGTCAAATGAAGCGGTCGTTTAATCAATTAGTTTCAGCATCCGCGTCGCATTTGGCCGATACAAGTGCGGGCAGGAATTCCTCAAATCAATTGATTCATTCATCCGGAGACTGCGGAGCTGCTGAATATTCATCGGCCGAGGATTTGACGGTGGGAAAAAGAGATCACGGTCTCTTAAATCACAGCCGTAGGACTCACACCAAACCTACTGACTTCATCCTGGGTACAATGATTTCATCTGCATTTCCTCCCCCACTCTCACGATCCCAACGCAGAGAGATAACGATTAAAGAATACGAATTTAATGTTTAAAAATTAAAGTGGCTGTGTAAGCGATACAACCTCTTCGGTTGAAAGCAATCAGAAGCACAAAGCCAGCAATCAAGAAAGATTCCTGAACTTCATAGAATACATAGCAGTGAGATATTAAGGAATCAAGGGATTCACCCCTGGAATTTAGGGGGTAAATTGGTGGTTTGATTGAACATTTCAATATGGCTAAAAAGGACACAAGGTGCTGGAGTGACTCGTGGCATCAGGTAGCATCACTGCAGAACAATGACACATTGGTTCCACACTGTATCGCTAAAGTCTAAAGTAAACGTCAGGGAGCATCTGTGGAGGGAATGGACAGACAGTAACTCATAAGGTCATAAGGAATAGGAGTAGAATTAGACCATTCGGCCCAACAGGTCTATGCCACCATTCAATCATGGCTGATCTAGCTCTCCCTCCTAACCCCATTCTCCTGCTATCTCCCCAGAACCTCTGACACCTGTACTAATCAAAATTCCAGAGAAAGGTCCTGACCTGAACCATCATCTGTCCATTCCCTCCTCAGATGCTGCCTGACCAGCTGAGTACTTCCAGCACTTCGTGTTTTGATTAATTGGTCACACCATCTATCAAGATTAATGTGTAAGATGTTGGTGAGGCCGCATTTAGAGCATTGCATTCGATTTTGGTCACCCTGTTATAGGAAGGAAGTCGTTGAGCTGGAAAGTATGGAGATAATTTACATGCATGTTACCGGGCCTGAGCTGTATGGAGAGGTTGGGCAGGCTAGGACTTTATTCCTTGGAGCACAGGAGGCTGAGGGATCTAATAGAGGTGTATAAAATCATGAGGAGAATATAAAAGGTAACTACACAGAATTTTAAACAGGTTTGGGGAATTAAGAACCAGAGGACATAGGTTTAAGTTGAGAGGTGAAAGAACTAATAGAAACCTAAGGGGCAACCTTTCACTCAGAGGGTGGTGGGTATATGGAGTGAGCTGCCAGAGGTTGTAGGTGAAGTAGAAACTATAACTGCATTTAAAACACCTTTGGGCAGGTACATTGGCAGGAACGGTTTAGAGAGATATGGGCCACACATGAGCAAGTGTGACGAACTTAGATGGAGCATCTTGGCGGCATGGACGAGTTGCGCCAAAGGACCACTTTCCATGCTGTATGACTCTGTGACTCTAAATCTAAATGTTAGAGCAGCTTTCTCACACAATGCCAGGAATGGAAATTCCCTTCCCGCACGCAATGAGTTAACAGAAACCCTGTTCTAAAATAAGATAACCACCTGGCTGGGTACACAGGCAAAGGTGAGTGCGATAAGTAGGTCGTGATGAGAAGGTAGCGCACACAACATGATGGCGACTGCGTTGTGTAGACCAAGGGGATGTCAACCGTGTAAAGCGAGGGTCTGAGTTCAAGAGCACAGAAATGAGAATGGAGAGCTTTTTCTGAAGTTTTGCTTGATTACCTTTGGGGGTTAGGGAGGCTTGAATTGCAGAATTGTACCCTGGAGAGACTGAATAACTGAGGTGAAGGAGGGCACTTTGCGTTGAGGACGATGGAGGGCGACCAACATGCTTGGTCCTCCCGGCAATGTGAGAATTGCCGGATGCACCGTATGTGTGGCTGGTCACTCTCCACAGCCACAGACTACACTTCCTGGCCCTGTTACTGTCGATGGTTCAATGGTACTTTGATAGTCACCGGTGCAAATGCACAGTGAAATTATTTTCCTTATGTACATTACAGTAAAATATTGCTATACCTAAGCACAATCCCCGATTAGCAAAGTGTACAGAAATAGTCTACTGAGCCCGATGCAAGAAGCACCAGGTTTTGGGGCCATTTTCAAAGTCCAGTCCGCACTCTTGGTCTTATGAGCTGTACCCAATTCCAGGCGAGTCTCAGGCTGCTGCAAGGCCTCCAGCCATCGCCTTCCTTGGATGTGTAGATTGATCAGCAAACCGACATCCCTCTCCTTGCCCATCTGCTTTTGATCCCCCAAGGTCACTTCCCGTGGCCGACCACGAGGGCATGGTAGATCAGATCGCCGTTCCTTCTCCTACCAGCCTCGCTCCTGGTGCCTGTCGTCATGGCTTCATCCTCCCGGTCTCTGGTCTTCAGGGGACGAGCAGGGGCCGGCTCGGCGGCTTGCTCACTGCTGACCGCAGTTGGCAGTCGATCTCACAGAGAGCAGAACCAGAGTTAAAAGTGTTTCTTCTCAGAAAGGTTGTACAGACAGGAAGACGCCCCTTTGCATCAGGCGGGCTACATTTAACCTTGCAAACATTAGGGTGTTTTGGAATTCCTCAGATCTTACTGGCTGCTCTCCACTAGTGATAAACACAAAGTGCTGGAGTAACTCACTGGGTCAGGCAGAATTTTAGTTTAGTTTATTCGAGATACAGCGCGGAAAACGGAACACTGTGTCCACACCGACCAGCGATCCCTGCACACTATACTACCTCCCAGACACTAGGGACAATTTACAACAAGTGACTTACTCTAGTACTATGTGCCATTCTTTTGGTAAACCAGCATTTGCAATTCCTTGTTTCTACAGTTCCTAGCAGAGCTGTAGGCACTCACACTGCAGAATTTACTTTGTTAAAGGTGCAACAAGTTACACCTGGTTAGCATAGAGCATTCACATTGATTTGAATGGGGAAGAATGGCTACAAGGGGAAAAGGTACTTTAAAGAGACTGAAAGGAAGTTAAGAGCATGTTGTGCTTCGTCTTGATAAGAGAGGGCAGTTAAGTGATCAATGTGGTGGCATTGATTGATTGAAAGATATAGCATGCAAACAGGCCCTTCGGCCTACCTAGTCCACACTGACCATCGATCACCCCTTCACACTAGGTTTAGTTTATTTGTAGATTTTAGTTTTCGAGATACGGCACAGAAACTGGCCCTTCAGCCCACAGAGTCTGCACCGACTCAGGTTCAACTGTACACTGGTTCAGCACCCGTCGTCATGTTCGAAGTCGGGTCTCTGGCACTGTCAGGCAGCAACTCTACCACTGTGCCGCTGTGCTGCCCCTGGTGTAGGTATTGCCAAACCATTGTTTTTTTTAAACAGATTGGAAGAAGCGAACTTTCTCTGATTACCATCAGATGGCTCCAGAGAAGTAATCTGTAGGCAGAGAGCAAATTGTGAAATATCTATTCAGGCATTTGCTCTCATTTTTGGCAGCACAAGAAGATCACTTTGACTTGTCTGCAGAGCTGTGAGCAGCACCAGGAAAACAAGAATCCCGAATTGAATTGAATTGAATACTTTATTGTCGCATTTGACAAGTCACAGTGAAATTCTTTGCTTGCATACCCAAGGTACGCAATAGTCACCACATAAAGGATGCTGACAAAGCTACAAAGTATCCCCGCGCCAGGTCCTCCTTTGTTCTCCGCCCCCCTCCTCATAGCAGTCCCCCCACACTGGCTCCACCATTATTCTACCCCCCACGCCGGGTCTTCCATTGTTCCAGGCGGCGCATCCTTCGACTCCCACGTGGCCCGTCCTTGACCGCTGTGGCCCTCAACGATCGACCTCCTAAATCTCAGATCCAAATACATGGTTTTGAACAGGAAACAAATTAAAGTCAAGACATTATCCGAACAGCTGATTGAACTGAGAATAACTAATGGGTTGTTGGTAATTGCACCTCTTCATAAAGCATGCAGGATTGGCACTATAGGCTGCATTTTAAGTAGGGACTCTCATGAGAAGTGGCCCCTGTAAGGAGGGCATGTTAACCATCCGATGACTTTCCAAATATAAATCTTGACTTTAGTAACAGTCACTTGATTTGGATTTTTCCTTAAATAATCTCACCCGACACCCTATTCTTTTTTGCGAAGGCCGATTTAAGCCCTTCAGGCGGACGAAGCTGCTATTAATGGAGTTCGGAGTCGGTCACCAACCAGGTCAGCTCCCGATGTTACCATCCACAGGGCCCACGGCTGAAGCCTCCAAAGCCGTGTGTGTGTGTGTGTGTGTGTGTGTGTGTGTGTGTGTGTGTGTGTGTGTGTGTGTGTGTGTGTGTGTGTGTGTGTGTGTGTGTGTGTGTGTGTGTGTGTGTGTGTGTGTGTGTGTGTGTGTGTTGGTTTGCACATGCATGCGGCCACCAAGAAATTGTGTTCCCCCCCATGTTTTGATAGCGATTTCAACCACTGGATGGGGGGAAGATTGCAGCCAACAACCTTCTTGGCTGATCGAAAGCTGCGCTGCAGGCTCCGGGTGTCATGCTTGGTGGCTGAGCCAAACCAGACCATGATGGAGAAGGCGAGGACAGGCTGTGATGGCAGTATAAAACTGGACCATCATTGCCTGTGGCAGATTGTGTTTTCTCTGGTGTTGCAGGAAGTACATCCGCTGTTGGGCCTTTTTGACTGTAGTGTCGATGGTGGCCTCCCATTTAAGGTCCCTGGAGTTGATGGATCCAAGGAACTTAAATGACTCCACAGATGTGACTGTGGTGTTGTTGATGGTGAGTGGGGGGAGGGGAGGGAGAGCTCTCCTAAAAGTCTACAATCAATTTCACTGCCTTAAGAGCATTGAGCTCCAGGTTGTTGTAATGGTACCAGGACAACAGCTGTGCCACTTCCTGTCTGTAGGCAGATTCCTCCCCATCCTGGATCAGTCCAATCAGGGTTGTCCGCAAACTTTAGAAGCTTGACAGAGGAGTCTATGGAGGTGCAGTCGTTGGTGTAGAGAGAATAAAGGAGAAGCAAGAGTACAGAGCCTTGCGGTGCTCCTATGCTGAGGGACTGCAGGCCCGAGGTGCTTTCCCAGCCTCACATGCTGCTTCCTGTCTGTCAGGAAGTTGATGATCCACTGATAGAGGGGTTCAGGCACTGTCAACTGGGAGAGTTTGGAGTGTAGTAGCTCTGGCACAATGGTGTTTAATGCAAAGTAAAAATCCCCAAACAAAATCTTTGCATAGGTCCCCTGGCATAGGTCCCATAGTTGCTGGAGGATGAAGTGCAGGCCTTGGTTGACTGTGTCATCCACTGACCTATTTGCCCAGTATACAATCTGCAGGGTGTCCAGCAGGGGGTTTGTGATATTTTTCAGGTGGGCCAGCACAAGACTTTCAAGGGCCTTCATGAGGCCTGTATTCATGAGACCAGTAGTAATCCTTGGCTTTTTGGCTACAGGAACAATAGTAGAAACTTTGAAGCAGGTTTGCAGGGACCGATTGAAAATGTCTGTGTAGACTGGTGCCAGTTGTTCGGCACAGAGCTTGAGGGGGAAACATTGCCCTGTCCTGGAGATTTCTGGCTTTCCTGTCTCCTGAATAGCTTTTCCACCTCAATTGCTATTGTTGGTGATGGAGAAGTGGCCAGGCTGATGTTGGACAACAAGGGCCCAGTCTTTGCAGACTGGAGTCAGGCTGTCAGTGGATGTGAAGTGGTGCCTTGTGCTCAAGACAAACTGGCACTATTCTGCAGCTTGTCTTATTTCTACAGAAAGCACGTTTAAATTGACCAAATGGCCTAGCAGCCCTGAAGCCTTTACTCAATTTCTAGGGTCCTGGCCTCCCTAATTTGGCCAGGATTAACAATGAATGTTTCCCTTCTGTGCTATGTGATTGTGTACCTTGGATAAGCAATTATACAGGAAGGATGTTGAAGGATTAAGTGAAGGGTGGGTGTAATAGGATTTCATTAGGTAACCGGGAGGCTCATACCAGCATGAACACAATGCAATGAATGACCCTGCTTCAGTGGCACTGGTTTTTTACCTGAGTGAATGAGACATTATGACAATCCCATCAATTCTAGCCGGTGGACTTCAATTGCGGTTCAGCCTGCCAAAGAAAATAGAAACTTGTTGCAGAAATGCTCCAAGGCGGCACGGTGGCACAGCAGTAGAGTTGCTGCCTTACAGCGCCAGAGACCTGGGTTTGAACCGAACTACAGGTGCCGCTGGTACGGAATTTGTACTTTCTCCCCGTGACTGCGTGGGTCTTCTTCGGGTGCTCCGGTTTCCTCCCAACTCCAAAGATGTAGAGGTTTGTTGGCTAATTGGCTTTGGCAAAAATTGTAAATTGTCCCTAGTGTACAGGACGATCGCTGGTCAGTGCGGACTCAGTGGACCGAAGGGCCTGTTTCCTTGCTCTATCTCTAAAGTCTAAAGTCTAAATGATCGCCTCATTTTGCAGAGGTAGCTGCTCTGAGCTTATTGAACAACATTTTTAAGGTGGAGATTGACAGGTTTTTTATTATTAAAGGTGTTAAGAATTATGGGGAGAATTTGGTTGAGAGGTAAAGATAGTCAGACATGAATGAATGGTGGATTAGGCACAATGGGCCGAATGACCTAATTCTGGTCCTATGACATGAACTTATGAAAGTTTCATGGTCAGGCCAAGAGCCCTTCACTTACAAAAATTGTGACTTGAAAATGGTGCCAAAAATTGGAGACTCTGTATAATATCTCAATGTACTACTACTATATACTTGTACTGTATCTGAGATACTTACCTAGGATGCATCTAAGTACTTATGTGTAGTGATACTTGTACTAAACTGCACACAAGAATGAATTTCATTGTACCTCGGTACATCTGAGGAATGAAGTACTTTTGAACCATTGAATACCATTGTAATCATTCCTCCTCTGCAGGTAAGTGGAGGCAACAAAATAAATTAGGGTTTCTGTCCATTTCTCTTCCTGCATACTCCAGCCGTCCTTGTAAGGAAATAAGTTAAGCAGCCAGACTTGCATTATTCCCCCACTGATTTATGTTTGTGCTGCTGGGATGTAAATCTTTGGCTATTCCGTGAAGAAGGACAAATTATTTATGAACACTGACCACCAAACTGCAGAAATAAGGCTGTCTTTAAACTGAAGGTTTATTCAGAGAATATTACTCAGAGAATAGCGTTAATTAAAAGACTTTCCAATACAGGGTCTCTGGATTGTTCGATGGACCTGGTGGTCTGCTCTCGCACCTACTTTCTATGTTTCTATGTTAGCTCATGGCAAGAGTCCCATTTATAAGATTTAAGGAGGACAAAAATTTTTTTCTAATCACCCAGGAAGTGAAGTGAAACTTCTTTAGGTAGTGGATGGTTGGAAAGGTGATCATGATGCCACAAGGATTGGTTGTGGATAACAGTTCAGGTTTAGTTTGGTTTAGTTTAAATATGCAGCGTGGATATAAGCCTTTTGGCCCACCGAGTTCGCTCTGACCATTGATCACCCATACCAGGCCCGTACAAAGCTTTTCAAAAAGGGGGGTGACATGACAGGATTACAAAAAACTTAATGTGAAATAATATGTGCGCTGCACACATCACGAGCGCGAAGCGTGAAGTCCCTCGATGGTGCGGTGGTTTTAGATGCTCTCTGATCCATTCTGAGCCTTGTTTTGGAGCATTTTTGCACCAAATTTATGACCAATATTTCAGAAATTAACAGGAATCTGAGGTAGCTTTTTCACACAAAGGCTGCTGGGTGTATGTAACAAGCTGCCAGGGGAGGTAGTTAAGGCTGGAACTATCCTAATGCTTAAGAGACATTTGGACAACGTACACGGATAGGACAGATTTAGATGGATATGGGCCAAACTCGTGTGAGTGGGACTAGTGTAGATGGGACATGTCGGTCGGTGTGGGCAAGTTGGGCTGAAGTGCCTGTTTCCACACTGCATCATTCTATGACTAAAAAGTGAAGAAGAAAAATGCATGTAGATAAGTAGAGCAGATTTGAAAGAGGAGTGAAATGTAAAGGCAGAGAGAGGTTTATGGGTGGAAAGGAACATAGGAAAGGAGGGGGGAGAGTGTGCTTGGGCAGATAGGTGAAGGGGAAATAGTCACAAAGTGCTGGAGTAACTCAGTGGGTCCGGTAGCATCTGCGGAGAATATGAATAAGCGACATTTCACAGAATGCTGGAGTAACTCAGCGAGTCAGGCAGCATCTGTTGAGAACATGGATAGGTGACATATCAGTGCTGGAGTAACGCAGCGGGTCAAAACGTATTTTGGCACTTTGGCCCTCATCAGTCAGAGTATTGAGTATAGAAGTTGGGAGGTCATGTATAAGACGTTGGTGAGACCGCATTTAGAATATTGTGTTCAGTTCTGGGCACTATGTTATAGGAAAGATGTCAAACTGAAAAGAGTACATAGATCTCCATCCTGGATCAGTCCAATCAGGGTTTTGTCATCCACAAACTTGAGAAGCTTGACAAAGGTGGCTGTGGAGGTGCAGTCATTGGGTGTGAAGTGGTGATTGGAGCGGAGTAGTGATTGGAGTGGGGTGGGTGTAGAAGGGCCCAGTCTTTGCAGACTGAGGTCAGTCTGCAAGTGGGTGTGACATGTTGGGTGGGGTGGGAAAGGTTCCACTCTTTTCATACTGGAGTCTTGCCTTAAGTAGGTGTGAAGTGTTGAATGGGAAGGAGAGGGTGCAGGGTCCATTCTTTGCAGACTGAGGTCTGGCTGTGTTTGTTGGGGAGGGGGTTTCAGGGTTACGTTTCTGATTTTCAAGCCTGCAGTAATACTCATTCAGGTTGTTCGGCAGCTGACGATTGTCCAAAGAGCGGGGGGCTTTCCTCTTATAGTTGGTGATTTCTTGCATGCCCTTCCAAACTGAAAAAGAATCACTAGCTGAGAACTTGCTCCTCAGCTTCTCAGAGTACCTTTCCTTGGCAGCTTTGATTCCTCTTCTCAGCGCTTTATCGATTAGGCTATCTTTTAACTCTTTAACGATTAGGCTATCGGCTTGCCGCATATTTGCCCCCAGCACCCCCCCCACCCCCCCCCCCCCCCCCCCCCCCCCCCCCCCCCCCCCCCCCGCCCCCCGATCACAAAATGGAAATGTTACATCTGTATATAAGGGTCCCATTAAAATGTGTATTTATGTGACAAACTATGGAATTCATATTTTTTCAGTATTGTTATCGAGGAAAAGAAAGCAGTTCCAATTATTTGATATTATTTGATATTGTTTAATATTATTCATATGACGGAGAAAATTTAATGGCTCCAAAACCTACATTAATTTTGCAATCTCACTCAAGATAACGCCCCTTTCCCTCTCCCCTCCCCCATCTCTCTCTCCTCTCCTTCCCCCTCTCTCTCTCTCCCCCTCCCCCTCTCACATCCCCCTCTTTCTTGCGGGGGGGCGAAGCAAAAAGGTGGCGCGGGCCCAGCGGGCGGGGGGATGAAGGTGGCGTGTGCCCCGTGGCGATGGTGGGGACCCATCGGGTGTCATTGGGGGTGGCTTGGGCCCAGCGGGGGTGGCGTGGACCCAGTGGGGGTCAGCGAGGGTGGTGTGGACCCAGCGGGGGTCAGCGAGGGTGGCGTGGACCCAGCGGGGGTCAGCGAGGGTGGCGTGGGCCCGGCGGGGGTGCCATGGGCCCAGCGGGGGTGGCGAGGGGCCCAGTGGGGGTGGCGTGGGCCCAGCGGGGGTGGCATGGGCCCAGTGGGGGTGGCATGGGCCCAGCAGGGTTGGCGTGGGCCCAGTTGGGGTGGCGGGGGAGGCATGAGCCCAACAGGGGTGGCGAGGGCCCAGCGGGGGTGGCGTGAGCCCAGCGGGGGTGGCGTGGGCCCAGCGGGATTCAGTAGGGGTGGGGGGGGGGGAATATGGCTTCGGCCCCGGCGGCGGGGGGGAGGCGAGGGGAGCGGGCTCCGCCGCAGCGGCGACTGGTGTTGGGGTTAAAGCCGTTGGGTTGAGATTCAGCCACTCCTGCCCGGGGACGAGACAACAGAGAACTGGCCATTTCCAAAGTGGAAACGTTGAATTTTTTTTCTGATTTTTTTTTTTTTTGGTGACTTTTTAAGGGAAAAAAGGGGGGGTGCGTTGGGTGCGACCGCATCCCCCTTTTTTTCCCTTAAAAAGTTTCGGACGGCCATGCATACACTAGTTAGATTTTACTTTTAACTTTAGAAATACAGCGTGGATTTAATTGCCACAAGAGGGCTGTGGCGGCCAAGGCACTGTGTATTTTTAAGGCGGAGATTGACATTTTCTTGATTAGTGTCAGGGGCTTCTGGGAGAAGGCAGGTGAACGGGATTGAGAGGGAAACAAAAATCAACCATGTAGATGGTGTAGACTCGATGGGATGAATGGTCTAGTGCTGCCTTTAAGACATGAACTTATGCACTACTGCATCTCCTCAGCATTGCCCCTCCAACAGTGGGGTGCTCCTTCAGTCCCACCTACCCGGCAGTGTGATAATACCTGGCAAGTTTGGGCAGTCTGTCTGACTAATAAGGTTTAGTTTTAGTTTAGATTTTATGGTCACACGTACAGATAGAGCAAAAAGCTTTGTTGTTGTGTGCTATCCATTCAGACTAAACATGATTACAATCAAGATATCCACAGTGCACAGCTACAGGATGAAGAGCATAATGTAGGAATGTTACAACATTTTGAGATTTAAAAAATCAAGCCTGTAATTTATCCCCTCGGATAAAGCATAAAAAGAACTTTAATTTGATATCTAATACACTTTCATACCTTCAGTATTAAAAAAGTTATGGCCATTTTCATATTCAGAAATTAGCATCTAGTTCCCTATTGATTTTCCATTGACTTAACACAAAAGCTGCGATCGAGGACAGTAAAAAGTAAGAGAACTGAATGAAATTTTCACTTATTATAGAAGCATTCTGAAACAAATATGATACATCTTACTTGGATGACCTGAAATTAAAGCATATAATTAGTTTGTTACCTAATTGTATATAATTACCAAATTGACCATTGTGACGGAAATAGTAATAAACACCGAGACTGCCTTTTAAATTCAAAAATGTGATATTATCAAGATCAGAACTTTAATATTATTGTAACGTTAAGACAAATAGTAAATACCCAACACAAAAAAATCATATTCATCAGTGTCATCAAATCAATCTATTCATCTAAATTCAATTACTAGATCTAAACATATATCCCATTCTTAAGAAAAGGCTAAAATATTTTTTTTAAATAGACAATCTAAATAACAAACTGACCCCATTAACACAAGAATTCATAATATAACATGATTTCAAAATCTCACTTTGTCATGAATTTCTATGCCAATGGAAGGAATTGAATGTTTAATTTAAATTTACTCTGTTGGTTTATAACACTGCTGCAGGCAAGGGTCATTTTAAACAGACATTTATTCAAAATCCACAAACATCCACTCTTAAGATAATCAAAATCATTATTTTTTTGCACAATCATGTCATAAGAACATCTAAATTATCTATATTGTGTGTTATTGTCTATCCATGATCAATATTTTATTACTAAACCTGACTAAAATCTATGTACTGCGGAAGTTTTCAATCAGATATTTAGTATGAAAATATTGATCATGGATAGACAATAACACAAAATATAGATGAATTAGATGTTCTTATGACATGATTGTGCAAAAAAATAATGAATGTGATTATCTTGATAGTGGATTGTGATAGATTGGAATGTGGCCGCTGCCATGATTTAAGCCCCGCGATATTGGCAGGCTGATATCAGGGCCGAAATAACGTATTTTGCATCATCAGATTAAAATGAAACCACACCAAAAAGCAAGGTAAGATGTTAAATATACGACATATCTTTTTTTTTGTCCTTGATGTTGATTTTGATCCGTGATGTTGAAGGCGTTAGAAGTCGCGTTTAACTTCAATCCATCAGGCAATCGACCAGCAACATTTAAAAACAAAAAGGGAACGGAAGCGCAGACCAAATTTTTTTCATCAACTTGTAGTCTGAGCAAATACCTCTCTGACAACCAATACAAACCTGCATTTTAATCCCACCCTCCCCCACAGCCTCCGGAATCGCACGCACAGGCAGTGGGCAGATCTGGAGTGCCGCTGATGGTAGGTTTTGTAACAACAGTACATAATGTTTAGTGCACGATAAAGTCCAGTAAAGTCTGATTAAAGTCCAAAGGTGTCCAATGAACCAAGTAGATGGGAAGTCAGGACCGCTCTCCCTTTGGTGATTGAATGGTTCAGTTGCCTGATAACAGCTAGAAAGAAACTGTCCCAAAATCTGGAGGAACACATCTGTACCTGTTGCCTCGTGTAGGAAAGAACTGCAGATGCTGGTTTAAATCGAAGGTAGACACAAAATACTGGAGTAACTCAGCGGGACAGGCAGCATCTCAGGAGAGAAAGAATGGTTGACGTTTCGGGTCGAGAGCCTTCTTCAGTCTGAAGAATGATCTCGACCCTAAACATCACCTTTCCCTTCTCTCCGGAGATGCTGCTTGACCCGCTAAGTTACTCCAGCATTTTGTGTGTACCTCTTGCCTGGTGGGGGCAGAGAGAATAGGGAATGATTGGGGTGACGCTGGTCCTTGACTATGCTGGTGGACTTTCCAAAGCTGCATGATGTAGATGGAGTCAATGGAAAGGAGGTTGATTAGGTTGATTAGTGTGATCGATTGGACTACGTCCACAATGCTCTGCAATGCATCCCGCTAAAATGGTTCATACGACGCACCTGTAAATGTTGGTGTGAGTTGTTAGGGACATGCTGAACTTCCTAAGCTTTCTAATGAATTTTAGGCATTCATGTGCTTTCTTGGCCACAGTTTTGACATGGCTGGTACAGGACAAGTTGAAGAACTGGGAGCTTTGTAGCTTAGGGCGGGTAAGGCTGTGGTTTAATGTTTCAGCTGAAAAAAGGCATCTCAGTCAGCAGTTCTTGCTCAGCCTAAATGTTATTGTTGGGGCTCTACACATGAAATGCCATATACTGTATTACACTCAATTACAGTGGGTAATCGGCAATAACAGATACCATTCCCTCCGGTAATGTCCATTATAACAAGGGGTTACTGTTCTCAATGTAATCTAAGGGAATAGAACATGGAACAGGATAGCACAGTAAGACATAAAGTGCTGGAGTAACGGCTGGTCAGGTAGCATCTTTAGAGAATCAGCATGGAAATAGGCCCTCCCACCCACTGTGTCCATGCCATGCAGTGATCAACCCATACATCAGCAGTATCTTATACACTAGCGACAATTTTACAATTTTACCGAACCTAATTAACTGTCAAACCTGCACATCTTTGGAATGTGGGAGGAAATCGGAGCACCCGGAGAAAACCCACGCAGTCACAAGGAGAACTTACAAACTCCATACAGACAGCACCCGTAGTCAGGATCAAACCTATGTCTCAGGCGCCATAAGTTGGCAACTCTACCGCTATGCCACAAGTCTGACTAATCTTTAATCAGACGAAAGTTCTCGGCCAACAGATGCTGCCTGACCCATTGAGTTGCTCCAGCACTTTGAACATTAAAATCCTCCACTGGTACAATTTTGATACCTGCAAGCATGAAACAATATTATGGCAAAATGAGTTATTTTTGCGGGCTAGCCATGAACTCACTGAAGACCAGACCAAGCCTAAGTTTAGTTTAGTTTATTGTTGCGTGTTAGCCGAGGCACAATGAGAAGCTTTTGTTGCGTGCTATCCAGCCAGTGGAACGACTCAACATGAGCTGTCCACAGTGTACAGCCTAAGTAACTAAATAGCTTATCCCTGCTCCCTAAAGTGAATGTGAGGAAGGAAGAGGGTGGAGGAATGGAAGAGAGATGGCCATCTACTGCAACAAGCACGGGGCTTTCCATCGACATTATGTGGAAGTTACAGATCCGGAGGATTACTTGCAAATATCTGCAAAACTGGCTAATATTTACCCAAAGATGTCAGGTGTAATCTGATTTCATTGGTTGTATGAAAATAATTTTAACCTTCCACAGTGAGTTGCCTGTTTCTTCTCAGAATACATCTGGTGTTGGAATGGCATTTTAAACTTTAATAGCGCTTGTCAACACAGCCCGATGATTAAATAAAGGGCATCTGCAATGCATAATTTCAGGATGTTCTTTAGAACTGGATCCAAAAGAGATGGAAAACTTGATTAACAAAAAATTCAAATGCAAAAATGAAATGTTGATTCTGTTTTTAGAAAAGTTTAATATAGTTTAGTTTAATTTATGATAGTCACGTGTACCGAGGCACAGATAAAGCTATTTGATGCGTGCTATCCAGTCAGTGGAAAAATTGTGCATGATTACAATCAATCCTTCCGTAGTGTACAGATACAGGATAATGGGAAAAAAGTATAGTTCAAAATAAAGTCCAGTAAAGACTGATAAAGATGTTTGAAGAAAGTAAAACATGCTTCACCGTGTTTCTTTGTCAGTGACAACGTTTTGACAGTCACCAGCACTGGTTTGGCATAGAATTTAGATGCAAAGATCTGAGGATGCTGATTAATGCACAAAAGGACACAAAGTGCTGGAGTTATTCTGCAGATCTCTGGTGAACATGGATAGGGGATGTTTCATGTCGGGACCCTTCCTCAGACTGATTGTGGGGGGGGGGGTGAAAAATGCGAGAGAAGCTTGCAGAGTGAGGAGGCAGGAAAAAGCATGGCAGATAGGAAACAGGCGAGGGGGATTTTAACAGGCTGATGGTTGGACCAAAGGCCAGAGTGAAAAATGTAGGTACGAGACAGGTTTGAAGAGTTGCGGATAGTGAGGCCAGGGGGAGGGAGGAAAGTAGCAGGGGGATGGGAGGTGGAGAGGATAAATAGGTGGGAGTCCAGGTGGGACACAGGGGAACGTTGGGCAAGAAATAAGGGGGATAGCTAGCAGTTACTTAAAATTGGAGAATTTAATGTTCATTCTATTGGGTTGTAAACTATCCAAGTGGAATATGAGGTGCTGTTCATCCAGTTTGCGTGTGGCCCCACTTTGGAAATGGAGGAGGTCCAGGACAGAAAGGTTAGCCTGGGAATGGAAAAGGCATTTAAAATGGGGATATCCAGTAAGTCCCAGCAGACCGAGTGTAAGTGTTCAGCGAAAGTTTTCAATATTTAGTTTAATACAGAGGAACAGCATGAACACAGGCCATTCTACCCATCGACCAATTGAGTCCACACTGACCATCAATCACCCATTAACATTTGATAGATTTGAAGGATAACATTTGAGATCCTTCTTCAATCTGCGAGCTTCAGTCTGAAGAAGGGGTTTGACCCGAAACGTCACACTTCCCTTCTCTCCAGGGATGCTGCCTGTCGCACTGAGTTACTCCAGCTTTTTGTGTCTATCTTTGGTTTAAACCAGCATCTCCAGTTCCTTCTTACCATTAACATTAGTTTATCCTTTATTAGATCTTTGCAATTATTTTAAATCTGCACGTTTGCTGTAGCTGTGACACTATACAACACTCTGGTCATTTTCATTTTGCACTACCTGTAGTACGTGTATAACTTGATTATACTCATGTACAGTGTGATCTGACTGGATAGCATGCAAACAAAGCTTTTCACTATATCTCAGTACACTTGACAAAAGTAAAATAAAATCATTTATCGAATAATGAGGGGAATAGATAAGGTGAATACAGAGCCTTTTACCCAGAGTAGAGTGCCCAAGCACCAGAGAACAGATTTAATAGGAACCTGAGGGGTAACCTATTTGCACAGAGGGTGGTGAGTATATGGAACCAGCTGCCAGAAGGGGTATTTGAGGCAGGTACAATAACAACATTTCGAATGTAGAACATAGAGCAATACAGGAGCAGGCCCTTCGACCCACAATGTGTGTGCCAAACATGATGCCAAGACCATTTTAAATGATACTTGGACAGGTACATGAATAGGAAAGGCTTAGATGGATACGGGCCAAATGCTGACAAATGTGACTAGCTTAGATGGACATGTTGGTACGAATGTGTAGGAATGAACTGCAGATACCGAGTTAAATCGAAGGTAGACACATAATGGTATAATGTGTCCAAGGTAGCACAACATGCTGGAGTAAGTCAACGGGACAGGCAGCATCTCTAGAGAGAAGGAATGGGTGATATTTTGGGTCAAGCCCCTTCTTCAGACATTATGTAAAGTTGTAACCAGAAAACGCAAGATTAATAGCATGGTAGACACAAAATGGTGGAGAAACTCGGCAGGACAGGCAGCATCTCTGTAGAGAAGGAATGGGTGACATTTCGGGTCGAGATTAATACCATGATCAGTTCATATTTCATGCTCAACCAGTGCTGCTTGGAGCAATTGGCCCTGATCTTTCGGCAAGTGTACAGTTGTCCTCCAGCTGATAGATATTCCAATGACAACTTGGTCCTTAACTTGGACCTGCAAGATGATTTGAATCATAAACTGCATGTCCTGCCCATGAAATTCCTTTGATGAGCAATTAAACCATCATCCCTGACATCCAAAATTATTCAAAACCCTATTAAAATTTTATCTACGATTAAGATTTAAACTGTTTTAGGTAACAGATTTATCATACGATTATCTTACGAGCCAGTCTGAAGAAATGTCTCGACCTGAAATGTCATTTATTCCTTCTCTCCAGAGATGCTGCCTCTCCCGCTGAGTTACTCCAGCATTTTGCATCAACCAACATGTTGGTCAGCATGGGCAAGCTGGGCTGAGGGGCCTATTTCCGTGCTGTATGTCTATGATTTTAACAACAACAAAAATATAAAAATAGCATATACAATGGATTTGGTCAGTTTATTCACTGATGCTGTGGTGTCGTCATAGCCAAATTCCAGTGCGATTCTTACTTAGTGTCCTTCTTCCAACAACACTTACTACAGAATAGTCGGGAACGGGAGTCTCGGATCACTTTTATTTCTCTAATTAAGAAGTGCTTCTTCTTACTCCGAGCCCAGTGGAGATCAATAATTCAGCACTCTGTGCCATCATGGTGTGGTGGTTGACTTCTCAAACTAGTACCCAGAGCCTTCATTATTGATCCGGCAACACAAGCTTGAGACTTCCCCACAGTCACAAGGAGTTTAAATTCAAATCATTAAATCATTTTTGTATTTGAGGGAAGAAAATAGTAGCAGTAATGATCTGCTGCACCTCCATGGCAAGGAATACCCCGCCAAACTTCACATGACTTCGGATGCACAAAAATGAGTAGGAAGGAAATGCAGATGCTGGTTTATACTGTAGACACAAAGTGCTGGGGTAACTCAGTGGGTCAGGCAGCATCTCTGGGAAAAAAGGATGGATCATGTTTCGGGTGGGTACCCTTCTTCAGACTGAAAGTACAGGTGGAAGGGGGGAACTGGATCTAGGAACACGGCCAGAACAAATCGGGGCAGCAATAGATAACCAAGGAAGGGTGGGGCCCATAATGGCCCTTTGTTGACTGAGGAATAGGTGATAAGAGGTTTAGCACTTCAACTCCCCCTCCCATTCCCCATCCGACCTCTCTGTCCTAGGTCTCCTCCATGGCCAGAGCGAGCAACACCGGAAATTGGAGGAACAGCACCTCATATTCCGTTTGGGGAGTCTGCATCTTGCTGGCATGAATTCTCCCAATTTTGTTAGGCCTTGCTGTCTCCTCCCCATCCTCAGCCCTCGGGCTCCTCCTCCTCCTTTTTCCTTTCTTCTCCCTGCCATCCCCCATCAGTCTGAAGAAGGGTTTTCGGCCCGAAACGTTGCCTATTTCCTTCGTTCCATAGGTGCTGCTGCACCCGCTGAGTTTCTCCAGCATTTTTGTGTACCTTTAGTTTAGTTTAGTTTAGTTTAGAGATACAGAGGGGAAACAGGTCCTCCAGCCCACTGGGTCTGCACCGAACAGCGATCCCCGCACATTAACACTATCATACACATAAACTAGGGGCCACTTCTACATTTACCAAGCCAATTTACCAACATACCTGTACGTCTTTGGAGTGTGGGAGGAAACTGAAGATATCGGAGAAAACCCACGCGGTCACGGGGTACAAACTCCGTACAGACAGAACCCGTAGTCAGGATCGAACCTGGGTGGCCAGTGCTGCAAGCGCTGTAAGGCAGCAACTCTACCGCTGCGCCAACGTGCTGCCCTTGAAAGATTCTTAAAATGGTGCCAGAAATAGTTTTGGAAGCCTGGAGATTAGTAAATAGAGGCTGGCTTTGTCAATGATGTACTCAAACTGAGTACAAGGATCCATTCAATGACAGGAAGCCACAGATTCAAGTCAAATATCAATGATTTTTTAATTGAGAGTTACCGCATAGGAAAAGCCCCTTCAGCCGACCGAGTTCGCACAACCATCAATCACCCATTCACATCCGTCCTGTATTATCCTACTTTTTCGTCCACTCCCTACACACAAGGGGCAATTTACAGAAAGCAATTAACCTACAAACTCGCATGTCTTGGGGTTGTGGAAGGAGACTGGAGCACTCAGGGGAAACCCATGTGCAGTCACAGAGGGGACATGTAAATTCTACACAGACAGCGCCCGAGGTCAGGATCAAACCTGGGGTACCTGGCATCATGAAGCAGCAACTTTCAGCAGCAGGTATAGGAGGCATAGTGGTGCAACGGCAGAGCTGCTTGCATCAGAGACCCAGGTTCGATCCTGACTATGGGCGCTGTCTGTACAATGTTTCTACGTTCTCCCTGTGATAGCATGGGTTTTCTCCGAGATCTTTGGTTTCTTCCCACACTCCAAAGACATACAGGTTTGTAGGTTAATTGGCTTGGTAAAGATTGTAAATTGCCCCATCCCTCTGGGCAAGATACTCTGTGCATTTACATGATCTATTTCCCTCATGATTTTTTACACCTCTACAAGATCACCCATTACCCCCCTGCGCTCTAAGGAATAAAATCCTAACCTGCTCAACCATTCCCCATAGCTCAGAAGTGAGCTGTCAGTTTAATTGTTCATGCTTGGAGTCATCACTCAAGACTACCTACACCATTACATAAAACTCACCTAAAGCATGACAAACCACCTCATATTTTATCTTCTGTTTTGAGGCAGTCATTGAGTCCTAGACTCCATCAGTCTGAAGCAAGGTCCCAACCAGAAACAACCCCTATCCGTTCCCTCCACAGATGCTGCCTGACCCGTTGAGTTACACCAGCACTCTGAGGTTGGCACACAAAATATGTATGTATGTATGTTTAAAGCAAATGCCAAGATTTAATATTACTAAAGAGGACCAGACTACAACCAATAAACCTGCTTGGCTCTGTGTGCGATGAATACGAAAATAGGACATCGAGATATCTCAAGTAGCCAGTCGCCCTTCGAAAGCTAATTTCTGTAGTCTGCCGAAAAGAAATAGATCTTGCTATGAACACACAAAATCTCTCCATTAAACAGCTGTCCCGTGTTGACTTTTATTGTGGCGTTGTGTACATTGACATGTGTGATGGAGCTGTGTCACGTCTGGAGGCTGAAATCTTCTAACCTTCGTTGCAAGCTGTGAATGTCAGCACAGCTGTAAATGGAAAAATATTTTCACTGTGAAACCTACCCTATCTCTGACAGAATGTGCCGCCCTCATCTGGTATTGCTGTCAGGTTTTTTTTTACTGATTATCCAGCAATGAAGATAAAGGAGAAACAATTGTATTCTGTATGTGTGTATACACAGCAGCTCGGAGGTGTGGAGTATTCAACAGCAAGGAGACAATATTAATGTAGTTTAAAGATACAGCATGGAAACAGGCCCTTCTTCCCATTGAGTCCATGCTGACCAATGATCGTGCCATCCATACCATTATATTATCCCAGTTTTGCAGCCTGCACACTAGGGGACATTTACAGGAGCCAACCTACAAACCTGCATATCTCTGGAGTATGGGAGGAAACCGGTGTTTCCGTGGAAAGCCCACGCAGTCACATGGAGAAAGGACAAACTCCTTACACACAACTCCCGTAGTAAGGGTCGAACCCGGGTCTAAAGTCTGTAGACTTTAGTACACCAGCACTTTGTGTTTTACTCAAGGTTCCAGCATCTGCAGTTCCTTCTGTCTCGAGCAACAGCACATTTTTCCTCCTGAGCAATAGGTAGAGGTTGAGCAGATTAGGACTTTATTCCTTGGAATGCAGGCTGAGGGGGTGATCTAATAGAGGTGTGTAAAATCATGAGGGGCCTAGATAGGGAAAATGCACGGACACTTTTATCGAATAAAAATATTTGGACAGGGACATGGATAGGAAAGGTTTTGAGGGTATGGGCCAAATGCAGGCAGGTTGGATTAGTGTAGATGGGGCATCTTGATTGGCATGGACGAGTTGGGCTGTAGGACCTGTTTCCGCTTGTGGAAAGGAACTACAGATGCTGGTTTACACTGATGGTAAACACAAAGTGCTGGAGTAACTCAGCAGGTCAGGCAGCACCTCTGGAGAAAATGGATGGCCCATCCTTTTTCTCCACAGATGCTGCCTGACCCGCTGAGTCACTCCACCACTTTGTGTCTATCTTCGGGCCTGTTTCTGTGCTGCACGAAACTATAACTGAATTAGTATGAAAATGTCATACTAAACGACGTTTGCAATGTAGTAATTTAACAACTGCTGTCACTCACGTCTAATGAGGGAAAAGGCTGATATGTATTATACATTATCACATCTATGTCACTGGTTTGGGAGATTACTCCATGTTTCCATTATATCAGCAAGCATTAGGTGCAGACCCCTGTTTTACCTGCTTGTTCTCCTTTTCTCGCAAACGTGAACCAGTTTAATTTGAATTGGCAGGCTTAATTAGCAATTGAAGTGCATTAATTTAAATGATAGATGACTTTATATGAATATCATTGAACTTTTCAGAAGAGAGAGAGAGAGAGAGAGAGAGAGGGAAGAGTGAGCCAGTGATGTGCAAAAGCAGACTGAGGAATAAGATGCATTAATCACAAATGCACGACGTTTGGCCTAAACGGAATGAATGTCTTGCCAAACAAGAGATAGTCTGACATTCAAAAGGAAGGGATCACCAAGGTGGTTTCAAGACATTTTAAATGTGGGATTAAGACTTAATGGAAAAAGGCAGAAAGCAAGAAGAGAAGAAGACAAAGCTCCGAGCAAACCTGTTTTTTTTGCATCTCTCATCACAGGTTTAGCGGCGTAGCTCTTGAGATGCTATCGTCATGGTAATGACTTTGTAACGGTGTCACAGATGTTTTGGAGATGTTAAGTTCCTCTCACCGAAATTGAGTAGTTTGATTTGTTATTGTGTACAGCCTATCTTTGGTCAGTCATGAAATGCCACAATAAATCTCACTCGGGGTGGGAGATTTTTTATTCCACTCCATGGTCCCTCTCTCGTGCAATTTATTTCCTTAATGAGGAAGAAGATGGAAGAAAAGAACATATTTTGTTTGCTCTCCCTTTAACTTTAGTTTAGTTTAGAGACACAGTGAGGAAATAGGTGCTTCAGCCCACAGTGACTAGCAGTATCCTACACACTGGGGACAGATTACAATGTTTACCGAAGGCAATTAATCTACAAACCTGTATGTATTTGTGAGAATAAACCTGAGCACCCAGAGAGAACCCACATGGTCACATGGAGAACGTACAAACCTCTTGATTGTGTCAGGGGTCAGTGGTTATGGGGAGAAGGCAGGATAATGGGGTAGAGAGGGAAAAATATATCAGCCATGATTGAATGGCAGAGTAGACTTGATGGATCGAATGTCCAAATTCTGTTCCTATAATTTATGAACATGGACTTATGGAGGAGGTTCGTGAGAGGAAGATGACCAAGTACAAAGAGCTGGTCATAGACTGCCGTAAGCTGGGCTGGAAGGCAAGGTGTATGCCCATCGAGGTTGGCTGTAGAGTCTTTGCAGGGCAATCGATCTACAAAGCCTTGAGTGCGCCGGGCATCAACGGAATGGAGAGGAGAAGAGCCATCAAGAACACCACAGAGACAGCAGAGAAGGCCTCAGGATGGCTCTGGATCAGGAGAGGAGGTCCATGGGGAGGAGCGAATGCCGCCTGAACTGTCTGGTTAACCATGGCTGGGTCGCCTAGGTGAGGGTGTCTGATGTTGAAAGACCCGAAACACCCAATGACCCCAGGTTACATCACTGATGATGTGTTCAGGAGCATCAATAGATGTATTTTTATCAATGACCTCTGTACAGACAGCACTAGCCAGGTTTGAACCCGGGGTCTCTGGCGTTGTAAGGCAGCAACTCTACCTCTGCATCACCGTGCTACCCTGTTTGATCAATTTGACGTTTACTCCCACTCTAATAGCCAGCTCTGGCTCACATCCATTGTTCTATGGTTGGGTCAACACAGACATTGTTAGGTTGTGGTTCCATGGGCACCTCCAGAGAACCAGGTGTACCGTGACAGGGTTGGACCTCACTGTGCTACTGACGTTGTGCTGCACAACCAAAGGTACTGCCTTCTCCCAAGAAACATCAAGTCAGGTCTTTCTCTGCTGAAGAAGAGAACAAAGGACAAATGTGTTATTCCTGGTGTCCTGCCCATAATCCCCACTCCATCAGGTACTATTACTGAACACTAAATATTTGATCATCATCACATTGCAGTTTGTCGAATGTTACTGTGCAAAAAATGGCTGCCATTTTCATTAAATTACAATTCTGCTATGTCAGTTGTGCTTCCTTTATTGTTGGAAAACACTGCAACATGGCTATCAAATTTCACTTCACGGGCATTGCTGTATTAATCCAAATCCATTCTCCTTTCTTCTCCCACACTTTACTCCCATCTATCTTACCTCCTGCCTTTCCTTCAACATCTCCTTCATTTCTTCCCTCCCTCCTTTCCTCATTCCTTCTTTTCCTACTTTCCTCCTTCTTTACTGTCCTCCTTTCCTTCCTCCCATCTCTTTATCCTTTCTTCCCTCCGTCCCTTCCTTTCTTCCTTTCCACCTACTTTCCTTTCAACCTCATTCCTTCAATCCCGAGCTGAATGCAGGATTCAGCTGCTGTTTAAGATATATGACAAAAAAGGCAGCTGGATGAGAGAGAAAGCATCAGGTGACATTATGCAGAAGGCAAATAAACCTTAAATGCAACGAGAGAGAAATTGGGAAACATAGAATGCAGAGCATTCCTGGAGAGAAAGAAAAATATTTTATTAATACTTATTTTATTTGCAATAAACTATAATTAATACACTTCATATACACACACATACTCATGCACACACACATACACACACACATGCGCACACACACATGCGCGCACACACATACAGGCATGCACACAGACATACACACACACACACAAGCATACACACACACTTAGAAAAGTAGATATTGTTTGGAAATTAGCGTGGGAATGTTAATGGCCTTTGTTTAATGTTAGCATTATATAAAAAGCATTTTATCTCTGATATTCTTATGTCTTTAGTATTAATTTACTTCTCTTGTCTATGTATAGGCAGAAAATTGAATTTTAATTAAAATTTCTATTACATAACTTAATAAATTCACTCTCTTTAAGTAATCCCTCTCAGCCATAATTTCCAGTAACATCTTAATTGTTTTTTTTTAATATAGCATTATGATAGATTCCTAATGTGTTTACAGAAAGGCTTGATGCATTGCCATTTCTGGCACACAGTTTTAATACAACTAATTTGCTAATGTTGGACGGTTTGCTTTGAATTTAATCCTCAGAACATCGCTGATTCCGAATCTGAGCTGAGTAATTCATCAGTAGCAGTCTCTCTTCATTCACATAACCTATCGTCAGCATCAGTATGGAGTATTGCGTGCAGTTCTGGTCGACCCATTACCGGAAAAATGTGAATGTTTTGGAAAGGGTCCAGAAGAGATTTATGCTGCCTGGATTTGTAAGCTGACTCTATACGGAGAGAATGGTCAAACTCGGATTGTTCTCTCTGGAATGCCAGAGGTTGACAGAGACAGCACACAGCAAAAAAGCTTTTCACTAAGCTTCAATACCAGTGACAATAATAAACAAAAACTATCTGTATAGGAAGGAACTGCAGATGCTGGTTTAAACTGAAGATAGACACAAAATGCTGGAGTAACTCACCAGGACAGGCAGCATCATAATATTGTAGCCTGGTGCTCATCTGTGGGGTCATGGGCCAAGGATATGTAGGAGGAGGTGTCCGAGAGCAGTAGAGGTCAGCTTGCCAGACTACCACGGAACCTCCCTTGGCGGCAGCTTTGATGATAATGTCCAGGTTGCTGCAGAGTGAGCGGAGGGTGGTATGTACAGAGGGGGTGAGGTTAGTGTAGGTGAGGGTAGTGGAAAAGTTGAGACGATTAATGTCACATCGGCAGTTAGAAATGATGAGGTCTAAAGAGGGTAGAAGGCTGGCCTGTCCCGCTGAGTTACTCCAGCATTTGGTATTTTAAAAAAATATTTGATTACTGTTCGAGGGAGTATGCAGTGTACAAATTAACTGTTTGCTACATTTTAGATGTACGTACCCTTCAGGTCCTTCATTAGCTGTGAAGAGCATTTGGACTTCTTTGGATGTGTGAGCTACACTAATAAAATCTTTGTTCTTTAGCCGCATATCATGCAGGAACAGTCTCCAACAATTTTCTGCAGCTTCTCCACAGTTTCCCTGAATTAAACGTTAACCTTACTTACTCATCTTGAAGAAAAACATGTGGTTTATTAGCTGTGGATGTGGTTCGGAGGTGGGTGGATGAAACTCTCTCATCAACCTTATAATGGGGAGAGACGCTAACTGCATCTTTCATAACTTCCGTTTCTCTGTCCATCTTCCATTACATATTCCTGGGGGCGATCTCTCCCTGTGAACACAAGAAGAATGCTTTCATTAGATTTTCTCTGAGATAACATTTCCATAATTCTTTTTATACAAAGAGAAGTATAACTGGGAGCAAAAGACTTAATTGGAAAATGGTACAAATGTATAAATCACAGGAATGAATTGGGGTTGGAAACATTCATTTAACTAACAAACGATAATAATTTTTTTGTGCCTGGGTTGATGTATGATTAAAATGTACTCGCTCCAATTAGAATTTTAAATCTGCCTACAGTCACTAATTTCTCCACTCGCTCCTTGACATTCTAAATCCCTGCCACATTTGGCCTCCTCTGCATCTTCACACCCCCGTCCCGAAGCACCCCGACCCCGCTCTCCTTTCCCTCCAAATCTTTCCCTCCCCTCTCCCCTCTTCACCACCTCTCTCCACCCCGCCCCATTCCCCCAAAAACCGAATCGGGGATACGCCGCAGGTTCAAATGTAGTCCTTGCAACATTATGGTTTCAGCGCTTTGGACTCAAGGCTCGGGAAGTTTAAGAGATTGAATCATAGTCATAGTCTTGCAGCGCAGAAACAGGCCCTTAGGCCCTTTCCGATCAAAATGCCCCACCTACACTAGTCCCACCTGCCTGCGTTAAACTCATCTATATATATATAAAAGTCTGTGGCTGCCGCCTGCCGTCCAGCTGCCAGCTGCCTTTCTTCCTTTTGATTCGCTGCTCCTTCCTGTCAGCTTCCAACACACTTCGAAACAAAGTTGCAAGACAGGAACACTGAACTTTTCACTGCTGCAGCAGGCAGGGGAGGTGCAATTGAGGGAGGCAGGGGAGTGCTGGAAACTTACATTTGGCAACGGTTTCAGTTCCATTGGAGGAGACGGGTGCATGGTGGAATATTGGGTTGGGAGAATCACACCATTGGGGGAGCAGACCCAACGGGTCTGCACTTGGTCTAGTATCTCTCTAAACCTTTCCTATCCATGTACCAATCTCATACGGTAATAAGGACATAACGATATGAGCAGAATTAGACCATTCGACCCATCAAGTCTAGTCTGCCATTCAATAATGGCTAATCTATCTCTCCTATCCAATTCTCCTGCCTTCTCCCCATTAACACATATTAATCAATAATCTATCTATCTGTCTTAAAAATATCAATTGACGGCCTCCATAACCTTCTGTGGCAAAGAATTCCATAGATTTACCCCCCTCTGATTAAAGAAATTCCTCCTCATCTCCATCCTTTAATTCTGAGGCTATGACCTCTGGTCCTGGACTCGTCCTCAAGTGGAAACATCCTCTCCACATCCGCTCTATCAAGCTCGATCTAAATGCTTCTTAAACGTTGCAATATTACCCGCCTCAACTACCTCCTCCAGCAGCTTTTTCCATCCACCTCCCTTTGTGTAAAAAAAGTTATCCCTCAGGTCCCTATTAAATCTTTCCCTCCTCACCTTGAACCTATGTTCCCTGGTTCTAGATCCTGTACTCTGGGCAAAAGACTGTGTGTTTACCCGCTCTGTTCCTCTCATGATTTTGTACACATCTATAAGATCACCCCTCATCCGCTTGCACTGCAAAGAATAAAGATATTTAAACAGGCACAGGATCAGGCTGCAATAGAGGGTTATGGATCATCTACAGCATCTATGGAAAGAGAAACAGTTCACACTACCTTGGGAAAGCTACAAAAGCAATCAAGGACCACTCACACCCCAGTCATATATTTTTCTCACCTCTCCCGTCGGGCAGAAGATACAAAAAGTTGAAAGCACATACGAATAGATTCAGGAAAAGCTTGTAGCCTCTGTTATCAGATAAACCTAACTGTCCTCTTATTAACTACGGATCTAACATGATCTTCCAACCTACCTTGTGCAGCCCTTCCCCTTGCACTTCTGGACTTTGTTTATTTTCTTCTTTGCACCACCTGCATACAATATGACTCGACTAGATAGCACGTTAAGCAAAGTTTATCACAGTATCTTGGTGTACCTAGCACCAAAGGACACAATGTCAGAATAAAAGGACCTACCATTTAGAAAAGAGATAAAGAGGAATTTCTTTAGTCAGAGGATGGTGAATCTGTGGAATACATTGCAACAGACGGCAGTGGAGGCCAAGTCATTGGGCATTTTTAAAGTGGAGATAAATAGGTTCATGATTTGTGTCAAAGATTATGCGGAGAAGGCAGGAGAATGCTGTTGAGAGGGAAATATATCAGCCTTGATTGAATGGGGGTGTAGACGAGATGGGCCAAATGGCCTAATTCTGCTCCTATGATTTATGGAAACCAATACCAATACTAATATAATGCAATATCTATAAAGGTTTACAGAGAAATGAAAAACAATCCTTGAAACTTTGCTCAACTCAAATTAATTGTCATTTATGGCACATAATAATAAATTGGATATTTGTGTTCAAACTTTGTCATCTGCATTTGCTTTATGTTATTCAGATTTGGTCAGTCGGAGAGAAATTGACCTAATGATTTATGGGGATTTGTTGAATTTAATTTATGTTTTATTTTGCCGGTTCAATAAAATTCAATTAAACTCCGAAATAATCATAAGCAAAAAATTCAAATTAGCATGCCAGAGACTAAAACTATATTAATCATCCGTGCAAAGAGACAGATTCACATCTGCATAGCATCATTCACAGTGTCATATGTCATGTAAACAGGTCCTTCGGCCCATTGAGTCGGTGCTTCAGAATTAAAGGGTGCTCTTTTTATAAAGTGAGGAGGAACTTCTTTAGTCAGAGGTAGTTCATCTGTGGGACTCATTGCCACAGTGGATTGTTTAAGGCATAGATAGACAAATTCTTGATGGTTATGGCGAGAAGGCAGGAAAATGAGATTTGGAGGCGTAGATCAGCCATGATTGTAAACTCGATAGGCCAAATGGCCAAATTGTTCTCTTATAACTTGCAAACTGTCAACCACTGATCCATATTGATCCCATTTTCTCATAGCCCGTAACGACAGTTTTTGGGTGCCACAATGACACAGCTGGTAGAACCGCTACCTCACAGCACCAGAGACCCAGATTCAATCCTGGCCTTGGATGCTGTCTATGCGTGGAATTTGAACATTCTCCCTGTGACAGCGTGGGTTTCCTCTGGGTGCACCGGATTCCTCCCACATCCCTAAGATGTGTTGATTTGTGAGTTAATTGGCCCTGTGTAAATTGTCCCTAACGTGTGGGGAGTGGATGTGAAAGTGGGACAACATAGAACTAATGTGAAGAGATGATCGATGGTCGGCGTGGATTCGGTGGGCCGAAGGGCCTGTTTCCAATCTGCACCACTAAACTAAAATAAACATTGGGTTATGCTAAAGTTGTTGATTGTTATCTACGCATTCATCTTGCTACTGAACAGATGCTGCTGAAAATCCTTCAATACTGAATTTGAACTTCAAGTAAATTTATTCCTAATGTATTTTAATGAACCTAAGAAAGAAGTTCACAGTGAGAATAATGGCATTCTCATCTCCTTATGTACTCATTACTAGTTCAGTAGTAACTTACATCACAGGCTTATTTTCGACAATTAGCTGTCTGAATAATTTAAAAAAAGGTTGAGAGATAAATTAGAATGAGATATTTGCATCATCTCATGCTTGGCATAGCTTCTTATTCAATTAATACCTTGACTGTCACTCAACCACAAGCTGCTGAGAATTTGCATTAGTTGCCACAGCACCAGTAGAATAAATATCCATACTCATATTGTCACACTGGCTCTGTATAAAAGCAGAGTCAGATTCAGACATAGAATGCTGGAGTAACACAGTGGTTCAGGCAGCGTCTCTGGAGAACATGGATTAGAGCGGCACACTGTCGCAGCAATACAGTTGCTGCCTAACTGCGGCAGATATCCGGGTGCAATCCTGACTATGGTAGCTGCCTGTACCGGGTTTGTACGTTCATCGTGACTGCGTGTGTTTTCTCCGGGCGTTCCGGTTTTCTGCTCATTCCAAAGACGTGGAGGTTTGTAGGTTAATTGGCTTCTGGAAAATTGTAAATTGTCCCTAATGTTTCGGATAGTGCTAGTGTTCGGGGTGAACAATGGTCCGTATGGACTCAGTAGGCCAAAGGGCCTGTTTCTGTTCTGTATGTCTAAAGTCTAAAGGTGATATTTCGTTTCGGGACTCTTCTTCGGACTGATAGGCAAGGGGAAGAATACTTGCGACCCAAAATATCACCCAATCATGTTCTCCAGAGATGCTGCCTGGCCCGCTCAGCATCTGCAGTTTCTTGTTTCTACATTTCAGTTTGAGCATTCTGCCTGAATTGGTTATTAATTTACTAAACAACAGTGCCACATGCAATTCTGGAAATGGGAATTGAAACAAATATAAAATCTCTGCATGTTCTAATTGACTTTTATCTCCAGATCTAGCCACATTCCCAAATCCAGGCCCTAAACTTTAGGAGAAAATCTAGTACTCTGCTCTGGTTTCCTCCCACGTCGATGGCACAGTGGCACTGCTGGTAGAGCAGCTATTTCACAGTGCCAGAGATCTAGGTTCAATCCTGACTTCAGATGCTGACTGTATTGAGTTTGCACGTTCTCCCGATGATTGCATGGGTTTCCTGCAGGCACTTGGTTTCCTCCCACATCCCAAAGACATTTGGTTTGTAGGTTAATTGGCTCTCTGTAAATTGCCCCCTAGTGTGTAGAGAGTGGATGAGAAAGTGAGATAACATAGTACTAGTGCAATTGGATAATTGATAGTCATTGTGGACTCTGTGGGTTGAAGGGCCTGTTTTCATGCTGTATCTCAAAACTAAACTAAAACTGAACACTCATGTGGCCCCCTGGGTTGACACCCCTTCCCGTCTTTGCGGGGTGTGCTCTAAGAGTGAATGCAAAAGCAAGATAATGAAGAACTAGGGCAAACAGGTGATCGATGGTCAGAGTGGACTCAATAGGCCAAAAGGCATGTTTTAATGTTCTTAAATAAAATAAATAAAAATAAAAATAACTCTTTGGACCTTTACCCAGTCAGATTCAGGACAATGATAGAAGGCCCTATTAAATTAGATTCCCCAAGAAGGCTCGATTAGAAAGATGCTTAGAGACTTTCACTAAGTAGACACAAAAGAGTTGTAATTAAGAGAGAGACCGTCATGCACCACGGAAACAGACCCTTCAATGGTTCAATGCTTCTTTATAATCACGTATGCATAGGACGGTGAAATTCTTTTGCACAACCCACAAATGCACAGTCACCATATTTTGGCGCCGTCTACAAAGAAAAATTCCAAATTCCGGTCCACATGCTGGAAGTACTGTGATGCCCCCTGATATAGGTAAGCCCAGGTGAGCCCAGGTAAGCCCAGGTCAGCCTCAGCCAGCTGCAGGCCCATGACCCGAGCTCCCTCTCCTCGCCCAACGGAGTACTGATTGTGGATGATCAGCCATGATCACATTGAATGGCGGTGCTGGCTCGATGGGCCGAATGG
The DNA here is from genome assembly GCF_028641065.1 of Leucoraja erinaceus. Lineage (NCBI taxonomy): Eukaryota > Metazoa > Chordata > Chondrichthyes > Rajiformes > Rajidae > Leucoraja > Leucoraja erinaceus. The sequence goes on along the minus strand of NC_073393.1, from coordinate 22,508,031 downwards.
CCTACTCCTGCACTTATTGTCTATCATTGCCAGCGGCTCCCTCCTCGACTCTCCAGTCTTCTGGGCTTCCGAGCTTCCCCCTGCGACCAAGGGTCCCACCGGTCTTTGTTCTCAGCAGCCGCCGAGTCCGTCCTTGCCCAAACTCCATGCTGAGAAGATACACCATCTACGCTAGCCCCACCTGCCAGCATTTGGCCCACATCCCTATAAACCTTTTTATCCATGTACCTGTCCAAATGTTTTTTAAATGTTTCACTCAGCTGGAGAGTATTAATTGTGGCGTATTTTGGAGCCCTCCTAAAGGGAAGCGTAGATGAAATGTCTCTCCTTTCATCACTTTGGCCATGACACTTGTGATACGTCTATTTTAAAATAGAGGAGGGGTTGGATGCCAGAGACTGAAGATAAAAATGCCAGACTGAAGACGTTACATTCCTACGTCCCATTAAACTATAGAAATATTTAAATTAGATATATAATAGCCTCTATATCACAGAAACAGCTGACCCTTTTATTCTTATGAAAACGTTTGGTGTAATGCCAAGTCCTACAACGTGTGACATATTTCCCTAGACAAAATAACTTAAGAATGAGCAGCATGAGCAGGCCATTCAGTCCCTTGTTCCTGACCCACCATTAAATAAGATCATGGCTGATCTTATAATAATAATAATAATAATCTTTATTTATATAGACATGCACTCACTGCCCCCTCCTGCACTCTCTCCGTAACCCATGTATCAAAAAATCCCATTGAGAGTCGTATACCTTGATATACGGTATAACCATTACATAAATATACACCATTATATATAACCATTATACACACACACTTTTATACATATACATATATATATTTATAATATATATAAGGGTTATATAATATATATGTGTGTGTATGTATGTTTCTATATGTATACATATAAACACACATACACACACATATTCACTCAAATATGGATGTGTGTGTGTGTGTGTATGTAAATATATATATATATATATATCATTATACAACCATTATATATGTGATAATATGTTTATTATTATTATTATTATATAATAACATGATATTATTTACAGGTTTATACTTTGTTTTACAGAGCACTATGTTTACATATTTAATGTGCTGCTGCAAGTAAGCATTTCATTGTTCCGTTTCAGTACATTTGATAAGAAAACACTTGTGACTCTTGACTCATATGTCACACTTTTTTATCTTTACATTTCTGGCCTTTCTACACCCATCTGCCAATCAAAACCCCACTCACCTGTATCCACCTATCACTCGTCAGGCGTTGTCCCGCTCCCACCTCTCTTTCAGCATTCTTACTCCAATCAGATTGAAGAAGGGTCCTGACACTGCATTTCGTTGTCTCTGTACTGTACACTGCCAATGGCAATTAAAGTTGAATCTGAATCTGAATCTGAATCTGACCCAAAACATCGCATTATCCATGTCCACCAGTGATGCTGCCTTGCCTGCTGAGTTACTCCAGCACTTCATGTCTTTCCTTCCTATCGCCCCATCACTTACATCTGGTAAAGCAAGTGAGTGTCTGTTTAATTAAACATGTTTTGCATAAAATCAATGATGGGTGATTAATGAGATAGATGAGGATATTTACGGTCACTCTGGGTCACCAAGAGATCATTATATAAGTTGCAAGGAATATATCACATCAATTATTGAGCAAGTGTTCTTCACTGAATAATGGGAACTCAAACGTAAAACTCTGATTCATGATAAACAAATTTATTTTTCCACCATTACAGTTAGTGTAATTCCACGGATGACTATACAATAAATAATTGACTTCTTCATCAACATTTTTACAAATTATTTTTAAGTATTTACATCACAGCAATGGGACATTCTGAACAATTACTTTATAGTGCTGTTAATGCTCCATTTACATCACTTCCCACCCTTGGTATCTCAAACCCAACAGTAGATCCAAAATCAATGTCCTTGGCTTTGTTCACTTCTGATGTGAGGAAATGTTTTCTGCAGTCTACGCTGTCTATACCCCTGTGAACATATGGACATCCAAGCTTTCAAAATTTTGCATCTTCTCCCAGAAGGGAGAAGAGAGAACAGGGAATATCCAGGGTGGCAGGCATCCCTGACTATACATCCATGAGAAGCCTGGATATGGTGGATGTGGAGAGGAGGTAGTTGAGGTAGAAATTATAACAGCATTCAAAAAAACATTTGGACATGTACATGGATAGGAATGATTTAGAGGAATATGGGCCAAACAGGTGGGACTTATGTAAATGGGACATCTTGGTTGGTATAGGCAAGTTGGACCAAGGGGCTTGTTTCCATGCTATGCGCTGTATATCTGTTGTGATGTGAAGATCTGTGGTGGTCTGAAGAAGAGTTTCACCGCAAAACATGAGTCTGAGGAAGGGTCTCGACCCGAAACGTCGCTCATTGCTTCAATCAAGAGATGCTGCCTGTCGTACTGAGTTACTCCAGTCTAACTTTGTTGTGTGAGAGTGTGTGACAGTGTGAGGCAGAGAGTGTGAGTAACCGAGTGTGAAACAGACCATAAAAAATTGAGCATATTGAGCCAGGTTCACAGTTCCCTATTCCTCTTCAGTGTTTTTCTTTAATAACCATTCATGTTTCGAGCACTGATCACTTCCATTTGCTCTACATTGCCTTGTTAATGGGGTCATTTATCTTTCTTACTCTCTGATCATTTGGCTGATTAAACTTCCAGTATTCAATTCTCCCGTCTCTCTTACACGGAGAATTCTTACTTGGTAAAAGAAAAGTTATAATTGCTTTTGTTTAATATTCCCTGGAATTTATGTGTTAATTTATCCAGTGCACTTTTCCTGATAAAGTTATTTAAATTGATATTGCAGCGATATATTTCATGCCACTGGAGATTGTTTTTGAACACCGACACCAGGCGACCTCTGAATATGTCTCAAATTGAAAAGGAAAACACAATAAATGGGAACATACAGCAGAAGCAGTAATTTAAGTGTAGATGTTGCACAGGGCAAGTAAAGCTGTATTATTTAACAGCCCATTGTGTTATTGCATAAAGAATAAAACAGGGCATGGTATGGAGTAGTGATCTTTCACCCAGGTGATAAGAAATTGCATCCATCCAAACTTCGGCAGCATTTAAGTGTAGAACATGGAACATAGAACAGTACAGCACAGGAACAGATCCTACAGCCCACAATGTCCATGCCAAACATGATGCCAAGTTCAACATCTCCTCTGCCTGCACATGATCTATAGGTACCCGGACGTGGCATCGAAGGACGAGAAGCCAAAGCAAAGATGTGGAAGCCAAATAACTGAACGGAAACTAAGCCGAAACGCCAAATAACCGAAAGCGTACGAAGCCGAAACGCCAAATAACCGAAAGGTTGGGACGCCTAAAAGCCAACTAACCAAAAGGCTGTGTCGATTAAAAGCAAACTCACTGAATGGCTGCTCTGCCGAAACGGCAACTAACCGAAAGGCTGCATCGCCTACAAGCCAACTCACCGAATGGCCGCTCAACCAAAAAGTCAAATAACGGACATGACGTTGCCGGGTGAGCGGGACTTGTCAGCGATTGGTCCAGACCCCCGCGTCCATCACATCACTGGCCAGTGGAGATGGGAAATGGTGGGGGTCATTTTCCCACACAAGCCATAGGTAACTGGGCACCAAGTTGTAAGCAGCTGAAGGAGCGCATCCCTCGGGACAGCCCCCACTCTCAACGGCCAGGGCCGCCCTCTGCCTCGTCTCCCCCTTGCGGCTGCACTGTGACGGGCTGTATGTCAGAAGCGCTGGGTGGAGCAGAGGCGTGGGACAGGTTGGTCTCTCTGCACCGCTGGACACCAACCCCCTCACAAGGGTGATTTCCCCCCCCCCACGACCCCCAGATCCTGACCCACACATGGGGTGATTTACCCCTTTACACCCAGACCGGGTGATTCACCCCCAGACGACAGATGGCTCGGGGCATTGGCAGCCATAGTAAATCGCTTTTGAAACATGGGGGGGGAACACAAATTCCCTGGCGGGTCAATGACAAATGTGCATGACAATGAACAATTTTATCTCCTCTTACTCCCGTCCCCCCCTTGACAACAAGTAGCACGTTTTATTTATTACCATCTAATTGTCTACGTAACACACACATGTTCCCACGCACAAAACGCCAGACAATCTGCAAACTGCTTTAACCGAAGATGGACACAAAAAGCTGGAGTAACTCAGAGGATCAGGCAGCATCTCTGGAGAGAAGGAATGGGTGGCGCTTCGGGTCAAGACCATTCTTCAGACCTGAAGACTGGTTCTGAAGGGTCTCGACCCGAAACGCCACCCATTCCTTCTCTCCAGAATTGCTGTCTGTCCCACTGAGTCACTCCAGCATTTTGTGTCTATCTTTGGTGTGACATTTGTCTCATTTCGTTGGCTTCATGTATTGCGTGCATGGAAGAGACACTTAACATGCTGCTTGCATCTATTCAGCCAAGAGTGCTCTTAATGAAATCTCACATCTTTGTGAGGGAGGGATGGAATGGATGTGACCACCTGCTAAAGCAAAGGCATATTAGGACAGGGAAATAATCCCCCCACTTAATTAACCAGGTTCCTGAATGTAAGAACTATTTATACATGTAACATTTTTGTTTTTTAAATCAATGTAACTTTTTTTTGATTTTTAATGCTGAGTTAAAACCCCATCATGTGGGAAGGAAACAGGCCCTTTGGCCCATCGAGTCCACGACAACGAAGGAATAGAGCTATGCAAACAATGAAACTGGTAGGATAAACATGGTGGGGGAGGGGCAGACAGTGAATGCAGGGATTGCTTGAAGTTCGAGAAATCAATATTCATCCCGCTGGATTGCAAGTTGCCCAAGCGAAATATGAGGGGCTGTTCCTCCAATTTATGTGTGGCCTATATGAACAGATATGGTATATTATAGATGTTTAAGAAAGAATTGCAGATGCTGGAAAAATCGAAGGTAGACAAAAATGCTGGAGGAACTCAGCGGGTGAGGCAGCAGCTACGGAGTGAAGGAATAGGCAACGTTTCGGGTTGAGACCCTTCTTCAGACTGGTGTCGGGGGGGGGGGGGGGGGGCGGGAAAAAAGGAAGGAAGATGCGGGGACAGTAGGCTTGTGGGAGAGCTGGGAAGGGGGAGGGAAAGGAGGGAGAAAGCAAGGACTATCTGAAATTAGAGAGGTCAATGTTCATACAGCTGGGGTTTATACTACTCAAGCGAAATATGAGGTGTTGTTCCTCCATTTTGCGCTGGGACTCACTCTGGCAATTGACTTCTCTAATTTCAGATGGTTTATTATAGAAATAACTTTCGATCACTATGTACCTCGTGTGCAGACGGGACGTCGAAGGACGAGAAGCCAAAACGAAGAAGTGGAAGTCAAGATACCGAACGGAAACGACATCGAAAGGGCATGATGCCGAAAAGCCAAATAACCGAATGTGCACAACAACCGCCGAAAAGCCAAATAACCGAATGGGCACAACGCCAAAAGGATACGAACCCAAGCGGACTACACGCCGAAAGGACAATACGCTGAACGGACATGACGTAGAAAGGCCGCCGAATGGACATGATGTTTCTGGGGACGGGATTTGTCCGAGACCATGTCAGCGATTGGTGCAGACCCCCACGTCCATCACATCAATGGCCAGGGGTGACGGGAGGGTGGGGGGGGAGACGGGTGGGGGGTGGGGGGAGATGGAGGGTGGGGGGAGACGGGGGAGGGGGGGGGGAGACGGGGAGGGTGGGGGGGGTGACGGGAGGGAGGGGGGGGGAGGGGGGGAGGGTGGGGGGGGGTGACGGGAGGTGTGGGGGGGTGACGGGAGGGTGGGGGGGTGACGGGAGGGTGGGGGGGAGACGGGAGGGGGGGGGTGGGGGGGAGGGTGGGGGGGGAGACGGGAGGGTGGGGGGGAGGGGGGGGGGGGGGGGGGGGGGTGACGGGAGGTGGGGGGAGACGGGAGGGGGGGGGGGGGTTTAATTTTCCTTCGCCGCTTTTCAACTTTCCAGAATATAAGATAAAACACCGTGTGATTGGACCTTTCGGCTGATTTAACAAAATGATAATCCAAATTGGATTACAACGTTACTGTTGGTGTATATATCTATGGAACCAATTTGGATTATCATTTTGTTAAATCAACCAAAAGTTCCAATCACACAGGCTTTTATTTTATATTCAAGAGGGTCCAAAAGCGACAAAGGGAAAATTAAAACCCCCCCCCCCACCCTCCCGTCTCCCCCGGCCAGTGATGTGATGGACGCGGGGGTCTGGACCAATCGCTGACAAGGTCTCGGACAAATCGCGTCCCCAGAGACGTCATGTCCGTTCGGCACATTTTCAACGTCATGTCCGTTCTGCATATTGTCCTTTCGGCATGGAGTCCGTTCGGGTTCGTATCCTTATGGCGTCATGCCCTTCCGTCTTTTGGGCTTTTCGGCGTCGTGTCCGTTCGGTTATTTGGCTTTTCGGTGTCATTTCCATTCGCTATCTTGGCTTCCACTTCTTCGCCTCGGCTTCTCGTCCTCCGACGTCCCGTCCGGGTATCATATACCTACAGAATGGATTCAACACTGGAATGGTACCTTCGCAAAGTAATCACACCTGATATGCACACTGTGACATCACTGTGTCACGTATTTGCATTGTAGTTAAATGCATTACTGGCAATAATACTGTTACAGTAATCCCAGTCTTCCAACCCACCTCATCGCACACGTTGAACTTTCCTCTATAACTGTAGTGCTACAATGCTATCCATTACATTCTGTATGCTTGTCTTTCCTCTTTGCAATGCCTGTTGTGTTTGTGTTGACTTGATTATGCTCATTTGATTTTAATTGGGTGGCACGCAAACAAGGCTTTTCACTGCATTTTGGTACAAACAACAATAATATGAAACAAAACAAAATCAAACAACATCATGGGGCTGCACAGTGGTACAGCGGTAGAGTTGCTGCCTCACAGCACCAGAGATCTGGAATCGATCCTGCCTACGGATGCTGTACGGACTCTTCTAAAGACCCGACCTGAAACGTCACATATTCCTTTTCTCCAGAGATGCTGCCTGACCCGCAGAGATACTCCAGAATTTAGTGTCTATCTTCAAAACATTTCCTATCCATATACCTGTCCGAGTATCTTATAAATGTTGTACTCTTTGCTGGGAGATGTATTTCCCCAGAAGTGGATTTAATTATTTACAGTGTATTATAGGTTCTGAACAAAGTAACAATCCCTATTTCACTCTCTCTGGCAAGGAGCATCAGATACTGTATACACAACCATTCACTGTGATAGCCAGTCTGCTTTCAAAATTCAACTTTAATCAGAATGTAAAATATGTACAGTTTGGGTGGCACAGTTGCACAGCAGTAGAGTTGCTGCCTTATAGCCCCAGAGACCAGAGTTCAAGCCTGGCCACATATGCTGTCTGTACAAAGTTTGTATATTCACCCTGTGACTGTGTGGGTTTTCTCCGAGTGCTCTGGTTTCCTCCCACACTCCAAAGACGTATAGGTTTGTAGATTAATTGGCATTAGTAAAAATTGTGCATTGTCCCTAGTATGTAGGATAGAGCTAACGTACAGGGTGATCGCTGGTCAGCACGGACTCAGTGAGCCAAAGGACCTGTTTCCATGCTTTATCTCTGAAATCTAAATTAAACAAAAAACAAGTAAAAACTCTTTATCACTTTTGTAGTGTTCACACCTATCTTTACACATAACACCCTTACCACTCTTGTGGCCACCTGGGGTGATATCCCTTCCCTTGTTTGAGGGGTGTCTCCACCGGACACTTACCCTCAATTTCAGGCAGCAAAGGACCATAGACTGTGGTCCTTCCCCACAGAGCTTTGGCGTTGGCTGCACCAAGCTTCAGTGCATCCCTCAGCACATAATCCTGCAGTCTGGAGCGGGCCAGTCAGCAACATTCACCATCAGATATCTCGCTCTGCTGGAAGACCAAAGAGCTTCTTTGACTGAATTGATGGTCTTCCAGTGGCACGATGTCCGTCTATGGATGTGTCCCTAGGAACAGTCAATAAATCAGAGAGTTCCCTGTTACGCAGCTGCACAGGATGAACCGCAACAAGGACCCTTGCATCATTCTCCAAAACCACACTCAGTAAAGAGGCTGTCAGTTTTTCAGCTAAACTGCCAGCATGGCACAGAGTGAAGGACAGAAAAAAGCATGACACCATCACTTAGAAACAGCAGCCCATCCACTTTGAAGTAATGGAGATATAAGAATGCTGATGCTGGAATCAGGAGCAGAAAAATACAAACTGCTGGATGAACTCAGTGGGTCAGGCAGCATCTGATTCATGTTTGGTGTTGAGACTCTGTATCAGGTCTGAGACGGTAGCAAAGAGATAACCTGGGTGAGATAAGGAGTAAGTGGATGTGAGTGATCAGTTTAGTTTAGATTAAAGATGCAGTGCGGAAACAGGCCCTTTGGCCCACCGAGCCCATGCCGACCAACCATCCCCATACACTAACACTATCCTACACACTAGGGACATTTTACTATTTTACTGAAGCCAATTAACCTACAAACCCGTATGTCTTTGGAGTATGGGAGGAAACCGGAGCATCCGGAGAAAACTCATGCGATAACAGGGAGAACGTACAAACTGCGTACAGTCATGATCAAACCCGGGTCTCTGGTGCCATAAGGCAGCAACTCTACTGCTTTGCCACTGTGCCGCCCTTGAAGTTCAAGAGCAGTCAAAACCAGAGGAATTTGAGGAAGGACGTTACAAGGTAAATTTCCGGCATGGCGGGAATGTCATATGCTGAGAGAATGGAGCAGCTGGGCTTGTACACTGTGGAGTTTACAGGGATGAGAGGGAATCTCATTGAAACATATAAGATTGTTAAGGGCTTGGACACACTAGAGGCAGAAAACATGTTCCCGATGTTGGGGGAGTCCAGAACCTGAGGCCACAGTTTAAGAATAAGGAGTAAGCCTTTTAAAACGGAGACGAGGAAACACTATTTTTCACAGAGAATGGCGAGTCTGTGGAATTCTCTGCCTCAGAGGGCGGTGGAGGCAGGTTCCCTGGATGCTTTCAAGAGAGAGCTCGATAGGGCTCTTAAAAATAGCGGAGTCAGGGGATATGGGGAGAAGGCAGGAACGGGGTAATGATTGGGGATGATCAGCCGTGATCACATTGAATGGCGGTGCTGGCTCGAAGGGCCAAATGGCCTGCTCCTGCACCTATTGTCTATGGTCTATGTGAGAGAGATTCAGGGAAGTCAAAGAGAGGAAGGAAGTGTCTTTAATGTCATGATACTCTTCAACAGCTCATAGGCATCCAGCACTTGTCATGTTGTTATGTTGAGTTGAGGAACAAGTCGAAATCATTTATTTGTCAGTGGAGCTTTGAGACATGCAGAATTCAATAGTAGCTTTAGGTTTAAGTTTAGGTTTATTATTGTCAGTGAACAGGTACAGTTAAAAGCTTTGTTTTGCAGAATTCAATAGTAGCTTTAGGTTTAAGTTTAGGTTTATTATTGTCAGTGAACAGGTACAGTTAAAAGCTTTGTTTTGCATGCTATCCAAACAGATCAGATGATAGACTTTAATCTTTAAAGATACAGCGTGGAAACAAGCCTTTCGGCCCACCGAGTCCATGCCAACCAGCAACTACCCCATACACTAGCAGTATACTGCACACTAGGAACAGTTTACAGAAGACAATTAACCTAAAAACCTGTACATCTTTGGAGTGTGGGAGAAAACCGGAGCACCTGGAGAAAACCCACGCAGTCACAGGGAGAATGTACAAACTCCATACAATCAGCACCCGTAGTCAGGATCGAACCCGGGTCTGGTGCTGTAAGGCAGCAACCCTACTGCTATGCCACTGTGTCGCCCATGATACTCTTCATAAATACATCAAGTCAAATTAAGTACAATAGGTAGAGCAAAGAGGAAGATTTACAGAGTACAGAATATAGTTCTCAGCATCGTTGCACATCAGTTCCATGGACAAACCAATGTCCTCAATGGGGTAGAGGTGAATCAGACTGTATGGTATGGAATGGTCCAAGTACTTCCAACGGCACCACCTACGGAGGCACAAGCAACTGCAGATGCTGGAGGAATTCAGCAACTCAATGGGTCAGGCAGCATCTGTGGAGGAACTAGTCTGGCCAGGCTTTGTTTCCCCCCCCCAACTCTCTTTTCCAACTTTCTCCCCATAACTTGCCTGAAGAAGGATCCTGACCTGAAATATTGCCTGTCCATTCCCTCCCCTGACAGAGGATCAGGCAGCATCTCTGGAGAAAGGTAATAGTTGACATTTTGGGTCGGACCCCTTCTTCAGTCTGGAAAAGGGTTCCAACACAACCCTAAACATCACCTATTCCTTTTATTCTGGGGTAGTGGCGGACCCACTGAGTTACCTCAGCATTTTATGTCTATCTCAATATTACGTTGTCAGGTCCATCACGAGTTGGGGAGGATGAGGGAGGAGGTGGTGGGTGGGTGATGTCAGTGGGAAAGCGGTGGGTAATGATTGGGAGAGAGGTCCAAGTCTAGCTTTAGTTTTCATTTTGGATTTAGAGATAGAGTACGGAAACAAACCTTTGTGTCCACCAAGTCCACACTGACCATCCATCACTCATTAACTGTATGGTGTACACCAATGTATTAAATTGAAGCCCGATTCAGTGGCTAAAAGCATGAAGGATTATCTGATTCAAAGGAGACCAGACAACTATGGAGCAGCTGGTAGAGTTGTTGCCTCACGCTGCCAAAGGCCCGGATTTGATCCTGATCTCAGGTGCCGTCTGTGTGCGGTTCATATATTCTTCCTGTGATCACGTGGGGTTCCTTCGGGTGTACCATTTTCCTTCCCCCTCCCAAAGATGTGTGAGCTTGTGGGTTAATTGGATTCTGTAAAATTGCCCCCAAGTGTGTAGGGAATGAATGAGAAAGTGGAATAACGGAATAACTAGTGGGAATGGGTGATTGATAGTCAGTGTGGACTCAGTGGGACAAAGGGCCTGTTTCCATGCTGTCTCTCTAAACTAAACTAAAACTGAACACTCATGTGGGCCCTGGGACGATGTCCCTGCCCTTCTTAGAAGGGTATCCTCCAAGAGTGGATGTAAAAGTGGAAGGCTTGGTGGTGCAGCGGCAGAGCGGCTGACTTGCAGTACCAGAGACCCAAATCGATCCTGATTTACAGGTGATGTCTGTACGGAGTTTGTATGATCTCCCCATGACGGCGTGGATTTTCTCCGGGTGCGCCAGTTTCCTCCCACATTCCAATGATGTACAGGTTTGTTGGTGAATTGGCTTCTCTAAATTTTAAATTGTCACTAGTCTGTAGGATAGTATTAGTGTAATGGGGATCACTGATGGGCCGATGGACCTGTTTCCACACTGTATCTCAAAACTAAACTGAACTGTGAATGGGTGATCAATGATCTGCCTGGGCTCAGTGGGCCAAAAGACGTGTTTCTATGCAGTATCCAAAACTAGATAAATAATAATAAAAATATCTCCGGCTGTCCTGATCAACGCTTTACCCTCTCAACCAATCCATTGAAACCGGCAGCTACATCCATTTACTCCACATGGGATCACACATGTACAATATTGTGTTTCCCTGCAGAGTATCAGTGACTGTGTTGGAAAACAACCCAAGCATATAGTGGCTCCTGAGATCTTGATTAGAGCTTGCGTTATATGTATCTCTCTCTTCTGCTCATTTCACCCGTGGGAATTAAGAACTTGCTTCCTAATCCAATTGTCAGCAAATGGAATTAATGATCATTCAACCATTTACTAATACAGAAAAACGAATTGTGCTAAGATAATTTATATTCAAGCACAAAGCAGCGTTATAATTAAGGGACAAGGTCGTTATGCCTTCTGGGAATTGTCTTACGCTTTCAAAGAATGTACCATTTGCAACTGCGTATTCTCAATGGAGTGATCTTAACTACTTTGGAGGTCTTCTGTTTCACTCACTGTCCCAGTTTCTCTTCCGAAATTAAATTGTCTATTTATTTTTTAATGAAGCATTCCGGCTATTTCAGGAATGAGGGACAGGAGCCAGAGGAACTGTCTGTAAGCTTTGTTGGATGAGAGGGAAGAAACAGGCAAGAGCCATAAAGCCTCTCGACTCTACAGTGTCATTAAGTAAGGTCAAGCCTGCTCCCACATCTCAGACTGATATCCCACCCATTCCTCTGTGGATGTACAGTTTTGAGTATAATCAAAGACCAAGCATCGAAAAGTCATAGTCATAGTCATACAGCGTGGAAACAAGCTCTTCGGCCGAACTTGCCCACACCAGCCAACACGTCCCATCTACACTAGTCCCACTGGCCTGCATTTGGCCCATATCCCTCAAAATCTATATATCCATGTAGCTGACTAAATGTTTCTTAAACATTCCCATAGTACCTGCATCAACTATCTCCTCCGGCAGCTCGTTCCATGTACCCACCACACTGTGTGTGAAAAAGTTACCCCTCAGGTTCCTATTAAATCTTTCCCCCCTCATCTTAAATCTTTATTCCTTTCATGTTCTTATACACCTCTATAAGATCATCCCTCATGCTCCTGTTTTCTGAGGTATAAAATCCTAGCCTGCTCAAACCTCTCCTTGTAGCTCAGGCCCTCGAGCCCTGGCAACATCCTCACACCCTTTCCAGCTTAACTACATCTGAGGTATTTAGATAGGTATGTTGATATCCAGGGAATGGAGTGACATGGATCATGTGGAAGCAGAGGAGATTAGTCTAATCTGGCATTTCATTCGGCATGGATATTGTGGGTTGAAGGCTCTGTTCCTTCTCAAAATATTACACATTTCAGTCAAGAGGTACAGAAGTGTGAAAACACATTTCAGATTCAGGGACAGTATCTTCCCAGCAGTTATCAAGCAACTGAACCATTCTATCACCAACTAGAGAGCGGCCCTAAGCTACCATCTACCTCATTGGAGACCCTCGGACTATTTTTAATCGGACTTTACTGGACTTTATCTTGCACTAAACGTCATTCCCTTTAAGCTGTATCTGCACACTGTGGATGGGTCGATTGTAATCGTGTATAGTATTTTCGCTGACTGGATGGCACGCAACAAAAACGCTTTCACAGTACCTCAGTACATGTAACAATAAACTAACTTAAATTAAACTAAACATCAAAACTTAACTGATAAGACATTTCCCCTTACTCTCCTGATCATCAGGTGTAGGATCATGTTAGCTTCAGAATGCTTTATGATGTTCTTAGTGGAATGAACTTTTCTTATAAACCATCAGATTGTTTTCCTTGCAAATGACCACATTGTTACCTGCATTAGAGAATATCAGCCATGAGACATTGGACAAACTTGGATTCATTTCCCTGGAGAATTGGAGGCTGAGGGGAGATTCAACAGATGTATGCATATAAAATGATGAGAGGCATAGATAGGGTAGACATTTAGGACCTTTTTTCCAGGGGTCGGTAACTTCAAAGACCCGAGCACATAATGTTAAGGGCAGAAGGGGGATGGATCTAAAGGAGGTGTGCAGGGTAATTTTTTGGGTGCTAGTGGAAGCTGATCTGATAGTGGCATTTAAGAGGCATTTAGATGGGCATATGGTTATGAAGGGAATGGAGGGATATGGATCATGCGCAGGCAGAGGAGATTAGTTTCACCTGCCATCATGTTCGGCACAGACATTGTCGGCCAAAAGGCCTGTTCCTGTGCTGTGCAGTTCTATGTAGAAACATGAAACTGCAGATGTTGGTTAATAGATTAAATGACACAATGTGCTGGAGTATCTCAACAGGTCAGGCAGCATCTCTGGGGAACATGGATAGGTGATGCTTCGGTTTGGGACCCTTCTCCAGATAGACGACTTATGTTCCACGTATGTGTCAGAATGTATGTAAGCATGTAAACACAAGCACCAGCATTTGTGAGTGTGTGTACACATACATCTTATTTTCAACAGCAGCTCAGTAGATCGGATGACCTGGATATGTCTCATCAATCAATATGTGGGAAAAAGTTGTAAAAAATTGAGGCTCTGGTGTTTAATTAAATGAAACATTTCCTCCGCTTGTTTCAGTACAGATGCTTGAGGCTTCAAAGTTGATCCTTGGCTCCATGTCAGGTGTTTAACTCTAATTAGCTGAGCAACTTTTGTCTGAATCCCCAAAAAAGGTCTGCTGCAAATTCTTATTAACGAGGCTTATTTCCAATAAATTATTGTATTTTGAATTCTCATCAACATCTTGAGGAATAAGTGATTGACAAGACCGTTTAGCTTAGTTTAGTGTAGTTTGGAGCCCACCGAATCCATTGAAACATAGAAATATAGAAAAATAGATGGAGGAGTAGGCCATTCAACCCTTCGAGCCAACACCGCCATTCAATATGATCATGGCTGATCATCTAAAATCAGTACCATGTTCCTGCTTTTCGCCAAATCCCTTGATTCCTTTAGCCCCGAGAGCTAAATCTAACTCTCTCTTGAAATGAGACCATCGATCACCTGCTCACACTAGTTCTGTGATATCCCACTTTCGCATCCACTGCCAACACACTAGGGGCAATTTACACAGGAATATGGGAGGAAAGCGGAGCACCCGGAGGAAATCCATACGTCACAGGGAGAATCTGCAAACTCCACACAGACTGCATCCATAGGATCAAACCCAAGCTTCTGGCACTGTGAGGCAGCAGCTCTGCCAGCTGTGCCACTGTGCCACTGTGCCATCCACCAAATCAAATTAGACAGTACAAGTGAAACAGATCAAATCCAAAGACACTTCTTCATTTGGTCTAGCATGGATTGTTGTTTTAAAATAGATATCTGGCATTTCCCAGATTACTGGGCTGTTTCTGGTAAATAATAATCCAGAGAGGCAAACTTGTAATAGCCATAAAGCATGGAAATAGTCCCTTCAGCCCAACTTGCCAATGCTGACCAAGATAACCCATCCAAACTAGTCCCATTTGCCTTTGCTGGGCAACATAT
Source organism: Leucoraja erinaceus (assembly GCF_028641065.1). Lineage (NCBI taxonomy): Eukaryota > Metazoa > Chordata > Chondrichthyes > Rajiformes > Rajidae > Leucoraja > Leucoraja erinaceus. The sequence continues at coordinate 22,492,996 of NC_073393.1, read as the reverse complement.
CCCTCCAAACAGGGATGTAATGCTGAGGCTTTATAGGGCACTGGCCAGGATGAGCTGCTCTGGGCACCATATCTGAAGAAGAATGTGCTGGGTTTGGAGAGACTCCAGAGGTTTATGAGCATGATCCCAGGAACGATTGGGTTAACATATGATGATCGTTTGAAGGCACTGGGCCTGTACTTGCAGGAGTTTAAAAGGATGAGAGAGGACCTTATTGAAACTTACTGAATTGTTAAAGGCCTAAATAGAGTGGATGTGGAGAAGATGTTTCCACTAGTGGGTGAGTCTAGGACCAGAGGCCATCGTTTCGGAATAAAAGGATGTATGTACCTTTAGAAAGATAAAAATGTCTTTAGTCAGAGAGTGGCGAATCTGTATAATTAATTCCACAGATGGCCGTGGAGGCCAAATCAATGGATATTTTTAAGGTGGAGATTGACAGATTCTTGATTAGTAAGGGTGTAGGCTGGAGAATAGGTTTGAGAGGAAAAGATAGATCTGCATTGATTGAATGCCAGAGTAGATGCGATGGGTCAAATGGTCTAATTCTGCTCCTAGAACTTATGAACTTATAAACTTATAAACCTTTCCTATCTACAGTATGTCCCTGCCCAAATTTCTATTATATGTTGTTATAGAAAAATATAGTCGAGGAATATAAAATTCCCCAAAAATGTTAGAATCTAAATCATTTGCAGATATGCCTAGGGAATTATAAAACTCTTCTGATTTTATTCATGTCTTCCAGAGAACATTGACAATCACATACTGTGCCTGAATGGATTAATCAAAATTCTGAAATAAACACCAGGAAATCCTTGAAGAAACAAAGAACTGCGGAGTTTATACCAATAATAAACACAAATTGCTGGAGTAACTCAGTGGCTCAGGCAGCATCTCTTGTGAAAAAAAGATGGGTGAAGTTTCGAGTCTGGACCCTTCGTCTAACTGCTTAACAGGTAATGCTGATTAGGTCAGACAGCATCTGTGGAGAGTTAATCGGAGCAAAATAAATTCCATCTTGTGGAGATTTTTAAAATTCGATGCAGTCCATGGTCAGAGAAATGTTCAAAACACTGGCGGGAATTCCATAACACATAAAAGCTGGAGGTTTTAGCATTCCAGTTGGAGAGAAAATAATTGGTTAGTTGGAGCATTGTAAAGCTACGATGAGCAGATGGTGTTGAAATATAGATCAGCTTTGATCAAATTCAATTGAAACACAAGCTTGCAGACCTGATCGTCCTCTTTCTGACCCAATGTTTGTTGGTTAATCTGACTCGATGGGTCGCACAGTGGCGCAGCTGATAGAGCTGGAGCCGCATGGTGGCACAGAGATAGAGTTGCTGCCTCACAGCACCATAGACTAGCAATGTTACAAAATTTTGAGATTTAAAAAATCAAGTCTGCAATTTATCCCATCAGATAAAGCATAAAAAGAAGTTTAATTTGATACCTAATTCACTTTCATATCTCAAGTAATAAAAAAGTTATGGCCATTTTCATACTCGGAAATTAGCATCTTGTTCCCTATTGATTTTCTATGGACATAACAAAAACGCTGTGATCGTGGACAGTCATAAGCCCATAACCTTCTTAAAAACTAAGAGAACTGAATGAAATTTTCAGTTATCATAGATTGAACCATTCTGAAACAAATATAAAATAATCTTACTTGGATGACCTGAAATTAAAGCATATAATTAGTTAGTTACCCAATTGGAGCTAATTTCAAACTTCAATTACTAGATCTAAACATCTATCCATTTCTTAATAAATGATTAAAATTTTTAAATAGCCTAAGTGTCCAAATAATATTCACAAATAATTCACAATAAAACATGATTTTTAAATCTCATTTACATCAATTTATAGGCCAAATGGAAGGAATTTAGTGTTTAATTGCTGTAAATTAAAGTCAATTTTAAATTGGCTTTCTAGTGGGTTCATGTGAACGCGCTGGTTTAGAACGTTCACATTGCACTGGATTTGTGCCCTCAAATGCCCAGAAAAATACTGCGGGATATAAAGAGCCCAAAATGAACTACTCGCTATAGAAAACTTTATATACAGGGTTCTTAAGAAGCCCCTTTTAATGTAAAAATAAGGTACATACCTTTAATTGTTTGCTTTATAAAACCCTGGGGCTGCGAGAGGTCGCGGGTTTAGAGAGTGATTTTTAAACTACTATAACTATTATACAAGGCCATAAAAACTAATAATACCTTTTGCGACGGGGTCTTTCAGCGATTTTTCGTTAATGATTTACTAGGGTGAACATTTTCGATTGCAACAGCCTAGTAAAAATCGCGTTTTAAACCCGCCCCCTCTAAACAGCGCCAAAATCGCGCACACGGCCTGGGGCAGATTCTCAATGACGATTCAGGTAGGTTTTGTAACATACCTACATAGACCCAGGTTTGATCCTGACTATGGGTGGTGTCTATAGTGAGTTTGTACAAACTCCCTGTGACCGTGTTGGTTCCCTCCAGGTGCTCTGGTTTCCCCACACACTCCAAAGACGTGCAGGTTTGTACCTTGTATCTCTAAACTAAACTAAGCTGCTGCCCCACAGCACCAGATACCCGGGTTCGATCCTGACGTCGGCTGCTGTCTGTCTGAATGGAGTTCTCCCTGTGACCACATGGGTTTCAGCCGGGTGCTCCAGTTTCCTCCCTTGTCTCAAAGATGTGAGGGTTTGTAAGTTAATTAGCCCCTAATTACAGCCATCTGTAAAGTTGCCCCTAGTGTTTAGGAAGTGGATGCAAAAGTGGGATAACATTAAAATATTGTGAATGGGTGATCAATGATCACTGTGTACTTGATGGGATAAAGGGCCTGTTTCCACTCTGTATTTCTAAACTTTTAAGTTGCAAGATGGTACTGGAATGTGGCGATTCTCTGCATGCTGTTCTGGAAGAGAATCATTCCTACTCATGTGTAGAGTGATTTGACTGGGTAGCATGCTGAACAAGCATTTCACCGGATAAGCATGACAATAAATAAATTAACAATCTAACACAGAGAAATGGTATAGAAGAAGAGTTAAGTTTAGTTTAGAGATACAGCATGGAAATAGGCCTTCCGCCCACCAGGTCCACGCTGATCAGTGACCCCTGCGCACTATCCTACACACACTAGGGACAATTTAGGATTTTACCCTAGCCAATTAACCTACAAAAGCTGTGCGTCTTTGGAGTGTGGGAGGAAACCGGAGCACCCGGAGAAAACCCACGCGGTTGTGGGGAGAGTATACAAACTACAGACAGCATAGTCCATAGTCAGGATCTAACCCACATCTCTGGCGCTATAAGGCAGCAACTCCACAACTATGCCACTGTGCCGCCCATAGGTCACGTCTCGAACCACCAACAAAATGTTACTTACGGTGCAATTCCAGAACTAGTGCTACTATTTCTAGAAGTCAGAACTGTCATTTGAAGTATGAATGGTACAGTCCTAGAATATTTGAACTGCAGAGGTTTTGATTTTTTAAATCTTTCCAACCAGCCGTGAGTATTATTTATGGCCACCATTATTTCCATCGCACCGGAGCCACAGATATGTTGGAAGCTACAACTTCAAATATAACATGTTTTATATTTTGTATTGCTCATAAATGTCATTCCAGGAATCCAAGAGTTTAATTTAACATGTGTGAAACTCCATTAGCATCTAAATTATGCATTGTGACCTGCAATTGTTGCCCATGTTTTCTAAGGAAAATTACCTATTTTTTCTTCAAAGTACGGGACTTGAAAGGACAATAATAATCTTAGAATTTGATGTTTACTGAGAGGGGGATTTAAATAAATATTGAAATTGCAATGCTAGATCAATTTTAGCGATGTAACTTCAGCAATTCTGCATTTATTGTACTGCCCACTTTGATATATATTAGTGGCTTTGACTTGGATAGGTGTGGGGGAAAGGGTGCATTGTTTCAAAGCTTGGAGATGTCACGAAACAAGTAAATGTAATAAATAAGCAGGTGAATGAACTTACGAGGAGCCAAGCGGGCTGGTGGAATCACCAGGTTAATGACAATGGAGTTTAAATTGAGATGAGATTTATTTAGGAAAGGTAGAATGAGGAGAAATGAACACTCAAACACACAAATGCACACACTCACACACAAACACACACACCCACAATCACACATACAAACACACTCACACGCACATACACAGACATACACGTATTCACACGCACACACATTAACATACACATACATGCACAGACACTGACACACACACACAAAATCATACAGCCACACGTACTTACACACACATTGGCACATGCAACATATTGACACACAGTACACACACACACACACACCCACACACACACACACACACACACACACACACACACACACACACACACACACACACACACACACACACACACACACACACACACACACACACACACACACACACACACACACACACACACACACACACATATACCCACACACACACACACACACACACACACACACACACATATACCCACACACAAACAAGGTCATGCCATCAAAGCATTGTTACTGCACTGAAGGAGACCATATGGCCCATCAGGTCCAGCTCTGGCTGGTAATAGAAATGTCCATACAGGCCCATTTCCCTATTGAACTTGCAAATATTCAGTCTGAACAACTACCCTACCTGGTTATGCGGGCTGCACAGTGGCACAGCTGGTAGAGCTGCTATCTCACAGCGCCAGAGACTCAGGTTCGATCCTGACTTCGGGTGCTGTGTGTGTGGAGTTTGCATGTTCGTCCTTCAAGACCGAAGTACTGGTACCTATTTTCGACAAGAAGGGAAATAAATAACCTGGAGCAGAAATCAGTCACTGATTGATCTTGTCACTGATTCAAGAGATCAGTGAACATGTGGAATCCACTGCATTCCCTTGGGAGAGGAACATTCCCCTGAGATCTGTCCAGCCCTGTGAGTGGAGAAGCCTGTGACCAATGGGTTGTCTCCAGGTGCTCTTGTTTCCTCCCACACTCCAAAGACGTGTAGGTTTGTTTGTTAAATGGCCTCTGCAAATTGTCTCCAGTGTGCAGGATAAAACTATTGTATGGGTGATTGCTAGTCAGAATGGACTCAGTGGGCTGAAGGGTCCGTTTCCACACTGTATCTCCAAACTAAACTAAACTAAAAAGAGACACAAAGTGCTGGAGCAACTCAGCCGGTCAGGCAGCATCTCTTGAGAATATAGATAGGTGACGTTTCAGGTTGGGACCCTTCTCCAGACTGTTTGTAGTAGGGGGAAAGCTTCCAGAAAGTTGGAGGATAGGTGGAGGTGGGCCAAAGACTGGTAAGTGATAGGTGGATACAGGTAAGGGTGTTCTGACTGTCAAATGGGTTGACAGAAGGCCGTAGATGAAAAGACAAATCATCATCATTGAAAACATCAACGGCCACAGTGCCTTACACTGCTATGTAGACAGTGATCGCAATTTCTACTGAAGTGTGGATGGATGACTTTTGGCTCGCTGGGAGCTCATCCGCCCTTTGACGGGTCTTGTTTTTGGTCTTGCTGGGGGTGCACAGCCCCCTCCTCACGCAGCAAACCAGGTGGGGGAGATGGTTTAGTTGCCGACTATCTGACCATGCAGCATGTAGTACAGGATTACATGGTACCTGTGGCAGTGGGAACACCCCCCGACCTGACCAAAAGACAAAAGGCTGTGAGATAAGGGGATAAGGAGAAGATGAGTTATGAATTGAGAGGCCAGATTAAATGCTATAGGTGGAAGATGACTGGAAAAGATGAGTAGGGAAAAGATGGCACGGGTTTGTGAAATAAATATGTGCAGGGAAAGAAGGGGAATTAGGGGGTGATACAAAGAGCCTGTTTCAACACTGTATCTTTAAACTAAGCTAAACTAAAACTCAAAATAATGGAGCCTCTTCAAATGTGATGGGAGATATATTCTCTTAGTTTAGTTTAGAGATACAGCATGGAAACGGTGGATGTTAAATTTGTGTTGACTATGTGTTTTTGTAATTTTTTTAAATTATATGTGTGACTGCAGGGAAACAAAATTTTATTCAGACCGGAAGGTCTGAATGACAATAAACAAATCTAATCTAATCTAATCTTGGCCCACAAAGTCCATGCCGACCATCAATCAACTGTTCATACTAGTTCTATGTTATCCCACTTTTTTATCCACTCCCTAGACACTAGGGGCAATTTAAACAGGCCAATTAACCTACAAACCCTTACGTCTTTGAGATGTGGGCGGAATCCAGAGCACCCGGAGGAAACCTACGCCAGTCATAGGGAGAAGGTGCAAATTCCGCACAAACAGCACCCAAGGTCAAGATCGAACCCGGGTCTCTGGCGCTGTGACGCAGCAGCACTATATTGTCCTACTCATCTTTTCATGTTCTCATGTTAGAAATCTGCACTATTGTAGCTCTTTGGTTCTATGGCTAATTGTAGAAGATCTTCAACTGGTGCCTTGGCCATGCACTGTCCAAGCGCAATGATCCAAACCTAAAGCCCTTCTGACAAATGTGACTCCATATCACAGTAGCCAGAAGGTCTGGTTTTTCTCAGTGACTGTTCCTGCCAACGCACCACTCCACAGTCCATGTGTTGTTTTGAACTTGCACATAATCCCTTTGACTTTTACAAGGCTAAAATTATTTTCCTTGCGAATCAAGTAATGAGCCAGAGAACAGCAATCGTATTAAATGTGGATTAAGCTGGTTTTAGGATGAAATTTGCTTAACTAAACTGAAATAACTCGTTGGAAGCCGCCTTAACCTTCTCAAAATTCCTTCTTCCAACTGGATCCTCAGTTAAGCATCACCACCACTCCGTTGTGAATTAGAAGACAATCTCCATCAAATAGCCGTTAATTTTGCGGATTAGGTTTGAGTTTGTTCTGCAGGTACCTGTCAATGTTGGGCGCACTCATTAACACCACTCTGCATTATTTATAGGGATCAGATCAGAAATTGGATGAGAGGAAAGATCAACTATAGTGTTAATAAAATCAGCACTGAATCCTTCTGAGGAAAATGTTGGCTTTTATGGGAGAGAGAAAAAGAACAAATTAGATTCCTATCCAGAATCTGGAAGGTTAAAGTACAGGGACAGATTATTTGGTTGTTTTCCTTTGAACTTAGTTTAAAAGGTAATGTCATTAGAGGCTTCCAAATATTAAAAAGAACTGACAAGGTAGGTAAATAAATAAAGAAAGATACTTCCATTGCTGAGAGAGACAGTGAGAAAGATTCTAAAAGGACACAAAGTGCTGGAGTAAGTCAGCAGGTCAGGCAGCACATCTGGAGAATATGGCTAGGCGGCGTTTCGGGTTGAGACCCTTCTTCAGACTGAAAGTAGAGGGAGGAGGGGGAGGTGAAGAACCGGAGGTGAGGAAAGACCAGGAACAATCAGGGGCAGCCACAAAAGATTTCAGAGAGTCGTAGAGTCATAGAGTCAGACATTCGTGGAAACAGATAATTCGGCCCAGCTTCCCCACAGCAGCCAACATGCCCTATCTACACTAATCCCACCAGCCTGTGTTTGGCCACATATCTCTGTAACCTGTCCTATCCATGGTCATTGCCTGGTAGGCAATGGTAGGCATTGTTGGCTCGGGAGGGTGTGTTCTCTAACTTGAAGTTAGATAAATCAATATTCATACCGTTAGGTTGTAAGATGCCCAAGTAAAATATGAGGCGCTGTTACCCCAATTTGTGTGTGGCCTCATTCTGACAGTGGAGGGGACCCAGGACAGAAAGGTCAATATGCAAATGGGTTAGGGAAGTTAAAATGTTTGGCAACCTGGAAAATCTTAATACGATTCTCCCTCCCATCCATGGAATTCAAGTTTTCTTCCCCCAAGTAAAATTGAATTCAGCAAACTTCACTCTCTGTGTAAAACAATGCAGACAAATGCACAAATAGGAGAGCACATAGTTGGAAACAAATAAAATGACAACTCATCCGTAGAAGTATTTGTGTGCAATTAGGCAAATTAATATAAATTACTGTCATAAAATTTGCAACACCAAGGTAAAGTAGGGCGGATAACAAATGTTGGCTGATCAGATGCTGAGATGTTTTGTAACCAACCGTAGGAACCTGGGAAAGCGGATAAAATATTCACCATCGGAGCACAAGCGGGAAAGCAAAGAGAAAGAAAGCAAAAAATCGAGGCACAGATTAGGCATTAGACTGTGGAAACAGACCCTTTGGCCCACCGAGTCTGTGCTGACCAACAATCACCCTGTACACTTGCACGATCTTACACACTAGGGACAATTTACAATTTACAGAATCCCAAACCTACAAACCTGTACATCTTTGGAGGAAAATGGAGCCCCCGGAGAAAACCTACATGGTCATAGGGAAACGTACAAACTCCATACAGACAGCACCTGTAGTCAGAACCTGGGTCTCTGGTGCTGTAAGGCAGCAACTCTACCATTGCATCACTATGCTGTTCTTGATTAATTTAGGTTTAAGTTTATTACTGCCACATGAACTGAGGTACAGTGAAAAGCTTTGTTTTGCAGATAATAATATAGATGAATACAATCAAGCCAAACTCAATTACAGCAGGTAAAGTGAAGAGGAAGATACAGAGTGCAGTATATGGTTCTTAGCATTGTAGCACATCAGCTCCAGAGACAAAATCCATTGCCTGCAATGAGGCAGAGGAAAATTAAAGTGTAGCAGAGGGAAAATGAATGAGAAAAGATAGTTTATGAAAGGAAGAGAGAAGATTTGAGTTCATAAAAACAGGCCCTACGGCACACCGTCCATGTGACCATCGATCATCCGTTCACACGTTCCACATTCACATCTACTCCCTACACACAAAAGGCAATTTTCAGAGGGACAATTAACACTACATACCTGCACATCTCTGGGATGTGGGAGGAAACAGGAGCACCAGATGGAAACCCACATGGTCACAAGGAGAACGTGCCAACTCCACACAAACAGCACCCGCAGTCAGGATTGTACTGGGTCTCTGGCACTGCAAGGCAACAACTCTACCGCTGCGCCACTGTGCCACCCTGTTCATTGTGGTGTCATGGAGGTGCATGTTTCTCCACCCACAGGGCTGGACAGGTCTCAGAGGAAGGTTCCTCTCCCAAGGGAATGCGGTGGATTGCACACGTTGAGTGATGTTCAAGAGATTTGACACGATCAATCAGTGACTGATTTCTGCTCCAGGTTATTTATTTTCCTTCTTGTTGAAAATAGGTACTTCAGTCTCAAAGTAAGCTCCTTGACTTCACGAACTCCTCAGAAATCATCCTACGCAAGCATTAGGTTTAAACTGACTAATTGGATCATTTAATGAATCATGTCTTGTGCAACTGTGACAAAATGGCTTGTGTTTACTCTGTGTAAATATTTGGATATTTCAAGAGATACAAGTTAAGCGTTTAATGATGCAATGTGGTAAATTAACAATTAACGTCTTATTAACACAATATTAAAAGTTGGCATTGCTGCAATACTTAATGATTCTGGCCCATGATTTTTTAATCTGTGAATTACTTTTGATAGAAATTTCAGTATAAACCTTTGAGAAAAAATTGCCTTTTATTTAGTGGTGTTTGAGTTATTAGACCAGTGATCCAGAGGCCGGGACTAATGATCTGGAGATGTGAGTTAAAAATCGCATCAATAAAACTGGGAGGTGGATCGACTGTAGAAAAGAGGGTTTATAGAGTCATAGTCATACGGCATTGAAACATGCCGTTCGGTCCAACTTGCCCATGCCAACCAAGATGCCCTATCTGCCAGTATTTGACTCATATCCCTCTAAACATAGAAACATATAAAATAGGTGCAGGAGTAGGCCATTCGGCCCTTCGAGCCTGCACCGCCATTCGATATGATCATGGCTGATCATCCAACTCAGTATCCTGTACCTGCTTTCTCTCCATACCCCCCTGATCCCTTTAGCCACAAGGGCTACATCTAACTCCCTCTTAAATATAGTCAATAAACGGACCTCAACTACCTTCTGTGGCAGAGAATTCCACAGATTCACCACTCTCTGTGTAAAAAACTTGGTCTTCTGTAAACATATCCTATCCACTTATCCTTATCCTGTCCAAATGTCTTTTAAACAAAAATTGATTGAATGATTGGAAGATACAGCTTGGTAACAGGCCCTTCGGACCATCAAATCCATGCTGTCCATCGATCACCGGTTCACACATGCTCTAAGTTGTTCCACTTTCTCATCCACTCCCTACACACTAGGAGCAATTTATAGAAGACCAATTAACCTACAAACCCGCCCGGATTTGGGATGTGGAAATTAAACCGGAGCACATGGAGGAAACCCACGCGGTCACAGTGAGAACGTGCAAACTCCGCACACGGAAAGAACCCGAGGTCAGGATCGAACCTAGGTCTCTGGCGCTGTGAGGCAGCAGCTCTCATGTTACACCACCGTCTAGTTCGCCCTGTGACTATGTGGGTTTGGAGTATGGAATGCACAACCTTCAGTTTCAGGGCGGGAGTTCGACCCACTAAACCACTGTGCTGCATCTGTGGCGGTTCTGAACATTTATGGAGATATGACTGATTACATCTCAGAGCCACCAATTGGATTCAATGCTTCTGCAGTTTGTCCCTGTAAATATGCCACAGTTCCTGCCATTTAGTCCTGCTGTCTTCAATGTTTTAAAAACACCCGATTAATCTTATTGTTATGCGTGTATAATTACAAGGGCTGGGATAATTTGCTGCCTATTTAACAAATGCTGTCGTCATGCCTAGGCACCAACACTTGCAGACTGTGCCGTGCCTGTAACTGGCAGTGTAACCAGCCATCATTTTTCTCCCTGCACCAAGCAGGTGTTCATTTGAAAGCCATTAAGAATGAGACGGGTCACTGAGCGGTGAATGAATGATGCTCACACAATTAGTGCTCGCAGTGTTAATGCGACCTTCCCTTAACCAGATAACTGCCATGCAACCATCTTGATCCATGTTGGCTTGGTACCCAATGCTGTTGGACTTTGCTGCCAGCGATGCTTTCTGTTCATTAAACTGTTCATTATGACAGGAAGCAAAGAGTAGGAGTTAACGGGTCCTATTCAGAATGGCAGGCAGTGACTAGTGGGATGCCTCAAGATTCGGTGCCGGGTCCCCAGTTGTTTACAATATATATTAATGATTTAGACAAGGGAATTAAATGTAACATCTCTAAGTTTGCGGATGACACAAAGCTGGGTGGCAGTGTGAGCTGCGAGGAGGATGCTAAGAGGCTGCAGGGTGACTTGGATAGGTTGGGTGAGTGGGCAAACGTATGGCAGATGCAGTATAATGTGGATAATTGTGAGGTTATCCACTTTGGTGGAAAGAACAGGAAGGCAGATTATTATCTGGACATTGTCAGATTAGGAGAAAGGGAGGTGCAATGATATAAGGGTGCGCTTGTACATCAATCACTGAAAGTAAGTATGCAGGTACAGCAGGCAGTGAAGATAGCTAATGGCATGTTGGCCTTCATTGCGAGAGGATTTGAGTTTAGGAGCAAGGAGGTCCTACTGCATTTGTACAGGGCCCCGGTGAGACTACACCTGGAGTATTGTGTGAAATTTTGGTCTCTTAATTTGAGGAAGGACATTCTTGCTATTGAAAGAGTGCAGCGTAGGTTCACCAGGTTAATTCCCGAGATGGCGGGTCAGACATATGATGAAAGAATGGGTCGATTGGGCTGGTCTTTTTTGGGAATTTAGAAGAATGAGAGGGGATCTTATAGAAACATATAAAATTCATAGATGATTGGACAGGGTAGATGCAGGAAAAATGTTCCCGATGTTGTGGGAGTCCAGAACCAGGGGGTCACAGTTTAAGTATAAGGGGTAGGCCATTTAGGACAGAGATAAGGAAAAATGTTTTCAACCAGAGAGTTGTGAATCTGTGGAATTATCTGCCACAGAAGGCAGTGGAGACCAATGCACTGGATGTTTTCAAAGAGCTCTCATGATTTAGATGTAAAATTTCGCTCTTTGGACTAAGGGAATCAAGGGATGTGGGGATAAAGCCGAAACGGGGTACTGAGATTAGGTGATCATCCATGATCATACTGAATGGTGGTGCTAGCTCGAAGGGCCAAATGGCCCATTCCTGCACCTATTATCTATGTTTCTATGTTTCCCCATCTTTCACGGTTCAAAGCCTTTCTTAGCTGAACTTAACTTAGCTTAGCTTAGAGATGCAGCGTAGAAACAGGCCATTCGGCCTGCTGTGTCTATGCTGATTGCACGTGAAGACACGTCTTAGGCACGTGAATGCACAGGAAATGGAGGGATATAGAGTCATAGAGATGAGCATAGAAACAGGTCCTTCAGACAAATTCAAGAGTGAAGAGCGTTTAATTGTCATATGTACTGGAACAGAAGAATGAAATTCTTACTTGCAGCAGCACATCAGGTCTGTAAACACAATACTCAATAGTTTAGTTTAGTTTAGAGATACAGTGTAGAAACAAGCCCTTTAGGCCACCGGTTTTGTGCGGACCAGTGATACACCTGTACATTAGTTCCATCCTATAGTCTAGGGACAATTTACAGGCCAATTATCCTATAAACCCGTATGTCTTTGGGATGTGTGAAAAAACCCGAGCACCCGGAAGAACCCACGCAGCCACAGTGAGAACATGCAAACTCCATACAGACAGCACCCATAGTCAGGATCAAACCCAGGTCTCTGGCGCAGTGAGGCAGCAACTCCACCACTGTGCCACTGTGCTGCCCTGTGACCAATTCCAACACTTGACCAAAGAGACCATCACATGCACCAGCCTCCCCCACCATTGGCTCCATCTACACTTCATGCTGCATTGAGAATGCTGGCAACATAATCAAGGATCATTTTCACTCCAGTCATTCCCTCTTCTCCCCTCTACTTGTCAACCTCTAAGAGGTAGACAAAGCTTGGAAGCACGTACACCCACACCGGCGACAGCTTCCCTGCTGTAAAGGGGCTCCCAATGTAACCAGAGTAATTCAGCGTGTCATGGTACTAATCCCATCAAGTAGAAGATGTACAAGGTGACATGGCCGGGTTGCAACACCTTTATTCAGACTGAAGAGTCCAGCACTTAGCAGCATGGTTCTGACAACAAACCTTAACTTGAAAAGACCTAAGCTCATTGTAGACTCCAGAGATGCTGCCTGACGATGAGTTACTCTGGCACTTTGTGTCCTTTTGTGTATAAACCAGCATCTGCAATTCCTTGTTTCTATATTCTTCCACTCTGTATTCAAATTATTGAATGGTCCTCCCATAAACTAGGGTGTAATCCTGATCTTCCAACCAACCTCATTGCGGACATTGAACTTTTCTATGGAACTGTAACATTGCATCACACAGTTGCACTATATTCTCCACCTCTAGTTTTGCGGGGTGGTGCTCCGTAGCTCCAGTCATGGAGCTCCGGAGCATTGAGCTACTTACCAAAGCGGAGCTGTCTGCGAGGGCGCTCAGGATCGGGAGGACTGCTCTGGTGGCCCAACCTGCTGCGACCCCCGACCCTCCGGGAGCTTCGGAGGCTTACGTTGCAGAACCAGCTGGTGGACAGCTTCTTTCCGGGAGCCCGCGGGTCCCTGCTGGGAGACCGCTTTACTCGGGCTTCTCACCCCAACCCCCCCCCCCCCCCCCCCCTGACACACTTATTTTTTTTTTTTTATTCGGGTTTGCTATGACCTCTTCAAAGGAGGGCCTAAATGCATTTCGTTGTCTCTGTACGTGGCTGACAATGACAATTGCGGGACTTTGAATCAGAATCCGAATCGGGGCTCCAACAACAAGAATCTGCGCGGCCTGCATCATCTACCGTCAAGCAGAAGATACAAAAGCTTGGAAGCATGTACACCATGTACGACAGCTTCCCTGCTGTAAAGGGGCACAATGTGCCGGTAATTCAGCAGGTCAGGCAGCATCCCTGGAGAAGATGTAAAGGTGACATTACGGGTTGCTACCTTTATTCAGACTGAAGAGGCTCTTCTTCTGACGAAGGAACCCGACTTGAAAAGTCACCTAACCATGTTCTCCTGAGATGCTGCCTGACTTGATGAGTTACTCTGGCACTTTGTGTCCTTTTGTGTATAAAGCAGCATCTGCAATTCCTTGTTTCTATATTCTTCCACTCTGTATTCAGATTATTGAATGGTCCTCCCATAAACTAGGGTGTAATCCTGATCTTCCAACCAACCTCATTGCGGACATTGAACTTTTCTATGGAACTGTAACATTGCAACACAGTTGCACTATATTCTGCACTCTAGTTTTCCGCATTGCACAACCTTCCATATTTGTGTATGGCTTGATTGCACTCATGTCTGATATGGTTTGACTGGATAGCAGTCAAACAAAGCGTTTTTTTGTATCTGCATTTTACATGTAATAATAAATAGCAATAGCCAATGCAGGTGCAGTGAGATTTGTGGTGGAGAGCGGACTTTACAAAGGACAACTCTTGATCGCCACACTATTCTGCTGCTGGTGAAGAAACAGATACTGTTGTTCACATTAATTGAGTCTGCCTAGCCATCCTCCACTAAATCCCACAAATCTACCGGTAGGATCAAGGAATCAACATCAGAATCCTCTCCAAGCCGGCAACTAGACCACTGGAAGCCTAATTGTGCTCAGTTTATTCCTTTGGACAGGTCATGGGCATGCATGCCCTGCAGCAGACATGTTTCAAAGTTGTACTCATACGTTCATCAGTCATAGGAACAGAATTAGTCCATTTGGCCCATCGAGTCTACTCCGCTATTCAATCGTGGTTCATCTATCTTTCCTTCTCAACCTCATTCTCCTGCCTTCTCACCATAAAGTAGTGCCTTGGCCACAATAACCATCTGAGGCAATGAATTCCACAGATTCACCACACACTGGCTAAAGAAATTCCTCCTCATCTTCTTTCTCAAGGTACGTCCTTTTAATCTGAGACTGCGCCTCTGGTCTTAGACACTCTCACTAGTGGAAACATCCTCTCCACATCCACTTTATCCATGCCTTTCACCACTCGGTAAGTTTCAATGAGGTGTCCCCTCATCCTTCTAAACTCCAGCGAGTGCAAGTAAGTACACTCCAGTGCTGTCAAGAGAGGTTCTAACCTGAAATGTCGTCTGTCCATTGATGGGGCCTAATCCGTAGAGTTGCCGTAGGGCTGATCACTAGTCAGTGCGAACTCTGTGGGCCGAAGGGCCTGTTTCCGTGCTGTATCTCCAACTGTAAAATAAAAAGTTGGTCTTGATATCATGTTTGGCAGGGACCTTGTGGGCCGAAGGGCCTGGCCTTATGCTGTCCTGTCCCATGTCCTTAGACACTGAGAACCTGTCAGGATCACACAAATGCCCCGCGTCAATGGTAGAAGGACTGCTGCACCTACAATAGTACCCGCTGACTATATCAACAGGCATCTCAGCTGATGTGCTACAATGCGCTACAATGTTGAGAACTATATTCTGCACTCTGTACCTTCCCCTTTGCTCAATCTATTGTACTTGAGTTTGACTTGATTGTATTAATGTACAGTGTATCTGATCTGTTTGGATACCTTGCAAAACATAGCTTTTCACTGTACCTGTGCATTTGACAATAAACTCGACTCAACTTGACCTGGTGAAGGGACATTGCTCAATAAAAGATAGAACTGCACAGTGGGACACAAAGTGCTGGAGTAACTCAACGTGTAAGGCAGCATCTCTGGAGATAATGGATAGGTCGGGTGTTATCTGATCTGTGTTGGCAGCATGTGAAACAAAGCTTTTCACTCTACTTCAATACACATGACGATAATAAATCTAAACCTAAATCTAAACTAAAAAGTATCTGTGATTTCTACCCTGGTCCCACCTGTCACTACAGAACTGGAAGGGAAGCAAGATATTTAGGATCCTAGTGGACTGCCTTTATTGATTCTTAATTTCTGGGCCAATAAAAATTCACCTTTGATCTTGAAAAATAGCATTCCTTAGGGTGGTAGTTGTGTTCTGAATCTTTGGATTTGCAGAGAATATTAAAGTCATGGGACTTGAAACCAATTAATATTATTCCTGCGGGATATTGGTACAAATTAATGGTTATGAATATTTGTTTCCTTCATCGAAATGTTATTCCACTGGGATAAACTCTCCAGGAACCTAACAATAAGGGCAGCACAGTGGCTTAGGGCAGTAGATTTGCTGCCTCACAGCACCAGAGACCCGGATTTGATCCTGACTACAGATGCTAACAGTACGGAGTTTGTACGTTCTCCCCATGACCTGCATTGGTTTTCTCTGGGATCTCCGGCTTTCTCCAACACTCCAAAGATGTACAGTTGGTAGGCTAATTTGTTTGGTATAATTGTAATTTGTCCTGAAGTGTGTATAGGTTAGTGTTAGTGTGCAGGGATCGCTGGTCGGCGCAGTGGGTTGAAGGATCTATTTCCATGCTGTATCCTAAACTGTTGTATGCTAACCTGCTGTATCTCTAAACTAAACAAAACTAAACAAAATTAAATTTGTAGCATTGTGTTTTTATTGATGGATGGTCACCAAGGAGATGTTACTAGTAAGACAGAGCCTTTACCACCTCAGGCAATTGAGGAAATTCAAAGTGTCTCCGAGGATCCTCCAGTGCTTCTACGCAGCGGCGGTGGAAAGCATCTTGTCCGGGAACATTACCATCTGGTCTGGGAATTGCTCTGCCAAGGACAAGAAGGCTCTGCTGAGAGTAGTGCGTTCGGCCGAACGCACCATGGGAACTTCACTTGCCCCCCTGCAGGAACTATACATCAGGAGGTGCAACTCCAGAGCCAACAATATCATGAGAGACCCCTTCCACCCCTGCAACAGACTGTTCCAGCTGCTACGGTCAGGCAAATGCCTCCGTTGCCATGCTGTGAGAACGGAGAGGTTGAGAAGGAGTTTCTTCCCAGAGGCCATTCGGACTGTAAACGCCTATCTCACCAGGGACTAACTCTACTGAACGTTTTTCCTTCCATTATTTATTATGTAAAAGAATATGTGTGTTATGATTGTGTTTATAGTTTGTTTGGTTGTTTGGTTGTTTGTCTTTTGCACAAAAGTCTGCGAGCATTGCCACCTTCATTTCACTGCACATCTCGTATGTGTATGTGACAAATAAACTTGACTTGACTTGACTTGACATATCCTGCAGATACTGAAATCTTGCATACGACACAAGGTGCTGGGGTAAGTCAGCGGGTCAGGCAGCAGCTCCAGAGGACATGGATAGATGACGTTTCGGACTGGAACTGATTCAGAATGATTTCATTTGGGGAGTGAAAGCTGGAAAGGAGGAGGGCTTGGGACAAAGCCTGGCAAGTGATAGATGGTACAGAGATGGAGCTGTGAGAAAGGTTCTCAGAGATCTACCTTTGGAGAGAGGAGGGGAATTTTATTTGTTACAAGGCTAGACGCAATAAATTTGTTTCCCTCAATAGAGGTGAATAAACTAGAAGACATGGACCTAAGGGAAGCGTAAGAGATTTAGGGAGGATATGAGATGAACCTATTCCACCCAGAGAGTGGTGAGTACTTGGGACGCACTGCTGAAGAGGTGATTAAAGTGTTTAATGTGTTTTCACAAGGACTTGAATCACCTTGACATGGAAGGCTACCGGCCAAGTGCTGGGAAGTGGCATTAATTCCAAGGGTGGAGATATCAAAGACAAGAGGGCATAATTTTAGAATGAGAGGGGCAAAGTTCAAGGGAGATGTTTGGTGCAAGTTTTTTACACGGAGCAAGGTTGCGTTTAGTTTAGTTTAGTTTAATTTAGAGATACAGCCTGGGAACAGGCCCTTTGGCCTACCGAGTCTGCGCTGACTAGTGATCCCCGCACATTAACACTATCCTACACATACTAGGGACAATTTAAACTTATACCAAGTCTACAAATCCAAGCCATTTAACCTGCAAACCTGTACATCTTTAGAGTTAGGGAGGAAACCGAAGATCTCGGAGAAAACCCACATGGTCACATACAAACTTCATACAGACAGCACCCATATTTGGGGTCAAACCCCCGTTTCTGGTGCTGCAAGCGCTGTAAATCAGCAACTCTACCGCTGGACCACTGTGCCACCCCTCACCCATGCAGCTAGGCTTTGTCCCAACCGTACCTCTTTTCCAGCTTTCTCCCCCCCCCCCCCCCCCCACCACAAACATGCTGAATTAGTCCTCATCCAAAATGTCATCTATACATGTCTTCCGGAGATGAAACCCAACCCGCTGACTTACTCCAACACGTTGTTCTACGCAAGATTCCAGCATCTGCAGAATGCCTGGAACATGATGCCGTGGGAGGCGGTGGAGGCAGAGGAGGCAGATAGGAGAGTTGCATTTAAGAGGTATTTATTTAGGCACATGGAAGGAGGGGGCGCTGTCCTGTGCGCGGCTGCCCTGCCAGCAGTTTTCTGCCTTTTCACCGTTTTATTTTTATTTTTAGTTAGTTAAAGTGTTTTGTTTGGAGGTCTAGACTTTTTTGTGTGGGGGGTGGGAATGGGGAAACTGCCTTTCAGGGTCCCTACCTGGTCGGAGAGGCAGCTTTTCTCCGGGCTGCAGCTTTGACCCGTCCTCGCAGCCTACCAGCGGGCCTGGAGCGGCGTTTCCTGTCGCGGACCGCCCAGAACCTCGACTTCGGCAGCGGCACAGCGCTGGAGCGCTATCGTGGAGCGAGCGATGCCTTGCCTGGGTTGCCGCGCTGGAGCTCCGGTGAGCTGAGACCACCGGGAACAACATCGCGGAGCTGCGGGACTGTGGAGCGGCCAGCTGCGGGCGGCGGCGCCAAACTTTACACCGGGAGCCTGGGATCTCTCGACGAGATCGCCAGTTGTGGAGCTCCATCCAGCGCGGCCTTGTCGGCTTCAGAAGCCGCGGCCTCCAGTACGGAGGCGGCCGTTCCAGGGTTCCCATGCCGCTGTGAGGACTCTCCCGATGCCGGAGCACCACCACCCAGTGAGAACGGCCAGGAACATCGGGCCTCTGTAGAGGCAACTGTGGAGGCCTCAATAGGCCCGACTATGGGTGAACTGGGGTTGGGGACTGGACTTTGTGCCTTCCCTCATGGTGGGAGCCATTGTGGGGGGATGTTCTTTGTGTTTAAGACTCTCATTGGTGTTATGTCTGTATTCTTTTTTTGTGTGCTGCAAAATGGCAAAAAGCATTTCACTTCATTACACCTCGGTGTATGTGAATGTGACTAATAAAAACCTTTGAATACTTTGAATATGCTGGGAATGGAGGATATGGATCACGTGCAGGCAGAGGAGATTAGTTTAACTTGGCACCATAGCTGTCATGGACATTGTGGGCCAAAGGGCCTGTTCTAGTGTTGCTCTGTACTATGGTTTGGGTGGATGTGCTGGGTCAGAATGCCCTGTACCCTGTGTCCATGCTGTGTATTTCTGTAACTCTATAGCTGTCTCAGAACCGGCACTGAGCACACATCAGGAGATACAGCGTGGAAACAGACCCTTCAGCCCACCTAGTCTGCTCTGGCCAGCAATCCCGCCACACTACTTCCAACCTACACACTAGGGGACAAATTACAGAAGCCACTTAATACACAAAAAAAGCATATCTTTGGAATATTGGAGGAAAACGGAGCACATGGAGAAAACCCACACGGTCACAGGGAGAATGTACAAACTCTGTACAGGCAGCACCCATAGTCAAACCCGGGTCTCTGGCTCTGCGATGCAGCAACTCTTTTGTTGCCCCACCGTGCTCCCCACATCCAATTCTGTTGTATTCTTGCAGTCACCACAGCTTCCTATCATGATTTGAGTTCTGCAGACCTGCAGTCCTACCTGATGCCACTAGAGAGCAGTCAAAAGCAGGAACTCAGACCAATAAATACATGGAAATGTGCTTCATTGCCATTCTAATAGTATCAACTAACATCCTTTACACTTGTCTGCAGCATTTCTCATGGTCACCCCAGATTTATCCTATCAGAGATATCTATTCATCCACCTGCCCGTCAGTTCAACAAATTTGTCTCTTGTATAACTGGTTGTGGAAATCTATCAAGTTTAAACACAAAATGTTGGAGCAACTCAGCGGGTCAGGCAACATCTCTGGAGAAAAAGGATGGGTGATGTTTTGAGTCGGGAACCTCCTTCTGAAGAAACCGTCCACAGTGCACTGCACTGAAACAACAAAGTGAATCAGATATAAGGTCCAATTATAGATAGTTCAAAGATCTCCAACGAGGTCGATTTGAGGTCAGGTCTGCTCTCTAGTTGTTGGTAGGATGGTTCAGTTGCCTGATAGCAGTTGGGAAGAAACTGTCCCTGAATCTGGAGGTATACGTTTTCACAATTCTGAACCTCTTGCCTGATGGGAGAGGGGAGAAGAGGGAGTGGCCAGGATGAGACTGGTCCTTGATCATGTTGGTGACCTTGCCGAGGTATCATGAAGCGTAGATGGAGTCAATGGAAGGGAGGTTGGTTTGGGTGATCCTCTGGTTCCAATTCCAATCTTCTTTATGTAAGCCATCAATGCCCATCAATTCAATTCCAGACTACTCATCAAGAGTGAGGCACTGTCAATAACATTGTCTTTCTGAAAAATTCCCAGCATGGTTTCATAGCAAAACTAAATCTGTTACAGGAGAAGGAGAGATAGAGAGAAAGCCAAAATAAGCAACATTGGTCACATAGAACATTTTGTGGGCCTTTAAATGGGTTCAAAAAACTGCAGATCTGGAAAATCCAGCATCCTGGAAACTTTCATAGCAAAACTAAATCTGTTACAGGAAGGAAAAAAGGAGAGATGCAGAGAGGAGACAGATCGAGGGTTAAGGAAGGGGAAACTACAGGGCTTTGTAGTGTATGTCGGTCAGAAGTCTATCCCCTGCGATGGAGATGGTGAGGTCAAGGAATGGTAGGGAAGTGTCGGAAATGGTCCAGGTGTATTTGAGTGCCGGATGGAAGCTGGTGGTGAAGTGGATGAAGTCAGTCAGTTGTGTGTGGGTGCAGGAGGTGGCCCCAAAGCAATCGTCACAAGGAGTTGCGGAGGGAGCGGGTCTTTGCGGAGGCCAGAAGAACGAGGGGTGTAACGGAGGTAGAGGTCGGGGATGGGGCCCTGCTACGTATTGAACACGGATTGTTCGACGTACCCGACAAAGAGGCAGGCGTAGCTGGGGCCCATGCGTGTGCTCATAGCTACGCCTTGTGTTTGGAGGAAATGGGAGGAGTCAAACGTAAAGTTGTATTTGCCGGCTGAGGGTGAGGACCAGGGGACTCCGCTAGGCGGAGGAGAGTGAGCAGTGTTGCTGGGTATAGGTTGGTGCGAGCCTCTATGGTCGAGGAAATCCCCGTTCCCTGAAGGCTTTGAGGCCATCCTGGTGTGGGGATGGAGGTGTGGGAGAGGGGTGAGTCTTTACAGGGGACGTCCATGGTCCAGAAGATGTGAGTCAGTGGGGGGTGAGGGTCTATCCCCTAGAGAGTGAGGTGGAATGGGAAGTGTCAGAGACGGCAGGGAGAGTGTCTGAGGTGTCTAGATGAACATAGGTGTGGAAGCAGATTTGAGCCATGTAATGGAGGTAGAGGGGGGATAGTATGGAGGCGTCAAGTTGTGTTTTGAGGAAATGGAGATGAGGGTTCACTGTAGTGTCAGTGGCTGGGTATGGGGTTGCTCCTTCGAGGAAATGGGAGCCATCCTGGTGGGGGATGAAGGTGTTGTTTGGAGATGATGGGGGAGGGCCCTCTTGGTGTGACACATAGGTAGACAAGTATTGGAGGAGTTCTGTGAGTTGTTTGGGAGGGCCTGTTTCCATGCTGTAGGGACAGTTTATGACTTTATGACTATAACAAAGGACCGATAAAATAAACAATAAGGGAATAAATAAATGAAGGACTAAGAAAAGGTCTGAAGGAAATATATGTATAAAAATTATATATAAGCTGAGAAATACAGCATGGAAACAGACCCTTCGGCCAACCAAGTCCATGCCGACTATAAATCAGCTATTTGTACTAGCTCTGTTTTTGTTATCCCACTTTTTCATCCACTCCCGAAATATTAGGAGGCAATTTACAGAGGCCAGTTAACCTACAAACCTCCACGTCTTTGCAATGTGGGAGGAAGCCAGAGCACTCGGAGGAAACCGGTAGAACGTGTAAACTCCACAGAGACAGCACCCGAGGTCAGGATTGAACCTCGGTCTCTGACACTCTGACACTGAGAAGCAGCGGCTCTATCAGCTGCGTCTCTGTGACGCCAAATGGTTTTATTTCCGTTAAAGTTAATGGTTTTATTTTCTTATGATCAGGAGAGTTCACTATCTTTTTCAATGTTCCTCAATCCTTGTAATTGATACATTGCTGCAGTTTTTACATTAAGGAATGTTGGGAAGATCAATTGTGTAAAACTTTGATAAATGATAGACGGGGTTATACCTCAGCATACACTTTTAATACAATTCTCAATCATCAGCAATCTTGCCTCTCCTAACCTTCAAAATAAACAAGTGTGTAAACGTGGTGCATCATCTGAGAATATTTTATGCAATGATCTGCAATTTTTCCAAAACTTAGTTGACGTTTATCACTTTATTGTGTGATTTAGACTCTTGCTTGTTGCCAACGCTCTCTGTGCAACGTGACTCTGCAGTTGCTGGAAGCCTGGACTATCAATGCTCCAGTCTCAGCAACAGAGGGAAAGAAAATGAATCTTTTAATTGTAGTCACAGAGTCATACAGTACAGAATCAGGCCCTTTGGCCCATCTCATCACTAAAGTCTAACCTAAAGTCTAAAGTCATACAAGATGCTCTGTCTAAGCTAGTCCCATTTGCCCACATTTGGCTCTTATCCCTCTAAATCATTCCTATCCCTTCAGCCTAACTTGCCCACATCCACACCAGTCCCATCTGCCTGCATTTGGCCCAAAACCCTCTAAACGTTCTCCTATCTCCATGTACCTGTCCAATTACGTGTTAAACGTTGTTATACTCAACTACATCATCTGGCAGCACGTTCCATACACCCACCATCCTCTGTGTTGCCCCTCAGGTTCTGATATAGAGAGAGAGGAGGGGGGAGTGGGGAATAGATGGGGGAGGAGGGCATGTGGGGGGAGAGAGGGATAGTGGGGGGATAGGGAGAGGTGAGGAGTGGGGGAGGTTGGGGATAGAGGGACAGGAGGGGGGTAGGAAGGGGAGAGGAGTTAGGGAGGGAGGGAGGGCGGGAGGGAGGGAGGAAGAGGTGAGGAAGTGATTGGGGAGGGGAGGAGGAGAGGGGGAAGAAGAGGGAGGGTGAAGAGGAGGGTGAGGGAGTGCTGGGGATGAGGGGCAATGAGCCACTCCTGCACAGTTGGGGGCTATGGGTGAGTGGTGGGATATTGCGTAGGGGGATGCGTTGCATTGGGGGTCCAGACTTCCCGTGTGACAGGGACCCAACCAGCCCCACTTAGTCTAGTATTTATTTTACATCCCTATACTAGTGCAAAGAAATCCCAAAGTCCCTAGTGCAACAAGGCAGTTCAAAGTTCATGGTTTATTTGGTGTTTGTAATGTTTGATAGCTTGATAGGTTTTTGATATATTGAACTATTTTTATTACGTTATCTTTGAGTACAGTGTTTACCGGCCTGTTGTATTGCTGCACGCAGGAAATTTATTGTTCCGCTGACATTTATGACAATTAAACACTCTTGACTTTTGACTCTTGATGGTTGTGGGGAAGAAGCTGTTCTTGAACCTGGAGGTCATGATTTGCAGACTCCTGTACCTGCCTTCTGATGGCAGGAGTGAAATGAGAGCATGGCCAGGGTGATTTACACAGTGATTTGGCTGGATAATAAACGACGTAAACGGATGCGGGTGGATTGAAGAAAACGAACTGTGGCATAGCAGTTGCGGCCTTAATAGAATAGAATAGACAATAGGCAATAAGTGCAGGAGTAGTCCATTTGGCCCTTCGAGCCAGCATCGCCATTCAATGTGACCATGGCTGATCATCCCCAATCAGTACGCCGTTCCTGCCTTCTCCCCATAATCCCCTGACTTCGCTATCTTTAAGAGCCCTATCTAGCTCTCTCTTGAAAGTATCCAGAGAACCTGCCTCCACCGCCCTCTGAGACAGAGAATTCCACACTCACAACTCTCTGTGAGAAAAAGTAATTCCTCGTCTCCGTTCTAAAATGCTTACCCCTTATTCTTAAACTGTGGCCCCTGGTTCTGGACTCCCCAAACATCAGGAACATGTTGTTTAAGAAGGAACTGCAGATGCTGGAAAATCGAAGGTACACAAAAATGCTGAAGGAACTCAGCGGGTGGAGCAGCATCTATGGAGCAAAGGAAATAGGCAACGTTTCGGGCCAAAACCTTTCTTCGTCTGAAAAAGTGTTTTGGCCCGAAACGTTGCCTATTTCTTTCGCTCCATAGATGCTGCTGCATCAGGAACATGTTTCCTGCCTCGAGCATGTCCAAACCCTTAACAATCTTATATGTTTCAATAAGATTACCTCTCATCCTTCTAAATTCCAGAGTGTACAAGCCCAGCCGCTCCATTCTCTCAGCCTCACAGCGACAGAGACCAGGGTTTGATCATGATTATGGCTGCAGCCCCTATGGAGATTGTACGTTCTCCATAGGTTTCCTCCAGGTGCTCCGGTTTACCCCCACTCTACAATGATGAGCAGGTTTGTAGTTTAATTGGCTTCTTTATATTGTCCAAGTGTGTAGAATGGAGCTAGTGCATTGGGTAATCGTTGTTCTGCGCGGACTCGGTGGGCCGATGGGCCTGTTTCCGTGCTGTATCTCTTTAGTGCAAAGTAAAGTCTGAATGGAATTACTCTGATCAGGATTGTTTCTGTATTGTATGAGCTATGACTCTGTGACGCTAGTTGTAATGAAGGACCAAACATCAAGGCAAAGCAAGATCCCAAAACAGCAACGATAAAATAAACGATGTCAATGAAGTTGGTTAGAGGCACACACTCCAGAAATAACTTTGCTTTATGTACCAGGATAGCCATGGGGTCTTTCACATACACTTGAGAGGACTGACAGGACCACAGTTTAATGTTCTGTCCAAGAGATGAATATTCAACTATAGCATCTGACATATCATTAGAAAAAAGTGCATTTACCTGAATTTAAACATAGAAGAGCAGAGAGTTAAAAATGACCATGCCAACTTTGATTAAACTCTGAACGGGTAATTTCCCACAACTAGTCTAAAGGGATAAACTTCAAAGGCCCACAGATGTACGAGATTATCAGTGCCATTAAAAGTGACAAAGGGAGATTGAATACGGGAAGAGCTATTCTCTGGGTTGAGGAGTTAGTGATGAGTGCAAATCACAGGGAGACTTAGAACCATACAGGGCAGAAACAGGCCATTTGGCCCACTCCATCCATACTGACCCATTTGGCTCCTACGCCAATCCCATTTGCCTGCATTAGGTCAATAATATACAAGATACAAGATACAAGATACAAGATACAAGATACATTTAATTGTCATTTGGACCCCTTGAGGTCCAAACGAAATGCCGTTTCTGCAGCCATACATTACAAACAAATAGACCCAAGACACAACAACACAACATAATTTACATAAACATCCATCACGTCATTGTGATGGAAGGCCAAAAACACTTATCTCTACACTGCACTCTCCCCCCCCCGATGTCAGAGTCAAAGTCAAAGCCCCCGGCTGGCGATGGCGATTGTCCCGTGGCCATTAAAGCCACGCCGGGTGATGCGAGGTCGCACACCGGGTCTTGCTGTTAGAGCCCCCGGCGTGCGCTCGCAGAGTCCCGCGGCCCTTCCAAGCCGCGCGGGGCAGTGATGTTAGGCCCCGCTCTAGGAGCTCTTCAACCCCGCAACTCGGGCGGGGGGAGTCGCCATTGCAGGAGCCCTGAAAAGCGGTCTCCCTCCAGGGAGCCGCGGGCTCCCGTGCCGCCGTCCACAGACATGCCGTTGGAGCCTCCGACTCTCCGGTAGCAGCAGCAGCAGCAGCATCAGCGCTCCTCCACCGCTCCACCCGCTCCGGACTCGGCCAGCCCCGCGACGGCGACGGTGAGTCGTAGCACCAGAGTCCCCGGCTTCTTCCTGTTGGAGGCCGCTCCTCGTTGCGGCCCCAACGACAACGGAAACCCGACGAAAAAAGGTCGGGTCTCCAGTGCAGGGAGAGATTTAAAAAGTTTTCCCCCCCCCCCCTCCCACCCCACCCCCCCACCCCCCACACACACACCCCAAGAAAAAATAACAAAAACTACATTAAAACACAGACAGAAAATATAAACCGCGGAATATTATATTCCTTGCCTATTCAAGTATCTGTCCAAATCTATTAAACCAAGAGATGCATAATATTAATGCCTGCAATCTTATTTCCACAGCAGTCGATTCTAAAACTAAAGGGCACAGGTTTAAGTTAAGAGGGATGAGGCTTAAAAGAGACCACAATTTTTCACTCAGAGGGTAGTCTGTATCTGGAATGAGCTGCCACAGGAAGCTATACAAATGGATACAATTACAACTTTCAAAAATCTTTGGGACAGATACAGACACCTTGTGTTTTACACGTGTGGGGGGGGGGGGGGGGGGGGGAACAGGGAGGGTCACTGGTGGTCTGAGGCAACAGCTCTACCTGCTGTGTCGCTGTACTGCCCCATCAGAGAAGTCAGTGAAAATTTTAATCTCTGTCATTGGGGGAAATATCCAACACTGAAGCGCATTGCTATAAGGTGAGAGGTTTAATGGAGATGTGTGAGGCAAGTTTTGTTACATAGACAGTAGTGGAGGCCTGGAACACATTGTCATGATAGTGGTGAAGGGAGATACAATAGTGGTGTTTAAGAGGCATCTAGATAGGCACATGGAAGTGCAGGAAATGAAGGGATATGGACCATGTACAGGCAGAGGAGATCAGTTTAACTTGGCACCTTGTTCGGCACAAGCATTGTGAACTGAAGGACCCGTTCCTGTGCTGTCCTCTGTTCCACGTTCCACGTTCCACGTCCCACGTTTGGCTCAGAGTCTAGTTCAGAGATACAGTGCAGAAAGAATCCCTTCGGCCAAACAAGTCCATTCCAACCAGCTATCATCGCACATTAACACTATTCTGCACACACTAGGGACAATTTACGATTTTACCAAGCCAATTAACCTGCTAACCTGTACGTCTTTGGAGTGTGGGAGGAAACCGGAGATCCTGGAGAAATCCCACACAGGTCACGGGTGAGCGTATAAACTCCGAACAGACAGCACCCGTAGTCAAGATCAAACACGAGTCTCTGGCGCTGTAAAACCACCCCTACCACTGTGCCACCATACTGCCCTGTGTTCTACGATCCATGTTCTTTGTTTTATGTTCTAAGTTCTATTTATTCCAACTCTTCAGTGGAGAAACCCAATCCAGCCCCCCTCCCCTTTACGTTCCCAACAGCTGAATTTCTACATGAGTTTTGCCAAATATTTACTTTTAAAGTTCCCGTCAACCCTGCTCCCACTTCTTTCCCGTGTATTCTGGACCATAAGACTCACGGTTTTAAAATCCTTCTCCTCATCTCCTGTCAAGATTTTACCCTTTGGGGAACTTTCCGGGAATTCTAGAGAAATATTAAACCAGCAAGGGAGACTTGATGACAATCAGCTCGGATTATGGCTTGCCAGTGCCAGAGAATGCAAAACACGCAAGTTAAAGGTTATTTTGCTCTTTGTGGGTGGTTTATAGTTTTTTCTTCTGCTCCAAACGGAAACTTTTGCAAATGGAATTTACCAGAAAGCTGCCTGGATTAGAAGGTATTAGCTGTGAGAAGAGGTTGGACAACCTTGGATTGCTTTCTCTGGAACATTATGCTTGAGGGATGACCTAATAGAAGTATACGTATTAATCATGCATTGTCTTTCCGCTAACCCGTTAGCATGCAACAAAAGCTGTTCACTGTACCTCAACACACGTGGCAATAAACTAAACTAAACTACAAAATTATGAAAGGCATAGATAGGGTAGATGTCAAATGATAAACATAGAATTCTGGAGTAACTCAGCGGGCTAAGGCAGCATCTCTGGAGAAAAAGGAATAGGTGACGTTTTGGGTCAGACTGAAACATAGAGAAGGACAGGCAACACATGACCTCCAGAACAGTGGAGTCCATAATGGCCCATTGTTGCCTGGGGAAGATGTGCTAATGATAGAGGTATAGGAATGTGAACGGTGGAACTAGTAAGATGACTAGGATGGGTGAGGGTGGGGGGGTGGGGGGTGGGGGGGGGGGGGGGGGGGGGGGGGGGGGGGGGGGGGGGGGGGGGGGGGGGGGGGGGGGGGGGGGGGGGGGGGGGGGGGGGGGGGGGGGGGGGGGGGGGGGGGGGGTGGGGGGGGGGGGGGGGGGGGGTTGAGAGAAATGCAGGATTTACTTGAAATTAGAGAAATCAACGTTCTTAAGGGCCTATCCCACGAGCATGCGACCTGCATGTAGCAAGCGCGACCAAACCGGAAGTGGGGGCCGCGTGGCGGTCGAGTGATCCCCGTACAGGGCCGGTCCCACCAGCATGCGACTGCATGCGGCAAGCGCGACCAAACCGGAAGCGTGTGCCATGCAGAGGTCGAGTGAGTGACATGAAGTTCGAGCGAAGTCCGCGGGATGTTCGCGCATGACGTACGGCATCCAGACGCTGCATCCGGCGTCGAGACGCTGCGTATGCCCGTCGAGGCAGTGCGTACGGCATCGAGGCTGCTGTGAGCCGGCAAGCCATTGCCGCGCGGAATTTTTGAACACGGTCAGTTTTTCGGAGCCCCGTGCGATGTCGGGACCAGTTCCACACAACTCCATACGGCTCTGGCGATCGAAGTGGGACCGGCCCCGCGAGGCCGTACGGCTCAAGCGATCACGTTAGGTCGCGCTTGCCGCATGGAGTCGCATGCTCGTGGGGCAGGCCCTTTCCCAATTAGTTGTACACTGCACAAGCGTGGATGTCAGAACCTTTTGGAATGGAATGGAGTTGACAAAGACTAGAGTGCCTCGCTTTAAGTTCAGAGCCGTAAGTTTAAAGGAGATGTGCAAGGCAAGCGTCTTACTCAAAAAAGTGGTGAGTGCTTGGAACGGTTGGTTGTGGAGGAAGAGACAATAGTGATCTTTAAAAAGCTTTTAGATAGGCACTTGGACATGCAGGATATGGAGAGATATTGATCATGTACAGGCAGAGGAAATTAGTTTAACCTGGCATCATGCACACCACAGACATTGTGGGCCAAAAGGGCCTGTTCCTGTGCTGTGCTGCCCTATGTTCTATGATCTATGATCTATGAAAGTGCTTGCATTTAAATAGGGCAAATGTGGAAAATGGAATTAAAAGCAACTACCACAGCAGGTGTGTCTAAAACAATAAGGTATGGGTTTGTGATAAGGGCTAAAAGGTTGGGAGGTAAATATGAGGCACTTCTTGAGGCAGAAACTCTCAGACCAGGAATAGGCCTGTGAGTGAACACTTGACTTGCCAATGAATGGAAGTCTGTGGTCAAAGGATACTCCATATTTCTTTATGACACCACGAAGGAGCCCATTCAGCCCACAGAGCCTTTGCAGGCAATCAATTTCTGCTGATTTGCCATCAGTAAACCATGATGGTGGGACTTCAGGATTCTGTACCTCCTGATGTCATCGAGGGTTCATACCATCTGGGTCATGTTTTCTTCTCACTACTAGGAGTGAGAAGTGGGTACAGCCTGGCGGGTGGAGATCCTCGTTGATAGACTCCGCATTCTTGAATCGGTGCCTCATGTAGATAGTTTTGAAGGTGAT
This sequence comes from Leucoraja erinaceus, assembly GCF_028641065.1. Lineage (NCBI taxonomy): Eukaryota > Metazoa > Chordata > Chondrichthyes > Rajiformes > Rajidae > Leucoraja > Leucoraja erinaceus. The sequence continues at coordinate 22,463,204 of NC_073393.1, read as the reverse complement.
GGAGGGCTATGCCCATGATGGTCCACCACCCTCTTTAGCCTCTTGCGTTCCTGTGCATTGGAATTGCCATACTAGCAAATGATACAAACAGGCAGGATACAGCGAGTGTGCAATGCATCAATAAGTTTGCCAGATTGCAGGAGACATAGTCATAGAATCACATAGCACAGAAACAGGCCTTTCACGCCGACACCCACACTGGTTGGAATGCCCCATCTACACTAGACCCACCTGCCAATGTTTTGCCCATGTCCCTCTAAATCTTTCCTATCCATGTACCCGTCTAAATGCCTTTCAAGTGTTGTTATGGTACCTGCCTCAACTACCTCCTTTGGCAGCTCGTTCCATATCCCCACCACTCCCTGTGTGAAAACGTTGCCCCTCAGGATCCTATTAAATTTATCACTTCTCACCCCAGACCTATGTCCTCTGGCTCCTGATACTCCTTGTATCTTGTATCCTGTATATACTCCCTGATAGGGGACGATCAGCCATGATCACAATGAATGGTGGTGCTGGCTCGAAGGGCCGAATGGCCTCCTCCTGCACCTATTTTCTATGTTTCTATGTTTCTATGTTTCCTTCTCTGGGTAACAAAAGACTGTGCATCTACCCTATCCATTTCCCTTGTGATGTTATAAACGTCGATATGATCACCCCTCATCTTCTTACATCCAAGGAAGTACCATTGAATAGAATCATTGAATCGTTAAATCATTGAAGTAATAAAGTCTGAGCCTGCCCACCCCCTCTGTGTTGGATCTCTGTACATATCCACGGTTGTAGAGGGTAGACACAGAGTGGGTCAGGCAGCAAGTCTGGAGAAAAGGAACAGATGACATTGCGGGTCAGAATCCATCTTCAGATGTAGAGGTGCTGGTGAGCCTTGTACCTGGTGGCATCGAGTTGCTGGACACAGAACAGGTCAACCGAGATGGTAATGCCTCTGAGCTGATGGAAGTTACAGCTTCACGCGACGCTGCCTTGGCAGGTTCCTGATGCATTCTGCCTCACAGCTTCGGAACGCTATAGACCAGAGAAATCCTGCAGTCCTGGTCCCCGAAGAGTACTACTGGAACAGATGGGCTTTTACAACGATCCTGCAGTTTCATGGCCACCATTACATACACAAGCTCTCAATTGCATATCATTTAATTAACTGAATTTAAATCTGCCCCATGGTGTGATGAGATTTGAACACATTGTGTCTTTTGTTTAGGTATCTGGAAAACTAATCCAATAAGATAACCATCATCCTGTGTTTCCAGGCATTGGAGGAGCTTCTAAGAAGCATTAAAAAAAACATGGAATGCCAACCTGTTGTTGGGCTTCTACAGTTAAAGTTAAGGTTATAGTTAGTTTATTGTCACATGTACCAAGGTGCAGTGAAAAGATTCTGTTGCATGCTCTCCAGTCAGCGGAAAAACAATACATGATTGCAATCGAGTGTATAGATACATGATAAGGGAATAACAATTAGTGCAAGGTAAAACCAGCAAAGTCCGATCAAGGAGACAGAGAGAGAGAGAGATATATATAGAGAGAGGGATAGAGAGAGGTGGGGGGAGGGAGGGGGGGGGAGAGAGAGAGAGAGAAGGGAGAGAGGGAGAGAGAGTGAGAGAGAGAGAGAGAGAGAGAGAGAGAGGAGAGAGAGAGAGAGAGAGAGAGAGAGAGGGGAGAGAGAGAGAGGAGAGGGGAGGGGAGAGGGACTTTTGAGAGAACTTTTTAGGGGGAGAGAGAGAGAGTGAGACAGAGAGATGGAGAGAGAGGGGGAGGAGAGAGAGAGGAGGGAGAGAGGAGAGTGAGAGAGAGAGAGAGAGAGGAGTGAAACAGAGAGAGAGAGAGAGAGAGAGAGAGAGAGAGGGAGAGAGAGAGAGAGAGAGAGAGAGAGAGAGAGAGAGAGAGAGAGAGAGAGAGAGAGAGAGAGAGAGAGAGAGAGAGAGAGAGAGAGAGAGATATATATATATATATATATATATGCAGGCAATAAGCTAACTCTTGCCTGGCATTTCATTTTTCATTCAGCCACTCTCCAATGCCCAAGGATAACGATTACCAGAGTTCTTGGAATAAGGATGGAAGGAGCCCAGCTGTGTTCTGCTCCAGTGACCACATGATAATCAATCAGTGCAGTCTTTAATCTTCCCTCTGAGACCCTCAATTCAGATAATTGTGTCTCCGCTCCCTCACGCTCCAACTCTCTGCGTTGGTGCAAACTCTGTCTGTTCAGCTACATGTCGTCTGCAGAGGATTCTCCACATGCCTGATCTGAACTATATCCTTGTTGACTATTCCATTGAGTATTTAGGTGTGTGCGAGTACTGGTGTGTGTGCGTGTTGGCATGTGTATGTGTGTATATGTATGGGTGCGTGTGCAAATGTGAGCGTGAATGTGCGTGTGTGCACATGTATGTGCATGTGTGTGCGTGTATGTATGTCTGTGAGTGTGTGTGCAAGTATGTGTGCATGTGTGTTCATTCATGTGTAACCTTTGTGTATAGTTGTCCTTATGCATTCTGGAAGTGTCTTTGAGCTTCTTCACGTTTGTCCAACCTCCTGCAAATCAAGGACGTTCTCACCTGTATCTAGCAAACGTAGACTCGGCAGCAATTTCACTGAACACTTGCGCTCAGTCCACATAGGCCTATGGGATCTCCTGGTTGCCAACCATTTCCACTCCCCTTCCCATTAGCACATCGATCTTTCTGTCCTGGGCCTCCACCATTGCCAGACTGAGGCCACACGCCAAATGGAGGAACAGCACCTAATATTTCACTTGGGTAGCTTACTAACCAGTGGAACATTGAATAATCTAATTTTAAGTAACTTCTACCTGCACTCCCCTCCCATCACCCATCCTCCCTTCCTCCACCCTAGTCCTTTTACCAATTCCACAGGTCGCCACTCTTGAGATCACACCTTCCCTATCTAACAATGGACCTACCAGGCCTGACTGAGGACATTTGTGGCTGGATTTCATTGGTCCTGATCTCCAAGAGGGAGATGAATCAAATGAGCCAGCCCAATGGAATATCACAAGGGAATCAGAGTAAGTTATTATTGTGGTCACCAGACCTTGGGAGAAAGACACACCAGAAGATGTGCAAAGACTAATATCGGTGCTCCCCCATGGATCAGGCAGCACAGTGGCACAGCTGGTAGACCTGATGCTTCACAGCTCCAAAGACCCCAGTTCGATCCTGATCTCGAGTGCTGTTTGTTTGGAGTTTGCACGTTCTGCCTTTGACCACGTGTGTTTCATCCGGGTGCTCCGTTTTCTCCCTCATCCCAAAGACGTACAGGTTCGTAGGTTAATTGGCTTTGGTAATAATTGTAAATTGTCCCTTGTGTGTAGGATAGGGTAGGGCCTGTTTCTGCGCCATATCTAGAAACTCTCTAAACTAAACAAAACAAAGCAAAGTGTAGCAAGGTGAAGTCAAGGAGCATACTTGCCCTTTAGTTGGCCTATATCCCTCTGAACCTTTCCTGTCTATGTACCCATCCAAATGTCATGGAGTCAATAAGCACAGAAACTGTGTTGGAAGGAGCTGCAGATGCTGGTTTAAACCGAAGATAGACACAAAAAGCTGGAGTAACTCAACGGGCCATGCAGCATCTCTGGAGAGAGGAAATGGGTGACGTTTCAGGTCGAGATTCTTCTTCAGACTGGGCCAATCATCCCAACTTGTCCAATGGCAACCAAGAAGCCCATCTAAGCTGGTCCCATTTGCCCATGTTTGGTCCATATCCCTCCAAACCTAAAATGTCTGATTCAAGAAAATTACTTTTGTCATCTGCATCCTGGTGGGATGCAGCAAATAATAAGAAGCTGGTATAATGGGATGTGCATTATCAGTAGTTGAATGGGAGGCTTATGAAGGTGGCTGGAGTTACGGGCTTCTGTTTTTTGGTGAGCAACTCCATTCAGCGTAAAAACAATGTGCTTAAAGATGACTGAGTTATAACAGATCTCTTCAGCTTACCAGAGTCATTAAGAGTTGATAAAATGTATTGAAAGATAAATTGTAGTGGTTTATGAATCAGATGGTTAAATATAATAACAATAGTGTTCAGAGATTAGAAATTAAGTTTTATGTGATACCAATGAAATATTTCTGCCATGCCTGAAATTTGATTGATGTGTGTTCTGGACTAAACACTCCTCACTTAAAGGTTAATGTCTCACCTGTAATAGGGCGATGGAGGAAGGAAGTAAAACATGACAGGGTTAGCAAATGGAGAAACCTATCTTCATACAGCTTGGTAAAACATAGAACAGTGCAGCATAGGATCCCCTCTTTCTGCACATGATCCATATCCTTCTATTCCCTCGATATCGATGTGCCTATCCAAAAACCTCTTCAATGCCACTATTGTATCTGTTTCCACCATCACGTCTGGCAGTACATTGCAGGCATACGTTACTCCTCACTCTCTGTGCCTCATAACTAAACATTTATGACTTGAATCGTGAAAAATGGCATAAAACATGTTAATTCGTGTTGGCTGTCTCGGTGTATTATTGTTATACACTTGGACAATTATGATAGACACAATATGCTGTAGTATCTCAGTGGGTCAAGTAGTATTTCTGGAGAAACAGGATGGGTGATGTTTCAGGTCAGGACCCTCCTTCAGGTAACTTGAACCGAGATACTCCAGCAATTTTTGTCAATCTTTGGTATAAACCAGCATCTGCATGCCTTTGATTTTATACTTAACTGTGATTGTGCTAAGGTATAATATTATTTTTACTGAAGTGTATGCGCAAAGAAATGTCACTGTACCTCGGTACATGTGACAATGAAGTACATCGCTCTACATCGGTGAGACCAAGCGCCTGCTTGGCGATCGTTTCGCCCAACGCCTCAGGTCAGTTTGCATTAACCAACCTGATCTCCCAGTGGCTCAGAACTTCAACTCCCCCTCCCATTCCAAATCTGACCTTTCTATCCTGGGTCTCCTCCATGGCCAGAGTGAGTCCCACTGCAAATTGGAGGAGCAGAACCTCATATTACGCTTGGGCAGTTTACACCCCAACGGTATGAACATTGACTTCTCCAATTTCAGGTAGTCCTTGCTTTCTCCCTCCTTCCCCTCCCCTTCCCAGCTCTCCTACAGCCTACTGTCTCTGCCCCTTCCTTTCTTCTTCCACAGCAGTCTGAAGAAAGGTCTCGACCCGAAACGTCACCTATTCCTTTGCTCCATAAATGTTGCCTCACCCGCTGAGTTTCTCCAACATTTTTGTCTACCTTAGATTTTTCCAGCATTTGCAGTTCTTTCTGAAACATGAAGTGCCATTGAATTATTGAACCATTGAACCATTGGCAAAGGTTCAATGTTCTGGGCTGGATAAATGCAAGGGAGTTGGATTGAAATCAATCGAAAGCATGGTCGTAAATCAAAATGTCAGTCGACCTGTTAAGGCTAACACTAACTCTAACATTAACTGGGAGGGTGACCAGTTTGGTCTCTGACTGAGAGAACAAGTGCAAAGCAATGAATCATTCCAACGCCAGCAAAAAAGAATGTGTCCTGTAATTCTACAGTCAGTTATGTTTATAAGTCATAGGAGCAGAATCAGGCCATTCAGCGCATCAAGTTTACTCCGCCAAAAATAGACACAAAGTGTTGGAGTAATCCAGTGGGTCAGGCAGCATCTCTGGAGAAAAAGGATGGGTGGCATTTCCTCAGACTGAATGTAGGGGTGGGGGGTTGGGCATTTGACTAGGGAAGGTGTGATCTCAAAAGGGAAAGAATGTGGAGAACTGTGAAACTGGTAAAACAAATCAGGAGGAGGAAGGTTACATGGATAGAAGGGGGTGGAAGTGCAAGATAAAGTTACGTAAAAATAGAGAATTCAAAGTACATACCACTGGGTTGTAAGCTACCCAAGCAAAATATGAGGTGCTGTTCCTTCAATTTGCGTGTGGCCTCACTCTGGCAGTGGAGGAGGCCCAGGATATAAAGGTCAATGTGGGAATGGGAAAGGGAGTTGACATGGTTGACAAACAGGAGATCTCATAGGCCTAGGCCATTCAATCGTGGCTGATCTATCTTTCCCTCTCAACTCCATTTCCCTGCTTTCTCCCCATAACCGTTGACACCCTTAGTAATCAAGACCCTGTCAATCTCTGCTTTAAAAATGTCCAATTACTTGGTCTCCACAGCAATATGTGGCAATGAATTCCACAGATTCACCACCCTCTGCTGAACACATTTTCAAGATTGGTGACTCCTACTCCAAACAAATTAAAAATAAAATGTCCAAACGCAGCTCAAAGGGATGGTGGGTGTATGGAACAAATTGCCAGAGGAGGTAGTTGAGGCAGGGACTATCAGGTTTAAAAAACATTTGGACATGGATATGCAGGGAATGGAGGGTATATGGGTTAGGTACGAGCTGATAAGAGTCAGTCTTGACATTGTAATCGGCACGGATATTGTGGGCTGAAGGGTCGAGTCCAATTCTGTACTGTTCTTTTTCTAATTGAATGCAACCTAAATATTATCATCAAACTACTAGATAAGGGCAGTAGTATTATCATTGTTGACAGGTCACACTACCTGTTGGAATCACACATGCTATTAAATAGAACAGACTTCTACATTAAAGCAACAAAAATAATTTAGAATGGAACAAAAAAAATGAAATTGGGCATCTATTAGAACAACTGAAAAAGGCTAAACATTTTTTTACCAATTTTAGAACGCCAGGGGCATATAAATCTATGAATTTCGGATAAGCACATTGGCGCAGCAGTAGAGTTGCTGCTTCACAGCATCAGAGAACGGTCTCAATCCTGACCTTGGGTGCTGTTTGTATGGAGTTTGCACGTTCTACCTGTGACCGCATGGGTTTCCTCTGCGTGCTCTGGTTTCCTCCCACATCCCAAAGACGTGCGGGTTTGTAGGTCAACTGGCTCTCTGTTAATTGCCCCTGGTCTGTAGGGAGTGGATGTGAAAATTAAGTAACAGAGAACTGGTGATCGATGGTCAGCATGGACTCAGTGGGCGGAAGGGCCTGTTTTCTGTGCTGTGTCTTTCAATCAAATATGGGCCGAACTTGTGGAAATAGAAAGGAGAGACGAGTTGTGTCCAAATGGACAGTAGAATACTTAATGCTCATTCTTAACATGGAATTGTTAAATCAAGGAACTATTAGATCCATTCTGAAGAAGGGTCCCAACCCGAAATGTCACCTATCCGTGTCGTCCAAGGATGCTGTCTGACCTGCTGAGTTACTCCAGCACTTTGTGTCTTTCCACAGTTGATCAAGATTGTATGCCACTTTTCACAGGTGTGAATTCTCTGAGCTGACTCACTAATATTGTACTTCAAGGCATTGAAAACATGTATAAAAGTATAGAAGCCGTGATAGGCATAAAGGCTATTGAAAATACTGTCAAAGAAGATATCCCGGCTCAATGGATCAGACGAGGATGTGGTCTGTTTGCTCTCCTAGGAGGGAAGAACAATGATTTTGAATTCAATAATGGATTTTATCTGTGAATAAAGCTTTAGCTCTGGGCAAGAAGTTTGCTGTGAGCCGTCCAGATATTCAGGGAGCAGGCTGAATGCGCACTGAGTTTCAGAGACATAAATGTGCTGCTGAAAATACTTGAATGACAGCAATAAAGGTTGTAGGTGTTTAGTGACTGAGAGAAATTATTTGGTATTCTTGCCATTGTCCTTTCTTAGACTTAAAGCTGCCACATTGAAAGGGAGCCTTGAGATCCTTAACACCAAAGCTTTTAAAGTCGAACAGGATGCAAAAGTCACAAGCTAGCAACAGTATGCATGGCGTTGTAGTAACGCAGTGGTAGAGCTGCTGCCTCACAGCGCCAGAGACCCGGGTTTTATCCTGACCATGGGTGCTATCTGTACGGAGTTTGTACGTTCAACCTGTAACCGCGTGAGTTTCCTCTGGGTGCTGCACCTCCCACACTCCAAAGACGTACAGACTTGTAGGTTAATTGGCTTCTGAAAATTGTAAATTGTCCGTAGCATTAGTGTAGGATAGTGCTAGTTTATGGGGTGATCTCTGGTCGGCATAGACTCGGTAACTGAAGGGCCTCTTTTCATACTGTATCTCTAAAATCTAACAATAAATCTTTCAAAACCATTGTTTAAGAAGGAACTGCAGATGCTGGAAAAATCAATAGTAGGCAAAAATTGCTGGAGAAACTCAGCGGGTGAGGCAGCATCTATGGAGAAAAGGAGTATGTGACGGTTCGTGTCAGGACCCTTGAAGGATCTCACACTCCAAATACACCACCCGAAAGATTGTAAAATCCTAGCTAATGAATCACCTCTAGTCAGGTCAAGTCGAACTTATTGTCATTTGTACAGGTGCAGGAAGGTACAGATGCAATAAAAACCTTGCTTGCAGCAGCATCACAGGCAAATAGACGCAGACAAACCTGCAAAAACATAAATTGTATATACATTACACATAAATTATGAAAAATGAAAAATGACTGTGCAAAATAAAAAGCATCACAAGACATTACAAAATAAAAGACATTACAAAACAAGGACACAAAGTGCCGCAACATTTACAAAGCACTTAAGAAGTACAGTGATAAGATAGATTTAGAGGGATATGAGCCAAACACTGGCAGGTTGGGACTAGTGTAGATGGGGCATGTTGGTCGGCGTGGGCAAGTTGGGCTGAAGGGTCTGTTTCTGCGCTGTATGATTCTATGACAATGAATAAGTGCTTGAGAAATTCAACGGGTCAGGCAGCATCTCCAAAAAACATGGATAAGTGAAGTTTTGGGTTGGGACCTTTATTCAGATTGGAGAAGGGTCTCAACCTGAAACATTACCTATCCATGTTCTCAAGTGATGCTTGGTTCAATCCTGACTACGCGTGCTGTCTGTATGGTGCTTGCATGTTCTCCCCGTGACCACGTGGATTTTCTCCGGGTGCTTTGACTCGAACCTACATAAGCATAAAAATTGGAGATTGCAATCAAGCACCAACTACCCTCCCCAAGGTAATCTAACAAAAAGACAAAAAAATAGATAAGGGGCTGAAGTGCTCATTTCTGTGCTGTGTGAATCCATTAATTTCTGTTTCCTGAAAAACGGTCTTGACTCGAAACGTCACCTATTCCTTTTCTCCAGAGATGCCGCCTGAGCCGCTGAGTTACTCCAGCAATTTGAGCCAAATAAAAGTGGCAGGTCATCGGTGAAGTTAAAAAACTCCGTATTAAAGAGAATAATCCCGCTGCCTATGAATGTGAATGCTGACTTTAACTAGCCTTTTAAATGAAAACCAATATAGAGATGGAAAAATGAGCAGGGACCCTAGAATGTGTACAGGTAAGATCCCTGGAGTTGAACTGCTAATGTTTGCAACTGACTACATTATGCAGTATTCTTGTAAGAGAGGAGGATTTATTCAGCTGTATTCCATCACCATCCCAGGAACTACATTCCAAGCAATCACCACCATCTCTGTAAGAAAAAAACTTGGGAAATTTGGCAACTCGTGCATGTGTGATCTATGCAAAAAGAATTTCACTGTGCACTGCACACATAACGATAAGGCACCCTTGAACCATTGAAGCATTAAATAAAAGACTCTGGGTGTAAGTAAAAGGCTCTGGCTGTCTATCTATTCAAGCCTCTAATTCAATGAGTGAAGGTGGTAATAAAAGACGCATTTCAAAATGTCTTCGATTTTGGAAAGCCAGCCCCCACGAGACTGAAAAACTACAAGTTATATGTCCTATTCAAAAAAGGAGTGGGGCACAAAACAGGAAGTGCTAGGCCTGTTAGTCTAACATCTGCTGCTGTGAAAATGCTGGAATCAATTCTCATGGAGGTGTCAGCAAGATGTTTAGAATATCATAATACAATGAAGCACAATACATTTGTCAAACACAATTTCCATTTCATAATATGATTATCAAAAAGAAATTGCACCTGACAATTGTGCTGAAGTTCTTTGAGAATGTAACAAGCAGGATGGATAAAGGAGAATTAATAGATGTAGTGTGTGTGGATTTCCAAAGCACGTTTGATAAGGAGCCACATAAAAAGTTATTGTACAAGATAAACGCTCAGAATGTGGAGACACAGAGACAAAACAAATGGCTCATTTTTTAGGTCGGCAATCTGTAACTATTATGGTGTGACACCTATGGTGATCAAATGAAATGCCTGCGCCTATTGTCCTTGAAAAGAGAGCGACTATAGGGAGAGACACAAAATGTTGGAGCAACTCAGCAGGTCATACAGGATCTGTGCAGAAAAGAAATAAGTGACGTTTCAGGTCGAGAGCCTTCTTCAGGCTGAGAGTCAGGGGTGAGGGAAACAAGATATGTGAAAAGGCACATAGAACAAATGAATGAAAGGTATGGAAAAGGACAAATCAAAGCCAGCAAAGATGATCAAGGAAAGGTGGGTCCCACAAGGGTCCGTTGTTGAGTTAGTTTACTCCGGGTGCTCCGATATCCGCCCACATCCCAAAGATGTGCAGGTTTGTAGGCTGATTGGCCTTCTGTAAATTGCCCCAAGTGTGTCGGGAGTGGATTCAAAAGTGGGATAAATAGGACTACTGTGAATGGGTGATTGATGGTAAGCATGGACTCTGACTGAAGAAATTCCTCCTCATCTCCTATCAAAAAGGACAGACCTTTAGATAGGTGATGAGGAGGAATTTATTTAATCAGGAGTGGGGAATCTGTGGAATTAATTGCCATCGATGTGCAAGCCAAGTCATTGGGTATTTTTAAGGTCCAGATTGACAGATTCTTGATTTGTAAGGGTGACAGGGGTTGAGGGGAGAAGGCAGGAGAATGGAGTTGGAAAGATAGATCAGCCACGATTAAATGGTGGAGTAGATGATGGACCGAATGGCCTAATTCTGCTTTTGTAACTTATGAACATACAACTAGGTGGGCCGGAGGGTCTGTTTCTATGTTATACAGTGCCTCGTAATGTTTGGGATAAAGACCCATCATTTATTTATTTGTCTCTGTATTCCACAATGCCCTTTAACCACATGTGATTTTTTTTTCTATTACAAATCTCAAATTGTGGAGTACAGAGGCAAATAAATAAATGATGGGCCTTTGTCCCAAACAATAGGGAGAGCACTTGCAGCTTTCAATCAAAATCTCTTTGGGGCAGCTCATTCCATATATTCACCATCCTTTAAATGAAGAAGTGTTTCCAATTAAATCTTTCTCACCTCACCTTTGACCTGTGCACTCTAGTTCTTCATTCCCTTTCCTTGGATAAAATACTCTGCATTCACCCTGTTTATTCCCCTCAGAATGTTTTACACCACTATAACATTGCCCCTTAACCTCCTGCGTTCCAAAGAATAAAGTCTTCGCCTGTCCAGCCTCTCCCTACAGCCCAGACCTCTATATCTCTCCGAACAGATGCTTTCTGGTCCACTGGGTATTTCTTGAATGTTCTGTTTTAATTTTGTGTCAGTATTTTGGCCAACATACATCTGTCAACCAAGAAGGTTATCTGATTATTATGTCTTACTGCAGCTGTAAAACCTTGTTGCCTGCAGATTCACTGTTTGCGTTTCTCTGCATAACAACTCTAATTGTCCGTAGCAGTTCACTGGTTTTGTAAAGCTTTAAAATGTCTCAAGGTTAAAATATCACATAAATATAAATACTGCCTTGTTAACTGACTCCCTTTCTATTCGCAACTACTTATATAAAGGACAAACGCTACTAAAATGTAACATGCTGATTGGAGACCTGATCGAAGATTATAAAATGAGAATAATACAGCGTGGAAACAGTCCCTTTGGCCCACATTGGCCATGCTGACCAACATACCCCATCTACACTAGCCCCACCGGCTGGCCCATATCCCCCTATACCTATCTGATCCATGTACCTGTTTAAATTATTCTTAAATATTGCAATAGTACCTGCCTTAGTTATCTCCTCTGTCAGCTCGTTCCATACACCCACCGTGCTCTGTGTAAAAATGTTACCACTCTGGTTCCTATTAAATCGTTCCCCCCCCTTCACCTTAAACCTTGTCCTCTAATTCTCGATTCCCCTACTCTGGACAAAAGACACTGAGCATTTACCCAATCTATTCCTCTCATGATTTTGCACACCTCTATAAGATCACCCCTCATCCTCCTGCACTCCAAAGAATAGAACCCTAGCCTGCTCACCCTCTCTCTATAGCCCAGGCACTCGAGTCCTGAGAATAGACAGGGGTGATATTGAGAGTATTTTTGCCAGAGTAGAAATGTCAAGTATTACATGGCATACAGTGGCCATAAGGTGAGAGGATGAAAGTTTAACGTAGATTTACATAGCCAAGTTTTTTTACACGGAGAATGGTGGATGCCCGGAGGTGTCAGAAGCAGATAAAATAGTGGGGTGACATGGTGGCACAGTGGTAGATTTGCTGCCAAAGACTCCGATCGATCCTGACCACGGGTACTGTCTGTACGGGATTTGTACGTTCTCCCTGTAACCGCGTGGGTTTTCTCCGGGTGCTCCAATTTCCTCCTACACTCCAAAGATGTACAGGTTGGTAGGTTAATTGGCTTTGGTAAAGATTGTAAATTGGCCCTAGCATGTAGGATAGGGCTAGTGTACGGGGACTGTGGGTCGGCGTGCACTCGGAGGGCTGAAGGGCCTATTTCCATGCTGTATCTCTAAACTAAACTAAAGTAAACAAAAACCGAAGAGGTATTTAGACAATGCATGAACGGGCAAGGGAATGGAGGGATATAGACCACATGCAGGCAGGTCGGATTAGTTTAAATTGACATCATGGCCATCTCAGACATCATGGATCGAAGGGTCCATTCCCGTGTTGCACTGTTCTATCCCACATGTAACATACTTTGACAAAATTGTAGACAGCAAAGGAAGATTGGGAATAGGAAGTGGATTTAAGGTGAAGTGCAAGGTCACCATTGAATGGAGAGGTTTAGCAAAGCAATCACTTCATCTGTGGTTGATTTATCCCATGAAGAAAAGATAACATTGTGAGTAAGGTTCAAATGGTTAGGGCATCACAGTGGCGCAACGGTAGAGTTGCTGCCTTACAATGTCAGAGACCCAGGTTGGATGCTGATTTGGGTGCTCTCTGTATGGAGTTTGAACGTTCTCCCTGAGATCGCGTGGGTTTTCTCCAGGTGAACACCGATTACCCAATAATCCAGCACTATCCTAGGGACGATTTACATTCTACAGAAAACAATTAATCTACAAACTCACACATCTTTGGAATGTGGGATGAAACCGGTACACCCGGAGAAAACCCACACTGTCACAGGGAGAACGGCCAAACTCCGTAAAGACAATGCCCGTAGTCAGGATCAAACCCGGGTCTGTAAGGTAGCAGTTCTACCGCTGCGCCACTGTGCTGCCCTCTACATTCTATGGACATAAAGGTGGGTAGGTTTATCAGCCACTGAACATTTCCTCTCGACTAGGCGGATGGTCAAATCTGGGGAGTTGATTGAAATGTGGGAAAAAAGTGAGATTAGGATGAACGTAAACAGGGGACTCAATGGGATGTCAAGTCAAGTTAAGGTTATTGTCGTAAATGCATGCACAGTGAAGTGCAGGTACAAAATGAAAAATTTGCTCGCAGCAACATCACAGGCATCACTTAGACACACACAGAGGGAAACATAAATTATGCAAGACATTGAAAAGAAAAAGAAACAAGACATTCGTGCAAAACATGCAATTAGTAAACATCTGGGTTAGGAAATCGGGTTAGGTTAAAAAAAAAGTAAACAGACTGTAGGATCAAGGAATCCAAGATGCTGGTAAGCCTGAAGAAAGGTCTTGACCCATTCCTTCTCTGCAGCGATGCTGCCTGTCCCACTGAGTTACTCCAGCATTTTGTGTCTATTACTGGTTTACAACACAAGTGCTTGCGTAATTCAGCAGGTCAGGCAGCATCCCCGGAGAACAGAGACACTGCCTGAACAGCTGAGTTACTCCAGCACTTTGTATCTTGTTAGTAGTTAGGACTGGTTAGATTGTTGCTGTACACGACAGAGAACCTTTGTGCCCGAGAAGTTCCGTGACCGTTAATCTATGAATTCTCAGGCTGAAGAATCAGAAATACTGAAGAGTGCTATGTTTACCAACAATGGGTTTACCAGGCACCACCCTGCCTAAGGTCATTTGTGCCCGACTGCTGTGATGTTGCTGTTCAAATAACTGAAGCCTTACACTGTGATAAAGGTCCAAAGACTTTATTAATGTTACAGCATCAGTAACTTCATGCTAGCACGTTTCTCTAATAATGTGGGAACCAGGCAGGGAGGGTTACTGTAAAGCTAGTGGCCGTAACTACAAAGTATGAATCATAACATGAGTGATACTGATCAACACCAACCTTGACTGGTCCTGGTCTTTTGTTGCCTCCAGCTCTCCACCCCCACCCCCTACTTTCAACCTACGAAGAAGGGTCCCAACCTGAAACGTCACCCATCCTTTTTCTCCTCAGATGCTGCCTGATGCATTGTGTTACTCCAGCGCTTTGTGTCTATCTTTGGTATAGAGCAGTTCTTTGTTTCTACATGTTTACATATTCTGTTGTGCTGCTGCCAGTAAGAATGTCTTTGTTCTGTTTGGGGACACATGACAATCAAACACTCTCGACTCCCTTAACTCTTGACTCTAGAACCAGGGACATAACCTCAGGGTGGTAGGTCAGCCATTTAGTACAGAGATAGTGGTGGTGGAACTACTTAAGATCTTCCCTTGAGCACTGCTACATTGTTGACCACCTTCAAGTCCATCCTCAATGGATTATTTTGCACTGCAAGGGACAGACTGCAGCGTAATCCAAGATCAATGGTGATCATATAGCATGATTGAAGCACACACATCAGGCCAGAAGACTGGTGCCTGTTTCTTTCTAAGATAGACACAAGGTGCTGGAGTAACTCAGTGGTGGTGACCCCCATGCTTTTGCTGCCCTTGTACTTCTAGTTGGTAGAGGTCATGGGTTTGGAAGGTGCTATCTAATGATACAATTTCACGAGACTATTGGATTATTATAAAGACTGATACACTAATATCTATAGGAAAGGATATCTGCCACCATAGTGCTCAAGTCTCTGGGCTATGATTGTGTTCTGAGCTTTTAAGACTGGTGACTGTCTTAAAAGCCCAGAGCAGAGCGAATGGGAAGATTTGAACTTTTGCGACCCAGGCTAATGGAAGGGTTATTCTTTTCTTTAGTGAAGAGCAATCAATCAGACAAGGATTTTGATAAGATTGCTGGACCTTGTCTTCAATTAGTTGGTCAATCATCTCCACACATCTTGAGAACAGTGACCCCTGAGTTCTGTGATTCAGGAGCATGCTGCACTCTGATTAGGCAGTAGCTTTGATGCCGACTCTACAACAGATGCAAGGGATCCAGGAGTAAGGGGCTGGAGACTAAATTATGCAACAAACTGAAAGGACAGTCTTTGCCATGAGGTATTAGACTTTAGAGAGCTACAGCGCGGCAACAGGCCCTTCAGCGCACCGAGTCCGCGCCAACCAGCAATCACCCCGTACACTATTTTTCCCTCTCACCTCCATTCTCCTGCATTTCCCCTGTACCCTTTGACACACTTACTAATCAAGAACCTGTCAATCTCTGGCATAAAAAATATCCGATGACTTTGCACTCTATATCCTCCCCTTGCACTCTGGTTAGTTTCATTTAAAGTACAGCATGAAAACAGACCCTTCCGCTCATCGAGTCCACACTGACCATTCATCACCCATTCATCCAAGTTCTATGTTATCCCACTCTTGCATCTACTCCCTACACACTGAGGCCAATTTACCTTAAAAACTCAGACTGAAGAAGGGTCGTGACCTGAAACGGCACCTATCCATGTTCTCCAGAGATGCTGCCTGACGCACTATAATTTTGTGTATAACCAGAATCCAAGAGAACAAAGAAAAGTTAAATTTACTTGAACCTTTTTTTTATTTTATTTTTTTTATTTTATTTATTAGAAGTGAGTAGAATGCATTGGTACAAAAACGATGGTAACATATTACATTCTCTGTACAACTTCCCTTTTTTTTAAGAGAGAAGTGAGAAAGGAGAGAAGAAAAAGAGGTGTGAGAAGTGAAGAATAGATTAGTGAGCGTGGGTAAAAAAGCAACAAAGAGAAAGTGAAAGAGAAGGAATAAGTGAAGGAAAGCAGGTGGGAGATTATTCCATTGCCAAAGTGAGATGGGTTTTTTTAATATTCTAAATCGTCTTTCACCCATACCTGTAACTGTTGGTTTTCATGATACTATGTCACCACATGAATCCAAGAAATCAATAAATGGGGACCACCTCCTTAAGAATAGGTCTTGTTTGTCTATTAGGAGGAGTCTCATTTCTTCCAAATGTGCTGTGTCCAGCATATTACTGATCCACATTTTAAATGTTGGTATATTAGCATTTTTCCAAAATTTAAGAATAAGTTTTTTTTGCTGTTATTAACCCATAATTGAAAAATTAGTTTTGGTATTTAATTTGTTCCCATCTCCACTTACTCCAAATATAATCATTTCGACGTTAGGTTCCATTTTTGTCTTAAATAGCTTTGAGAATATATCAAATATATCACACCAAAATTTATAAAGTTTTGAACAAGAGACAAATGAGTGCGTAATATTGGCATTTTGAGAAAGACATTTATCACAAATGGGAGAAATATTTGAATAAAATTTATTCAACCTAGTTTTGGAATAATATAATCTATGTAATACTTTAAATTGAATGAAGGTATGTCTAGCATTGATCAAACATTTATGTATATGTATCAAATATTTTTCCCATGTTTCTTTTGAGATTTTTATCATTAATTCTTTTTCCCAGTCTTCTCTAATTGCCTCTGTTGATGGTAATTCTATATTTAAAATACTGTTATACAAGTATGATATTAATTTTGTTGACTCCGCATTGATATTCATTACTTCTTCCAGTGAGTCTAAAATTATACTTTGGTATCTTGGTATATATTTCTTCATAAAGTCACATACCTGTAGGTATTTAAAATATTGATTGTTATTCAATTTAAATTTTGATTTTAGTTGTTGAAACGATAATAAATTTCCCAATTCATACAAATCACCTACCTTTTTAATTCCCACTTTTTCCCATTGTTTATATGTTTTATCCGTACCAGATGGTTTAAATACTGGGTTATTCACTATTGGTGTTAACACTGATAAATTTCTTAATTTTAAAGTTAATTTTATTTGTTTCCAGATTCGTATTTGTAAAGAAGCGTCATCAACACTGTGTCTTTACTTCACTTTATTCATACTGTAACATACATTACTGCACTAGCTGTACGAGGTCTGTCACGGGAACTAGAGAGAGATCAGTGGGTGGGGAGGTTGTAATTATACTTGTGATATGGGGAGTGGTTAGTAGTGGTGAGGTCACTATGTTAAAGGTACATGCACATATCATCTATATTGTATTTTGTATAATTGGATTCTTCTTATATAACATATTATTCAGCTTTATTGGGGAAAAAATGATCGCTCCTAGATCGTAAGGGGCGCAATCCTCTTTCTCCATTCTTATCCATTCCAACTGTTGAGCAGAACTGTCCAACCAATAAATTATATTTTTAACATGTACTGCCCAATAATAGTATAGAAAATTAGGTAATGCAAACCCCCCCCCCCACCTCTTTGGGTTTGCACAAGTGATTTCTTTTAATTCTATGTGCTTTATAATCCCAAATAAAATTAAAAATATTCGAGTCTAATTTAAAAAAAAAGTGTTTTGGTACCCCTTGAATATATGTGTGGAACTTATTGCACAGCACAAAACATCCACTTACACTTTAGGGGCAGCACAGTGGTAGAGTTGCTGCCTTACAGCGCCAGAGACCCGGGGTTTGATCCTGACTGAGTTACTCCAGCATGTTGTGTCCTTTTGTGCATCAACCAGCATCTGCAGTTCTTTGTTTCCCTATTGTTTGTCGCATTTATTTCCAATTTCCGTGATACTCTGCCTTTCGTTTTTTTCCCCTCACTTTTGCAATTTTGCTCTTTGTTTTGCTAATCATTGCCTAATCCTTCAGTCTAATCGCTGACTAATTAATTGCACTACGGTTGTGTTTGTTGTTTGGGCTCAGCTCACTAATTGCCTACATGACAAATTCAGAGCAAATTGCTCTTTGGTAGCTCCTCATTAGCAGAGAGGAAAGCGAATCTCCAAATTACAAAATAAATTACAGTAGATAAGGGCAATATTTTAACCCAATTTTCTAATGCTTTATGTGATAGTTGAAAGAAAAAGGTAAATCATTAGTTGTCGAGAAAGTCAGTGCTTGCAAAGATTTTCTCTAGAGCCAATATCTTCCTGTTAATATGCCTTCTCTAGTCAGTAATGCTGTGTAGACAATGGGAGCACCATTTACAATTGGATCGATTTTGTCAATTTGATAGTAGAAAGATCACCTGTGTGAAAGCACAACTAAATAATTTTTGATTTTGCAGAACACGGAGACAAGATGCCGAATTAATAATTAAAGAAATTGATAGCATCGTTATTCTGGAGCTGAGTTTAATTTCTCTAAACACAGTCGATTAATGCACGTTGCTGCAGACATATAGCAAAGCAGCAGTTTTGAACATCACAAAACAAACAAAATTAACTGAGAGAAAGTCCCTGCTGTGATCAACTGGGAAGGATGCAAACTGGTACAAGTGTTCTCAACCCACAGGGGTAGCAAGGGGCATCTAGTTCACAGGACTGGCCCATGACCAGCAATACTCTGCTGGACTGTTTGTAAGAGAAATAATTTCACTGTTTGTTAGCACTTCGCACATGTGACAATAAAAATCACTATTAAATATTGACCACAAAAGCGACAGTACCAAGCATCTCCTGCACCTTGCATCACTCTACGTCCCTCTACATCCATCCCCACTGCACCGCTGTGGATAGACGGGGAATGTCCATGTTAAAACCAAATGTAAATCCAGGACTTACACAAGCACAATAAACTTGAAAATTCCTTTCAATGACTACCACTCCCCACAGATCCAAACCCTTCAGAAGGTGTCATTGAACATCGGAGACCTCCTTCTCCCTCTCCTCCTCCTCCTCCTCCTGCTCCTCCTTCTTCTTTTTCTTCCCTCTTTTTCTCCTTCTTTTTCTTTCCTCTTTTTCTCCTTCTTCTTTTTCTTTCCTCTTTTTCTCCTTATCCCTCCACCTTTTCCGTATCCTTCTACCTCACCTTTTCTGCCTTCTCCCTCGCTGGTCTGCCTGGACTCGGTGGGCCGAAGGGCCTATTTCCACTCTGTATCTCTTAAGTTTAAAATCTAAATCTGAAGAGGCATGCTCACTCGCCTTGCAACTGCTTTCTTCATTGTAGAGCAGACCACATCATGAATATTAGCTGCCGTACATTAATTTGGAAGAGATGCATGTGAATCTTTTCAAGGTTTTCCACATAAAAAATAATCTTCATTACATTGTGGGTCAAGAGCGTTAATGGGTCTCAGCAGGTAACTTCTCACATCAAACATTATGATTCAGACTCGTGCTCAGCATACACGTACAGCATGTGCATGCACAAATATTTTCTACATTCCAAAAATGTGCAGGTTTGTAGGTTAATTGGTCGTTGGGTGCAGACTCGGTGGGTTGAAGGGCCAGTTTTCATGCTGTATCTCTAAACTACTCCAAATGGGGTTTAACCATTATCTTGTACAACTGTAACATAATATCCCAACTTTTATATCCCATTCCCTGTCTGATAAAAGCTAACATGACAAAAACCCTCTTTACCACCTTATCTACCTGCGACGCTACTCTCAGGGAACTGTACTCCTTTTGTTCTACAACACTCTGCAAAGCCCTATCATTCACTGTAAAGGTCTTGCCCTGGTGTGACTTCCTAAAATGCAACACCTCGCACTTACAGTATCTGAATTAAACTCCAGGAGGTTTTTGTTTTAATAATAACTCTATTGATTTATTGCCACATTACTCTTATTAATGATATAACTCCAGGTGTATAAAATTACTTGCAGATAATCTCGCAATGCGATATACAGATTAGAACATTTGTCTCCCAATGCTATTGCAATTAATAAAACATTATGTTAAAATGCCCTCTCCAGAAGAAAGAGAATCATACAAAGAGTAAGGGATAAAATTGGACGAGAAGCTGAGTTAAGGGCCTGTCCTTGGCACGCAAATTACGCAACCTCATGGTTGCGTTGGGGTCCCACGAAGGTCGCGCGCGATTTCATTCGACGGCACAGCCTTCTGGAGCGCGTGAAGTCATTTGAAGATGGACGCAAAATGTCGGAGTAACTCAGCGGGACCGGCAGCATCTCTGGAGAGAAGGAATGGGTGATGTTTCACGTCGAGACTCTTCTTCAGTCTGAAAGAACGGTCTTGACCCGAAACGTCACCCATTGTTTCTCTCCAGAGATGCTGCCGGTCCCGCTGAGTTACTCCAGCATTTTGTGTCTTCAATTTTCTTGGCCCCGCTCTGGTAGTAGAAGTGGGGATGGATCCGGACCGCAATGGCCGTGAGCCCTAGGCCCAGTTCTGCGATCGTTTGCCTGCTTCTGCTGCTGTTGCAGGTGAGATGTTGCGTCGCGCCAGTGTCTTGGGCCTGCCCCACTTGGGCCGTCAGTTAAGCGACAGGACATTGGCGCGCGAAGATTTTGTTCGTGACAAAAATTTGGGAGCCCCGCATGATGTCGCGCACAACTACATACCCCTCCGCGCTTCTCAGTGGGACCGGCCCCGCATGGCCATAGGATGCCTGTGTGCCTCAACGCGACCGGGAGCTCGCGTAATTTGCATGCCAAGGACACCTAAGTGGGACAGGCCCTTTAATGTTTCAGGTTGGAGACCCTTTGTCAACTGAAAAGGAAGCAAAGGATGCTAATTAAACTCAGAGAGAGTGGGGAAGTGAGATCTCTCTGATCAATGGTTCAATGGTTCTTTATTGTCATGTGTGCACTGCCATATTATGGCACCATTTACAAAGAGGTCCAAAGTCTGGTCCACATGTTCGATGTACTGGATCGACTCCCGATCCAGACAAACCCTAGGTGCTGTAAAGCCTCCTCCATCAACCTCGAATGGCTCGGCCTGCCTACCGACGTCCCTCTCCTCGTCTGACCAGGGGTGCCTCTTGCAGCTGATCTTGAAGGTGCTGGAGACAATACACTCGTCCCTCTCCTACTGGCCCCCTCCTCGCGTCCGTCGTCGCCAGATGCTCCCTCCTCCTCAACTCTCCGGTCTTCAGGGCCGAGTTTAGAAGATTCCGAGCTGCCCCCCTGCAGGCCATGGCCCGCTGGATCGAGGAGACCGTGGAGATAAGTTGTAACAAGATTCTTTGTTCTGTGAGCACATAGGAGCAGCTAGAGAGTAAGAACATAGATAATATAGCACAAGGGTTGTGAAACGTAGCCTTGTCTCAATGTAGACTTTGAGTCTTTCTTTGTAAACCAACATCTGCAGTTCCATGTATATCCTGTTCCCAGCACTTTGTGTGGGGCTCATGTTGTCGACCTCCCCGTGATGAGCCCTGTCAACTGACCTCAGTCAGGTGAACGACAACAAACAGAGACAGCAGCAGCACCACAGCTTGGCACCAACCCGGAACACGTGTCCTTTTTAGGGTGGGCGGGCACCTATGGATGTCGAACCGCATGGCATCACCCTGCTGCAGACTTCTGTTGCCTCAAATGCAAGAAGAAGCACTTTGTGTCTGATCAAGATAGTCATAGAGTTATGGAGCCATACAGTCATACAGTACAGAAACAGGCTCTTAAACCCAGCTTGCTGATCTAGATGCCCCATCTACACTACTCACCTGCCGACGTTTGGCCCATATCCCACTAAATCTTTCCCATCTATGCAACTGTCTTTTAATGTTGTTATAATACCTGCCTCAACTTTTTCCTCTGGCAGTTCATTCCATGCACCCACCGCCATCTGTGTGAAAAAGTTTCCCCTCAAGTTCCTATTAATTTTTTCCTCCTGTGGAATTCGCTGCCACAGAAGGCAGTGGAGGCCAATACACTGAATGTATTCAAGAGAGAGTTGGATTTAGCTCTTAGGGCTAACGGAATCAAGGGATATGGGGAGAAAGCAGGAACGGGGTACTGATTCTGGATGATCAGCCATGATCAAATTGACTGGCGGTGCTGACACGAAGGGCCGAATGGCCTACTCTTGCACCTATTTTCTATGTTTCTATTCAACCTATCTATTTCCCTCATGATTTCATATACGTCTATGACTGGGACTATTATTTCCATATAAATTCTGTTAGTAGGAAAGTTACAACACCATAACATTGTCTATTATTGAAACCTAATCAACTGAATTGCTTTCAACAATCTCTTCAAGGGAGAATGTATCCCTTTTATTTGATTTACTTTGGAAAAGAGTCAATTTGAAGATCAAATCGGCAGGCATTACACACCAATCAGAGCAAGCAATCTGAAGGTAAGATATTTGTGCCATTGGTCAAGAAATTTGCTCACACATATCTGATAAAATGGTGCATTAGTCTTAAAAATTGGTTTAAACTCAGAATAAATTTTTCATGCATAATGACAGCTGGGAAATCCTCCTTTTCGCTTTCACTGGGATTTTAATTTCCTTAGGAATTTCTTTCTGACGTTAAGCTCCCTCAAATGAGCAAATGCAACAGAGCACTAAAATAAAATATGTCTTTCACGAGATTTTTCCTTTTCTAGTTTGCGAAACAGCTGATTGAAACTGGATTTCAATCATCTTTTAGTGTGTTGGACGCACTTCAAAAAAAGTTGCTAAAAATGGAGAATTGTACTTTATTTGTGGGGAAAATGTAAGACTACCACTGTCTCTCACACGTTATATACTGTCAGTGTGCTTTACAGGTATTGCTGCTTCTAGGCTCCTGGGACCTGGGTTCAATCCTGTCCGCTGGTGCTGCCTATGTGAAGATTGCATGTTTAGTATTAGTTCAGTTTAGTTTATTGTCATGAGCACAGATGTATATTGAAAAGCTCTTGTTGTGCGCTAACCAGTCAGCAGAATGACAATACATGATTACAATCGAGCCATCAACAGTGTACAGATACATGGTAGGGAATAACGTGAAGAACATTCAGTGCAAGAAAGTCTGATTAAAGATAATCCGAGGGTCTCCAATGAGGTAGATAGTAGCTGTTGGTAGGATGGACCAGTTGCCTAATAATAGCTGGGAAGAAACTATCCCTGAATCTGGAGGTATATGCATTTTCACACTTCTAAACCTCGTGACAGATGGGAGAGGGGAAAAGAGAGAGTGACCAGATTGAGACTCTTCCTTGATTATACTGTTGGCCTTGCTGAGGCAGCATAAGATGTCAATGGAGTCAATGGAAGGGAGTTTGGTTTGCGCGGTGGTCTGGGCACTGTCCACAATTCTCTGCAAATTCTTGTAGTCTTAGATGAAGTTGTTCCCAAACTATGCTGTGATGCATTCCATTAAAATGTTATCTATGGCGCATCTGTAGAAGTAGGTGAGAGTAGTTGGGGTCGTGCCAAACCTCCTAAGCATTCTAGCATTCCTAAGCATTCTCAGGAACTAGAGGAGCTGGTGTGTTTTATTGGCCATTGCATTAATATGGGTGCTCCAGGAAGCAGGTTGGGCTTTTTTCTGATGGATGCCTCACTCATTTCAAAAATAATCATCCACTCTTTATTACCCTTCGGTGGAGTCAAGTGGTAAAGGAATTAAAGGGGAGTTGGTGAAGGGCCTGTGTGAGAGAGTAAAGACGTGAGGGCTTGTAGGTTAATTGGCCTCTGTAAATTGCCCCTAGTGCTTAGGGAGTGGATGAGAAAGTGGGATAACGTAGAACTAGTGTAAATGGGTAATCAATGGTCGGATAGACTGGAATAACTCAATTGATCAGGCAGTAACTCTGAAGAAAATGGATAGGTGATATTTCAGGTCGGGACTTCAGACTCAATCAATCAAAACATTTTGATCAATGGTTAGCATGGACTCGGTGGGCCGAGGATCCTGTTGCTACATAAATTAAATAAGTGCACCGTTAATAGAGTGTTAAATAGTCGTAGAGTCATAGGGTTATACAACATAGCAACAGGCCCGTTGACCAAATCTTCCAAGCCGACCAAGGAGCCTAGTTCCATTCACCTGAAACAGATTACCCTAAAGTTTTTCTTCTAAAGCTTTTCTAACCATGTACTGTACCTATTATGTATAACACTATTGAGTATGTGACACTGAGAATGTATGAAGAATTTTAACACAGATTTTGTTTTGTATATTTTTCTTATTCTGAATGTTTCAAGGTCAGTTTTTTGTCACATGTAAGGTACAGTGAAATTCTAATGTAGTTAGTTTTATGAGAAAAAATATCCATGCACCTGCCTAAATGTATTTTAAATGTTGTAATTCTACATGTCTCTACCACTTCCTCTGGCCACTCATTCCACCTACCCACCAGTAGTCGCATCAGGTCTGCTTTAATTATTTTCCCCTCTCACTGTAAGATTATGTCCTTTAGTTTTAGAACTCTCCTACCCTAGGAAAAATACTATGACCATTGATTTTATTTCTGCCCCCCATCATTTTATGAAGCTCTATATGGTCACTCCTCAGCTTCCTATGTACCAATGTATTTTACAACTGCAACATAGCATCCCAACTTTAGAGATACAGCAAGGAAACAGGTCGTTTGGCCCATTGAGTCCACGCCAACCATCGATCACCCGTTCACATTAGTTCCATGTTTTCCAACTTACTCGTGCATTCTCTACACACTAGGGCCAATGTACAGAGACCAATTAAGCTAAAAACCCTCATGTCTTTGCGATGGAGCACCTGAAGGAAACTCACGCGGTCACAGGGAGAACGTGCAAACTACACAAAGACAGCACCGGAGGTCAGGATCAAACCTGGGTTTTAGGCACTGTGAGTCCCAACTTCCATACTCAACTTCCTTCCCTGAACATAAAGACCAATTGATCATGCACTACAATATGTGGAGTGGCAGTAACACTGTTCAAACCACCAACCTTAAGGGGGTCACTCTGAACAGGAATGCTACCTAGATCACTGAAGCAGAGTCCCTGACCATTTACTATCAATGTACCTGTCCAAAAAGACACAGTGCTGGATTAACTCAACTTGTCAGGCAGCACCTCTGGAAGCATGGATAGTCTGTGCAACGTTTTAGATCGGGAAATGTCATGTTCTCCAGCGAAGATACTTAACGCGTTGAGTTACTACATCACTATATGTCTTCTTTGGTAAACCAGCATCTACAGTTCCTTGTTTCTACTCTTCTTAACTATTTTTCCCTCCTAATACTATGACTGTAAAAATGGCTGCCATTTTATGTGCCAATTGTTTGCTCGATTTACAATTCTTCCAACAAAACACTGTAAACACTCTTGGGAGATTGTGGGCGCAAATGAAATGAAATATTGTTTTCTTCTTTAGTGCTTTCCAGATCAAACGACAGTGTTAAAAAAAACCAACCAGTCCCCCTCGTCAATCTGAAATATTTATGTACATAAAAGACTTAATTATCCTCAAATATGCATTAAAAAATTAATTAAAATGTTTGTTTTATTATGTTCAAAAGATATTTAAATGAACAAATAAATAAAATTGAAAGGGGCAGTGTGTAAGATTTTGGTTTGACTTTTTAATGTTAACTAACCCTGGCAAAACGTTCTATGGAATTGGCATGGGGATGTTTTAGTCAGATGTGCACAAGCTAATATTCCCAGAATACTGATCAAAAAAAAGTTACAGATAGAAAGATTTACATATTCTACCCAGACTTTCACAAATGCCGCAAATCCCAAAGCTCAACAAAGTCCATGAAACGCATTTTGAAGTGTTGGAAAAAAGGAAAATGTGCAGCCAATCTTAGATCAATGAAAATGCTAAAAGTTAGGAGAAATAACACGTGATCTGCTGGTTTGTTATCACATATTTTCATGAGGGTTAAAATGCTGTTAAAATCTTCTCCTGGTTGCATCTAATAGCATTATTCTCCAACCTGTTATGACATACTCGTGACAATAATAAACTAAACTAAACAAATATGCAGGAAATGGAGCGATATGGATCATGTGTAGGCAGGTAAGATAAGTTTATTTTGGCATCATGTTTGGCATAGACATTGTGGGCTGAAGGGCCTGTTCTTGTGCTGTACCTTTCTATGTTCTATGCTCAGCAATCATGATGCTACATTTTGGGGGATTTCAAATGTTATTTCAGATCATACATACGGAATGCAAAGTCAGGAACTCAATCTAGCAAATCAAAAAATAACTGCACATACCTAAAATATGAAATAAAGAATAACACAAAATGCTGGAAATACTCGTCAGGTACTCAGTGGAAAGAGAAACATATATTCCGTGGGAAGTTTCATATATTCCATATATTCTTCAGTCTGAAGAAGGGTCTCGACCCGAGACGTCACCCATTCCTTCGCTCCATAGATGCTGCCTCACCCGCTGAGTTTCTCCAACATTTTTGTCTACCTTCCATGGGAAGGACGTCATTAAGCTGAAAGAGTGCAGAGAAGATGCACGATGACCTTAAAAGGTACTTAGAGGCACTGCTTAAGGGGATCGCCAGGACTCGAGAGCCTGAGCTGCAGGGAGAGGTAGAGCAGGCTAAGACTTTATTTCTAAGAGCGCCGAAGGATGAGGGATGATATAAAATATAGAGGGTGAATAGATAGGGTGAATGCACAGGTTTTTTTTTTCCCAGGGTAGGGGAATCAAGAACCAGAAGATATAAATTTAATCTTTTGGGGGGGGGGGAAGATTTAATAGCAACCCATTCCTTCTCGCCAGAGATGCTGCCTGTCCCGCTGAGTTACTCCAGCATTTTATGTCTACCTTCGATTTAACCCAGCATCTGCAGTTCTTTCTTACACATTCTGGAAATGAATGATTGCTCCAGCAGGTTTTGACTGTTTTATAAACATGACAGGAGGCACAAGATAGAAAGCTTCAGAAAAAACAATGCGGGGGGGGAGAAGAGTGTGCGCAATGGTTTCCCAAGAGATTAACTACATTCTACAACTCTTGTCTGAAGCCACATCTATTTTGTGCATTCCTCATGAAGGGGAAACAGAACTAGATCTTTTTCAGTGGCTCCGAGTGTCTCAAAGGGCACATCTGACATAATCACTGCAGGAGACTTCTTCACAGCTATAATATCTTCATGAATATATTGAGGCTCTGCATATAGAGATGCATCTCCAAAGGGGAAGAGACTAATTGACAAGGCAGCTCGTGTTTACATACTGACCCTCGAAGATCTCAGTACAAATGTGATGTCTTTTGAGATATAGCATGGAAACAGGCGCATCTGCCCACCAACTCCACACCAACCAACAATCACCATACACTAGTACTCATCACCTACACGCAACTTACTGAAGCCAATTAAACTACAAGTAGGAAAACCAGAGCACCTGGAGAAAACCCACTCCTGTAGTCACAGGGAGAATGTATAAACTTCCTACAGACAACACCCGTAGTCAGGTTCAAACGCAGGTCTCTGGCGCTATGAGACCGCAACTGTACTGCCCCAAAGAGTTATTGACAAGCAAGCATCCCACACGACTACAATTCACAATCCAAATGCACATTGGTACAGAGGAAACAGCATGTTCATGCTTAAATACATTGCAACAGTCATTGATACTAGTAAGGTAATACCCTGTATCAGATTCCCCTTATCGAAATAGAAACCAAAATGTCACTCTGAACAGAGTTTCATATTCATGTGATGCCAGGCCTTAATAGGACCAATGCTGGGATAAGTTTAGGAAAGAACTGCAGATACTGGTTTACACTGGAGACAGACGTAAACTTAGCAGGACAGGTGGCATCTCTGGAGAGAAGGAATGGGTGACATTTCGGGTCAAGTCCCTTCTTCAGACTGAAGCATTTTGTGTCTGTCTGTGGATTAGTTTATTTGTTTATTGTCACGTACCAAGGGACAGTGAAAAGATTTTGTTGCATGCTAACCAGTCAGCGGAAAGACTATATATGACTACAATCAAGTCATCCACTGTGTCGAAACATAGAAACATTGAAAATAGGTGCAGGAGGAGGCCATTCGGACCCTTCGAGCCAACACTGCCATTCCTTGTGATCATGGCTGATCGTCCCCTATTAATAACCCGTGCCTGCCTTCTCCCCATATCCCTTGACTCCACTAGAGCTCTATCTAACTCTCTCTTAAATCCATCCAGTGACTTGGCCTACACTGCCCTCTGTGGCAGGGAATTCCATAAATTCACAATTCTCTGGGTGAAAAAGTTTTTTCTCACCTCAGTCTTAAATGACCTCCCCTTTATTCTAAGACTGTGGCCCCTGCTTCTGGACTCGCCTAACATTGGGAACATTTTTCCTGCATCTAGCTTGTCCAGTCCTTTTATAATTTTATATATTTCTGTAAGATAGCCCCTCATCCTTCTAAACTCCAGTGAATACAAGCCTAGTCTTTTTAATCTTTCCTCATATGACAGTCCCATCATCCCAGGGATCAATCTCGTGAAACTACGCTGCACTGCCTCAATCACAAGGATGTCCTTCCTCAAATTAGGAGACCAAAACTGTACACAATACTCCAGATGTGGTCTCATCAGAGCCCTATACAACTGCAGAAGAACCTCTTTACTCCTAAACTGAAATCCTCTTGTTATGAAGGCCAACATTCCATTAGCTTTCTTCACTGCCTGCTGTACCTGTAAGCCAATTTTCAGTGACCGGTGTACAAGGACGCCCAGGTCTCACTGAACCTCCCCCTTCCCTAACCTAACCCCGTTGAGATAATAATCTGCCCCCTTTTGTTTGCCACCAAAGTGGATAACCTCACATTTATCTATATTATACTGCATCTGCCACGCATCTGCCCACTCACTCAACCTGTCCAGGTTACCCTGCAACCTCCTAACATCCTCTTCACAGTTCACACTGCCACCCAGCTTTGTGTCATCTGCAAACTTACTAGTGTTGCTCCTAATTCCCACTTCCAAATCATTAATATATATGGTAAATAGTTGCGGCCCCAACACCGAGCTTTGCGGCACTCCACTCGCCATTGCCTGCCATTCTGAAAAGGACCCGTTCACTCCGGCTCTATGCTTCCTGTCTGCCAACCAATTTTCTATCCATGTCAACAACCTACCCCCAATACCATGTGCTCTAATTTTAGTCACCATTCTCCCGTGCGGGACCTTATCAAAGGATTTCTGAACGTCTAGATACACTACATCCACTGGCACTCCTTCTTCTATTTTACTTGTCAAATCCTCAAAACATTCCAGAAGATTAGTCAAGCATGATTTCCCTTTCATAAATCCATGTTGACTTGGACTAATCCTTTTACTGCTATCCAAATGCCCCATTATTACCTCTTTAATAATTGACTCCAGCATCTTTCCCACCAGCGAAGTCAGGCTAAATGGTCTGTAATCCCCGTTTTCTCTCTCGCTCCTTTCTTGAAAAGTGGGATAACATTAGCTATCCTCCCATCCACAGGAACTGATCCTGAATCTATTGAATATTGGAAAATGATCACCAATGCATCCACTATTTCTATAGCCACCTCCCTGAGGACCCAGGGATGCAGACCATCAGGTCCAGGGGATTTATCATCCTTCAGTCCCATTGGCCTACCCAATACTATTTCTCGCCTAATTGCCCATTTTGTTTCCTTCTGTTGTCCTATGAAAGTTTCCCAATCTTCTGGCTTGCGGCTACTCTTTGCTGTGTTATACATCTTTTATTTTAGTTTCATTCTAACCGTAACTTCTCTTGTCAGCCACGGTTGCCTCCTACTCCCCTTAGAATCTTTCTTCCTTTTTGAAATGAAATGATCCTGCGTCTTCCGGATTATGCCCAGAAATTCCTGCCATTGCTGTTCCACCGTCATTCCAGCTAGGATCCCTTTCCAGTCTACCTTGGCCAGCTCCCCACTCATGCCTTCATAATCCCCTTTGTTCAACTGCATCACTGACACTTGCGATTTAACTTTCTCCTTTTCAAATTGCGGATTAAAACTAATCAAATTATGATCACTACCTCCAAGCGGTTCCTTTACCTCGAGTTCTCTTATCATATCTGGTTCATTGGACAACACCAAATCCAGAATTGCCTTTTCTCTGGTCTGCTCCATTACAAGCTGCACTAAAAATCAATCTCGGAGGCACTCTACAAACTCTCTTTCTTGGGGTCCTGAACAAACCTGATTTTCCCAGTCTACCTGAATATTGAAATCCCCCATCACCACAGTGGCATTACCTTTGTTACATGCCAGTTTTAACTCCTGCTGCAACTCACACCCTACATCCAGGCTACTATTTGGGGGTCTGTAGATAATACCAATTAGTGTCTTCTAGCCTTTACAATTCCTCAACTCAATCCACAGTGACTCTACCTCGACAGTCCCTATGTCTTCCCTCGCAAGGGACTGAATTCCATCCCTCACCAGCAGAGCTGCCCCCTCCCCCGCCCACCTGCCTGTCCTTTCTATAGGATGTATAACCCTGAATATTAAGTTCCCAGGCCCGATCCTCCTGCAGCCACGTCTCAGTAATCCCCACAATGTCATATCTACCAACCTCTAACTGAGCCTCAAGCTCATCTACTTTACTTCTCATACTTCGCACATTCATATACAATACTTTTAATTCCTTACGCATCTCGCCTTTCACATCGATCCCTATTACACTTGGCCATACTCTCCTATCCCTTTGTGAGCTTCATTTCCCATTAATTCTGGGGTCATTAATGATCCCTTTACTCTATTTCCCTTTAACTCCGTCCTCGACTATCCCATTTGACACTCCACCCCCCTTATTCAGTTTAAAACCACCCGTGAAGCAGTGGCAAACCTGCCTGCCAGAATGCTGGTCCCCCACCTGTTAAGATGCAATCCGTCCCTCTTGTACAGTTCACCCTTACTCCAAAACAGATCCCAGTGATCTAAGAATCTATATCCCTGCCCCCTGCATCAGTTCCACAGCCACACATTCAGGTCCCGCATCTCCCTATTCCTGCTCTCGCCAGAACGAGGAACTGGGAACAAAAATTAAGAGCCGTCCTGCTTATATTGACTGATAATTGCCTAATTTACCAATTTACAAACCAAATTCCTCAGTTTTAAACTGTTTTCCCCCTCTGACTCACTTCTAACTCTCCTCCCACTCGGGCTAGAGCCAATCAGTGCTTTCTCCTGCTTCTCTTTGTTGCTGTTGCTTCAAAATCCACGGGAACTCTGATACATGATAAAGATACATGATAAAGGGAAAAATGTTT
The DNA here is from genome assembly GCF_028641065.1 of Leucoraja erinaceus. Lineage (NCBI taxonomy): Eukaryota > Metazoa > Chordata > Chondrichthyes > Rajiformes > Rajidae > Leucoraja > Leucoraja erinaceus. The sequence goes on along the minus strand of NC_073393.1, from coordinate 22,431,878 downwards.
AGTGCAAGATAAAATCCAGTAAAGATAGTTTGATGGTCTCCAATGAGGTAGATGGTAGCTCAAGGCTGCCCTCTAGTTGGTGAGAGGACAGTTCAGTTGTCTGATAACAGCTGGGAGGAAACTGTCCCTGAACCTGCAGGTGCAGTAGGCATTTTCACACTTCTGTTCTTCTTGCTGGATGGGATAGGGGAGAAGAGGGAGTGAACAGGGTGAGTGGTCATTAATTATGCCTTGCTAAGGCAATGTGGAGTGTAAATGTACAAGTCCCTACTGCTGTTTACTTTGTTAGCTTCGAACTGTAAAGGTTATTGAACCGTCATTAGGCAAGGTGACACAGATGAGGCCCAAGAATCAAGGGTAAAGATGTTTAATTGTCATATGTACCAACAATGGAACAATTAAGTTCCTATTTTTAACATCAAAACAGGCCTGTAAACACAGTACTCAAGGATAACATAATACATAGCAAAATTCAATCAACTAACCAAACCCCTCTTCCCTCTTTTATATGATAGAGATTCCTACCTCTATCATATAAATGGTTGTGTATAAATAAGTAAGCAATGTGTTTAATTTATTAAAGAATCAGTGAATTGTAAAACTGGAGGGATAATTATGTTTTTAAACATTCTAGATTTCAATTTAATCTAAAAGAACAATGAGAGATAGGATATGGTTCTGAGAGGAAAATGTCATCTTCAAATGCTTTCTAAATTCCTTGATTCCAAAACATGAAATTCAGGGATGTGACCCATAAATACAGTCCTTTGCCCCATAAAGGATACTTTCAAGAGAGAGCTAGATAGGACTCTTAAAGATAGTGGAGTCATGGGGATATGGGGAGAAGGCAGGAACAGGGTACTGATTGAGGATAATCAGCCATGATCACATTGAATTTCTGGACTTCCAGAAGGCTTTCGACAAGGTCCCACATAAGAGATTAGTATACAAACTTAAAGCACACGGCATTGGGGGTTCAGTGTTGATGTGGATAGAGAACTGGCTGGCAAACAGGAAGCAAAGTGTAGGAGTAAACGGGTCCTTTTCACAATGGCAGGCAGTGACTAGTGGGGTACCGCAAGGCTCAGTGCTGGGTCCCCAGCTATTTACAATATATATTAATGATCTGGATGAGGGAATTGAAGGCAATATCTCCAAGTTTGCGGATGACACTAAGCTGGGGGGCAGTGTTAGCTGTGAGGAGGATGCTAGGAGACTGCAAGGTGACTTGGATAGGCTGGGTGAGTGGGCAAATGTTTGGCAGATGCAGTATAATGTGGATAAATGTGAGGTTATCCATTTTGGTGGCAAAAACGGGAAAGCAGACTATTATCTAAATGGTGGCCGATTGGGAAAGGGGGAGATGCAGCGAGACCTGGGTGTCATGGTACACCAGTCATTGAAGGTAGGCATGCAGGTGCAGCAGGCAGTAAAGAAAGCAAATGGTATGTTAGCTTTCATTGCAAAAGGATTTGAGTATAGGAGCAGGGAGGTTCTACTGCAGTTGTACAGGGTCTTGGTGAGACCACACCTGGAGTATTGCGTACAGTTTTAGTCTCCAAATCTGAGGAAGGATATTATTGCCATAGAGGGAGTGCAGAGACGGTTCACCAGACTGATTCCTGGGATGTCAGGACTGTCTTATGAAGAAAGACTGGATAGACTTGGTTTATACTCTCTAGAATTTAGGAGATTGAGAGGGGATCTTATAGAAACTTACAAAATTCTTAAGGGGTTGGACAGGCTAGATGCAGGAAGATTGTACCCGATGTTGGGGAAGTCCAGGACAAGGGGTCACAGCTTAAGGATAAGGATAATCCTTTAAAACCGAGATGAGAAGAACTTTTTTCACACAGAGAGTGGTGAATCTCTGGAACTCTCTGCCACAGGGGGTAGTTGAGGCCAGTTCATTGGCTATATTTAAGAGGGAGTTAGATGTGGCCCTTGTGGCTAAGGGGATCAGAGGGTATGGAGAGAAGGCAGGTACGGGATACTGAGTTAGATGATCAGCCATGATCATGATCATATTGAATGGCGGTGCAGGCTTGAAGGGCCGAATGGCCTACTCCTGCACCTATTGTCTATTGTAAACATAATACAAACAGGTCTTGCCAATGGAGATGATGGCATTTCCATTAAGCATTGAGCTAGTCTTTCAGGTGATTGTAAATGTCATGAAGTTTCCTATACCGACACCATTGGGTAGCCTGAAGAAGTGTCCCAACTTTGCCTTTAGTCTTTTCACCCAAAGAAAGGTCCCGACCAGAAATATCACCAATCCATGTTCTCCAGTGATGCTGCCTGACCAACTGAGTTACTGCAGCACTTTGTGCCTTTTTATGTAAACCATGTAAATGTTCATTATTTCTACATTGGACGGGGTTGGCTTGATTTCACTGGAGTGGAGGAGGCTGAAGGCTGAATTGATTGAGGTACAAAAGATTATGAGAGGCATAGATAGGGTAGCTAGTCAAAATCTTTTTTGCAGGGTATCAATAAAAGAGGCAAGTAATAGACGATTTTAGGAATAATTCAAGCGTCACCTATCCAGGTTCTCCAGAAATGCTACCTGACTGCAGCACTTTGTGTCTTTTTTGTAACCCACTAACTGCAGTTCCTTGCATACACACTGTATTTTTCGTTCTGTGGCCCACCTGGACTTACATCCATTCTGTCGCAGCCCCTCTCCTTCCATCTCCATTCCTTCCTTTAGATAAACAATTTGAAACTCTTCAATCCTTTTGTCTCATACTTTCTGTCCTTTCATCTCTGGCCTTTGTCCAAACTTCTGCCTATACAACCCCCTCATCTCTATCCACCCATCGCTTGCCAGGATTTTCGCTGCCCCTCCTAGCTTTCTTGCACCCCATTGCCACAGACAGCTGTGAAGGTCAAGTCATTGGGTATTTTTAAGGTGGAGATTGACAGATTCCTGATTAGTATGGGTGTCAAGGGTTATGGGGAGAAGGCAGGGAAATGGGGTTGAGAGGGAAAAATAGATCATTCACAATTCATAGGTTCGCAAATTGAGGAGCAGAATTAGGCCATTCGACTCATCAAGTCTACTCCACCATTCAATCATGGCTGATCTATCTTTCCCTCTCCACCCAATTCTCCTACCTTCTCTCCATAACCCCTGACACCCATACTAATCAAGAATGATTGAATGGCAGAGTAGACTCGATGGGCAAATGGCCTAATTCTGCTCCTATGACATAAACATATTGTGCTGCCTGACCCACTGAGATACTCAAGCACATTGTGTCTTATTCGAAACCAGCCCTGCAGTTCTTTGTTTCTCCATGGGATTGTTTCAACTTGTTCTCATTCACTGTAATCTCCAACAGAGATCAAACACATCATTAATGGGAAATTGTTTCAAATCATTAGTTCTACTGATTTAAGAATGATCACTTTTGCTTTAATTGTTCTGAGACTTGACAAGCCTTAGTGAGAAAACAACACTTACAAATAAAATCTGCTACAAACAGATCTCATTATTAAATTACTGGTAATATGTTTGCAGCCTTAACTGTGAAATTTGTGATTTTAGTCAGTCTAACTAGAGTCATCTTCCTTGACCTCCAGAATTTAGCTTAGTTTAGTTTAGAGGTATAGCATGGAAACAGGCCTTTTGGAACACCATGTGTAGGAAAGAACTGTGGATGCTGGTTTAAATCGAAGTTAGACACAAAATACTGGAGTAACTCAGCAGGACAGGCAGCATCTCTGGAGAGAAGGAATGGGTGACGTTTCGGGTCGAGACCCTTCTTCAGACTTTTGGCCCACCAAGTCCACGCCGACCATTGATCAACCGATCACACTTGTTCATAAGTACATAAGTTCATAAGATCGAGGAACAGAATTAGGCCATTCGGGCCATCAGGTCTACTCTGCTACTCAGTCATGGCTGATCTACCTTTCCCTCTCAACACAATTCTCCTGCCTTCTCCCCATAACTCCTGACACCTTTAGTAATACGAATCTGTCAATCTCCGCTTTAAAAGTGAAAAGTTCAATGTTATCCCACTTTCGCATCCACTCCTATACACTCGTGGCAAATTATAGAGGCCAATTAAGCTACAAACCCGCACTTCTTTGGGATATGGGAGATCCCATAATGGAGAACTCGCCCCAATCTCCATTTATGGGGAAAGTGCGGAGAGAGTGTCCAGCTTTAAGTTTCTGGGCACTCACATTTCAGAGGACCTCACATGGTCCACCAACACCGCTGCGCTGATCAAGATGTCACAGCAACGACTGTTCTTCCTGAGGACATTAAAAAAGACTGGTCTGCCCCAACAGCTGCTGCCAACCTTCTACCACTGCACCACAGTGAGCATATTAACGTATGGCATGTCTGTGTGGTATCTCAGCTGCACGGAGGCGGAGAGGAGAGCTCTTCAGCGCGTTGTCCACAGAGCGCAGAGGATTATTGGAACACAGCTACCAGCCTTGGAGGGCATCTACCACACATGGTGCCTCAGGAAGGCCGTCAGCATCCATAAAGACTCCTCACACCCTTGTAACGGACTGTTCGAACTACTTCCCTCCGGCAGACGTTACAAGGCCTTCTACGCCCGAACCTCCAGACTCAAAAACAGCTTCATTCCCAGAGCTATAGCGGCTCTGAACTGGCCCTGCTGAGTGTCCCCCATCCCCCCTGGACTGTCTCCCTCAGATGGTCACGTCGCACAGTTTATTTATTTTATTTTTTTGACATTGGTTGGAAGCTGCATATCAAATCTCGTTGCACTGATAAAAGATATTATTATTATTATTATTATTATTATTATTATTATTATTATTATTATTATTAAACCGAAGCACCCAGAGGAAACCGACACGGTCACAGGTAGAACATGCAAACTCCACACAGACAGTAACAGCCGAAGTCAGGATAGAACCCAGGTTTCTGGCACTGGGAGGCAGCAGCACTACTAGCTGTGCCACTCTGTCCCGGAAAAACGCTTTAAGACTTCTGCCGTCAGGTCTTTTAAAGACCCTTGTCCACAGTTATGGAATTGGAGGTTGAAATCACAGCATGGCATAGAACTGTTCACTTTGAGCTATCTCAGCTGAGCCTCTATCTGCTGCTTTTTTTATTCTCCGATTCTCAAAAAAAAACTAGCTCCAGGTTAAGTGTTCATTTCCTCCTCAATAGGCAGTTGTTATTAAAGTATCTCATGTCTAATATGGCTCCCTGTGGAATTTTTTTTTTGTCAAAGTCGTTTCTTCATTCTTCTGGTAATCCTCTGTTGATGTGCCTCTCATTGCACCAACAGCAGAAAGCAATCTCTCACCATTCACCACTCTGAAGCCTTTCAGAATTGTTAACCCCCTACAAATTGCCTCTTTAGTGAAACAGAATAAAAGCCCTTGATCCTGTTATTTTTCAGGTTAATGTTCGATTAAATCTTCTTGATAAGATGCTTATAAACCACTGTGGTCGTAACCAACAATGACCTCCTTCAATTCACCTTCCAACACAGGCTTGGGACAGGAAGGAACGGAAAATATAGGGTGGCACAGTGGCAGAGTTGCTGCCTTAAGGGCCTATCCCACTTACGTCTTTCGCACGCAAATTACGCAACCTTGTGGTCGCGAAGGTCGGGCATGATTTCATGCATACGCACAGCCGTCTGGAGCGCGTGACATCATTTGAAGATGGACACAAAGCTGGAGTAACTCAGCGGGACCAGCAGCATCTCTGAAGAGAAGCAATGGGTGATGTTTCGCGTCGAGACTCTTCTTCAGTCTGAAAAGAAGGGTCTTGACCCAAAACGTCACCCTCCAGGTGAAGTCATCCAACCTTCTCTCCAGAGATGCTGCCGGTCCCACTGAGTTACTCCTGCATTTGGTGTCCATCTTCAATTTTCTTGGCCCCGCTCTAGGAGTAGAAGTGGGGCGGATCCGGACCGCAACGGCTGTGAGCACCAGGTCGAGCTCGGCAATCATTTGCCTGCTTCTGCTGCTGTTGAAGGTGAGACGTTGAGTCATGCCAGGGTCTCGGGGCCTGTCTCACTTTGGCCGTCAGTTCCGCGACAGGCCGTTGGCACGCAAAGATTTTGTTCACTACAAAAATTACGGAGCCCCGCGCGATGTCGCGCACAACTACATACCCCTCCGTGCTTCTAAGTGGGACCGGCCCCGCGCGGCCATACGATGCCCGTGCGCCTCAACGTGACCATGAGGTCACGTAATTTGCGTGCCATGGCCACGTAAGTGGGACAGGCCCTTTACAGTGCCGGAGACCTTGGTTCGATCCTGGCTACAGCTGCTGTCTTTGCGGAATTTGTACGTTCTCCCTGTGATCGGGTGGGTTTACCCCGGGTGCTCCATTTCCTCCCACACTCCAAAGATGTAAGTTAATTGGTTCGGTAAGTTGTAAAATTGTCCCGAACGTGTGTAGGTTAGTGAACAGGGGCTGATCGCTTTACAGTGCGGATTCGGTGGGCCGGTTTCCACACTGTATCTCTAAAGTCTAAAACAAGCTATTGTTAGTCTAGATTGAAAGGAAGTGAGTAGCTAAATTAAATATTAGTCCTTTCAATAAACATACAAAGATATTGCAGATTCAAAATAATTATTTGGGATTAGTCTTCACAGTAGAAGATGCTAAAAACATCTTAATGATGAGAGAAAATAAACATCAAAGGGCTCTACAGGGAGAGAAACTAAAAACAATAATTCTCATTAGCGGAAAAATATTTTACCAACTAAAGCAGGAACAGAATATAAACACTGAGCAGCACAGGCGGCGAAATGAGTTCTAATGAAAAGTTGCCAAACTGTTTTGATATCGACAGATGTTGCCTGTTGAGTGATTGATTAATTAATTGATTGATTGATTGAAAGATACAGCATGGAAACAGGCCCTTTGGCCCACCGCATCCATGCTGACCATTGATTACCCATTCACACTAGTTCCAGTTTTTCCACTTTCGCATCCACTCCTTGCTCACTAGGGACAATTTACAGACCTACAACCTATAACCCTGCGTGTCTTTTGGCATCGGTTGAGCGTTTTTCCAGCATGTTTTTTGCTTTGAATTCATATTTTCAGCATCAGCAGTTTTTTTAAATATTCAATTCCCTGGCAAACAAATAGAGCCAAGGGCATACACACCTTCTGGAACTTCAGAGGCAGTTAATGCATTGCTTAGTTATCATCCTCCAACATTCCCTGGTGTTTGGAGTGGAACAAATGTTGAGAGAATTGCAAACGCAACATCACTATCCAAGAAAAAAAGGAGGCAAGAACAAGGTAATTGATGCCCAATATCTGCCAATGGGAAAAAGACAAGCACCTTACAGAGACTGGAGGACTTGAGTCAAATAGAGAGACTGAAAAGGCTGAACGGTTATTCCTGGAGCAAAGGAGGCTGAGGGGTTACATTAGTTTTTGTTTTTGTTTTAGAGATACAGTGCGGAAATAGGCCCTGCGGCCCATCGAGTCTGTACCGACCAACGATCACCCCATGCACCAGTTCTATCCAAAACACAATAGGGGCAATTTACAGAGGCTAATTAGTCAACAAACCCACACATCTTTGGGATGTGGAGGAAACCAGAGCACCAGGAGAAAACTGTACAAATCTGTATAGACTGCACCCATAGTCAGGATCGAACCGGGGTCTCTGGCCCTGTAAGGCAACAACCTTATAGCTGTGGCACTGTGCCGGCATTAATGAGGTTCATTAACTCATGAGGGGCTTAAATAAGGTGCACGGCCAGAGTCATTTTCCCTCAACCAAGCCAACTACCAAAACCCCATCCATACCAACCCTATATACTAGCACTTGGTCTGTCCCACTCTATGCCTTGACAATCATGACAAGTGCAAAGGCGATTTAGAAGGATTTTGCCAGGACACCAGAACATGAGCTACAGGGAGACATTGGGAAACTAGGACTTTATTCATTGGAGTGCAGGGGGCTGAGGGGTGATCTTATAGATGTGTATTTTACCCAAGGTAGGGGAATCAAGAATCAGAGGACATGGGTTTAAGGTGAGAGGGAAAGATTTAATAAGAATCCGAGGGGCTGTTTTAGTTAGAGATACAGCATGAAAACAGGCTCTTTGGCCCACCGATTCCACGCCGACCATCGATCCCCCATTCACACTAGTTCTATGTTATTCCACTTTCGTATCTACTCCCTACACACTAGGCATAATTTACAGCAGCTAATTAACATACAAACCCGCACACCTTTGCGATGTGGGAGGAAACCGGAGAACCCAGAGGAAACCCACACGGTCACAGGGACGACGTGCAAATTCTACACAGGCAGCCCCCGAGGTCAGGATCAAACCCGGATCTCTGGCACTGAGAGACAGCGGGTATCCCAGCTATGTGGGTGATCGATTGTAGGCGTGGACTCTGTGGGCTGTAGGACCTGTTTCCATGCTGTATCTCCATAAGAAAAAGACTCTGCGAAATCTCTCTTTCATTGAAAGCAGCCTGATTAATGCTTAAAATAAATTGTGTCGGAGCTGCGGGAAAGCAATTGTTGACTGAATAAGCTGCAAGCAGCAGTAATTTTGTTGGATCGTCCAACTTATCCATTGAAAATTGAGGCTCTCCAGGGCCACACCATGACAGTGTTCAGTCTTCTCTCCCAGTCACGAATCCTCATCAGGTAAATCAAAGTGTTGTTAAGATTCCAATTGCAGGATTTCTGCCAAAGGCTCCAACCATGTTCCATGTTGTCTCACTCATATCGAATCAATTGGTATAATTAGCACTATATCAGTCTGCAGCCTTAATATCTCATGCTTAACAGCTTCAAAAATAACAATCAGTATCTCTTATATCTCAAGGCACCACGTGAGAATAAAGGACTTCTATCCAATGTTGGATTTAATTAAATAGCTTTTGTGAAAATGGCAGATGGATTTATAGATTTATTTATATCAAATGTTAATCATTCAGGAGGCAAGGTGTTATTGAAAATTCTACTGTTCTCTGCATGAGAAATAAAGATTAACTATTTCAATATCAAAAAAGGTTTCGATGATATCCAAAGACCTTTGGCAGAAATTAGCAACCTAGTGGAAACGATCTTTAGGTAAATGTTCCTAATGGTGACTTTGAGGAATATAACTAGAAAGATGCAGCAGGGAAACAGGCCCTTCAGCCCACTGATTCCATACCAGCCGTCGATCACCCATTTACACTAATTTTACACTAATTTAACCCAATTTTATTCTCTCCATTCCCACCAGATTCTACCACTCATCTATATATTAGAGGCAATTTATAGCGGCCCGTATATCTACCGACCTGCACATTTTTGGGATGTTGGAGGAAACCTAAGTGGTCACAGGTAGAATGTTCAAGGTAAGGATCGAAGCCAGGTCTCTGCTGCTGTGAAGGGGCAGCACCTAAAACTGCACCACTTTGAAGCCTTCCTTATGTCTGCTCAGCAGCAGTCAATATTTTTAAAGAAGGGTCCTGACTCATACGTCATCTATCCATTCCCTCCACAGAGGATACCTGACCTGCTGAGTTACCTGACCTGGTGAAGTGCCGTCCCTTCTACCTCCCAAGGGAATTCACCTCCATTATCCTGACCGCGGTCTACATCCCACCCCAGGCAGACGTCCGTCTGGCACTGGAGGAGCTGCACGCCATGGTCAACAAACACCAGACGTCTTAACCCGAGGCATTTACCACCATTGCTGGGGACTTCACTCCCAAACTTCCATCAACATGTCTCCTGCAGCACCAGAGGACCAAACACCCTCGACCACTGCTATACCACCATCAAGAATGCATATCGTTCTATCCCTCGCCCTCACTTCGGTAAATCCGACCGTACCGCGGTGCTGCTGCTTCCTGCCTACAGGCAGCAATTGAAGACAGCACCCCCAGAGGTAAGGACAGCACAGAGCTGGTTGAGGGGGGGCAGAAGAACAACTCCAGGACTGTTTGGAGTCTGTAGACTGGGCAATGTTCAAGGACTCGGCAACGGACTTGAATGAATACGCCACAGTCGTTACAGACTTCGTAAAGAAATGTGTGGAGGACTGCATCCCTACAAAAACCTTCCGAGTGTTTCCCAATCAGAAACCTGGGATGAACTTTGAGATCCGCACTCTTCTGAAGTCCAGACACAGGGCATTCACTTCCGATGTTACAGTGGCCTACATGAAGTCCAGATACGACCTTGGCAAGGCCATCAAAAAGGCCAAAAGGGACTTTGCTCCAAACTGGAGGATGAGACAGATGTTCGGCAGCTGTGGCGGTGCCTGAATGCAATCACCTCCTACAAAGCGAATGTCGAATGTTAGCTCGAATGTCGGTGTAACATCACTCCCTGATGAGCTCAATGCGTTTTACGCACGCTTTGATAGGGAGAATACTGATGTGCCTTCCCGATCCCCCATTCGCTGTGATGGTATTTCAGTCTCAGTCACAGAGGCCGACGTCAGGAAATCCTTCAGAGGGGTGAACCCCCGAAAAGCACCTGGTCCTGATGGTATACCCGGTCGTGTTCTAAAAACCTGTGCGGACCAACTGGCTGGAGTTTTTACGGACATTTTCAACCTCTCACTTCTGAGGTCGCCACCTGCTTTAAGAGGGCATCAATTATACCAGTGCCCAAGAAGAGCAAGGTGACGTGCTTCATGACTATCGACCAGTGGCACTAATGCCGGTGGTGATGAACTGCTTTGAGAGGTTGATCATGGAGAAAATCAACTCCTACCTCGACAAAAACCTGGACCCACTGCAGTTCGCTTACCACCACAACAGATCAACAGTGGATGCGATCTCGCTGGGCCTCCACTCTGCTCTGGACCACTTGGACAACAAAAACTCATATGTCAAGCTGTTATTCATCGATTACAGCTCGGCATTTAATACAAACATCCCCTCCAAGCTGGTTACCAAACTCGCAGAACTGGGTCTCTGCGCATCCCTCTGCAATTGGATCCTCGACTTCCTCATTCACAGACCACAGTCTGTTCGTATTGGTGGAAATGTGTCAACCTCGATAACAATCAGCATGGGAGCACCTCAAAGCTGCGTGCTCAGCCCCCTGCTGTACTCACTCTATACTCATGACTGCGTAGCTAATCACAGTGCGAACTCCATCATCAAGTTCGCTGACGACACCACTGTTGTGGGGTGTATCACTGATGGGGATGAGTCAGAGTATAGAAGAGAGATAGAGCAACTGTCCATATGGTGCCAGCGCAATAACCTGGCCCTCAACACCAGCAAAACCAAGGAACTGATTGTGGACTTTGGAAGGAGTAGGAGGGGGACCCACAGCCCCATTTATATCAACGGGTCAATGGTTGAAAGGGTCAAGAGCTTCAAATTCCTGGGCGTGCACATCTCTGAAGATCTCTCCTGGTCCGAGAACACTAATGCAATTATCAAGAAAGCTCATCAGCGCCTCTACTTCCTGAGAAGATTACGGAGAGTCAGTTTGTCAAGGAAGACTCTCTCTAACTTCTACAGGTGCACAGTAGAGAGCATGCTGACTGGTTGCATCGTGGCTTGGTTCAGCAATTTGAGCGCCCTGGGGAGGAAAAGACTCCAAAAAGTAGTAAACACTGCCCAGTCCATTATCGGCTCTGACCTCCCTACCATCGAGGGGATTTATCGCAGTCGCTGCCTCAAAAAGGCTGACAGCATCATCAAAGACCCACAGCATCCTGGCCACACACTCATCTCCCCGCTGCCTTCAGGTAGAAGGTACAGGAGCCTGAAGACTGCAACAACCAGGTTCAGGAATAGCTACTTCCCCACAGCCATCAGGCTACTAAACCTGGCTCGGACAAAACTCTGATTATTAATAACCCATTTTCTGTTATTTGCACTTTATCAGTTTATTTATTCATGTGTGTATATATTTATATTATGGTATATGGACACACTTATCTGTTTTGTAGTAAATGCCGACTATGTTCTGTGTGCTGAAGCAAAGCAAGAATTTCATTGTCCTATACAGGGACACATGACAATAAACTCAGTTGAGCTTGAACTTGACTTCCTCCAGAAGCCTGTTTTGGTCTCAAAGTCTCAGCATCCTCAGTCTTTAGAATTTAGACTATAGACATACAGTGCAGAAACAGGTACTTTGGCCCACCGAATCCTTGCTGACAAGCAATCAACCCTGTACACTAACGCTCCCCTACACACAAGGAACAATTTACATTTTTACCAAGCCAATAAACCTATACGACTTTGGAGTGTGGGAGGAAACCGAGCACCTGGAGAAAACCCACGGGATCACTGGGAGAACGTACAAACTCTGCACATACAGCATCTGTAATCAGGATCAAACCTGAGTCTCTTGCGCTCTAATGGGCCTGCCCCACTTAGGCGATTTTAGGCAACTGCCGGCGACTGTCATAGTCCTAGCAGGTCTCCGAAAAACTGGTGACTGGACTAATAGGCCTGGCCCACTAAGGCGATTTTTTAGGCGACTGCCGGCGAATACGATAATGGAATTCACCGAAGTCGGCACCGGCGACAACCTACGTCACCTGGCGACAACCAACAACATCCTGGCAACCTACATTAACCTGGCGACAACCTACAACGGAACCTACGTCAAGCTTGGCTCATTGATGTCAAACCCACGGTCGCCACTGTTGCCGAAGAGTTTTCAACATGTTGAAAATCCAGCGGTGACCAGAATGGCGCTACGACTCTTTGGGCGATTGAGGAGACTGCTCATGACCATACAGGTGACACCCAGCGGAGGAAAAGAAGCCACCACTGCCGCGGCCTACTATACCGCGGGCGCGGCGGCGACTTACCATCGGGAGCGGCCTACTATACCGCGGGCGCGGCGGCGAAGCCGTGGTTCCAAGAGCTGATTCTGGACTTAACCGGACCCATCTGAAGCCGTGGTCTCCAGGGGGAAGAGCGTGATTCTGGACTTACCTGGGATGCCCGCAGCGGCGGCTGCGGAGGGTTGATGTCCCAACCACGGGGGAAAATGGAGGAGGACTGGCCAAATTTTGTGCCTTACACCACAGAGATGAATGCTGTGGTGGATGTTTGTGTTAAATTTTTATTGTGTTTTTGTGTGTTCTTTTTCATTGTACCGCTGCTGGCAAATTCATTTCACTTGCACTTTATGTGCAAGTGACAAATAAAACTGATTGTTGATTGTTCATTCCATCAGAACTCGTTCATCAATCTAAAATGTTTACAATTTCTCTCTGTGGCTCAATCTGAGGAGACTTTCCACATGATTCTGGTATTATTTCAGAAGCAGAGAGACAATGGACAGTCTTAGAGTCATAGAGTGATAGAGTCATACAGTGTGGAAACAACTGCTCATGTCGAGCCCATCTTGCTCATACCAACCAACATGTTTCATCTACACTAGTCCCATTTGTTTGCATTTGGCCCATATCCCTCTAAATGTCCTATCCATGTACCTGAATAAATGTTTTTTAAACGTTACAATAGTACCTGTCTCAACTACCTCCTCGAGCTGCTCATTCCATACACCCACCATGCTTTGTGTAAAAAAGTTACCCCTCAGCATCCAATTAAATCTTACACCCCTCAACTTAAACGTATGTCGTCTGGTTCTCGACTCCCCTATCCTGGGCAAGCGATTCTGTATGTTTTCCCGATCTACTCCTCTCTGTGGTCATAAGCAGAGCTCTATGTTAGTACACAGAACATAGAATATAGAACGTAGAACAGAAGCCCTTTTGGACCATAATGTCAGTTCCAAGCATAAAGGAAAGCCCACTCTCATCTGCCTATTCATATGATTCATATTCGGTTTCCTTCCACACCTCAAAGAAGGACAGATTTGTTGGTTAATTGGCTTTGTTAAAATTGTAAATTTTCTCTAGTGTGTGTGTAGGATAGTACTAGTGTATGGAGAACGCAGGTGGGCGTGGACTCAATGGGCCAAAGTAGTCCGAAGAAGGGTCTCGATGCGAAACATCACCAATGTCTTCCCGCCAGAGATGCTGCCTGTCTCGCTGAGTCACTCCAGCATCTTGTGCCTACCAGTGGGCCAAAGGGCCAGTTTCTGAGCTGTATCGCTAAAATAAACAAAACTAGACGAGGTTAAGGAAACAGATCCCAGTCTTGCTGACAACACCCACCTCCCAAGAATGAATTTAAGAATATATCCATTCTTTAAAAACAAATGGCATTATAAAATTTCATGAATACAGATTGTATTAGGAGGTGTCCAATAACAAATCACTGAAGTTTTAGCGGATTTAATTAAGTCATAAAACCAAAGGATGAGGAGACTTAGAATAAATTTATAGATAGTTAGTGGTTTAATAAGTATGTTTTATAGAGATATGGATTTAAAAAATACAAGTACTTGGCAGAGCTGACAGACAGAGCTTCAAGTCAAGAAAAATGTTGCACAATATAATTGCAAGGTAAAAATGATATTTGTTCATTCGAGGTGGAAGAATTTTAGATTTATGTGTTTATATCTGTAAATACATGTTGTGCATGAGAAGGCTGTTTCAGCCCAGTCTGTGATGTAATGTTAGTTGAAGAGGAGGCAGTTGTAGAATACAGGATGAAGGGCTGCACAGTGGTGCAGCTGGTAGAGCCACTGTCTCACCGCACCAGAGAGCCAGGTTCAATCCCGACCTCGGGCGTTCTCTGCATGGAGTTAAAATATCCTTCCTGCGGCTGTGTGGGATTCCTCTCAGTGCCCAGTTATCTCCTGCATCCCGAATACGTGCAGGTCGGTATCTTAATTGGTCAATGTAATTTGCCTCTCGTGTGCAGGTGAGTGATAGAATCTGGGGAGCTTGGTGGGAATGGGTTAAGAGAATTTTTTTTTTAATGGATTAGTGTAAAAGGTGGTTGATGGTTAGTGTGTAGTTGTTGGGAGGAATGGTCTGAGAGTTTTAGAACAAAATAGTCTCACTATGACTCTAGAACTCAAAAAATCGGTTGTATCTACTGCCACCATTTCCAGACTGCCATGGGAATTGGTAGAAACACTTACAGTAGCAATGTTGCAAAGGCATTTAAACAGGTCCATGAACATCCAGAGAATAAAGGGACATAAACCATGCACAGTTTAAATTGGCATAATGGTCAGCACAGACATTGTGGGCCGAAGGGCCTTTGCCTACATTGTACTGTTCTATGCTCTATGACCAACCCAGTTTGTAGGGAATTGAGATGTATGTGGGTTGGTAAGTGGTTGCTGGGAATTGGCACAGTGTCTTTTGAATGTAGGAGAAACATCGGAGGTTGAGGACACTTGGTAGAAAGTCTGAAGCTTTCTCCCAGGTGGAAATGCCAAAGACAAGAGGGCACAGCTTTAATGTGAGAGGGGTAACGTTTATACAGAGGGTGGTTGGGTCCCTGCAACATGTTGCCAGGGGTGGTGGCGGAAGCAGATATGATAGTGGTGTTTAAGAAGCTTTTAAATAGACAAAAGGACGCACAGTGTTGGAGTAACTCAACGGACATTCCGGGTCGAAACTCACATGGATATGCAGGGAATGGAGAGATATGGATCATTTTTTTTTTTTTTTTTAATTTTAATTTTTATTAGAAGTACGGTAAATTACAATACTACACAACACATATATCTTAATACATTTTTTGTACCGCTTCATTTTTTTTGAGCTTTAAGAAAAAGGTAGAAGTAAGGAAAGTAAAGAAAGTGCGCGAGAGTCGTGAAGTGCAAGAGTGTTGGGAAAAGAAAGCCCCTTAGAAAAGAAGTTAGAGAAGGAAGTAAAGTGAGAAAATAGATCCTAGAAAAGAAAGAAAAAGAAAATAGGAACAATCGCTCTATTATAACATTAAACTCCGCAGAAAGGGGACTACCAACCAAGTCTGTTTTTGTTGTTTTACCTCCCGTTACCAGGTCCTGATACCACTTATTTATTTATTTGTTTATTTAAATTACTATTGCACCTCATATCCAGATAGGTCCAGAAACATAGACCACGTCTTTTGGAATTGGTCTGCTTTACCTGCTAAGAGGAATCTCATCTCTTCCAGATGTAATGTTTCAAACATATTTGATATCCACATTTTTATTGTTGGTGTGGGCGCATTTTTCCAGAATTTAAGTATAAGCTTTTTTCCCATTATTAGCCCGTAATTAAATAAATTCTTCTGAAACACGTTTAGTTCAGGGTTACCTTCCGATATTCCGAAGATAATCCATTCTGGTTTTGGTACCAGTTTTATTTTGATTAATTTTGAAAAAATATCAAATATTTCATACCAGAATTTTTGGATTTTTGTACAAAAAACAAAAGAGTGCGCTATGGTAGCTTCTTGACACAGGCATTTATCACAGATTGGTGAAACATTAGGGAAGATTTTATTTAATTTAGTTTTTGAATAATATAATCTATGTAATGTTTTAAATTGAATGAGCGTATGTCGTACGTTGATCGAACATTTATGCACCTGTAGTAAGTGATTATCCCAGGTCTCTTTTGAGATTTTTATAGCTAATCATGTGCAAGCAGAGGAGATTAGTTTAACTTGGCATCATGTTGGGAACCGACATTGTTAGCTGAAGGACCTGGTCCTGTATTGTACAGATCTACGTTCTACCAGTGGCCAGTAACAGAAGTGAAAGGAGAAGGAAAGACACAAAGTGCTGGAGTAACTCAACCGGTCCGACAGCATCTCTGGAGAGCATGGACAGGTGATTTTTGGGTCAGGACCTTTCTTTAAAGTAGTAGCATCAGTAGTTCCTTGCTTCTCCAGTGAATGGCGAAGGTTCGTGAATCATCAACACCAGCATAGACAGATGGGCAGAATGGTTACTGATTCTGCCAGCGAGATAACATAGCCACAAGGTATCTTGCAATTTAACAACTCCACAGCAGTTATGATCATAAGGCAGAGAAGCAGAATTAGGCCATTTGGCCCATCGAGTCTACTCCACCATTCAATCATGGCTGATCTATCTATCCCTCTCAACCACAATGTTCTGCCTTCTCCCCGTGATACTTGATGCCCTTATTAATCATGAATATGTCAATCTCCACTAAAAATACTCAAAGACAGCCTCTACAGCCTCTGTGGCACGTGGAATTTCATTGAATAAGTGCTATTTATGAACTATTACAAGCAACATCATTCATTCTATGTCATTTACATCTACTTTTTGGTAATGGATTTCTTTATCAAAGACATTTCGGCCATGAGTATCACTGAGCTTTAAAAAAAAAAGTAATACCAAAAAGAGTTTAACTTTCATCTTTCCAATGGTGCATATTCATAAGGAGAGGATTTCTAGCTGTGATGTCTGACATTTCTGGTTTTGAAAGAATGAAAGCAAGTGATCGTGATCTTTTCAATAAGCCATTAGTAAATAGCAGAATCTAATTTGTTGTCTATATGCTACATGGCATGAATTAATGACTTCACTCCTGGCCAGAGACTGGGATATTGTATTAATCCAACAAGACAGTCACATTGCAAAATTGCTAATCTCTGGACATTTATTTCCTTGTCATTTACATGGAATATTGTTACTGAACATGAGATTTTAGTTTCATGAACATGACATGATTTGTTTTGAATCCAACAAGCTCTCCTTCATCAGGAGTGTTGGAATAGTGTCCAGAATCTAGTTACGAGTCAGTCATAGAATGATGGAGTCATAGAGTCGTGGACTCTTGGAGTCAGAGTCATAGAATCATGGAGTCATAGAGGCAAAGTCATAGTCATACAGCATAGAAACAGGCCCTTCGGCCCAACTTGCCCACATCAACCACAGTATGTCCCATCTACTCTAGCCCGATCTGTCTGTGTTTGCCTCATATCCTTCAAAACCTAGCCTATCCATGTACCTATCTCATTGTTTCATAACCATTGCAATAGTACCTGCCTCAACTGCCTCCTCTGGCAGCTTGTTTCATATGTCCATCTCCCTTTGTGTGAAGAAGTTATCCCTCAGATTCCTATGAAATCTTTTCGCCTTCACCTTAAACTCATCCTCTGGGTCTCGATTCCCCTACTGTGGGCAAGATACTCTGTACGTCTACCTGACCTATTCCTCTCATGATTTTATACACCTCTCTAAGATCACCCCTCATCCTCCTGCATTCCAAGGAACAGAGTCGCAGCCTGCTCAACCTCTCCCAGTCCTGGCACCATCCTTGTAAATCTTCTCTGTACCCTTTCCAACTTGACAACATCTTTTCTATAACATGGTGTCCTGTACTGAACACAATACTCTAAATGCGGCCTCACCAATGTTTTATACAACTGCAACATGACCTCCCAACTTCTACACTCATTACTCTGATTGATGAAGGGCAATGTGCCAAAACTCTTTTTGACCACCTTATCTACCTGTAACACCACCTTCAAGGAACTATGTACCTACACTCCTAGATCCCTCTGTTCTATAACACTAGTTGTAGCTAAACCGCTTTACGAGAGCATTGTTAGCAAGATTTAAATGACATTTAGACATATGTAAACACACAAAAAATGGAGGGATATGGAGTCAAAGAGACATAGAGACATAGAGCACAGACACAGGCCCTCTCCTGTCAGGCAGAAGATACAAAGGCTAGAAAGGAATAGGAATAGAAAAGGAATAGGTGATATTTTGGGGCGAGACCCTTCTCCAGTCTGCACAAAATGTTGGAGTAAAACCCCATGTCCCACAGTGCGAGTCCACCCATGAGTTATCCCGAGTTAAAAAACAAATCAAACTCGTGGTAATCACGTAAAATGAAGGTAGCGGGAACGTCGGAGCTCGTGGACGTAACTTAGCGACTCGTAACGCTAACGGCAGGTACTCGGGAAACGTGTTAACTCGTGAAAATGTTTCAACATGTTGAAAGATTTCCACGAGTCAAATATACTCTTGAAGGAAAAATTTGATACGTTTAAACTCGTTGTAATACCGTAGGAGCCCGTGAGTTTATCGTAGTGTCTCGTGAGTTTACCGTGGGTACTCTTACAGCTGAACAGAGAAAAAAAAGTGAGTAAAAAAAGGTTAGCCAAGTCTGCCTGTCAAGAATGATCCCCTGATGCTGGAGACACCTGTGGGAATCTCACCTTGGCCTTTGGAATAGAGCGGGTAATCGCATTAAATTCAAAGCATTTACAGCGCAGACTATTGATACAATCCTCATAATATTTGTCGAATGGGCCCTCTGATATTAATATAAAGCATCTGATAATAACCTTTAATGTTAGATCAAATAGAATATCCCCTCTAGAAGTTCCTGATAGTCCCCTTCTGCCCCAGTACAAAGTGACTACATCCTAAACAAGTCCCGTCCATTGAGTGACTACTCGCAAATCTTGCTTTTGCCACGCAGAAAAAAAAAGGTTCTTTTTTTCTTTCGTTGTGACAGGTCACATTCCTGTTGTGGATTTGTTTAAGTAATCCCGCCCCTCCTTAATCTAACACCATTCTTAACACCAGTTTTTTGTCTCTGGGTTTTCCAGATGGCTCTGCAAACTAGTGTGGACTGCGAGAGGCAGTCCAAGAGGCTCTGCAAAATAGTGTGGACTGCGCGGGTACAACTAATATCGCGTTCATCTCACCCGTATGTGAAACGTGGTCAGTCACTATCAATGCACAAGATTGAACATACATTTGTTTCGGTTCCAAACCCTTTTTCAGACTGAAGAGTTCCTACCCGAAAATTCAACCATTCCTTCTCTCCAGAGATGCTGCCTGGCCTGCTGAGTGACTCCAACATTTTGTGTTTATCTTTGGCATAATGCAGCCTCTGCAGTTCCTTCCTACACAGTAGTTTCCCAATTTGATGAGGAGGTCGAAGAGCCGAAACCCTGACTATTCCTCTTTCCCCATACGCTGCCTGACCTACTGAATTCGCCCCGTATATTCTGATTTCCTAATACAATTATTAATACTTGTTTTACAAGGAGGGACGGTCGTATGAAACAATGAGTTTGGGTCTGGTGGGAACTTATTTGAAACAAGGTTTGGTGCGTGCGACTGTAAAAAAGTATAGTGTCTAACTTCATGTAACCCTTGCATCTCCTCTCTCTCTCTCTCTCTCTCCCCATCCCTCCCCCACCCAAGTCGTATTAGCTTCAAAGTCGTCGTGTTGAGTCTCATTGTCTGTAACTCATTCTCACCTAACACACAGCTACCAATGGCCTGTTTCCTTTATCATCGTTACTTTTTTGCATATCTTTCATTAATTTGTTCCATATCTCTCTATATCACGTTCTATATCTCGTTTCTCTTTCCCCTGACTCTTAGTCGAAAGAAGGGTCTCGACCCGAAACGTCACCTATTCCTTTTCTCCAGAAATGCTGCCTGACCCACTGAGTTACTCCAGCTTTTTGCGTCTATCTTCCATTTAAACAAGCATCTGATGTTCCTACGCAAAGGAAAGTCATCTTCGTTTGGGGATGAAAAATGGGAATCAACCAAGGTGTCAGGAAGCAAAGACAACATATTTCATGAGAAAGTACCCCAGGGCATTTCCACAACAAGCAATAACAACTGTGCCTCAATGAAACAATGATTCAGAACTAATAATTTAACAACTATTGTTTGAACCCATGACTCCATGAGAAATTAGTGGCAAAAACACCTGAAGGATTGTGAGATAATGATCATGGATGACTTTTAATGGAAAGTCCACACATACAGATAGAAAGCCAAGAAGAACTTCATATCTACACTCAGATGGACTGGCAGATGGAGGAGATGGGAGTTGGGGAAAGAGAGGTAAAGCCCAAGAGGAATACAGGGAGAGGCATACTGGACAAGACAGATGCTGGAATCCTGAAACGCATGTCAAAACATTTAAAGGTATAAACACATAACAAACAGGTGCAGGAGTAGGCCATTCAGCCCTTCGAGCCAGCATTGCCAATCAATATGTTCATGACTGATCATCCAAAATCAGTGCCCCGTTTCTGCTTTCTCCCCGGGCCGCGGTGTTTGAGCCGCGGGACTGTTCTTAACATCGCCCGGGGGGGTATCGCCCCAGCGCAGAGGGAGAAGAGGAGGGAAGAGACTGCAGATCTAAAGACTTTTGCCTCCATCACAGTGAGGAGATGCTGGGTGGACTCACTGTGGTGGATGTTAATATGTGTTTATTGTTGTTTTATTGTATTGTATTATATGTATGACTGCTGCAATTTCGTTCAGACTTCGGTCTGAATGACAATAAAAGGCTATGTATCTATCTATCTATCTATCTATCTATCTATCTATCTATCTATCTATCTATCTATCTATCTATCTATCTATCTATCTATCTATCTATCTATCTATCTATCTATCTATATCCCTTTATTCCGTAACCCTAAGAAATTTAACATGGGAGGCTTTTTATAGTGAAAAAAAACTGCATGATATAATTTTTATCATGTGATGATTTTTCCACATGTTGGTAGTCGTTGTTGGCTCAAGAATAACTTGGTAGAGGAACTTGGTAACTCGGGAGAGGAACTTGGTACATGGCAGAAATGAGAAGTAAACGGCAAAATTAGACATACACGTGGGAACTCGTTTAAACTCGTGAACATAAACTTGGAATCTCGTAGAAAACCACGAGTTTGATTTTTTCTTTAACCCGGGATAACTCGTGGGCGGACTCGCACCGTGGGACAGGGCAATAACTCAGCAGGTCAGGCAGCATCTCTGGAGAAAAAGAATAGGTGACATTTCCGGTTGGAAACGTCACCAATTCTGACCCGAAAATGTTACCTAATCATTCTCTCCAAAAATGCTGCCTGACCTGCTGAGTTACTCCAGGATTTTAAGTCTATCTGCGGAGGGAATGGATAGATGATATGTACAGGGCTTTTCGCTCCCTGTCGACTGGGATACACTGGGCAACACTGGACTGGGTGCCTTTGTTCACTATTGGAAGCATCATTCACTCTCAGTGGCGCAGCGGTAGAGTCATTGCATTACAGAGCCAAAGACCCGAATTCTATCCCGACTATAGGTGCAGTTTGTACGTTCTCCCTGTGACTGCATGGGATTTCTCCAGGTGCTCCAGTTCCCTTCCACACTCCAAAGCCATACAGGCCTGAAGGTTGATTGGCTTAGGTAAATTACCCCAGTGATAAAACGAGTGTATGAGTGATCGTTTTCGACATGGACTCTGTGGGATGAAGGGCCTTTTTCTATGTTGTTACAGAACAGCATAGAAAAAGGAAACATCGTATCTCCTATTACATAGGAGATACGTTTGATGAAATAAGGTGACCATCGTTTCTAACCACATCGATTCCCAGCTGCTGAGAAGCAGTAACACTCCAGCTGTCTGGTGGCGTTCAGATATGTACACCAGTTATTCCCAGCCACGACTGTGTGAAATTGCCTATTTAATGTCAATTAATTCTGAATTCTCTGCACAGCTTTGTTAGGGATTTGATACCTTGAACAGAAGTTTTCTCCCTTGTGCTCTGCGTGATGCTAATACATACCAAGATCTTTTAACAACTCAACAACGAGAATATAAAAACAGGGCTGTAACGCTGAGGCTTTATAAGGCATTGGTCACACCGCATCGATCAGACAGGCCCTTCTGTTCAACTTGTCCATGCTAACCAGCATGCCTGCATTTGGCGCATATCCCTCTGAACCTTTCCTATCCGGATACCTGTCTAAATGTCTTTTAAATGTTGTTATTGTACTTGCCACAACCACCTCTGGCAGCTCATTCCATACACTCACCACATTCTGCATGATTTCATTGGCCATCCTTCCACACATAGAAACATAGAAAATAGGTGCAGAAGTAGGCCATTTGGCCCTTCGAACCATTCAAGATTCAAGATTCAAGAGAGTTTATTGTCATGTGTCCCTGATAGGACAATGAAATTCTTGCTTTGCTTCAGCACAACAGAACATAGTAGGCATGACTACAGAACTGATCAGTGGGTCCATATATCAGTATATAAATATATACACACATGAATAAATAAACTGATAAAGTGCAAATAAACAGATAAGGGGCTATTAATGTTTTGTCCGAGCCAAGTTTAATAGCCTGATGGCTGCGGGAAAGTAGCTATTCCTGAACCTGGTCTTTGCAGTCTTCAGGCTCCTGTACCTTCCACCTGAAGGTAGCAGGGAGATGAGTGTGTGGCCAGGATGGTGTGGGTCCTTGATGATACTGCCATCCTTTTTGACGCAGCGACTGCAATAGATCCCGTCGATGGAAGAGAGATCAGAGCCGATGACGGACTGGGCAGTGTTTACTACTTTTTGTAGTCTTTTCCGCTCCAGGGCGCTCAAGTTGCCGAACCAAGTCACAATGCAACCGGTCAGCATGCTCTCTACTGTGCACCTATAGTGGTTAGAGAGAGTCCTCCTTGTCAAACTGACTCTCCGTAATCATCTCAGGAAGTAGAGGCACTGATGTGCTTTCTTAATAATTGCATCAGTGTTCTCGGACCAAGAAAGATCTTCAGAGATGTGCACGCCTATGAATTTGAAGCTCTTGACTCTTTCAACCATCGACCCATTGATATAAATGGGACTGTGGGTCCCCATCCTAGTTCTTCCAAAATCCACAATCAGTTCCTTGGTTTTGCTGGTGTTGAGGGCCAGGTTATTGAGCTGGCACCATATGGACAGTTGCTCGATCTCCCTTCTATACTCTGATTCAATATGATCATGGCTGATCATCTAAAATCTGTACCCCGTTCCTGCTTTTTCCTCATATCCCTTGATTCCTTTAGCTCTAAGAGCTAAATCTAAATCTCTCTTGAAAACATCCAGTGAATTGGCCTCCGCTGCCTTCTGTGGCAAAGAATTCCACAGATTCACAACTCTCTGGGTGAAATAGTGTTTCCTCATCTCAGTGCTATATGGCCTACCCCTTATTCTTAAAACGTGTCTCCTGGTTCTGGACTCCCTCAACATCGGGAACATTTTTCCTGCCTCTAGCCTGTCCAATACTTTAAGAATTTGATATGCTTCTATAAGATATCCTCTCATCCTTACAAATTCCAATGAATACAAGCCCAGTCAACCCATTCTTTCATCATATGTCAGTCCTGCCATCCCTAGTGAACCTACACTGCAATCCCTCAATAGCAAGGATGTCCTTCCTCAAACTAGGAGACCAAAATTGCACACAATAATTCAGGCGCAGTCTCACCCGGGCCCTGTACAACTGCAGTAGGACCTCCTTGCTCCTAAACTCAAATCATCTCACAATGAAGGCCAACATGCCATTAGTTTTTTTCATTGCCTGCTGTACCTGCATGCTTACTTTCAGTGACTGGAGTACAGGCACACCCAGGTCTCGATGCACCTCCCCTTTTCCCATTCTGAAACCATTCAGATAATAATCTGCCTTCCTGTTCTTGCCACCAAAGTGGATAACTTCACATTTATCCACTTATACTGCATCAGCCATGCATCTACTCACTCACCCAACCTTTCCAACCTATCCAAGTCAACCAACAGCCTCATAGCAACCCCTTAAGAATGGGGTTCCTGGACAGGCTAGATGCAGGAAGATTGTTCCCGATGTTGGGGAAGTCCAGGACAAAGGGTCACAGTTTAAGGATAAAGGGGAAATCCTTCAGGACCGAGATGAGAAAAACATTTTTCACACAGAGAGTGGTGAATCTCTGGAACTCTCTGCCACAGAAGATAGTTGAGGCCAGTTCATTGGCTATATTTAAAAGGGAGTTAGATGTGGCCCTTGTGGCTAAAGGGATCAGGGGGTATGGAGAGAAGGCAGGTACAGGATACCGAGTTGGATGATCAGCCATGATCATATTGAATGGCCTAGTCCTGCACCTATTTTCTATGTTTCTATGTTTCTATCCTCCTCACAGCTCACACTGCCACCCGGCTTTGTGTCATCCACAAACTTGAAGATGTTACATTTAATTCTCTCGTCTAAATCGTTAATATATATTGCAAACAACTGGGGTCCCAGCACCGAGCCTTGCGGCACCTCACTAGTCATTGCCTGCCATTCTGAAAAGGACCCATTAATTCCCAATCTTTGCTTCCTGTCTGCCAACGAGTTCTCTATTAATACTACTCCCAATACAATGTGCTCTAATCCTGCACACTAATTCCCTTTAAATATTTCCCTTTTCACCTTAAAACTGACCACTACCTTAATATGATTATTCCCCTACCCTGTACATTCACTCTTATCAATTCCCCCCATGATTTTAATATACCTCTCTAAGACCTTCCCTCAGCCTCTTGCACTCCAAGGAATAAAGGGTGGTGAATCTGTGGAATTCATTGACAATTTTAAAGGCGGAGATTGTCAGATTCTTGATTAGTAAGGGTGTCAGGTGTTATGGGGAGTAGACAGGAGAATAAGGTTGAGAGGGAAAAATATATCAGCCATGATTCATGACTTGATGGGCCAAATGGCCTAATTCTGCTCCTATAACTGATGAATTTATGAATTTATGTAAGTCCTAGCCTGCCCAAGCTCTCCCTGTAGCTCAAGTACTTGAGTCCTGGAAACATCCTCGTAAATCCTCTCTGTAGTATTAAGTTCTCCAATATTTAAACATTATCCAGGGTTGCTGTGTGTGCTTCCAGCCAACATTTAAATTCCACCACGGATCATAAATAAAGAATTATCTGCTCTTTATTCCATTGGAATCTGAGAGTTGACGTTTGCCAATTGGCTGTTGCCAGTACCACATTATTTCAGAGACGATACTTCAAAAGCACTTTCAATGGCGCAGGATCAAGGGAAACAAATTCAAAAGGAAATAAGACAAATTGAGAAATGATTGGAGTCTGGCTTTGTTAGTGATGATCGTGTTGTTTATGATATTGAATTACTTCACTTCCTTATGTTGGGAACGCAAAATATTAGTCCCAAAGTGCTTTATACCTGGTGGGTTGCTTTAGATTTTAAAGAGTAGGGTAGTGACATGGACACATCATCCACTTTACTGATGTTATCAAGAAATGAATGCAGGTCAAGTCATCAGGAGGAGTTCCACAGCCTTCGTTCAGATGAGACTTCCAATGTCCACTAGATGAGGTTGCTGTTTGCAAAACTGTTCCAGTGGTGTAACATACTCTCACATGTTTAGTTTAGTTTAGTTTAGTTCAGTGTAGTATGGTATAATATAGTTTAATTTTGTTTATTATGGTATAGTTTAATTTATTTGAGTTGAGTTTAGAGCTACAGTGCCCTTCAGTCCATGCTGACCAGCGATCCCCATAAACTAAAACTATCCTACACACTAGGGACAATTAAAAATTCTTACCGAAGCCAATTAAGCTACAAAACTGTACGACTTTAGAGCGTGGGTAGAAACCGGAGCACCCTAAAAAAAAACGCATGCGGTCATCGGGAGAAAGTACAAACTCAGTAAAGACAGCACCCGTGGTCTGGATCGAAACGGGTCTCTTGTACCGGAAGGCAGCAGCTCTACTGTTGTGCCACACCTACACGTGCACTAGGAGCACACAGAAGACTCTCAAACTTAAAGGCATATAGCACATAAACAACTCCTTCATTCCACTGTTTCCACGCAAGTTCTCACCCACACTAATCCCACCTACCAACACTTGGTCCACATCTTCCATGACCCGGTGATACACATAGCTGTCGGGATACTTAGAGTATAGAGCAAGGAAACAAGCCCTTCAGCCCATCTTGCCCACGCTGACCAACATGCCCCATCTACAGGTACGCTCGTGTCACCTGCCTGCATTTGGCCCATATCCTTTTAAACCCTTCCCTATCCATGTACCTGTCCAAATGTCTTTTAAATGTTGCGAGAGTATAACCATATAACCATATAACCATATAACCATATAACCATATAACAATTACAGCACGGAAACAGGCCATCTCGGCCCTACATGTCCGTGCCGAACGCTTACTTTCCCCTAGTCCCATCTACCTGCACTCAGACCATAACCCTCCATTCCTTTCCCATCCATATACCTATCCAATTTATTTTTAAATGATAAAATCGAACCTGCCTCCACCACTTCCACTGGAAGCTCATTCCACACAGCTACCACTCTCTGAGTAAAGAAGTTCCCCCTCATGTTACCCCTAAACTTCTGTCCCTTAATTCTGAAGTCATGTCCTCTTGTTTGAATCTTCCCTACTCTCAATGGGAAAAGCTTATCCACGTCAACTCTGTCTATTCCTCTCATCATTTTAAAGACCTCTATCAAGTCCCCCCTTAACCTTCTGCGCTCCAAAGAATAAAGACCTAACTTATTCAACCTTTCTCTGTAACTTAGTTGCTGAAACCCAGGCAGCATTCTAGTAAATCTCCTCTGTACTCTCTCTATTTTGTTGACATCCTTCCTATAATTGGGCAACCAAAATTGTACACCATACTCCAGAATTGGTCTCACCAATGCCTTGTACAATTTTAACATTACATCCCAACTTCTATACTCAATGCTCTGATTTATAAAGGCGAGCATACCAAAAGCTTTCTTTACCACCCTATCTACATGAGATTCCACCTTCAAGGAACTATGCACAGTTATTCCTAGATCCCTCTATTCAACTGCATTCCTCAATTCGCTACCATTTACCATGTACGTCCTATTTTGATTTGTTCTGCCAAGATGTATCACCTCACACTTATCAGCATTAAACCCCATCTGCCATCTTTCAGCCCATTCTTCCAAATGGCCTAAATCTCTCTGTAGACTTTGGAAATCTACTTCATTATCCACAACACCACCTATCTTAGTATTATCTGCATACTTAATAATCCAATTTACCACACCTTCATCCAGATCATTGATGTACATGACAAACAACAGTGGACCCAACACAGATCCCTGAGGCACCCCACTAGTCACCTGCCTCCAACCTGACAAACAGCCATCCACCATTACTCTCTGGCATCTCCCATTCAGCCACTGTTGAATCCATCTTGCTACTCCTGCATTAATACCCAACAATTGAACCTTCTTAACCAACCTTCCATGAGGAACATTGTCAAAGGCCTTACTAAAGTCCATATAGACAACATCCACTGCTTTACCCTCTCAATTTCCCTAGTAACCTCTTCAAAAAACTCAAGAAGATTAGTCAAACATGATCTTCCAGGCACAAATCCATGTTGACTGTTCCTAATCAGACCCTGTTTATCCAGATGCTTATATATATTATCTCTAAGTATCTTTTCCAATAATTTGCCCACCACTGAAGTCAAACTAACAGGTCTATAATTGCTAGGTTTACTCTTAGAACCCTTTTGAAACAATGGAACAACATGTGCAGTACGCCAATCCTCGAGCACTATTCCCGTTTCTAATGACATTTGAAATATTTCTGTCATAGCCCCTGCTATTTCTACCCTAACTTCCCTCAATGTCCTAGAGAATATCCTGTCAGGACCTGGAGACTTATCCACTTTTATATTTTTCAAAAGTGTCAGTACTTCTTTTTCTTTGAATCTCATAGTATCCATAGCTACTCTACTTGTTTCCCTTACCTCACATAATTCAATATCCTTCTCCTTGGTGAATACCGAAGATAATAAATTGTTTAACATCTCCCCCATCTCTTTTGGCTCTGCAGATAGCTGTCCACTCTGTCTCTCTAATGGACCAATTTTATCCCTCGTTATCCTTTTGTTATTAATATAGCTGTAGAAACCCTTTGGATTTACTTTCACCTTACTTGCCAAAGCAACCTCATATCTTCCTCAACTACATCCTCTGGCAGCTCGTTCCATATAGGTTCCTATTAAATCTTTAGTGAACCAATGCCTGTACATGTGATTTAAAAAAAAAATCAGTTTCATCTAATGGAAGAGGCAGAATATAATAGGGGGATGAATGATCATTATCACTCCCCAGTTTGTTTTTCTCATCAAACAGATCATGTCGCAGTTAAAGTAATTTTATTTTCTTATACCGAATTCTCTTCGTTTGAAATGGTGTTAATTTAAGTGATAATTGAGTCTTTGGAAAAGTGTTGTCATCACTCAGAGTTAGAAGGACCATTTAAGTGTGACATTGGGTGTGAAACAAAAGGCCTCCAATTCATTTCCATGAAAATACAACTAGTTTGATACAACTAATCCCAGTAATGCTTCTTAGAGAGGGACAATACCTTCAAACCATGTTATTTATTCTGTCAGTTTTGATGGACAATTTCTGAATACTTAAATAAAAACACATTCTTGAAACTATTGATTTGAGGTTATGTTGCTGTTTGAAGCGATGTATTGTTTGGGTTCTTTGACTGCCTCTTGTCCCAACTGGTGATTGCTTGTACTAACATTAAGGGGAGCAAGGCGGCACAGTGGCGCAGCAGTGGAGTTGCTGCATTGCAGCACCAGAGACCCATGTTCGATCCTGACTGCGGGTGCTGTCAGTATAGAGTTTGCACGTTCTCCCCATGACCATGTGGGTTTTCAATGGATGCTCCGGATTCCTCTCACATTCCAGTGACGTCCAAGTTTGGAGGTAAATTGGCTTCTGTAATTTTGTCCCAAGTGTGTAGGATATAACTAGTGTACGAGTGATTGTGGTCGCATGGACTTGGTGGGTTGAAGAGTCTGTTTTCATGCTGTATCTTATTTTATATTAGAAACATATAGAAATTAGGTGCAGGAGTACGCCACCCTTTGCACCGCCATTCAATATGATCATGGCTGATCATCCAACTCAGTATCCGTACCTGCCTTCTCTCATACCCTCTGATCCCCTTAGCCACAAGGGCCACATCTAACTCCCTCTTAAATATAGCCAATGAACTGGCCTCAACTACCCTCTGCGGTAGAGAGTTCCAGAGATTCACCACTCTCTGTGTGAATATACCCTTTGGCTCACTGGGATCACACCGATCAACGATCCCCACACATTAACACTATCCTACAAAAACTAAAGAGAAATTATATTTATCCCAAGCCAATTAACCTACAAACCTGTTCGTCTTTAGAGTGTGGGAGGAAACCGAACATCTCGGAGACAATTTACAGAATCTAATTAACATACAATCCTGTACATCTTAGGGATGTGGGAGGAAACCGGAGAACCAGGAGAAAACCCACGGGGAGAACATACAAACTCCGTATAGACAGTACCCATAGCCGGGATCAAACCCAGTCTCTGGCACTGTAAGTGCTGTAAGGCAGCAATTCTACTGCTGCGCTAAGCTAAGCTAAACTAAACTAAACTGAACTAAACTAAACTAAACTAAACTAAACTAAACTAAACTAAACTAAACTAAACTAAACTAAACTAAACTAAACTAAACTAAACTAAAGAAGCCAGGTGAGAGATATCTGCCCTCTATATGGATCTCATCTCAGAAAGCCCTCATGCAGCCCATTCAACAAAGGACAATCATTTGTCGACACAAGGAACTGCAGGTGCTGGTTTACCAAAAAAAAGACACAAAATGCTGGAGTAACTCAACGGGACAGACAGCATCTTTGAAGAACATAGACATGTGACATTTCAGGTCGGGATCCTTTATCAGATTGATTGAAGTGGGTGGGTGGGAGAAAGCTGGAAGTGAGTGGGAGGAGGGACAAAGCCTGGCAAGTGATAGGTGGATAACAGTTTTCAGACTTGCACCTTCTTCCCAATGGCAGGAGTGAAATAAACACGTGACCAGGGTGCTGCGGGTCTTTAATGACATTGGCTGGCCTTTTGAGCAGAACCTCCATTAGATCCCTTTGATGGTGGAGCGGTCAGTCCATGTGATGGACTGGGCAGTGTCCACCAATTTATCCACTTGGTTTTGCATTTAAGTGGATAGCAGTTTGAGTTAGCACACGCACATCATGTTGAATCGAGTCTGAAGGAGGATTCCAATCCAAAATGTCACATATTCCCTTTCTCCGGATATACTGCCTGACCCCTTGAGTTACTTCAGCATTTTGTGTCTATCTTCAATATAAGCCAGCATCTGCTGTTGCTTGTTATACATATTGAATGGATCCTTTTGACTTAATAATTTATATGATACAGCGAGGGCATGTTTTCCATCTGAATATAGAATTGCGGAGAAAGTCCCAAGATTTAAGACTCCAGAGAAGGACGTAGTTAGCATTTCCAACATTCAATGTTGAAAATACAAAGCGCTTTTCCTTCAGCTTATGAACTCCTAATTAGTTTTTGATCCATGCCTTTGCTTCAACAAGCCCAGAGAACATGTGGATATGGTGGAGGGAGTGAAACAGAGCTTTGAACTATTTCAGTAAAGCAAGCTGCCGGATTCTCACTGGAGATGAAATGATGGAGAATCTCAGTTGTGGTACTTCAATTCTGTCCTGGAGCCCAGAAGGATTAAACTAAGTAATCCAGTATCAGCTCACCAAAATCCTTTCCACAGGTATCTGTCAGCTGCTGATCTTACCTACAGCTTCAAATATGTTGATGTCCTGTCGTCTTTCGATGGCATTTAGGCTAAAGGTATCAAATCCAAGCCATGAAGCGTTCTCCATTCCATGCATCAATGGGAACATGTGTGTCACAACCCCAGCTGCATTCATATGGTTCAGCATTGAAACCATCAACCTGCAACTAACGCTCATCACCAGCATCATAAAGGAAGACGATTCCTGTTGCCATCCTGTTGTCTGAAGAAGGGTCTCAACCCAAAATGTCACCTATTCATTTTCTCCAGAGATGCTGTCTAGCCCTCAGAGTTACTCCAGCATTTTGGGCCATTCTACCATCCATGTACATTCTCTCCACCTTCACCAACAAGTTGGCTTTAGTCATCTTATAGTGGGATGTTGATTCTTGATGCCAAAGGTTATGGGAGAAAGCAGGAGAATGGGGTTGAGAGGGAAAGATAGATCAGCCATGATTGAATTGCCGAGTGGACTCAAAGGGCTGAATGGCCTAATTCTGCTCCTTCGAACTTATGAACATTGGGCTGTCCGATTCACCTCTACCCCATTAAGGACATTAGACTTTGTCATGCTGCCTACCCGCTGAGTTACTCCAGCACTGTGTGCCTTCTTTTGTAAACCAGCATATGCAGGTCCCTGCTTCTACATATCCTTATAGACTGTTCTTTTGTTCTTTGCACCTCCAAGCATTCGTTCTTTGAACATAGATACATAGATACATAGACAATAGGTGCAGGCCATTCGGCCCTTCGAGCCATTCAATGTGATCATAGCTGATCATCCACAATCAGTACACCGTTCCTGCATTCTCCCCATATCCCTTGATTTCGCTAGCCCTAAGAGCTCTATCTAGCTCTCTTTTGAATGCATCCAAAGAATCGGCCTCCACTGCCTTCTGAGGTAGAGAATTCCACAAATTCACAACTCTCTGTGTGAAAATGTTTTTCCTCATCTCAGTTCTAAATGTTCTACCCCTTATTCTTAAACTGTGACCCCTGGTTCTGGATACTCCCAACATCTGGAACATGTTTCCTGCATCTTGCATATCCAACCCCTTAATAATTTTATATGTAATGGGCAAATCCATCCCAGCGAAAACAATCCTGAATATTTGGCTCTGTGGAATTTGATATTTGCAGGTTCATCCAAAGACATTCTGACTTTGGATTGCTCTTATTCAGTAGTGAGATCAGTGCACAGTCTCCTTACTTACAGCCTCAGTGGTATGAATATTGATTTCTCTCACTTCAGTTAGCATTCCCTCTCTCTCCATCCCTCCTCCATCCATGTTGCACCAGCTTCTCATTATCACCCAACAAGCAGCTTACAATGTCCTGTTGCCTATTTCATTGTTACTTTTTTGCATATCTTTCATTCATTGTTCTTTATCTCTTCACATCACCTTCTATATCTCTTGTTTACCCTATCCCTAACCAGTCTGACGAAGGGTCTCGAAGGGTCTCGAAATGCCACACATTCCTTCTCTCCAGAGATGGATGGTGCCTCTTCATAACTCTAGTTTCCCTCTCCCCTGAGTCGGAAGAAGGCTCTCGACCTGAAACATCACCTGCTTTTCTCTAGAGATGTTGACCAACTAGTTGAGTTACTCCAGCATTTTGTGTCGATCTTTGGTGAAAACCAGCATCTGCAGTTCCTTCCTACACTTGTAGACTATTAGTTGAGTTATAAAATTTCAAAAATTCATCTTTTTGATTTCAGAATACCAAAATTTACGAAAACAGTAGTTTAGGACCTTTTACATTTGTGCAGGTAAGCTCTGGAAATTTTGTACTTTCTCACTGTGACTGCATGGGTTTTCTCCGGGTGCTCCGGTTTTCTCCCATACTCCAAAGACGTACAGCTTTGTAGGGTAATTGGCTTCTGTAAATTGATTCGAGTGTGTAGAATGCTAAACAGGTGTGATATAGAACTAGTGTGAATGGGTGATCGATGATCGACATTAGTAAAAAATAAATTAATTTTTTCCTAGTTTGTAGGATAGTGCTGGTGTATGGGGTGATCGCTGATTGGCGTGGACTCATTGGGCTGAAGGGCATGTTTCCACGCTGTATCTCTAAAGTTCAAAGGACAATATTCCAACAGGCCTTGTTTATTTGCAGCATTCACAGAGACAGAGAAAAGGCGCTGAAACTTGTGTCTTAACCCACACTGGGACTGTGGTATTTACAATCCCTAAGAAAATAGGTCACTCTGTGCCGTAGCTCAGTCCGATCTTCCCGTCTCAGTTCACCTCAGTGGAATTTCCGAGGAATCGGTTTCATGGTCAGTGCATCAGAATGGATTTAGTTTTTCACGGTGAAGTGGATTGATAGAAATGCAATCAGCAACTACATTGTATCAGTGAGACATTTGTCACCTTCAGGGAATAAGAAGCAATGTCAACGACTAACTTAACAAGGGAGCCATAACCTTGAAATTAGAGCCAAATCATTCATGGTTGATGTTCACAAATCTGGGACCTGCTGGTGAAGAAACACTCTTGAGGCATCAGATCAGTTGATATCTGAGACTGATGGTGTTTTGTAAGATCTGGGTAGTAACGATTACAGAACCAAGGTGGAGAGAAAGAATTCAGATTCAGATCAACCGCAATTGAACATATTGTTGCACAGACTCAAGGGGCTAAATGGATTTTACCAGCAATGCTTGGTCCTTTTGGTTTTGTTATTTTTTGTTTCCGTGACATTTGAGAAGCAGCTGACAAAATGTTCCATCAGAGGAAGGTGTCCCGATCCCAAATGTTTACTTTGGTTTATTATTGTCATGTGTACCGAGGTACAATGAAAAGCTTTTGTTTGCATGCTATACAGTCAAAGAGAAGTCTGTTCAAGATTACAATCAAGCGGTCTACAGTGTACAGGGAAAGGATAAAGAGGTACAACATTTAGTGCAAAGGTATAACATTGACACTGAATTCCAATTAAGATATTTCAAAGGTTTCCAATGAGATATATGGGAGGTGAGAACGAGTCTCTAGCTGATGAGAGACCATTCAGTTGCCTGATAACAGTAGGGAAGAAACTGTTCCTGAATCTGAGATGTTACCTATCCATATTGAGTCCGTAGAAGGGTCCTGACCCGAAACGTCACCTATCCATTTTCTCCAGCGATGCTTCCAGACCCGCTGAGTTACTCCACTGAGATTGCATATGGCACAACGTCGGAATTAATCAACCCATTTACCTTGTGAACCCCCTGAAGAGTCTTATATGTCTCAAAGAGAAATCGTCACACTCTTCAAGCTGCAGAGTCCGATTCTCCCCGCGGAACCAGTTGAAACCAACGTTGACTCACATCACCTGCAGTCACCGGTGCAAGTTCCTTTAGGTGCGGAAGAGCACGTTGGAAGCAGTCACTGAAGTTGAGCTGCCAGCTCAGTGAAGCAGCAACACAGAGTAAAACATCAGCAAACAGCAGAAGCAAACGCAGCGAAGCACTTTCTCTGCTAGGGTGGCACAGTGGAGCAGTGGTAGAGTTTAGACTTTAGAGATACAGCGCAGAACCAGGCCCTTCGGCCCACCGAGTCCGCCTTGACCGGCAATCACCCCATACAATAGCACTATCCTGCACACACTCAGGACAATTTACAATTAACAGAGGTCAATCAACCTACAAACCTGCACATTTTTGGAGTGTTGAAGGAAACTGGAGCACCCGGAGAAAACCCAAGCAGTCACAGGGAGACTGTGCAGACTCGGCACCCACAGTCAGGATCGAACCAGGGTCTCTGGCACTGTAAGGCCAACAACTCTACCACTGCTCCACTATGCCACCACAAGTTGCTTCCATACAGCGCCAGAGACCCAGGTTCGACCATGGCTACAGGCTCAGATGATGGTCGGCAATTAAAGAGCACAAGAGTAAGGACGGTCTATGAGTGTCTCAATGCTGTAAGAAGTCCAAAAACAACAGGGACACATTCACAGCCATGTTCAGCAAGCAGTGCCAAGCGGATGAAGGAGAACAGCTTCATCCTGAGATCCCACCATCATCTTCAGCCAATTGGATTCATTCCATGAGGCATCAGGAAATGGCTGAGCTTTGGATGCAGGAATGACTCAGTGGCCAGACAACATCCCAGTTGTCGCACTGCTGACCTGTGCTCCAGAACTGGCTATGCCTCCAAACAATCTGTTCCAGTACATTTAATCAAAGCTGTGGAAAATCACCCAGCCAGGTCTTGCTCACAAGAAGCAGGGAAAAAGCTAATCTGGTTAATTTCTGCCCCAAAGAAAGATGCTAATAGCAGAGTAACTCAGCGGGTCTGTCAGCATCTCTGGAGAAAATGGATAGGTGACCTTTCGGATCGGGACCCTTCTTCACTCCTAACCCAAAATGTAATCTATCCATTTTGGATGGCACAGTGGTGCAATGGGAGAGTTGCTGCTTTACAGCGCCAGAGACTCGGGTTTGATCCTGACCAGGGGTGCTGTTTGTTCGTTCTCCATGTGATCGTGTGGGGTTTCTCCGGGTTTCCTCCCAAAGGCATACAGATTTGTGGGTAATTAGCTGCTGTAAATTGTCTCTAGTGCATAGGATAGAACTAATATATGGGATGATTGCTGGTCGGTGTGGACTTGGTGTTTCCACACTGTATATCTAAAGTCTAAAAGTCCAGAGATGCTGCCTGACCCGCTGAGTTACTCCAGCGTTTTGTGTCTATCTTTGGTATAAACCGGCATCCACAGTTCCTTGTTAATACTACTCCAGTCAGTCTCACCTCAACCGTCAACAAAGAAATGGACATTGCCCATCAGGATATTAGGATGATGGTGCAGGTGAATGGAGGAGGAGTTTGGTGCTGGAGAATGGGCTGTGAACTCACCTCTCATACTCTTATAGAAACATAGAAAATGGGTGCAGTGGTAGGCCATTCAGCCCTTCGAGCCAGCACCGCCATTCAATATGATCATGGCTGATCATCCAAAATCAGTACCCAGTTAGCCCTAAGAATGATATCTAACTCTCTCCTGAATACATCAGAAATGCTCTATGGATTCTGAGGTCAGAGTTGGAGCAGCAGCTGCAGGAGACGAGAGGTGGGTGCATGGAATGAGCTGCCAGAGGATGTAGCTGAGACAGGAACAATAACAATATTCAAAGACATTTGGATCTTTACACGGGTCTTAGTTTCAGTTTTTTTTTTGCAGTTTACTAAACCGGTTTCCTCCCACATCCCAAAGACGTGCGGTTTTGTAGGATAATTAGCCTCTGTAAATTGGACCTAATGGGTAGGAGAGTGGATGAGAAAGTGGGGTAACATGGAACTATTGTGAATGGGTGATTGTGTGGATTCGGTGTTTCTATGACGTATCTCTAAACCGGAGAAAACCCATGTGGTCAAACTCCATACAGGCAGCGACCGCAGTCATGATCTTACGCTGAAAGGCACCAACTCTACCGCTGCGCCACTGTGTCACCTTACTTTCCAGAATGATAGCACAAGCAACCGTCACTTAGGTCAAGAGACCTAAAGAACCCAAAGTATTAAGACACGGTCCTGCAACCAGCAGCATATCTTCCGATCAATAGTTTGATTAAATTACTCAGGGTTTTTACTTAAGTGTTCAGAAGCTGTCTAAAACTAAACTAAGTTGCCTAACTTGCTGAGTATTTCCAGCTGCTTCTACCTATAATTCCGATTTCTCGCACCTGCAGTTTCCTTTTTGCTTTTCACAACTAATGAATTGGCTGTGCAGCACTTTGGGATTTTCTGAAGTTACAAGATGTTCTGTAGAAGTTGTTAAGTTGTTTGATAATCTTACCTTCACACTCCTGGGATAGGTCCACAATGTTATAAGTGACACATGAAGGGGAAGTTTATTGTTTAACTGACAGTGCATTTAGTATTAGAGAGATATAAGTGAACAATTACTGTTGTCAATTTTAGTTAAATTTATTCCTCAAGGTTTCCTTGTTTTGATCAATTGATTCAAACCCAGTTAAACAAACTCATTTTCCACCTCCCACTGCTTTTATAACTAATAATAAGCAGACTGGTTGTTAGGAGCAAAATAAACGTTTTTTCCCCTCAAATTGTTCTGAGTTTTCTTTAGGTTTGCTGCCAGCATACTGTCTGGTAGGCTAATCCTTAAATCCTGGAGATTTCACCGCATTCCTGGATTTTGATAAGTTTAGAGTTTAGAGATACAGTGTGGAAACTGGCCCTTCGATGCACTGAGTCCATGCCGACCAGCGATCCCTTAACATTAAAATGATCCTACACACTAGCAACAATTTACAAGTTTTACTGAAGCTAATTAACCTACAAGCATGTACCTCTTTGGAGTGTGGGAGGAAATGGGAGCACCCGGAGAAAACCCACGGAGAGAACTTGCAAACTCCATACAGACAGACCTGTAGTCAGGATCGATCCTGGGTCTCTGGCGCTGTAAGGCAGCAACACTATCGCTGCACTACCGTGTTATCCTGAATTAGGACACCCTAATTTGGGAGTCACAGTGGTGCAGCTACCACACAGCGTCAGAGATCTGGGTTCAATCCTGATTTTGAGTGCTGTCTGTGTGGTGTTTGCACGTTTTCACTGTGACAACCTGGTTTTCACCAGGTGCTCCGATTTCCTCTCACATCCTCATCCCACATTTGAGATCAGTTGACTTCTGTAAATTGCCCCTAGTCAACAGGGAATGGATATGAAAGTGGAATAGCATAGAACTAGAACTGGTCGTATCTATGTTTAGTGTATCTGAACTGTTTGGATAGCACGATAACACTGCTCCAGGAGGAAACCCACGCGGTTACAGGGAGAACGTTCAAACTCCATACAGCCAGCACCCAGAGTCAGGATCGAACCCGGGTTTCTGGCACTGTAAGTCAGCAACTCTACCACTGTGCCACTGCGCCACCCAAAACTAAACTAAACTAAACATCCTGCTTGCATCCAAGCCCCTGTTGTGTTGCCAAGCAACCACGGGAGATCCTCACATTCAACGGGGATGGGGGAATTGTTTTGCTTGCTTAATGAACGGATTATCTCAGAGAACTGTGCAATATGTTTCACAAACTGAAAGGCAATAATAAACCAAAAGCTGGGCCTCACTCTCCCCACTTGTTGCCACTGTTGTGAGATGTTGTTACACAGTTGTTTGCACAAAATGACACGATCTACAGGTGAAATGAAGAGAGCATTACATTTCATTTTAATTACAATCTTCTTATAGTCACAGATTCATACAGCATGGAAATTGAGGCCCTTCTTCCAACTTGCTCATGCCCACCAAGATGCCCTGTCTACACTCGCCCCACCTATCCGTCACGGCTTTGCCCCATATCTCTCTAAACCTTTCCTATTCATGTACCCATACCCGTACCCATCGGGTGGGCGGCGCGACTCACGTCGCAGCGGCCTCTGCAGTCCGTCTGTCATTTTTTTTTTTGTCTCGTTTGTATGTAGTTTTTATTTATTTTTTAAACTGGGTATGTGTGTGGGGGGGCGGGGGGGGGTGGGGAAACTTTTTAAAATCTTTCCCCTGCACGGAGAACCCGATCTTTTCTCTGTCGGAAAAGTCTCCAACCAGAATGACCTGGGGCTCCAGTCGCGGAGCTGCGGACTAACTTACCATCGCGGGGCTGGCCGAGTTTGGAGCGGGAGGAACTGTGGTGGCGCGCTGCTGCGACCCGACCCCGGAGATTCGGAGGCTCCAACCGCACTGGTGGACTTACCGGGAGCCCGCGGTCCCTGGCTGGGAGAGTTTCAGGATTCGGGATTCAATTTTAATTGTCATTGGTGGCAGTGCAGAGACTGCGAAACATTTAGCATCTCCCAGGAGCGTTTGGATAAATAATAATAAGTGTCGGGGGGGGGGGGTGGGGGTGAATGGCAGTCACCGAGGTACGTTGTTGAAACGCGGCTTTTCGGGGCTTCCGCAACGGCGACTTCTTCCGCCCGAGTTGCAGGGTTGAGGATGACCTGGAGCGGGGCCTTACATCGCCCGGCACGGCTTTAAATGGCCGTGGGACTTGTTAGCGCACGCCGGGAGCTCCAACACCAAGACCCGGAGCGCGACCTTGTATCACCCGGCGCGGCTTTATAATTGCCGCGGGACTGATTTACCATCGCCCGCCGGGGGCTTTGACTCTGACATTGGGAGGAGAACGAAGAGTGCAGGGGAGAGGTAAGACTTTGCCTTCCATCACAGTGAGGAGGAGATTCACTGTGATGGATGTTCGTGTAAATTGTGTTGTATCTTGGTTCTTCTTCTTGTTTGTATGACTGCAGAATCCAAATTTTGTTTGAACCTCTGGGTTCAAATAACAACAAATAAATTGTATTGTATTGTATTGTATTACAGTACCTGTCTCTACCACCTCCAGCAGCTTGTTCCATATACCCACTGTGTGAAAAAGCTGTCCTTCAGGTTAGTATTAGATCATTTGCCTCTTACCTTAATCCTATGTCCTCTGCTTCTTGATTCCCCAACTCTGGGTAAAATACATTTACCCCATCTATTCCCTTCATGATCTTATACACATCCATAAACTCACCCCTCATACTCCTGCGCTCCAAGGAGTAAAGCCTTAGCCTGCCCATCAACATCCTGATAAATCTTCTCTGCATTCTATATATCATGTAAGTTTGTGGTGCTGGATCTGCCAGTCATTTAGAACAGTTATTCCCTCCTCTCCCCTGATTTGAGCCATATAGCATGGAAACAGGCCATTTGGCCCATTATGTTCAGGCTGACCATCATGTACCCACATACAACTAAACCTGCACTAATACCATTTTATTCTCCACACATTCCCATCAACTCCACCAAGATTCTTCCATCTGTGTCAGGAATGGTTAGATGACATTTTGGGGAAGGAATCTTCTTAAACCTTGTGACTCTGGCTCCACGATTCCAGTGCTTATGTAGAGTGATAAGTGTTCTGAACTGTATACACAAATGAATTTCTCTGAACCCCAGGTACCATTGACCCATTGAACAGTCCGAGGTCAATGAAATTGACAATAATTTATATTAATACTTGTGCAATGATACTCTATTTTACTTCGGAGTCACGTGAGTGACTACGTGAAGACCTCGCCAGTACGCATGCGTGTCATATCGTCTATCGCATTGCGTGATGACTGGCAGGATGGACGTGATTTCCTGCCAGCAACAGACCTGAGGTAAGTTTTTTAAAAACTTTTTCAGGTTTTTCATCTTCTTGCAGGAACCTCCACTTAGAGGTCCTGCTAAAAGTCCGGGGCAAAGTCGGGACTAGGGGGAACCCCAGTCATGAACTCCTGCAGCACAAGGTTTAAAACAGGACATACAGGTAAAATCCTAACTCAAAGGTTGTTTTGTGTTATTTTATGAGAATGTTACAGGAATGGACCACAACTGACTGAGGAGGACTGCGGAATTGCGGGCAATCAGCAACGGTAGGCTTGATCTGGATCGCTATTGATCAGCAGTCTCCGACCTGGCACCTGCACAGTCGGAATCAATGCCACAGACTGGTGGGAAGGCCAAGCAGAAGTTGGACAGGACGAGTCGGGCTGTGAAGACTCACCGCCGGCGGGAGTGACTATGATCGCATATCTCACATGAAGCGGTTGATGGAGCTGATGCTCCAATGTGACATGCTCCTGTATATGGAGTTCTAGTCACCATGGGGTCCTAGGACGCCCATGGCAGCACCTTATCGAGGGCTGCATAATGCATCTCCCTCGACAGAAGGGAGCATTAGGAGTCATTTCTGGGCTGACTCTGAAGTCAGGGGTTTGGCTGAAGATACCACAAGTGTGCTCAGGGTGCAGGAACAACACAACCAGCAGTAGGAGAAGGCTGTGAATAACAACTACCAAATACCCAGCACCAGGGAACTGCATTTCGCTCAGTGTCCCTGTGGTGAACAGCTATCAGGGGGATACTGCCATTTGGGCAACCTGATGAAACAAGTCAAGAAGCTCGACAAGGGCCGTTGGGCTCATGAAGGCCACATCATCACGCAAGACCTCACATCTCCAGCAGCAGCACCCCTACACACCCACCAGCAAACCACAATGCACTGAAGCTGGTGAAAGCTTCCTGGAAGATAGCCAACCCCATCGAGAAACATTGAAATTAGGTGCAGGAGTATGGCCATTCGGCCCTTCGAGTTTGCTGCACCTC
Source organism: Leucoraja erinaceus (assembly GCF_028641065.1). Taxonomy (NCBI): domain Eukaryota; kingdom Metazoa; phylum Chordata; class Chondrichthyes; order Rajiformes; family Rajidae; genus Leucoraja; species Leucoraja erinaceus. The sequence continues at coordinate 22,390,469 of NC_073393.1, read as the reverse complement.
CCATTCAATATGAAGGATGGAAGCTGATCATCCAACTCAGTATACCGTACCTGCCTTCTCTCCATACCCTCTGATCCCCTGGCCAGACAAGGGCCACATCTAATTTACCCTCTTAAATATAGCCAATGAACTGGCCTCAACTACTGCACAATAGGTCTGTGGCAGAGAGTTCCAGAGATTCACCACTCTCTGTGTGAAAAAAAAGTTCTCCTCATAACTCGGTTTTAAAGGATTTCCCCCTTATCCTTAAGCTGTGACCCCTTGTCCTGGACTTGCCCCAACATCGGGAACAAGATGCGCCAACCCCGTACTCGAGCTTTGACCTCTACCTCCCAGGAGCAGAAGTGCACAAACCATGCACACATTGGTTGAGGCAGCTCCTGGGTCGGGTTGCATAAGTCCTCCCATTCGGATGTGGAAGGATGAAGCTGATTGAGGCAACTCTCTGGAAGTTCATCTCCATCGCGGCTGAAACTATCAAAGTCACAATGGTGTGAAGGTAGGGAGCCTCCATCAACCTGTCTCCTGTCACGGATACAAGTTGGTAATATTTACCCTGATTTGAATATTTACCCTGGTTTGGGATAACATAAGATTAGTTTATACTGCACAATAGGTATGGTTGGAATAGCCTTTCAAAGCAGGCTCACAATTATGGAGATGTGGACTGATCATTGTCAACAGCCTCAAACCGCAAGTGCAGTATAGACATTTCTGAATAACTTCCATGTGATCATTTCCGCTCACAGGGTTCGGAGATAATTGAAATTTAACTGGATGAGGCAATGAGACACTCAGCTGCGTTGCAAAATGGGCTAACTTCAGTTTCCAGATTATTTACCAAATCACTACAATCAGTGCTTTGACTGCACAGAGCTAACAAATAAGTGTTATGGTCAATCTGGATGATATTGAACATACTGAATTTTACTAAAGTAGCCTATCAGCCACATAGCTATATTTGATATATTGGGGTTCTAACCTGTCCAGTTAAATTTAAATCAAGCTGATACCAATTGAAACTATTGATTATTGGAATACTATCTATCCATTTATTTGTCTGGGATTTCGGCTCTGAGCCAAAAGATTAGACATCTCCTATTCGCAGCTGAAACTATCAAAGTCACAATGGTGGACGAACAGTATTCAGCGTTGCTCCACTAAACCTCTCATCAGTAAATCTTCAGTCATTCACAAACTGATGCTATTGTTCAAAGATGGGGAATTTACTAATACCATCTCTAGTTACGGAGGCAGATGGGATTAGCACGAGTTATCAATTGTTCAGTAATGGTATCAACTGCCAATGGACACCAGGTGCGTTCTGTGCATTAAAGGGTGTGTGAATATGCATAATCTGCATGCACAAGTCCTAGGTGATACACTTTGGTGGTGGAATATGTTAATCACTAAAGTACAATCAAATCAAAGTATCTGGTGAAAGTTTTACCTAACCGCCTTTAGCACTGGTGTATCATCATGCAAATCAATGACAACACAGAATGAATGTGCGATCACAAGGTATTTAATGACATTGTGAATCGATGGAACACTAACGATCGAGATGCTTGCATCCAGGCTCAATCACCAGTTGCAAAAATACGAGGCATATCAGTGGTGAAGGGTTCATTCTCGCTACACAAGGGAGGAATGGTCTTTTATGTCTTCCTCCATTTGGCCTCATAGGACGGGTCATGCAAAATTCCCGCTTCCGTCTTTTCATAGTGCCTGCCTGGGCATGTCTGAATGCAATATTAATGTTCACTCATCATTGGCCTACTGATGCAATGTATGACGTTTTCCACGGCATGAAATCAGACAGCTTTAAAATCTTCACGTAGTCACTCACGTGACTCCGAAGTAAAATAGTAAGATTAAAGGAGAACTTACCAGTTTGAAGTTTGATCTTTATTTTATGAGGAGTAACGTTGAGGGATTACGTGCCCTCCACGCCCACCCTCGATCATAAAGTTCAACTGGTATCCTATTTCTCTAATCTTACTATGTTCAGTTCATTTACTGTTGTCTGTGATTTCACACCGCTGCTTTGAAGATTGACACGCATGCGTACTGGCGGGGTCTTCACGTAATCCCTCAACGTTACTCCTCATAAAATAAAGATCAAACTTCAAACTGGTAAGTTCTCATTTAATCTTACCATTAAACAATATACCACACAGCTTTTAGTATTTTTAGCTTGCAGCAACAAAAATAAACCTCAAGCTATTAAAAAAGACTGAAATCCTTTGGTCTGAAGAAGGGTTCTGACCCCAGACGTCACCCACCGTTACTTTACAGAGATGCTGCTAAGCCCACTGTGTAACTCCAAAGTTTTGTCTCTTTATTAAAAAAGACGGGTTTTTTAAAAAACCTGCAGGAAAAATGACTCAGTTATTGTACCAGTGACCATTGAGCATTCTCTCCAGCATTGTGTTCACTGCTCTCTGGGCGAAAGAACACATGGAACTTGTGGCAAAAGTATTGAATCATTTGAAAGTAGCCCAAATGGATTTAGATTGCAAAATACCCATTTTGTTGTCGAGTCAGTGCCTGTATGTCTTGCCAAAAGAACACAAAGTGCTGGAGTAACTCAATTGGTCAGGCAGCACCTCTCGAGAATATGGATAGAAGACATTTTGAGACCCATTTTCAGACTCTGTGCCCTTTCTTAGTTAACTAGTGTAGTTTATTGTCACGTGTTTCGAGGTACAGTGAAAAGCTATTTTGTTGCCAGTCAGTGGAAAGACGATTACACGATTACAATCAAGTTGTCCACAGTGTACAAATACAGCATGCAGGGAGTAATGTTTAGTGCAAGATAAAGTCCAGTAAAGTCCAATTAAAGATAGTCCGGACCGCTCCCTAGTTGGCGATACATGGTTCAGTAGCCTGATAACAGCTGGGATGAAACTGTCCCTTAAACTGGAGGTGTGCATTTTCACACTTGTGTACCACTTGCCTGATGGTAGAGGGGAGTAGCGGGAGTGGATAGGGTGAGACTCCTCCTTGATTATGCTGGTGGCCTTGCCGAGGCAGCATGAGGTGTACGGGTCGAGACCTTGCATCAATATCCAAAGAAGGGTTGTCAACCCATTACAACACCTATCCTTCTTCTCCAAAGACGGTGTCTGAGCTGCTGAGTTACTCCAGCACTTTGTGCACTTGTATCCATTAACCAGCGCATGCAGTTTGTAGTTTCTATATCTTGTATGGCTAACCTTCTGTAGGACGAAAGGGTAACAGGAGCATTCCAATAACATGTTCCTACTGACACAGCCCATTCTTGCTCTTTCCACAGTTCAGAGGGCAACATGGTAGCGCAGCTGGTAGAGCCGCTCCCTCACAGTGCAGAGACCCAGGTTCGACCCTGACCTTGGATGCTGACTGTGTGGAGTTTGCAAATCCTCTCTGTGACCCCGTGAGTTTCCTCCATGTATTCCGGTATCCTCCATGTATTCCGGTTTCCTCCCACATCTCAAGGACGTTTGGGTTTGTAGGTTAATTGGCCTCTGTAAATTGCCCTTAGTCTATAGGGAAGTGTAAATGTGTTATCAATGGTTGGTGTGGACTCAATGGGCCAAAGGGCCTGATCCCAAGCTGTATCTGTAAACTAAACTAAACAAAACTGCTTCTGTGGTCCAGTTCAGTTTCGAAAGTGGCTGCTTCAAATGTTTTGGCTACATTTCAGCTCCACGCTCCTATTCTTTGATGACCCTGTATGGAGGGGAGGAAGGTAGAGGGGAGGGGGGGGGGGTCATTTTGCTCCTGGGCGTGGGCCAGGTTGGCCTTTCGATGGTCCAGGCAGCAGGCGGCCCGAAGGTTCTGCTCGAGTCCACTGCCTGCCCCTCTTCCGGTCACTAGAGAGGGAGCACACAGTGTCCATGGTGACCTTGAACACTGGTGGCCATGAGGTCTCATGTCCGTCATGGATATGGATGACAAGTCTGTAATTTGAGCAATGATGTATGCACATTGCAGTGCAGTTTTGATCTATGCAGTACTTTACACATTGTAAATGATTATGCAATAAAAGTTAATTTTAGTTTAGGTTAGTTTAGTTTAGAGATACAGCGCAGAAACAGGCCCCTCGGCCCACCGAGTCCGCGCCGACCAGCAATCCCTATACACTAACACTATCCTACATACACACTAGGGACAATTTACAATTTTACCAAGCCAATTATCCTAAAAACCTGGAGGCTTTGGAGTGCAGAAGGAAACCGGAGCACCCAGAGAAACCCTATGTGGTCACAGGGAGAATGTACAAACTCCTTACAGCCAACACCCATAGTCAGGATTGAAGGTCTCTAGGCGCTGTAAGGCAGCAACTCTCCCGCTACACTTGTTAAGCAAGAAAAAAATTCTCACAAGACAAAAAACCATTCCCCTTTAAGAGGATTCTGGATGGGCTACGGATTCGGGTCGGAGAGCCTGCTTTACATTCGAGGCACATTCTAAGGTGATGGCTTCTTCCCAAGCAGAGATTGGTGCAAGATGAGATTTTCACTGCAGCTCATTGAGAGTGAGTCCAGGGCTGATCACAGCTGACGGCTTGGCAATGTCAGGCCTTCTGCTAGTAAGTCAAATGCAGGCATTGGTCTGGTGAACGATCGTGAAGAGAGAGCATGGACGTCTGTAGGATCGGGGGGGCTGCAGGCTTAAAGTGATAAACTAACAAAACAGTGGGGGTCGATGCGGATGTGAAGGAACTCTTCTATATACAGGGTACAGTTCTGATCTGCAATTCACTGCCTGGAGGTTTGTACAAAACAGTCAACCGGGGCTCTCTAGAGGAGTAAGACAGGCAGCTTGATGGAAAAATATTTGATGCTATAAGATAGAGAAGGGGGATGGAGTGGAATGGGATTGCTGCACTCAAACCTGACATGCATCCGATGGGCCAAAAATGCCTCAACTTTTTTGTTACATAATTGTGTCATATTTCACTTGGGCAGCTTACAAGCCAGCGGTATGAATATTGATTTCTCTAACTTCAAGTAACCCTTGCTTTCCCTCTCTCTCTGTCCCTCTCCTGCCCGTTCTATATTCTATAGCTCTATATATATTGACAATGTCATTATATAACATAAAAGGTACATACCTGAATAGCGGCGGAGCTTGTGTCTGCGGAGCTCGCGTCTGTGGCCTGAGTCAGCTTAGAAAAGGTATGTTGGACGGCATTGTGTTGGACCGAATGGCCTGTTTCCATGATGTGTGTCTTTATGACTCTATGAGGAATAATCTGGCCTCTGTTGACTTGTAAAAAGCTAAGAGATGGTTTCAACCAGCAAGCCATTTTGAATTTCAAGCTTCTGTGCTTAACAATTTTTTTTACTTCAGGATTCACAGATTGATGGATTGCATTTAGATTAAATTGATTTGTTTGTCCAACTCATGGTTCCCTCAGATACAAGAGTCATACACTTGGTTTAATTTGAATAATGCAATTCATTTTAACATCATCAGTAGTGGAGAACACTTTAATTCAGGAGAGTGAGTTGGACAAGGATTAATGTGCATCAGAAATAGTCGCTTTGCCTGTACTGGACCCCATGGATCTATATTGTCTGCTCGTGCCAAGTTTGTGAAACAGCTGGCACAGGGTGGCACAGTGGCACAGTGGTAGAGTTGTTGCCTCGCAGCGCCAGAGACCTGGGTTCGATCCTGACTGCGGCTACTGTCTGCATGGAGTTTGCACGTTCTCCCTGAGACCACATGGGTTGTCTCTGGGTGCTCCAGTTTCCTCCCATACTACAAAGATGTGCAGGTCTGTAGGTTAATTAGCTTCTGTAAATAATTGTCTCTAGTGTGCATGAAGTGAATGCAAAAGCTGTATAACATGGGGAAAAGTGAACGGGTGATTGATGTTCGGTGTGGCTGGTGGGCCGAAGGGCCTGTTTGCATGCTGCATTTTTAAACTATGTCCTCTAATATTTGACATTTCCAACCTGGGGAAAAGTCAGCTAATTGGCTTCTGTAAAATTGTAAATAGCCCCTAGTGTGTAGGATAGTGCCAGTGCATGGGGATCGCTGGTTAGCATGGACTCGTTGGGCCCAAGGGCCTTTTTCCATGCTGTATCTCTAAAGTCTAAAGCTATTTTCTCATCTTGGTGGTTTTCCAATTCTCAAATCCCAGGGAGGTTGGAGGATCGCGTAGGTCATGCATGGAGGTGCATGGAGTGACAGAGCAGGGGTGGAAGGTGCCAAGCACATTAGTTGACCTGTCAGGCATTGTCCTGCCCCCTCCACACTTTAATTCCCCGCCATTCCTGCAATCAGTCTGAAGAAGGGTCCTGATCCCGAACATCACCTATCCATATTCAGAGACGTTGCCTGACCCTCTGAGTTACCCCAGCACTTTGGGTCTCACCAATAGTATCGCCAGGCCAAGTCATTCCCACATCATCAATCCTGTGGTGCCACCAGGACAATGGGCCCTTAAGGCCAAGATTTCTCAGCATATTTAAAATAAATACTTAAAAACTACAAGATGGTGCCAGAAATGTGGTAACTCTTTGGGTCTCAGATGAAACCTACTATTGTTTTTACATTACAAACAATTCCCTTGTGTGCTTATGTTTAGTTTAATTTAGTTACTTTAATTTACTTTATTTTAGTTTAGAGATACAGCGTGGAAACAGGCCCTTCTGCCCACCGGGTCAGCGCCAACCAGCGATCCCCGCACATTAACACTATTCTACACCCACTAGGAACAATTTTTACATTTACCATTTAATCTACGTACCTGAACATCTTTGGAGTGTGGGAGGAAAGCGAAGATCTGGGAGGAAACCCACGCATGTCATGGGGAGAACGTACAAACTCCGTACATTCGCTGTAAGGCAGCACCTTTACTGCTGCATTTCCATGCCGCCCTTTATATTACTTTACTTTAGTTTAAAGATACAGCGTGGAAACCGGCCATTCGGCCCACCGAGTCTGCGCTGACCACAATCAGAATAGTTCAATCGGACACATGAGAGACAATTTACAGCTGCCAATTAACCTGCAAATTACGTTAAATTTTAGATCAGAGATACAGCACGGAGACAGGCCCTTCGGCCCACCAAGTCTGCACCAACCAACAATTCTATACACTGTCCTGCACACAATGGACAATTTACAATTTTACCAAAGCCAATTAACCTACAAACCTGTACGTCTTTGGAGTGCGGGAGGAAACCGGAGCGCCGGGAGTAAACCCACACGGTCACAGAGAAAACGTACAAACTCCATACAGGCAGCACCTATAGTCAGGATCGAACCTGGGACTGTGGTACTGTGAGGTAGCAACTCTACCACTGTGCCACTGTGTCACCCCTGAGTCGTATGATTGTCCTTATGTATGGGACGATTTTACCAGATTGCATGCAAAGCAAAGCATTTCACAGTATCTAGGTACGTGTGACAATGAAATAACTATTGAACTATTCAGTCAATTCTGGTTCCTTGCCTGGTGCTGTGCTTTTTAATCGACATTGTCCAATTGATGTTATCAAGCTGAATGTGTGAAATCTGCCTCGAAAGACCATGTGCAGAATATCAACTGCAAATCACATCCCTATTACTCACGCAGTTCTGGGGGAGTGCTGCACTGTTGGAGCCACTCTCTTTCAGATGTGTCATTAAACTTAGCCCCTATCCAAGGGCATGGTCACAGAGTGGTTAGGTTATCGCATTTGTCTCCTGTGGACCTGTACGATTGATTCGAGGCACTGGATTTTGATCACACCAGGCAATTTAAATTTGAGTAATCAGACCTAGAACTGCATTTATTTTAAAGCTTGCGTCGTTACTGATGACTAAGGGTGTCACCAGATTGTAGATAATAAAATAAAACAGCAGATACTGGTTTGTACCAAAGATAGACACAAAACGCTGGAGTAACTCAGTGGGTCAGGCAGCATCTCCGAAGAAAATGGACAGGCGACGTTTTGGGGCTGAAGAAGGATTGCTGGTCCATTTTCTGAGTGCAGGACTCGGAGCTGATGCAGCGGCCCAGGGCTGGGGCTGCGGGACTCGGAGCTGGGGCAGCGGCCCGGGGCTGGGGCTGCGGGACTCGGAGCTGATTCAGCGGGACTCGGAGCTGATGCAGCGGGACTCGGAGCTGTTGCAATGGCCCTGAGCTGGGGCAGCGGGGCTTGGAGCTGATTCAGTCGGAATCGGAGCTGATGCAGCGGCCCGGAGCTGGGGCTGCGGGGCTCGGAGCTGTTGCAGCGGCTCGGAGCTGAGGCTGCGGGACTCGGAGCTGATGCAGCAGGACTCGGAGCTGAGGCTGTGGCGGGCCGACTCGGAGCGGAGACGGCGTTCCGGCTTTCGGCAGCGGCGACGTCACCACGGAGGTCCGCTGGACTGGAGAGCGGCATCTTCGGCCTGGATCGATCGCCTCAGTGCAGAGGGAGAACAAGGAGGGAAGAGACAGAGACTAAGACTTTTGCCTCCATCACAGTGAGGAGGTGCTTGGTGAACTCACTGTGGTGGATGTTAATTTGTGTTTATTGTATGTTTTGTTATTTATTATTATTGTGTATGACTGCAGGCAACATAATTTTGTTCAGACCGAAAGGTCTGAATGACAATAAAGGAATCAAATTCAAATTCAAATTTTCTCCCGAGATGCTGCCGACCCGCTGAGTAACTCCGGCATTCTGCGTCTATCACAAAATCGTAGGGTTGATTGAATGATGTTCTTTATGAGAGGATATCTGCCCTCCCTTACCAGTGCAGCTTGCAAGTGGCTTCAGATGCACCATGATAGTGGACTCCAAGTCTCTCCAAGTTCAGGAACGATTAAGTGTGCACAGTAAACATCAACTTTGCTAATGATTTCCCAAGAATAAATAAACAAAAATGAATTTTGGATTAAAGAGGGAGAAAGAAGCTCTGAAGAAATGTGTATAGAAGAAGGGTCCCAATCCAAAACATCACCTAGCTCTGTTATCCAGAGATGGTGCCCGACCCATTGAGTTACTCCAGCATTTAATGTCTGAATGAGTATAGAAGTTGGCATGTTATGTTATAGTTGACCAAGATGTCGGTGAGGCCGCATTTGGAATATTGTGTTCAATTTTGGTCACCTTGCTATAGGAAAGATGTTGCTTACCTGGAAAGAGTGCAGGGAAGATTTACAAGAAAGTTGCTAGGACTTGTGGGCCTGAGCTATAGGGAAAGGTTTGGCAGACAAGGACTTTATTCCTTGGAGCACAGGGCACTGTGGGGTGATCTTATAGAGGTGTATAAGATCATGAAGGGAATAGATAGGGTGAATGCCCCCCCTCCTCCCGAGCCTCCAACCTCATCATTCCCCAGCCCCGCACGTCCTGACTTTACTTTCTCCCCAAAATCCACAAACCTGACTGTCCTGGTAGACCCATTGTCTCTGCCTGTTCATGCCCTACCGAACTTATGTCCACATACCTTGACTCCATCCTATCCCCCCTGGTTAAATCCCTGCCTACCTATGTTCAAGACACCTCAGACACTCTCCGTCATCTCCGGGCATTCAATTCTCTAGGCCCCCATCCTCTCATCTTCACCATGGATGTCCAGTCACTCTACACCTCCATCCCCCACCAGGATGGTCTCAAAGCCCTCCGGTTCTTCCTCCACCGGAGAACCAACCAATACCCGTCCACTGATACTCTCCTCCGCCTAGCGGAGTTGGTCCTTACCCTCAATAACTTCTCGTTTGACTTCTCCCATTTCCTCCAAACACAAGGCGTAGCTATGGACCCCATCTCCGACCTCTACCACTGCTACTCCGACGATTGCTTTGGTGCCACCTCCTGCACACACACACAACAGACTGACTTAATCTGCTTCACCACTCAAATACACCTGGAACATTTCCGACACTTCCGTACCATTTCTTGACCTCACTATCTCCATCGCAGGCGATAGACTTCTGACCGACATCCACTATAAGCCCACTGACTCCCATGGCTTTCTAAACTACACTTCTTCCCACCCTGCTTCCTGTAAGGACTCCATTCCGCACTCCCAATTTCTCTGTCTACGCCGCATCTGCTCCCAGAATGTGGTGTTCCACACCAGGGCATCGGAAATGTCTTAATTCTTCAGGGAACGGGGTTCCCCTCCCCTACCATAGATGAGGCTCTCACCAGGGTCTCTTCCATACCCCGTAACACTGCTCTCTCTCTCCATCCCCCCACTCATAACAAGGGCAGAGTCCCCCTGGTCCTCACCTTTCACCCCACTAGCTGTCACATACAACAAATAATCCTCCGTCATTTTTGCCACCTCCAACATGACCCCACCACTCGCCACATCTTCCCATCTCTCACCACCCAATCTGCTTTCTGCAAAGACCGCTCCCTCCGTAACTCCCTGGTCAATTCTTCCCTTCCCTCACACACCACCCCTCCCCAGGCACTTTCCCTTACAACCGCAAGAGATGCCACACTTGTTGTTTTACCTCCCCCACACGACTCCATTCAAGGACCCAAGCAGTCGTTCCAGGTGCGACAGAGGTTCACCTGCATCTCCTCCAACCTCATCTATTGCATCCGTTGCTCTAGATGTCAGCTGATCTACATCGGTGAGACCAAGCGTAGGCTTGGCGATCGTTTTGCCGAACACCTCCGCACGGTCCGCATTAACCAACCTGATCTCCCGGTGGCTCAGCACTTCAACTACCCCTCCCATCCCAAATCCGACCTTTCTGTCCTGGTCCTCCTCCATGGCCAGAGTGAGCACCACCGGAAATTGGAGGAGCAGCATCTGATATTCCGCTTGGTTAGTTTGCACCCTAGTGGCATAAACATTGTCCAATTTCGGAAGCCCTGGCTGTCTCCTCCCCTTCTCAGCTCTCTCACAACCCTCGGGCTCCTCCTCTTCCTTTCTCCTTTCTTCTCCCCCCCCCCCCCCCCCCCCCCCCACATCAGTCTGAAGAAGGGTTTCGGTCCGAAACGATGCCTATTTCCTTTGCTCCATTGATGGTGCTGCACCCGCTGAGTTTCTCCAGCCCTTTTGTCTATCAAAGGATTAGAGGGGATCTGAGGAGGAAGTGGTTGGAGACAAAGAAACTCCAGATGCTGGATTCTTGAGCAAAATACAAAGTGCAGGAGGACCTCAATAGGTCAGGCAGCATCATTGAAGGGAATGGACTGATGACGTTTTCAGGCTGATAGTGGGGGGTGTTGGGGAAGAATGCTATAAAAGTGGGGGCGGGGGGTTAGGCAAAGCTTGAGAAGTGATAGAGGGAGTGCAGTGATTTACAGAAGGGTCGAGATAGTGACAAAGCTTAGAGGTGAAAAGGAGACAAAAGGGTGTCAGATAAGGGGTGGCACAGTGGTAGAGTTGCTGCCTTAAACCACCACAAAACTGGGTTCAATCCAGACCATGGGTGCTGTCTGTATGGAATTTGTACGCACTCCCTGTGGCCACATGGGTTTTCTCTAGGTGCTTTATTTTCCTCCTACATCCCAAAGATATAGAGGTTTGTAGGTTAATTGGCTTCAGTAACATTGTGAATTGGCCCTAATGTGTAGGATAGTGCTAGTGTACTGGGTGATTGCTGGTCATGTGGACTCCGTTCGCCGAAGGGCCTGTTTCAGCACTGTATTTCTAGTCTAAAGGAGGCTACCATTGAAAAGTGCAGCAATGTCAGTGAGCTATTGGGTAGGAGGAAGGTATAGAGATGGGTGAGGCAACAAATGGAACAGAACACAATTCTTAATTCAAAGTTCAATGCAACTGAACTGATAATTTAAATTGAGCAAGCATTCAATGCTATCAATTGAACCCCAAATACCAACATGAAAGGAGCAATATATCAATGATTCTCCATGACCATCCAGACCGATGCAAAACCATGTCTCCAAGGTGAGATTCCCTCCACTGGATTAAACATGTCGCTGCACAGTACCATTGCAGTGCAATCCGGGTTAACGAGAGACCACATATTAGAAACTCATCTGTCCCTATTTAACCAGTAATTAATCCGTGGTTCCAATTTACCTTTATTTCCTTAACTAAATCCACTTCTAAGTCCATCGCTAATTCACCTTGAATTCATCTCTGATTCCACATCCATTCCTCCTCTAATTCCACCTCAAATTCTACCTCTAATTTCACCTTCGATTTCACCTCGAATCCTCTCTAAATCCTCCTCCTTACTTCCACCTCAAATTCCGCATCTAGTTCCATCTATAATATGATCAAGGCTGATCTCCACCAGACTACATCTTACCCTCTGCACCAGATCCCCAAAGCCCTCTATCTGCTGATCTTTTATTTATTCATCAAGCTCCTCTTTTAAAACTTGCAAAGAACCAGACTCCACAACTCCTGAGGGTAAAACATTCCAGAAATACCTTCCCCTTTGAGTAAAAACCTCTAAGTATCTCAGTTGGAACAGGCCCCTTATCTTGCAACTTTCAAACTACCCACAGAAAATTGGATTGGTGAAAGACAGGTGCATGATGGCTGGCCAAAGGGTATGTTTATGTGCTGTATGATTCCATAACACCCAAAAGCAAGAGAAAATAGGTCAGAATCACATTGTTGACCATGGAGATTGATTTGAATGGATGTTTTTATTGGCAGTACAGGGGGTTGAAAACTCTGAAATTTGCTATAGAAATGTAATTCCTAGAAGCTCAATTTCATCATACTGATTTTTCTCAGTTATACAACTGGACGTTGATTTTTAAGTGAACATAGAACACAAAACAAAGTACAGCAGGGGATTAAGCTCCTTGCCCACCATATCTATGATGATCATGAAGCCAATCTATCTAATCCCATCTGCCAACAGATATCCTTCCATTCCCTGCTTGTTCATAGCTTTGTCTAAATGCCTCTTAAATGTCACTAATATATCTTCCACCATCTCCACTGGCAGCATGATTCTGGAACCCCCTACTTTCTGCCTCCTAAATCTCCTTTAACCTCTTCCCTTCTCACCTTAAAACTATGTAGGGTGGCATAGTGGTGCAATGGTAGAGTTGCTGCCTTACAGCTCCAGAGACCCGGGTTCAATCCTGACTACGGGTGCTCTCTGTATGGAGTTTGTACTGCATGGATGTTGAGACTGCATGGGTTTTCTCCGGGTGCTCTGGTTTCCTCCTACGCTCCAAAGATGTGCTGGTTGATAAGTTAATTGGCTTGATGTAAATTGTCCCTAGAGTGTAGGATAAAGCTAGTGTATGAGGTAATCACTGGTCGGTGTGGATTCAGTAAACCGAAAGGCCTGTTTCCATGTTGTTTCTCTAAACTAATATCTATGATGATCATGTTGCCAATCTATTTAATCCCATCTGCCTACATGTGGTCTGTATTCTTCCATTCCCTGTCTGGTCATGACTGTCCAAATGTCTCTTAAGCATCACTAACGTATCTTCCAGCATCTCCCTTGGCAGCAAGTTTCTGGCATCCTCCACCCTCTGCCTCCTAAATCTCCTTTAATCTCTCCCCCTTTCACCTTAAAATTTAAAAGAGAAAGCTGTGCCCTTTAGTATATAATAGTTCCAACCTGGGAAAAAAGGTTCTGACTGTCTATCCTATCTATGCCTCTCGTAATTTTACATACTTCTATCCTTTGAGTAGTATTCCTGCCTGCAAACCAGCTCAAGCCGTCCACACTCCCACACAAAGAAGCGGTAATCAGTTCTTGATGATAACTCTTGAATACGCTAACATTCTAATTAAGAATGTCTTCATGAAACGCGTAAAAAACAAGCGGCTGTTAACTAGTTCAACATAGACATAATTGCTTTTCCAAGAGCTGCTTATTCTGAATGGGTTTAAATTTATGAATGATCATAAATGTAGTAGTTCTTGCTTCAGGTTGTTCAACACATTCGGAAAGGAGATTTCTGCTACTTTCAATGGTTCAGTAGCATTGTATTGTCACATGTGTTTGGATACAGTGAAATGCTTTGTTTTGGATACAATTCAGTAAAATCGTCCTGTACATAAGCACAATCAAAGGTAAGTACAAAGGTGCAATGATTGTAGAGGAAGAATAGTAGACTTCACCGAGGCTGAACACAAAAGTCGCCATGTTTCGGGCACCATCTTGTATCCTCAAAGCTTCAGGTTCTTAAAATAGTCTTATCTTGACCTTAAAAGCTTGTTGTCATAGCTGACTTCGGTGGCCAACTTTGCGGGCTGGTATCTCGGCAGCCCCCAGGCCATGACCTCTGTTGGTCCGGCAAAATGGGTAATATGGCAAGGCTGTGGAACCAAGGGTGCCAGAGAATTGGTGGTGGACCTGTTAATTGCTAATTTTTGACAGAAGTTATATAGGAGAAAATGTGGATGAGATCAGAGATCAGCCAATATATAGTGGGTTCAGGGGCTGATGGCCTTTTCCATAAATTTATATTGTGTGTTTAAGAAGCTATTAGTTAGACACATGGATATGCAGGGAATGGAGGGATATTGTTCACATGCAAGCAGGGGAGATTAGTTTAATTTGGCATCATGTACAGCATGGACATTGTGGGCTGAAGGGCCTGTTCCTGTGTTGTACTGTTCTATGTTCAATGTTCCTAGTTTAGAAAACCCTTTTTGATTATGCTGCAAATATTCATTAGGTCAGGCAGCATCTGCGGAGAAGAAAAAGTCAATGATGTTTCATCAGAATGACTTTACAAATGTCACTGTCACTGTCTAGACCAAACTCTCCACATTTCAGAGGGGCACGATGGCGCAGTGGCAGAGTTACTGCCTTAAAGCACCAAACATCCAGATTCACGCCATACTATCCTTGTAAGAATTCGGTGAAGGGTGACCATGTCTTGGAAAAATGATCTGGTTTTTCTGCCAAGACGAGTCTAATATTTTCAAGATGTAGTGTCTCGGACATGTTTGTAATCCACATCTTAACAGTAGGGACTGATGTGTGGTTCCAAAATATGTATTAGTTTTTTCGCCGTTATCAGGCTATAATTAAGGAAACGTCTTTGAAATAGTGTTAGCTCAGAACAGGCTTCTGAGGTACCAAGAGTGATCACTTCAGTGTCGGGGTCCAATTTTATTTAAGCGTTTTAGAAAAAAAACTTTCAAAAATTCCCCTCCAGATATTATGTAACTTTATACAAGAGGCAAAGGAATGGGTTATAGTTCCTTCCTGAAGGAGACATTTATCACAAATAGGAGAAACATTTGGGAAGATGTTATTCAGTTTAGTCTTTGAATAATAGAGTCTGTGCAGTATTTTGCATTGTATTAGCGAATGCCTAATGTTAAGAGAACAGTTGTGTATATATAGAAGGCTTTCCTACCATCTGTCTTTTAAAATTGTTAGGCCAAGTTCATCTTCCCAAGCTCTTCTAATTACTTCTGTTGATGGGGTTTTTATATTTAAAAGGGTATTATAAAGGTATAATATTAACTTGTTTGAATCCGAGTTTCTATTCATACATTCGTCTAGTGTGTCTGGAACCATATATTGATAGTCTTGGGTATGTGATTTCAGATAGTCTCGTATTTGAAGATATCTAAAGTATTGGCTACCTTTCAGATGATATTTTGACTGTAATTCTTGAAATGAGAGAAGAGTTCCCATCTCATAAAGATCTCCCAGTTTTTTAATTCCTAATCTTTCCCAGTGTGTGAACGTCTTGTCTAAGATAGACGGCTAGAGGGATTGTTGGCAATTGGTGAGAGAAGAGGTACATTTCTCAGTTTAAGGGTTGACTTCACTTGTTTCCAGATTCGTAGGGTACTATAGATAATCGTATTTTTCTCATATAGTGTTTTCTTCAAATGTATTGGAGAGAGAAGAATCGCGCCTATATTAAAATAACAATCTTCTCTCTACGGAAAAATTTAAATATCTTGGAGTTCACGTAACTAGAAAATACACTTCTCTATTTCAAGCAAACTTTCCTCCATTAATTACCAAACTAAATGCCCTTATTCAATTTTGGAAAACGCTTTCACCCGTTTGGGAATTGGTGATATATAGTAATACATCATCTGCATATAATGATATTTTATTATTTGAATATTTAGTATTATAGCCATGAATATTCGGATGTACTCTTATACTTTCTGCTAAAGGTTCAATCGCAAGGGCAAATAACAGGGGTGATAATGCACACCCCAGTCTATTGCCCCTGGATAGCTGAAATTTAGGTGAGAGTATTTGGTTAGTCAGTATTCTGGCAGTTGGCTTGTTATATAGCAACTTTATCCCTGAAATAAAACTTTCTCTTAACTGGAATTTTTGCAATACTGTAAAAATATATTTCCATTCTACTTGGTCAAATGCTTTTTCTGCATCTAATGAAATAATTTATGTCTTCCCTTATCGTTCTATGTGTGTACATTATATTAAACAGACATCTCAAATTGTTAAACGAGTGTCTCTTGGGTGTCTCTAAACCCAGTTTGATCAGAATGTATTAATTTATTAATGTATTTACTTAGTCTTCTTGCCAGGGTTTTAGCGAATATTTCCTGATCTGTATTTAACAGGGCAATTGCTCTATATGATCCCGGCTCTTCCAGATCTTTATCTTTTTTGGGTATCAGTGTAATCGTTGATTCAGCTAAGGTTTGTGGTAGCGTCTGTTCTTTAAATGCGTGTATATAAAGGTTATGTAAATGCGGGGAGATTACGTCATAACATTTTCTATAAAATTCATTACTAAACCCGTCTGGGCCTGAGGTTTTGCCATTCTTCAATTAATTAATAGTCTCTTCGATTTCTTTAATTATAATCTGTACTAATTCTTCACGTTCCGCCACGTTAAATGACAGAAGATTACAGTTATCAAGGAAGTTTTTAATTTTTATTGTTTCAGCTGATGTTTTGGATGTATATAAATTTTGATAGAATTGGACAAATCTTTCGTTAATATCTTTTGGAAGTGTGAACAGTTCACCTTTCTCTGATCTAATTTTTTGAATAGTATGATCCTTTTCCACTTTTCTCAACTGACGTGCTATAAATTTATGCAGTTTGTCACCTAATTCAAAATTTTCCTTAGTCATTTGAAATAGCCTGATAACTCTTGCGGAGAGAATTCGATTTAGCTTGAATTTTAATCCTGCTATCTTATTATGTTTATCCATAGATGGATCTGTCGCATTTTCTGAATCCAGCTGTCTGATCTGTTCTTCTAATTCCAGTTGTTCCGTCCTGTTCTTTTTGTTTTGATATGCTTGATATGAGATGATAGAGCCTCTAATAAAGGCCTTAAAAGATTCCCATAATAACAAAGCCGAAATACCTGCAGTATCATTTGTCTCAAAAAAGAATTCCATCTGTTGTTTTAAATATTCACAGCAAACTGGGTTAGTTAGTATTTGGGGATTAAACCTCCAGAATGTTTTTTTCTTATCCATTCCTTCTAGTTTTGCGGAGAAGGTTAGAGGGCAATGATCGGAAATAATACTATTATGATATTTGGGATTTGTTGTAAAAGATATTAATTTTGTGTCCCCCAGAAAATAGTCAACACATGTATAAGTTTTATGTGCGGATGAATAAGAGGAATATTCTCTTCCGGATGGATGTGCAATCCTCCATACGTCTGTTATATTTGTATTTTTTATATACGTATTTAGGAGTTCGCTGGATTTTGATTTTGTGTTAAATCTCTTTTGTTGTGAGGATTTATCCAAATATTGATCCAAAACACAGTTGAAATCTCCTCCAATTATCAGGTTTTGCTGGGTGGATTCGGAGAATATATTAAATATTTAATTTTAAAATAGTGGATTATCAAAGTTGGGAGCATAGATATTCACCATAGTAAGTGGGGTAGAATATATCTCCACAGATACTATGACGTACCTACCCTCTTTATCTGCTATGGTGGCTTTATGTTTAAATGGTATACCTTTACGAATTATCATTGCAGTACCTTTGGCTTTGGAGAGAAAGGTAGAGTGGTATATTTGACCAATCCAGTAGGCCTTCAGCCTGTTATGAGCTTGATCTTTGAGGTGTGTCTCCTCTAAAAATATTATATCAGCATTAATCGATTTTAATTGGGCTAGAACCTTACCCCTTTTAATTGGCTCATTAATACCCCTAATATTCCAGCTACAAAATGTGATTCCTCCAGTTTTCTTCAGAGGGTCGTCTTGCATTAGAGCTTACATGGTTTCCCTTGTTTCAGATGGGGTATCACAATATATAAAATCAACCTTCTGGTTACTGGGTGGGTGATCCCAATTTCAAAGCCCTGCAGGTATATCACAAGAAAAAGTGCCTTGAGAAGAGTAAGTGAAAAAAGTGCTAAATAAAGTAAATAATTTAAAAAAAAACAGCATTTTAAGACACTGTGCATGAAGCCCACCCCCTAGTGGGATATTTCACGTGAGCTTCCGTGGATGTTGATTACATTTAGCTCCACCCCTTACAAAGTCATATTTTTTTTAAAGGGACAAGATATTATGTAAAAAGAAAAAATGGAAAGCAGACCGTAAATAATTTCATCTGTAGAGTTAAATTTCTTCTTACACCTTGCATCTAAGTGGGTATTTACTATTTAAATTGAAAAATAGAGATATAAAAATTCTTAACTCGCTTATTAATATTAGTATGTTAAATACATAGTCGGTTAAAAATCGTCAAGCTTGAAGGGGTTAATTAGAACCTCCAGCAGTCTCACAGGCAGAATGAGAACTCTCTCTCTATCTCTCTCTTTCCTCCCCTCTCAAACCGCCATCAACAGCCCCACCGCTTCCCTATCAATACAATACAATACAATTTATTTGTCGTTTGGATCCCGTTAAGGTCCAAACGAAATGTCGTTTCTGCAGTCATACATACAAAACGAAAAAGACCCAAGACACAACACAATTTACACAAACATCCTTCACAGCGCATCTTCTCCTCGCTGTGAAGGAAAGCAAAAAAAAACATATCTCTCCCCTGCACTCCCCTCTCCCCCCCATGTCAGAGTCAAAGCCCCCAGCGGGCGATGTTAAATGTCCCGCAGCCATTAAAGCCACGCCGGGTGATGCAAGGCCAAGCACCGGGTCTTGGTGTTGGAGCCCGGGCGGCGGGCAATTCCAAGCCGCGCTATCAGTCTAATATTCTTTCTAAACATCCTCACTTCTTGCTATAACTTGCCCAGTACCCATCTTCACTAGCTTGACCCCTCTTCCTCTATTAGACCTACCTTCTAACTTACTCCCTTCTCTAATTGTCTTGCCCTACCCAAGTTCCCTTAATGGTCCACACTGAATCCAGCTTCCAATAATCTACTGAGTCCCAGTCTCACATCTCCTTCCTCTACCCCCAGCCCCCCTAAATCTTGATTCCCTTACCTCTCCTTGACCAACTTCCTGACATATTCCCTCTCGCTCTGACCTGATAACTGCTGGAAATTCCAACCCTCCCAATCGGATAGATATTAACCATATTTTGAATATAAACAGATTCATTGTCCGTTACCTAGGTTTAGTAAGTCTCATAACTATTAGGTATTAGGTTAAAATAAACAGCTTAATATTAGGTATTAGGGTAAAATAAGCGGCTTAGTACGTTTGTTAGTATTTTATGTGATTATCATAGATTTAATTATATAATTTGTTAGTGTATTATATAATCACCATACGTTTAAATCGTTTTCAAAGCTGAGTGAACAACCTCTTCGTAAACAAGGGGACCTTGAACAGTCTCCCCACATACATTCCAATCTATCTCTGATAAGTAAGTCTAGACTTAACTGCCTGTGAACCTATCGGCCTCCAGTACTTTAAAAACTGCTCAAGCACTTTTTAAAACTTTTTTTGCACATGCAAAACTTCGCACTCTGGGTCACGGAGTTTTCTCGCTCTCTGCTCTATCGCCCCTCACGTCATTTAAACACTTTGACTAAATCTTGCCATTGCCTTCTGGCTCAGCTTCTCCAATCAGTTCACAGCACAGAAACCTCTTATCATTGTGGTACCATTCCAATAATTGCCTCTTGTGAACTCCAAACGGCCTTTGATATCAGTTCTGACGTGAAGTGGGTTGACTAAGGCACAACTTCATAGCTGAGATGTCAACAGACGAGGCTTAATGAGTTACTTGTGTACTTCCTCCAGCCCGCCAGTCTTTAGTTCAGCTGAAATCACATCAAGCCTGATTTTTAATGAACTAATCCTTAACAAATGAAGGGATATGCTCATAAGCAACAGGACTACTTCCTGCAGGGAAAAGCTCACCAAATATGCGTAATGACAGAACGGGATTAAAAGAACACGTTAGAAATTCATTTATATTTAATTAGAAATGGATAGAATTTCTTGTGCACAGCTAACAGTATATCAGATTGAAATGTTTCTCTGAGCATGAACATGGAGTTCTCCCCAGAGGGTCTTAGGTGAATAATATATTTTTAAAAATTAAAATCTAACGCTGCACTAGTTTGAGAAACGTATTAGTACTTAGTAATTCATGTAGATCTCATTATAAATGGATGGGATTGCATGCATGGAGGTGACCAATATAATTGGCTTGATGCAGTTAACCTGCTGTGGCTGCTTCCCTGGGTAGAAGTCAGGCAGTGTCTTCAGTGAGAGGCACAGTCCAGGGTAGATATCACTGGACACAAAGTACTGGGGTAACTCAGAGGGTTAAGCAGCATCCCTGGAAAACATGTGTAGGTGATGTTTCAGGTCGGATGTTTCAGACTGATCCGAAATGTCGCCTGTCCATTCCCTCCACAGATGCTGCCTGATCTGCTGAGATAGTTTAGTTTAGTTCAGTTTAATTTAGTTAAGTTTAGTTGAGTATCACATGTACCGAGGTACAGTGAAAAGCTTTTGTTGCATGTTAACCAGTCAGTGGAAAGACAATACATGATTACAATCGAGTCGTCCACATTGTACAGATACTAGATAAAGGGAATAGCAAGATAAAATCCGATTAAAGATAGTCCGAGGGTCTTCAATGAGGTAGATGGTAGGTCAAGACTGCTCGCTAGCTATTGATCGGATGGATCAGTTGCCTGATGACATCTGAGAGGAAAATGAACCTGAATCTGGAGGTATATGTTTTCACACTTCTTTGCCTCTTGCTTGATGGGAGAGGGGAGAAGAGGAAGTAACCGGTGTGAGACGAGACTCATCCTTGATTATACCGTGCCCATGCCGAGGCAGCGTGAGCTGTAGATGTAGAAAATGAAAGGGAGGTGGGTTTGTGTGATAATCTGGGCTGCATCCACAATTCTGCAGTTCCTTCAAAGAACATCGCTAGGTGATATGTAGAAACAGAGACTGCAGATGCTGCTTTATAAAAAAAGACACAAAGTGCCGGTGACACTCAGCAAATCAGGCAGTATCTCTGAAGATCAGTTCCAGGTCTGAAGAAGGGATCCAACTAAAGCATCACATCATGTTTTCCAGAATGCTGCCTGAGGGGGGAGGGGAGTGTATAATTAAAGAACTCAACATTCATACCACTGGGTTGTAAGCTACCCAAGAGAAATATGAGGTGTTGTTCCTCCAGTTTGCATGTGGCCTTACTCTGGCAATGGTGCAGGCCCCTGGACAGAAAGGACAGTATGGGAATGGGGAGGAGATTTAGCATGGTTGGTAATCCAGCCTTGGTGGACCGAGCGCAATTGTTCACCAGCACGAGTCTACTATTGGTCTTGCTGATGTATAGGAGCCCACTTCCAGAACACCGGCTGCAGTAGATGAGGTTAGAGGAGGTGCATGTGAACCCTCTATCCTTCCAGGTGAAATAGAAGTTTGTGTGCACCTCCTCGAAACTCAGTTACTGCATCCAGTGTTTCCAATGTCGAACCTGAATGTAAACTTCACATTTAAAGGGCTTGCTTAATTTCTATACTTGCTAAATTCAGGTTGGTGATTATCGCTTGTAACAAATAGGCTAAATGGCTGTGTTTATATAATTCCACAATTTTTGTAAATCATTTTAATGGTTCCCATCACATTACTTTACATTAAAGGCAGGGCAGTCATTGCATGCAGTAATTTCCATTTCTCTGTAGCCCAAAGCTCCAGGGTGTGATATATGGAACCACACAGAGCAGATCAGTGCTTCCATAAATCAGGAAGATTACATAATTTACAAGGACTGAATTCACCAGTGAGTTTTCAGAGCTTCAGCAAGCGGGGGGAGAGGAACTGGAATAAGGCACGGTACTGATGGAATTTGATGGAATTCAATCCGGAGAAGCATGAAGTGTTGCACTTTGGGCAGTCCTGCAAGGGCAGGATCTGCACAGTGAATGGTAAAGCTCTAACGAGTGTTATAGAGCAGAGGGATCTAGGAATGCAGGTGCATAGTTCCTTGAAAGTGGCATCACAGGTAGAGAGGATGGTCAAGTAGGATTTTAGGACATTGGCCTTCATCAGTCAGAGTATTCAATATAGACTTTGGGAGGACGTTACAGTTTTGTAAGACATTGGTGAGACAACATTTGGATTATTATGAAGATAGGCACGAAGATAGAGCAACTCCGGGCCAGGTAGCATCTCTGGAGATAAAGGATGGATGCCGTTTTGGGCCAGAACCCTTCTTCAGACTAGATTATCGTGTTCAATTTTGGTCACCATGTTTTGGTCACCATCCCAACTCGAAATGTCACCTATCCATTTTCTCCGAAGATGCTGCCTGACCTCTTGAGTTACTCCAGCATTTTGTGTCTATCTCAGGTTTGTAGGTTAATTGTTCTCTGTTAGTTCTCTAGTGTGTAGGAAGTGGATGAACAACTGGGATGACATAAAACTAGTGTGAATGGACTGATCACTCAGCATGGACTCGGTGCGCTGAAGGGTCTGTTTCCACGCCTTATCCATCAATCTTTTGCTCATTACAGATAACTACCCAGGGTGGCTATGAAATGGGTTTATTGGGGGTATTTTTTACCAGAAGGCCAATTGCTGAATGCTGAAATATTTCACTATTTACATTTGCAAACTGCATGTGTAGACTGTCTAAACTATTGATTGGGTAATTGTTGGTGCATTAGAAAGATGTTTAGGAATACATTTTTTAAACCTTTATTCAAGGACATCTGGTTTCTTTCTAAGTTGCTGAATGGATGTTGAGAATCCAACACACCTTCTGATCTATTTTCTACTAATTGCCATTGTTTAGGGGTTTGTGAGTATCCCACTACACTCCACCCTCTTCCCTGTATTAATAATGTCAGCAAATAAAGTCCACATCTTTCAATTCAATCAACACAAATCAAGCGCTCAGCATGGTTTTTCCTAGTAATATTGGCAAAACAGTTGGGAAGATCCAGGGTTCAATGCAGAGATCATGAATCAATCACCAACCTCTGCCTCAACTGGGTGAAGATTATAAAATTAGGGGAGGTAGAGATAGGGTAGGCAGTCATAAGTTCATAAATCATAGGAGCAGAGTTAGGCCATTCTGCCCATCGAATCTATTCCACCAGTCAATCATAGCCTGATCTATCTTTCCCTCTCCATTCTCCTGCCTTCTCCCCATTAACCATGACACCCTTGCGAATCAAGTATCTGTCAATCTCCGCCTTAAAAATACCCAAAAATAGTCAGAATCTTTTTTTTTTTCACAGGGTGGAATTGTCAAAGACTAGAGGGCAAGAGCTTTAAGGTCAGAGCGGATAAATTTAGAGGTGGTATGCAGGATGAGTTTTTTTTTACACAGAGAATAGTTGGTGCCTGGAATGTACTGTCCGGGATAGTGGTGACGGCAGATACAATAGTGATGTTTAAGAGGTTTTTAAACAGACACGTGGATAGGCATGGAATGGAGGGACATGGATCACATGCAGGCAAAATAAATTCACTTATCTTGGCATCATAGATAGACACAAAATGTTGGAGTAACACAACGGGTCAGGCAGCGTCTTTGGAGAAAAGGAATATGTAGCGTTTCAGGTCGAGACCCTTCTTCTGTCTCGATCCGAAAAGTCATCTGCTGCTTTTCTCCGGAGATGTTGCCTGACTAGCTGAGTTACTGCAGCATTTTGTGTCTATCTTCGCTGTAAACCAGCATCTGTAGTTCCTTCCTACCTATCTTGGCATCATGTTCGACATTGATATTGTGGATTGCAGGGCCAGATCCTATGCTGAGTTGTTCCACTTGTCTGTCTAAAAACATGGTTTCTAAAAATAAAATGTTTTGGTTATTTCTGATTCCATGTCACAGTCATACAGAGGAACATGACCTTTGGCTCAACTCTTCTATGCCCACCAAGATGTCGCATCTAAACTAGTTATGTGACAACAATAAACCAACACCCATAACAATAGTAGTTTATTTTTCAATGTAAGTCAATGAAACTGTAGTCAGGGATTGGTGATAGTGGATCAGGATCTAGAGGCCAAATTATGTACTTTTGGTCTGATATCATATGTTGCTGTGTTCTTACAACTCAGAAACAAACACCAGGAAAATTCAATAAAAACATCAACTGATCAGGTGCCAAGTTTTATTTGGAAGCTTTCGCATGAAGAGTCTTCAGATACATTATTATGCTAAAGATGTCATCTACTTATTGTTGCTGTTAATATTTCTACGCATTATATACAGAATGTTGACTCAAGGAACTGCAGATGCAGGAAACTTTGAACAAAACACAAAGTGCTGGAGGAACTCAGCGGGTCAGGCAGCATCTATGGAGGGAATGGACTACCGATGTTTTGAGTCAGGACCCTTCTTCTGACTAATTAGAGCAGGGGAGAGAAAGCTGGGAAAGAGAGGTAAGGGAAGGACAGTGATAGGTGGATACAGATGAAAATGGGGTGATGGGCAGATGGGTAGAGTAAGTGACAAAGGGTGTCAGATTAGGAGAGAAGAGGGGTGAAATGTTTTATTTAGTTTAGTTTAGTTTATTCTCACATGGACCGAGGTACAGCGAAAATCGATTTTGTTGTGTGCTAACCAGTCAGCGGAACGACTATACATGGTTACAATTGAGTCAAACTGTGAGTGTAAAGCCAGAGGGAGGGATATGGGTGGAAGGGGACAGGGGGAAGGGGAAAGAGGGGGTGATAGAGGGAAATGAAGGACTCAGGGATGGAAGATAAGCATACGGAGGAGGGGAAAGGTAGCAAGGTGGGGTTAGGAAATTGAGAAGGAAATGTGTGAGCTCTGAGGTGGGGCATGGGAAAGTTTCTCACAATGGTGTGACAGCATCCTTAACTATCTGAATGTGTTCTGTGCCCAAAACTATACAGAAACAAATGCTTTTAATCTACAGTAATTATAATTCTGTGAAGATGGAGAACAGTCAGATGAACACGTCCTTACACTTGCCAATTAAATGGTGCCGCACAGTCAGTTCAAGCCTTAGGCTTTACTCAGTCTTCTGTCTCTACATAAGAGAAGGGAATATGGCCACGGGAAACATCCCCGCATTAATCTCATTGAGTCACTGACAGTTAGTTTGGCCTCATTAATTTTTAGTATCTGAAGTGCACAATTAACCAAAAAAAACTGTCATCACCAAATTGGTCAGAATTGTTTTAACAGGAAGAGACAGTGAACAATCTCATCCCTGGTTTTTCTCCTAGACAATTTCCTTCCTACTACCAGAGCTTTCTCTCTTTCATTCTCCCTCTCTCTATCTCTCTCTCTCTCTCTGTCTCTATCAATTTACCTATCGACCTCTCCATAAATTATTTTTTTCTATTTCTCTCTATATCCCTATTTCTATCTCTTTCTTTCTCACTCACTCTCTCTCTCTCTCTCTCTCTCTCCCACACCAAGGGATTTTTCTATATCTATATCAATATTTAAACCTCTCTTTCTGCTCTTGCAATCAGTTTCTCTCTCTATAATCCTATATCTATCTATCCTCTCTCTCTATCACTCTTTATCTCAAGCTCTATTTATACCATTTCCTGTCTAACTGTCTCTCCATCTATCAATCTCAATGTATCTCTCGCTGTTTATTTCTCTCCATCTCTCGATCCTCTCTCTCTCTCTCTCTCTCTTTCTCCCCATCTTTCTCTCTCTTTCTCCCCATCCATCATTTTATACTTTAGACTTTAGAGATACAGGAAACAGGCCCATTGGCACACCAACACCAAGCCCGCGCCAACCAGCGATCACCCCATACAATAGATCTAGCCGTCACATTAGGGACAATTTACAATTGTTACCGACGCCAATTTACCTTCAAACCTGCACATCTTTGGAGTGTGGGAGGAAGCCAGAGCACACAGAGAAAACCCACGCAGTCACTGGGAGAACGTACAAACTCCGTAAAGACAGCACCAGTAGTCAGGATTGAACCAGGGTCTCTGGCGCTGTAATGCAGCAACTTTATCACTGCGCCACTATGCCGATAAAATCCCAAGATCCCTCTTAATCTTTCTCATATAATCACTCCTTCTTTAGGTTGCTCCACATACCAAACAACATAAAAAGCCAGCCACGCATCCAGCCATCTCTTGCTGTGAAATAGTGTCAAGTTTTCTCTGTTGACACTTTGGAACAGTTTCCTGATAGACACTTAGACATTTTAAACAGGCGACTGATTTTTGAGAGCCATACATTTAATGGGAGTTACAGTAGCTCCCCACCAGTCTTACAGTGGGAGTAATCTTCCTCCATCAGCTTCACACTTCATCCTGATACCTCACCTTTCCATGGAGAGGTTCTGTGCATCAGGCAGACTCAACTAACAATAAGAGGGAACTGCATAATTGAGAAAGCTGGAGAAACTCAGCGGGTGCAGCAGCACTAACCACAACGTTTGCCAAAACCCTTCTTCACCTGAAAACATTAGCGAAACGTTGCCTTTCCTTCCCCCATGGATACTCCATGATTTTTTCTTGCTTTTTTGTGTGTGAGAATTCACAGCCTTATTCTGAAACATTTTTATTCCCCCCAGAACTTCAGCGCCAGCATTGTTTTTTTTAATTTTCAGTTTTTTTTAAATTTTCAGATAAAAATTTAAATTAGGTTCCAGGTTGAATCTTGTTATCGACCTATGACAGGTGCCGGCTCCTGTCATAGGTCGTTGCAGGTCGCCAAAAATTTTCAACATGTTGAAAATCCAATGGCGACCAGAAAGACACTACGACTGTTTGGGCGACTGAGGAGACTACTCACGACCATACAGGCGACACCCTAGCGACATGTGTGAAGCCTGTATGGTTGTGAGTAGTCGCCCAAAGAGGCGTACCTTGTTCTGGTCGCCGCTGGCTTTTCAACATGTTGAAAATTTTTGGCGACCTGCATCGACCTATGACGGGTGCTGGCAGACGCCGAAAAAGTCGTGTAAGTGGGACAGGCCCATCAGGAAGTCATTTTGAAACTTTATAACACTTTGACTATGCTGCATTTGGAGGAATGGGTGCAGTTTTGGGTTTTGGGATTTGGAGAGGGTGCAGAGGATTTGGAGGTCCACCAGAAGGCCCCTTGGATTGGAAGGTATTTGTAGCATTGGCTATAGTTTGTTAGTCAATTAGAATGCTTAGTAATTATAACCCCACCTAATTGTAACATTCATAGTGTAAGATCCTGCCCACTGCTTGCCAGTCGGAGTAGCAGTGTGAACGTATAATGTACTGCTTAGAAGATGTAGACCTGAACGATAAAGATGCTTGTGCTTCAACATGTGGGAGACTAAGGTATTTACATGAGCTATAAGGAGAGGTTGGACAAATTTGGATTGTATTCTCTGGAGCATCAAAGGTTGAGTGGAGACCCGGCAGAGGCATCGATAGGGTAGACAATCACAGCTTTTCTTCCCAGGGTGAATATATCAAATATTAGAGGGCATTGCTTTGAGGTGAAAGGGGAAAAGTTAAATGTAGATGTTGGGGGCGCCATCTGGTGGTTGACCACTTATAGTTCGAACCCTCGTCAGTAGAGCTGGGACGGTCACATGACTGAGTTTGACAGGAGTTTGCGAGTGAAGATCATCATCAATCACCAGGTGTGCCCTACAGCAGCAGCAGGGACCTTGCTTGAGCTCTCACTTAACGCGCATGTGCTTAACAGTTGTATGTGCCAATAAAGATCGTTCCATTCGCAACGCGTGAATTACTACAATGTACGGGGGAAGTTTTTTACACAGAGGGTAGTGGCTGCCTGGAACGGCTGCTGAGGCTGGTGATGGAGGCCTATATGAAAGTGGTGTTTAAGAGGCTTTTGGATAGGTAGGGAATGGAGGAAATACTTATCTTGTGCAGGCAGAGGACATCAATTGAACTTGGCATTATGATCGGCATGGACATTATGGCCAAAAGGGCCTGTGATATACCATTCTATTTTCAATATTCTTACATCTATGTTGGGTAGGCCACATGCAAAGAAGATCTTTGCAAAAAAGGGGGCGGCACAGTGGCCCAGCAGTAGAGTTGCTGCCTCACAGCACTGGAGACGTGGGGTCGATCCTGACTATGGGTGCTGTCCATACGCAGTCAGCACATTTCCCCAGTAACCACATGGGTTTTCTCCTGGGGCTCTGGTTCCCTCCCACACTCTAAAAACTTGCAGGTTTGTAGGTTAATTGGCTTTGTTACAAATTGTAAAATTGTCTCTACTGTGTTGGATCGTGTTAGTGTACGGAATGACCACTCATCGGAGCAGACTCGGTGGCCAGAATGGACTGTTTCCGCGCTGTGTCTCTAAAACTAAAACCTAAAACTAAATCTGACTCGAGGATGGTGTTAGGCTCAAAGGCAGAGCAATCCCAGAGGCCTGACCAAAGGAGTATCTGAAAACAGCGACAGACTAACGTGTTCCACCATTCTATCAAGTTGCATTTATTCAGCTCCATTTAATCTGGCTCCATTCCAGTTCATTGAGACTGTTGAAAAGTGTCTTAAAAACACTCAGCAGTGCCGCCTGGTGGCCAAGGAGTTTCAGAATGTCACCACCCAATGAGGGAAAAGACTCAGTTTAGATAGATACAAAATGCTGGAGTAACTCAGCGGGTCAGGCAGCATCTCTGCAGAGAAGGAATACGTGAGTTTGGGGTTGTATCCTTTGGTTTAGTTTAGTTTCGTTTAGTTTAGAGCTACAGCATGAAAACAGGCCCTTCGGCCCACCGAGTCGATACTGACCCCGATCACCCCTTACACGACTTCTATCCTATACACTAGGGACAATTTACGGAAGCCAGTTAACCTGCAAACCCACATTGTCTTTGGGATATAAGAGGGAACCGGAGCCCCCAGAGAAAACCCACATGGTCACAGGAAGAACGTACATACTCTTGAGAGACAGCACTCGTAGTCAGGATCGAACCGGGGTCTCTGGCGCTGTAAGCCAGCAACTCTACCGCTGCACCATTGTGCTGCCCTCTGTCTTTCCCAGACTCCTAGTTAAGATGTTATTACTAACAGAACATTCAAGATACCTGTTCTGGGGCCTCCATCAGAGCTTGCCTGAGAGGCGTGCTTTAAAGAAAATTACATTTTGAAACACAACACTCTGGAAGGGGCTAAAGGTTGCTTTTTATATATTTTTAATTAAAATAGGGCGATGGTTCTTATGAACCTAAGGGTAATTTTACTGAAGCACTTCCAGTGATCTGGCTTAAATCTGAGACTGTTTAGTGTTATATTTCCCAGTAATTGATTTAAAGCTCTAGTTAAAAGTCTAGTCTTTCATGTGCAACCAATCCTGGCATGAAACATTCAACATTACGTTGAACTTCCCTTCATTTTAAACCATCAACCCTTCACCTCAGGTCAGGACTTAGTGAGTTACAGTGAACATCAAAGGTGAATGTCATATTAAGAATTGTTTAAATGTTGAAGACTTTGTTGTTAGCGTGGTCGTAGATCAGAACAGTACCAGGGGTCACTGGCTCCAGTCTGTGAGGTTAGCTCTGGTACAAGACTTGCTGAAGAGCGAGCGAAAACTAGAAATAAACGCAGAGAAAGGGAATGAGGGAAACAAGGCGAGTGGCAATCAGAATGACACAAAGTGCTGGAGTAACGCAGCGGGTCAGGCAGCATCTCTGGGGATCAAAGATGAAGATGGAAGAAGGGTTCCAACCCGAAATGTCACTCATCCTTTTTCTTGAGGGAAGCTGCCTGACCCGCTGCATTACTCCAACTTTGTGTCCATCTTTGATGTAAACCAGCACCTGCAGTTCCTTCCTAAACAGAGTAGCAATAATGTGGCACAACTGGCAGAGCTGCTGCCTTACAGCACCAGAGAACCTGGGTTTAATCCAGCTCTCCCTGCCACCTCCGACATTCCAGAGAAAACAATCCAAGTTTGAAGGAGCGGGTAATATGTGCCTTCCCAGGAGCAGGGTGGTGGGGAAAGGATTAGAAGGGATCAGGCGGTGGCAAAGACTAGCCTTGCTCAGGAATGGAATTAACCTGTTTATTTATTTATCCTCCCGTGTACCGAGGTACAGTGAAAAGCTTTATTGTTGCATGCTGTCCGGCCAGCGGAAAGACTGTACATGATTATAATCAAGCCACAGTGTACATATACAGGATAAAGGGAATAATGTTTAGCGCACGATAAAATCCAGTAAAGTCCGATTAAAGATAGTCTGTAGGTCTCCAATCTGGTTGATGAGAAGTCAGGACCACTTTCTAGTTAGCGATAGGATGGTTCAGTTGCCTGATAACAGCTGGGAAGAAACTGTCCCTGAATCTGGAGGTGTGCGTTTTCACACTTCTGTATCGTTGCCTGATTGAAGAGGGGAGAAGCGGGGGTGACCAGGGTGAGACTCATCCTTGATTATGCTGGTTGCCTTGCCGAGGCAGCGTGAAATGTGGATGGAGTCAATGGAAGGGATGTAGGTTTGCGTGTTGAACCTTTTCTATTGCTGCGTCAAATGTCTTGTAAACATTGCAGCCACCTCCACAGCTTCCTCTGGCAGCTCATTGCATATACCTACTACTCTGTGTGTGGGAAAAAGTCACACTTCTGTACTTCTATCCCGATGGGAGAGCGGAGAAGAGGGAGTGACTGGGGTGAGACTGGTCCTCGATTATGCTGGTGGCCTTGCCGAGGCAACGTGTCAAAATGTTGCCTCACTGTCTGACTGTTTTCCAAAGCACGTCACCAGGGGGAAAAAAAAAAGAGGAACAAAATAAATGGATGGAAACAAACGATTTCTGGATGTGCCCCGTTCATTTGAAAGTGAATAGCAACAAACTCTTAGTCATCCTCTTCTGAGAAATCACTAAATGCAACGCATTGTTGTTTCCCGATTGATGGGCTTATTATCAGTGGTGTGGTGAGAGAACGTATCTATTGTTTTAATCACTGCTCTGTCAAGCACACACTACATAATGGCAGGGCTGGGATGAAGCAGCGTGTTCTGATTGGGAGAGAGGAATCATTACAGCTCCACACTGACTTGCAAAGGTGCTATTTATAAATGAACACGAATGGGTTGTGCAGTGGATGCACGAAGAGAAAAGAGGGAAAGGTTAAGAAACAAGCATTCGAACGTAGCCAGGAAGATCTAAAAGTCTGTCAGAAATGCATAAAGGATCTCATTTAGGTCCAATATAAATGCAGGGGTTTAGTTCTTTGTACTGCAATATTTTGCCTGGCTTTCGTAAAACACTGGTTAAGCCTCTGAGCGGACATTTTATTAAGGATGTAGTTGTTGAAGAGGAGTTATTCTATCCGGTAGGGGGTCAACAAAGAGAGGACACAGATTCAAGTCAATCAGTCAAAAAATCAGTGTGGGATTAAGTCTATTTCGCTGTGATCTGGAACACGTTTCACGAGAGGGCAGTGGGAACAGATTGAGTGGAAATCTTCAACAGAAAATTGAATTTCATAGAGTAATAACGCCGTCATTGCAGTCGCGTGGGATCCAGCTCAAATGTTCAGATTGTCAGATTTCTTGCTCTCACATTGACAGCCTCACGATTTGTCGTAAGCAGGTAACACTGAGGAGAGGTGCCAAGTGCTGTGAATTCACCTCTGTTCATGTTCATAAGTCATAGAAGCAGAATTAGGCCATTTGGCCCATCGGGTCTACTCCGCCATTAACTCATGATTGATCTATCTTTTCCTCTCAGGCCCATTCTCCTGCCTTCTCCCCATAACCCCTGACACCCTTACTAATGAAGAATGTCAATCACCACTTCAAATCTACCCAATGGCTTGACCTCCACCGCCGTCTGTGGCAATTAATTCCACAGATTCACCACCCCCTGGCTAAAGAAAGTCCTCCTCAGCTCCTTTCTAAAGGTACATCCTTTTATTCTGAGGCTGTGCCCTCTGGTCCTCAACACTCCCACTAGTGGAAACATCCTCTCCGTATCCACTCTATCTCGACCTTTCACCATTCGGTAAGATTTAATGAGGTCCCTTCTCAGCTTTGTACGGTCCAATTAAAGATAGTTCAAGGATCTCCAATGAGGTAGATGGTAGGGTCAGGACTGCTCTCTAGTTGTTGACAGGATAGTACAGTTGCCTGATTGCATCTGAGAAGAAACTGCAAGTCTGGAGGTATACATTATCACACTTCTGCACCTCTTGCCTGATGGGAGAGGGGAGAAGAGGGAGTGACCAGGGTGAGACAGGTCCTTGATTATTCTGGTGGCTTTGCCGAGGCAGTGTGGTGTAGATGGAGTCAATGGAAGGGAGGATGGTCTGTGCTACATCCACAACTCTGCAATTTCTGGTGGTCTTGTATCTTGTATGTTCTACAATTTAAATACATTTGTTTTTATGCAGAAAACACAACAACCAACTTGCACAGCACGACAACTACTATAATCACTAACACAATAGGACAGTACAGCACAAGAAGTACGGCCCTTCGACCCACAATGTCTGTGACGAACATAATGCCAAGACCAACTCTTCTCTACCGGCACATAATCTATACTCCTCCATTCCACTGCATATCCATGTGTCTATCCAAAAGTTACAAATGCCCATGAAAGATGTTTCAAGGATATTGCACAAAGTGCTGGAGTAGCCCAATGGGTCAGGCAGCATCTCTGGAGGACATGGATAGGCAACGTTTTGGGTTGGGACCCCTCTGGAATGATATATCAAGAGTCGTATTCCAAATAAGTATTGTCTTTTTATGATGGTGCACAGCGTATTGGCACCTCTAAAAAGTTAAACTTCCTTAATTTGTTTTCCAGCCATGTGGAATATATGTTCATTAACGAGGCATACCGGCATGTTTTTATATACAAATAAAACACTGTCAATAATAATGTACAACCTCTAAAATTGTACAGTTGCATCTTATACTCCAGAACGTTATCTTTTACCTCGTACTAACTTTATTTTCACGTTATTCCCTTTATCATGTATCTGTAAACTGTGGATGGCTCTATTGTAATCATGTATTGTCTTTCCGCTGACTGGTTAGCTCACAACAAAAGCTTTTCACTGTACTTCGATACACGTGACAATAAGCTATTATCTACTTCACTGGAAACTCTTGGACTATCTGTGATTGGACTCTCCCAGACTTTATCTTGCGCTAAATGTGATACTCGTTATTCCCTTCATCATGTATCTGTACGTTGTAGATGGCTTGATTGTAATCGTATAGTCTTTCCACTGCCTGGTTAGCACACAACAAAAGACACGTTTTTCACTGTACCTCAGTCGATACACATGACAATAAACTAAACTAAACAAAACTAGGATGGAGATGCTGCCAGTGCCACTGAGTTACTTCAGCATTTTCTGTCTATCTTCTCTGCAAACCAGCATCTGCAGCTCCTTCCTAAGCTAAACTATTGTTCATTGGTGTTCAAAGGGTTCGGGTAGCGCTCAAACTGTGGAATGCTGTCTTAGATCATTTACTTAGACCATAGGATTGCAATTATTTACAGCTTAAAAACACTTGTGCTTATCCCTGCCCCCAAAAACCGTTTTTCCTCTTCTTTGTTCCATTCCCTGTAATGTTGCTTTGGTAAACTGCTACCAGCAATCTGTTTGCAATTATATCTGGCATGTTTCAATCAGAGGTTTTTGAAAGGAAGCACCGTTTAATGTAAACAGGGAGGGGGGGGGGACACACTGCCACATGTTGGAGCTAAATTAGACACCGGTTTCTGGTTTGGCTTCATCTAATGTCAGCGTGAATTTGCCACCAGCCATGGAGAATGACTGTGGCTCAGTACAGCTCATCCCTTTGAGATGGGACACATGCACAACACTTAGCTGCCACGTTCGATGTGCGGCTTTAAAATCCTCTCCTTTCATTTATTCTTTTCCCTTTTAATTTTGCTCCTCTTCCTATCATTATGTATTTCAACCATAAAATTATGCAATATCTATAGCACATTTACAAAGATGTTGCCAGGACATTGAGGGACAGAGCGATAGGGAGAGGTTGGGCCGGCTGGGACTTAACTCCCAGGAGTGCAGGAGGATGGGACATCTTATGGAGGTGTACAAAATCATGAGGGGAATAGATAGGGTGAATGCACAATCTTTTACCCAGAGTAGGGGAATCCAGACCAGGGGATGTAGAATTAAGCTGAAATGGGAAATATTTAATAGTAAACCCCAGGGGCAACTTTTTCAAATATGGAATATATAATGGTATATGGAATGAGCTGACAGAGGAGATAGTTGAGGCAGTTACTATAATAACATTTAAAAGGCATGTCAACAGGAACATGGAAAGGAAGGGTTTACAGGGATATGGGCCAAATGCAGGTAAATGGGACTAGCTTCAATGGGACATATTGGTGGGCATATGTGAATTGGTCCGTTTCAGTGTTGTATGTCTCTATGACTATCTGACGTTTCTCCTCCTCAGATCCATTCAGATAAATTTCCTCTACACCCTATCCAAAGCCTTGATATCCTCCGTCACAGTTATTTACCTGAACTAGAGAAAGGTAAAGGATTTAATGCAAGATCACTAACAGAGTTGATGTACAGAAGGATCTTGGGGTCCAAATCTACAGCTTCCTGAAAGTGCATAGAGTTGTAAAGAAGGTGTGTGGTTCATTGTTCACAACATGCAGTGTAAGAGTCAGGACGTCATGTTGCATCTTTGTTTAGGGCACATTTGGTGAATTGTGTGCCATTCTGGTCACCCCATTAAAGGCATCATGTTCATCACTAACATTGTGGGCCAAAGGGCCTGCTCCAGTGCTGTACTCTTCAATGTGGAACGATACAGCATTATTCAGCAGGTTAGCAAGCATCTCTGGAGAAAATGGAAAGGCAACGATTTGGATCAGGACCCCACTTCAGACCCGAAACATTTCTGATCTACATTCTCCAGTGATGCTGCCTGGCCCGCTGAGTTACTCCAGTACTTTATGTCTTTTTTTGTAAATCCGAATCTGTGGTTCCTTAATGTCTACACCGTACTTTCTATAGTTCCAATGATTTGGAAAAGTTTATTTAAACTGGAAGTCGAAGATTAGCCCACACACTAATCTGTGATTTGAATTCACATGCTCTGCACAGATAAGATTCACAATGGGTTTGTTAATAAAGAATAGAGACACCTTTTTCATCATGCCATGTTTGCATACTGTGTCTCTGGATTATATCGGTATTTAAGCTACACGCAATAACACGTTACAGGATTGAAAAGAACTGTAGTGCCATTATCCAGCCTGGCAGCACTACTGAGATAGAAAGCTATGGAACTAAACTGTGCAAACAATTTTCCACACTGTTGGAGGAACTGCAATGATGTTGTATAATTAACCTTTTAAAAAATGTAGCCTTCGCTTAGTATAGCTGGTGCACAAGAGAATATAAGACAAATAGAATCAATCATCTTCGGCACAGCCAATGTTATCCGTTATCGACTGAACAATGCTCATCGAAACTCCTCCATATTCTCAAATTAAATTCTTAGTTACTCAATGACCGTCAATCATGCTGTGCCTTTGTGAATGAGCTGTTCATTGAAATACAAAGCCTCCACAAGCATAGGACTCATCAGGTGCATGAAAGATCAAGGTTGTGCAGCTTCTTCAGTTTAGTTTTAGATTTAGAGATACAGCGCGGAAACGCTCTTCTGCCCACCCAGTGCACGCCGACCAGCGATCACCAATACACTAGTTCTATCCTATACACTCGGAGCAATTTACAAAGCCAATTAACCTACAAACCTGCACATATGTCAAAGGTCCCATAAACGGGCTCTTATTTATTCCTTGGAGTGCAGGAGGATGAGGGGTGATATTCCTTCTTTCATGAGGGGAATAGATAGAATAAATGCACAAAGTTTTTTATCCAGAGTAGCGGAATCAAGAACCAGAAAACATAGGTTTAAGGTGAGGGGGAAAAGATTTAATAGGAACCTGAGGGGGCAACATTTTTACACAAAGAGTGGTGGATATATGGAACGAGCTGCCAGAGGAGGTAGGCGTGGCAGGTGGCAAGATTCAATTTAATTGTCATTTGGACCCCTTGAGGTCAAACGAAATGTTTCTGCAGCCAACATTAAAACAAATAGGACACAACATAATTTACATAAAAATATCGCTGTGATGGAAGGCCAAAAAAACTTATCTTTGCAATGTTAAAAAAATTTGGATAATAAATACATGGTTTGGAAGCCAAACTGTAGACAGGTGGGACTAGTGTAGATGGGCATGTTGGTTGGCATGGGCAAGTTAGGCTGAAGGATCTGTTTCTCTGCTGTATGACACTATGACTATTTCAGTACCTCAGCTAACTTTAGGTTTAGATTTAGTTTCATTATTGTTACACGCACTGAGAAACAGTGTAACGCTTTGTTTTGTATGTTATCCAATCAAATGAGATAATACTATACATGAATGCAATTAAGTCAAGCACAAGTAAAACAGATAAAGCAAAGAGATAGCTATCAGAGTGCATTGAAGTGTTAAAGTTCAGCTCCAGTGAATCCAGTAGGTTGGAGAATTGGACCATAACCTTATTTTTGCAAGGACAGTTCAGAAATCTAATAACAGAGGGGAGGATGCTGTTCCTGAATCTGGAGGGGTTGCCTTCTGCCAGATGGGAGCAAGGAGAAGAAGGAATGACCAAGAGGAACATGTCTTTGATTATGTTGGCTGTTTTTCCGATGCAGCGTGAAGTATAACTGGAGTTGATTGTGGGGAGTCTGGTCTGTGTGATGGAACGAGTTGCATCTACAACTCTCTGCAATTTCTTGTTGTCTTGGCCAGAGCTGTTCCCAAACCAAGCTGTGATGCAACCCGGCAGTGTGCTTTCGACGGCGCATCTGTAGAAGTTGGTAAGAGTCATTAGAGACATGCCGAATTTCCTCAGAGAAATCAGTTTTTTTTTTCAGAGTCCAGTAAATGTTAAAAAAAACACACAGATTTTTGTTGTTTAAAAGTTGGTTGAAAGACAGATATAATAGATGGTATGATTACAAGAGCACGCCTATCCATTTTCAGATAACGACCTGGGAATCTTTTCCATCTGTGGGAGAGGGCAGACAAGGTTTCATCTGGGAGTCTCCAAGTCTGGCCGTGTAGAATGCCCTCAGTCTCACACTGAAATATCACCAGAGGTGTCATGTTCCCCATTCCCCAAGGAACCTAGAATTGTGATATTGTGAAAACTGACCTTTCCTCATCCCTGCCTCTGACACGTTGAAAACGCAGCTGACTGGTGCAACTGTTTTTTCCTCTATCCTACCCTGTGTTCACAAATTCTCTTAAGTAGTCCAAATAATTTCCCGACTTAGATTTAGAGGGATATGGGTCATACATAGGCAAGTGGGGCTGGTGTAGTTGGAGGCATGTTAGTCGGGGTAGGGCAAGTTGGGACAAAGGGCTGGTTTCCACTCTGTATGACTGTATGACTCTATGAGGGTGGGTCAGTGGTGCAGCAGTAGTGCCGCTGCCTTACAGCGCCAAAGAACTGGGTTCGATCCTGACTATGGGCACTGTCTGTACCGAGTTTGTACATTCTCCCCGTGACTACATGGGTGATAATGCTCAGTCCATTGTAGGTACTGACAACCTCACCATCAAAGGGATCTATCAGATGCGCTGCCCCAAAGAGTCAATGTCATCCTATCTTAGCGAGAGCAAGGTGGACAGCCGAGAACAAAGGGGGGAGCCAGCGGGGGTGTCCTTGTTGGCCTGCCATGGGTGACAGCAGGCCTGGTTCACTGCTGCGAGCAGAAGAAAAGTCTGTTCATTGAAGTTTTGAACCAGCGATCACCCCATACACTAGCACTATCCTACGCACTAGGGACAAGTTGCAATCTTTACCAAAGACAATTAACCTACAAAGCTGGACGTCTTTTGCGTATGGACGGACACCAGAGCACCTCGAGAAAACCCACACGGTCACAGGGAGAACGTACAAACTCCATACAGACAGCACTCAAAGTCCAGATTGAACCTGGTGTCTGGTGCTGTAAGGCAGCAACTGAACAGCTGCGCCACTGTGCTGCCTACTAATCTTTCTCATTGATTAGGTCATAAGGTCATAAGTGGTAGGAGCAAGTTTGGCTATTAGGCCCATCGTCTACTCTGACATTCAATCATGGCTGATCTAAATCTCCCTCTTGCCTTCTCCCGATAACCACTGACACCCGAACTAGTCAAGAATCTATCTCTGTCTTAAAAATATCCATTGACAGCCTCCACAGCCTTCCGTGGCAAACAATTACATAGATTCACCACCCGCTGACTAAAAATATTCCTGCTCATCTCCTTCCTGAAGGAACATCCTTTAATTCTGAGGCTATGACCCCTCGTCCTAGACTCTCACACTAATGGATACATCCTCTCCACATCCACTCTATCCAAGCCTTTCACTAGGATTGATGAAGGGTCCTTACACAAAAAGACCCACATCACACTAACCACACTCCTACCATTGGGAAGAAGATACAGGAGTCTAAAAACCCTGACCGCAGGTTCAAGAACAGTTTCTTCCCACTGGTTCTTGAACACTGCACAGAAACCTCAATGCATGTCTATGGACTGTCTTTGGTCGAACTAAGGACTTTGGGTTTTTTGCACTAGTATTGTGATAATTCATTAATTTAATTATTTGTTTAATGAATCTTTGGTTTTGTTTAAAACATGGATGCAGGCCCTTTGACCCACTCAGTACACACCAACAACACTAGTTCACCCTAGTTCTATGTTATCCCACTTTCTCATCCACTCCCTACACACTAGGGAACAATTTACAGAAGCCAATTTATTATTACATATACAAACATTCAGTAAAATTATTTTTTTTGCATACTGTTTTAATAAAGGGTAGCTGTACCTAAGCACAATCCCCGATTAGTATGAAGTGCATAGAAATAGTTCACCAAGACCACATGTGAGAGTGGCCAGGTTTTGGCTCCATTTTCAAAGTCCAGCTCAGTCCACACACTCGGCCTTCAGGGTCTGATATGCTGCTGCAAGTAAGAATGTCTCTGTCCCATTGACAAATAAACACTCGTGACCCTTGACTCTTAAAATGCTCTCACTCCATAACTGAGTTGTTAGAATTCCTACATCTCCTTAAGAGGGCAGCACTGCTCTCTGAGGTCATGAGAGAGTCAAGAGTGTTTTATTGTCCTACTGGACCAAGTGGGACCCGTTGGGTCCCGTCCCCTCAACGAGCGGTTGTGGGGGGTGGGGGGGGGGGGGGGGGGGGGGGGGGGGGATGGGGCAGCCTGGCGTCACATACACACTAACCACCACCATTAATATTATATTAATATTGTTCATTCACTCCTTGCGGGGAGGGGGGGGGGGGGGGGGGGTGGGGTATCATAATCAGAGGTGAGGGCTGGTTCCCAAATGCAATAGTCCCTCGCTCCATCAATCCCAGCTATAAAACGCACCCGTCCCCTACCCGTTGCAGGGGGTGGGGGGGGGCAGAGAGGAAGGGGCTTATAATTTGAGGGGTTTGGGGGGTGGGAGGTCATGTCATTAGAGGGGAGGGCTGGTTCCCGAACTATCTCCCGACTTCAGGCTGCAGGCTACAGTCAGGGCCCGAGAACGGGTGGTCAGAGGTGGTGACGTCACTTGCAGCGAGAGCAAAAAGACAGCGTAGTTTTTTTCAAAGGTCTTGCAAACGGCACGGACGTGCGACGTGACTCGCAACACGTGAACACAATGTGCAGCCATTGGGACATCATCACATCATCAGTCAAAGTAGTTCCATTTTCTAAGTTATTTGACATTTTTGAACATTTTGATTAATAACTCAAGACATAAAACACAAAATTTTCAGGTGAGACGATATTTGACTTCACCGGATAAATCTCTACAGGAATATGTAAACATTTTATCGTCAGTATGATTACACACACACACACACACACACACACACACACACACACACACACACACACACACACACACACACACACAACACACACTCACACACACACACACACACACACACACACACACACACACACACACACACACACACACACACACACACACTCACACTCACACACACACACTCACACACACACATGAACCTGGACGTTAGAGTTTTCAGGCTCCTCTACCTCCTTCCTGATGGCAGGAGAGTGTGCCAAGAGTGGTGTGGAGTTCTGATGACGCTGGCTGACATTTTGAGGCAGCGACTCTGGTAGATCCCTTCGATAGTGGGGAGGGCAGTACCTGTGATGGACTGAGCAGTGTTCACATTTTGTCCTGCCCCACCCCCACCTCCCAAGGCTGTGACTGTGTATTAATATGCAACAAGTGTGCTCAAGGATATCTTGTTCCAAGTCCCTCCAGCATACGATCATACAGACATAAGATCATTCAGCCTTTTAAACCCCAAACCATGGAGTTTAGGTGAATGAGGATTTATTCAAACATATAAGATGCTAAAGACTTGACAGGTTAGATGTTGAGATGTTTCACTCGTGCAAGAATCACAAACAAGAGCATGTGTGATGAGAGTTTGACAGCTCTGGGCCTGTACTCGCTGGAGTTTAGAAGGATGAGGATTGAAACTTACTGAATAATGAAAGGACTGGGTAGACTGGATGTGGAGAGGATGTGGAGAGGATCTTCCCATTAGTGAGAGAGTCTAGGACCATAGAGCACAGCAGAATAAAAGGATGTATCAGCCATGATCATATTGAATGGTGGTGCAGGCTCGAAGGGCCGAATGGCCTACTCCTGCACCTATTCTCTATGTTTCTATATATGTATATGTATCTTTAGAAAGGAGATGAGGGATTTCTCTAGCTGGAGGATGGTGAATCTGTGGAATTCATTGCAGCAGATGGCAGTAGAAAATGTCTTGGGTATTTTAAAAGCAGAAATTGGCAGGTTCTTGATTTGTAAGGGTGTCAGGGGTTATGGGGAGAAGGCAGGAGGATGTGGTTGGGAGAGAAAGAGAGATCAGCCATGATCGAATGGCAGGGTAAACTCAATGGGCCGAATGGCCTAATTCTACTCCTATGATTTATGAACTTATCAACTTATATAGCTGCAAAATAGGTGCTGGTCCTTAACGTTGAGGTATGTCAAAATTTCTGAGGGATAGGTAGATTTTTAGAATTTTCAGCCCTTGAAAGTGGTGGAGGCCAGATCGATAGGAATGTTTAGGGTGGAGGATAGTTGGAAGATGAAGTAATTGTGAACCACGGGGAACTGGCACAAAAGAGTTGTTGGAGCCAGCATAGATATTGAATAGTGAGATAGGCTTGAGGGGATAAATGGCCTACTCATGTGGGGTAGACAGTCAGAACCATTTCAAAGAAAGAGTATACAAGTGAAAACAAATCTTTCCAGTGAACAGGTCAAGCTGAGAGAGGCAACATTTAAAGGAGATGCGTGTGGCAATTCCTCTGGTAGTGCACTCCAGCTATCGACCAGTCTCTGTGTAAAAAAAGCATTCCCCTCATTTACCCTTTAAAACTCCTTCCTCTTACCTATCAGGTTTGGGTTTATTATTGTTTTTTGTACCGAGGTAAAATAAAAAGCATGGTTTGTATGCCATCCAAACAGATCAGGTATACCATACATCAGTATAATCATGTCAAACTCAAGTACAATAAATAGAGTTAATGGGAAAATACAGAGTGCATAATATAGGTCTCAGCATTATAGCACATTGGTTCCACAGACAAAGTCCAATGACTCTAGTGGGCTGGGGGTGTACTGGACAGCACCCTAGAATATGGAAGGACCCTAAATCCACGCTCTCTTGTTTTTTTCTACCATGGGACAACCTGCTGACAACCTGCCCTATCTATAAAAGGGCATAAAGTGCTGGAGTATCTCACCGAGTCAGACAGTATCTCTGGAGAATAGGGATAGGTGTGATTATGGGTTGGGACCCCATCTATCTATTTTTCTTCTATTGCGTACCTCAATCAGGTCACCCGTCAGTCTCCTTCGCTCCAGGGAAATGAAGCCAGTCTATTCAATCTGAAGCAATTCTTCTTAATGTACTTCCTGAACATCATTAGGCAGAGTGAATGTCTTAAACTCATCTGAAAATCAGTGGAAAACTGATAACTATCCCAGGTAGACTGACAATACAGCACTGATTGCACATTTAAATGTGAAATTACAGGAGTCACTTGATGAAGCAAATCAGGCAAATTTAAGAATATTGATTGAAATTAAGTGGCAGGAAGATGAAATCAATGATAATGAGAAACAGAGAGAAGTTCCTAAAATTGACCTTAAGAATGAAAAATAGGTGAAAATTGTTTATCCTCTTACTCCTGTAAAATGACAAAGTCACAAAGGGGAAAAGACACTGTATTAACACTATTTATTTTCCTCGTGAGTTTTTACACATCTGTAAGATCACCCCTCAACCACCTGTGCTCCAAGGAATAAACCCACCCAACGTCTCCCTGTTGTTCAGGTCCTCAAGTCCTAACATCATCGTAAACCTTCTCTACGTTTCTTCTAATAACATATTTAATGATAATAACATCTTTCCTACAGCAAGGTGACCCAAAACTGAACACGATACTCCAAATGCGGCCTCACCAACATTTGTACAACTGTAACATAACATTTCAACCTCCACATTCAATATCCTGATTGATGTTACAATTGTCTCAAGGAGGCTTTCAGAATCTTCTTGAATCATTGCGTCTGGCATCTTTCCTATAGAAGGGTGACCAAAACTGAATACAACACCCCAAGCGCGACTTCACCAGCGTCTTGTACAAGTGCAGCATAAGATCCCAACTTCTACATTCATTTTCCTGACTGATGAAGCAGCAGTCTGGAGAATAGAATACAGGCCTACCTAAAGTTGTAAGACTCACTCCATTCAAAATTGTGGGGAGGGTGGGAGCTTCAAAGTAAAGTGCACTGCAAGTTCTGGATAATGCTGTTCTGAAAAGCTTCACGGGGCAAACCATAGATCTGGAAACATTCTCCATGCATCTTGAGTTTGGGTGATAAGGCTCTGTGCATTCACCCTATCTATTCCCTTCATGATCTTATACACTTCTATAAGATCACCCTGCAGCCTCCTGCACTCTGAGGAATAATGTCCTAGCTTGCCCAACTTCTCCCTAGAACTCAGCCCCTTAATTCCTGGCATCATCATTGTACTCTTTCCAGCTTAACAACACTCTTCCGATAATAGACACAAGTGACTCAATGGTTCAGGCAACAGCAAGCAGAAGGATGGGTGACGTTTCTGGTTGGAACCTTTCTTCATATGTTTTTCTCCAGAGATGCTGCCTGACCCACTTAGTTTCTCTGTATTTTGTGCCTACCTTCGGTATAAACCAGCATCAGCAGTTCCTTCCTCGACATCCTTCCTCTAGCAGGGTGGCCAAAACCTTCACCAACATATTGTACTATTGTAACATAACGCCCCAACTTCAATACTCAATAGCCGGAGGGAATTATTTTTTCTGCTGAAGGTAAATATGCACTCCCATTTTTTTCACTTTATCATTTTAGACGGTTCGATTAAATTTCTCCACAAACCCTCAGGCAGTTCCAACCCACAGCTGAAACATTTCCCTTAATCAACTCCTTCGCTGCATCTGGACCACAGCATGTGAGAACGTAAAAATGAAACAGGATAATGTAAGCACTCCTCAAGTACTCCTCCCATATTGAGTTCTGCAAAATCTCTCTTTCCCAAACAGTTTATACCTCGTGGGTCTGAAGAAGGATTGTTACTTGACTTTAGCCTTTAGAGATACAGCATGGAACCAGGCCCTTCGGTCCACCGAGTCCATGCCGACAAGCGATCACTCTGTACACTAATTATAGCCTATGCACTCGGGACAATTTTTATAATTTTTTCCGAAGTTAATTAACCTACAAGCCTGTACGTCTTCGGATTGTGGGAGGGAACTGTAGCATCCAGAGGAAATCCACACTCTCTGTGTTAAAAACTTACCCTGCACTTCTCCTTTAAACTTCGACTCTCTCACCTAAAAGCTATGTCCTCCAGTATTTGCTTTTTCCATCCTGAGAAAAAGGTTCTGACTGCCTATCAAATCTATGCTTCGTATAATTCTATGTACTTCTATCAGGGCTCCACTCAACGTCCGCCGTTCCAGAGAAAACTGTCGTACATTGATGCAGCAGGTAGTGCTGCTGTCTTGGAGCTCCATCGCCCTGGATTCAATCCTGAGCTGCCTGTGTGGAGTCTGCATGTTTGTCTAACCTCTCCTTATAGCTAATCTAAGCTAAGCAACATTCTAGTAAATTTCTTCTGCACCTTCTCCAAAACCTCCATATCCTTCCTGTAATAGGGCAAACAAAAACGCCCCCACACTCTAAATGCAGCCTAACCAAAGTTTTATAAAGCTGCAGCACAACCTCCTGACTCTTATACCCAAGTGCGTATGTTCTACTTCTGTTTGGCTTTCCACCTCCCACTTGTCATGGTCAGGTTCCATCT
The DNA here is from genome assembly GCF_028641065.1 of Leucoraja erinaceus. NCBI lineage: Eukaryota > Metazoa > Chordata > Chondrichthyes > Rajiformes > Rajidae > Leucoraja > Leucoraja erinaceus. The sequence goes on along the minus strand of NC_073393.1, from coordinate 22,345,813 downwards.
GCCAACGATCCACCCAAATGGATGGGCAGTAAGTGTCAGGAATCATTTAAAGACATTTCAAAATAATGCTTCTGCTGTTCCAGTTTTGTGTTGAGTTCGAAATAATAATAATAATGGTAGCCACTAATCTAAATTGTTTGAAACAGAACATTTAAACTGTTGCATCTGTGCTGTTTCTATCTGAACGTTGTACTTAAGCACAACAAAAGAAAAGAACGCTCAAATGTTACAACCATTTATGAGAGTGGGACACAGTGGTGCAACAGTAGAGCTGCTGCCTTACAATGCTAGAGCCCTAACTTCATTCCTAACTACGGGTGCTGTCTAGGCGGAGTTTGTACGTTCTCCCCGTGACCGCATGGGCTTTCTCCGGGTGCTCCATTTTTCTCCCACACTCCAAAGACGTGCGGGTTGTAGGTTAAACGGCTTCTGTAAATTGTCCTTTGTGGGTAGGATAGGACTAGTGCACGTGCGATCCTTGGTGGGCTGAAGGGCCTGTTTCCACGCTGTATCTCAAAACCAAACTAAATTTAACTAAACTAAAATCTTTGCTTCTGAGAAATACCATGCAGATGGTTATGTCTGTATTTTAGCATAAGCCAGTACACATTTCTAACATTTATTTTCATAGTCATGGGAAATGCAGATAGCACAATGGGCTAAGAGTTCGGCTGGCGACCGGAAGGTAGCCGGTTCAAATCCCGCTTGGAGTGCATACTGTCGTTGTGTCCTTGGGCAAGACACTTCACCCACCTTTGCCTGTAATGGAATGTAATACGGCGGCAGGCGCGGGCAAATTGTCTCCCTTTCAGGGAGAGCTAAAAATGCATATCTCTGACTATACAATAAATGGAATTCATTTCAATAAATTATGGATTAATATTCATGGGTTAATTTTGGGCTTTTGCAAATGACAAGTAATGAGTCCGAGTTTGGTGGGTCGGGATTACTGAGATCCTGAAATAAACCAAATTGTTCAAGGAACTGATGATTGTATAGAGACCCCACCCCATCTCATCGTAGAATAATGTTTCACATCTCCTTGTTCATATATTGAAGAAGATTAACAACACTAAGATTGATCCTCATAACAAAAATGGCCAGAATTAGATCTTCTGTTGATTCACCTTCGGGTTTAGTTTAGTTTAGTTTAGTTTAGAGATAAATGTGTGGAAATAGACCCTTTGGCCCACCTGGTCTGCGCTGACCAACGACCACCTGTACACAAGTTCTATGTTATCCCACTTTCCCATCCACTCACTGACTAGCGATCACCCGTACATTAGCACTATCCAACAAGTTAGGGACAATTTACAGAAGCCAATTAACCTGCACACTCCCACATCTTTGGAAACTGGGAGGCAACCGGAGCACCTGGAAAAAATCCATGCAGTCACAGGGAGAACATGCAAACTCTATATAGACAGCACCTGAAATCAGGATCAAACCCGGGTCTCTGGTGCTGAAAGGCAGCAACTCTCCAACTGTGCCACTGTGCTGCCTACCAAGATAAGAGTTTGTTATCTCTCTTAATTTTTAATCTAGTTGTTGGCGCTGAAATATTCTGAGTTATTGAGAAAGGCGGATCTGTCCTTCAGTGAGATCATGGCTGATCTCATTACGCATTTCATTACAGCATTGTAAGCTGTTCAGTCCATGGTCAGCCCAATATCATTAAAGACCCACATCTCCCTGGCCACACTCTCATTTCACTGATATCATCGGGATGAAGGTACAGGAGCCTGAAAACCATGACCACCAGGTCAAGAACAACTTCTCCCAACAATAACAAGGCTCTAGAACACTGCACAACACTAACCACTGAGTTATCTCAGCACTGTGAACTTATATGGACTATCTTTGGCTGCATTAAGGACATTGTTTTTTTGCACTAGGATTACGGATATTTATTGCATTTCTTTTTGATTACTCTATACTATATTTGTGTATTATGTTTGCAGGCCTGTTAAGCTGCTCACAACCTGTGAGAGTTGCATTTAAAAGTCTGATAACAGCAGGGATGAAGTGGGAGGTGCGTGCTTTCAACCTTTTGCATCTTCTGCCCGATATAGTTACTCCAGAACTATGTCCTTTTGTCAACTATATACATAAACTTTCTTCAGACTGAATGTAGGATCCTGACCCAAAATGCCATGCATCCATTTTCTCCAGAGATGCTGCCTGATATGTGGAGTTACTTTAGCGGTTTTGTGCCTTAACAATTGATCCGAATAGTCATGCCTCATTTGAAAGTCAGCACCTCTGATGGAGCAGCAATTCCTGACAGAAGTATCAGCCCAGGATGTTTCTGTTCTGTGACTTGGCTCCTCTACCCTCTGACTCATAGGACGGCACGGTGGTGCAGCGGTAGAGTTGCTGCCTTACAGAGCCCGAGGCCCAAGTACGATCCTGACTCATGGGTGCTTTGTATGGAGATTGTATGTTCTCCCTGTTACCACGTGGGTTTTCTCATGGTGCTCCGGTTTCCTCACACACTCCATAGATGGGTAGCTTTGTAGGTTTCTGTAAATTGTACATAATGTGTAGTGGTGGTGGGTGGGGGGGGGGGGGGGGGGGGGGGGGGGGGGGGGGGGGGGGGGGGGGGGGGGGGGGGGGGGGGGGGGGGGGTGCTGGTCAGCATGGACTCAGTGGGCCAGAGAGCCTGTTTCTGTGATGTATCTCTAAAGTCTAATGTCTGAAGACTGCTGCTCACTAAAGATCTGACATGGAACAAAGCGGTAATAAGCTGTCTTAACACAAAATGACCCCGAGATTTAAGGCTTACGCATCAAAGAACCCGCTTGATAAAACCCTTTCACTGCCAAAGCATCCCTTTCACGACACACTCACCATCAAGTACTCCTTTTGAAAGTCTAATCCTGAGGCATGATCAACCACATGTCACATCCTATAATTTATTCTCAAGATTTATTCTCTTCGTCATCCTTTATCCTTTCATCCTGCGGAAGTGGAGCTGAGGATCATGTCAGAGGCATGAAGTACCTTCAGCAGAGTCAGCCAACACAACTACCCAGATGGCGGCAAGGTGGCTCAGCGATAGAGTTGCTGCCCCAGACCCTGGTTCCATCTTGCCTACAGGTGCAGTGGGTCGGTATGGACAAGGTGGGCTGAAGGGCCTATTTCCGTGCTGTACTGCCCTCTGACTCCATCTATTAATACTCTCAACCCCCCAGTCTTTAACATTCCCTATTCCCGGTCTTTCCCCAAAAGTAATTGCACCTCGCTGCCAGGTTTTCCCTGCACACTTTCTATGAGTAAATATGGTCATTTTGAAATGCAAAAGAATACTTAACTATCTAACATGTGCCCACAGCTCCCTGTAGCTGAAACCCTGCAATCTAGGCAGCATTCAGGTAAACCAGAGAGGGCAGTCAGAGCTTTGATGGAACACCCATCCATAAGGCAGAACCGCAGATAGTGCTGTAGGAAGGAAGTGCAGATGCTGGTTTACACCAAAGATAGACACAAAATACTGGAGTAACTCAGCAGTGCAGGCAGCATCTCTGGAGAAAAGGATAGGTGACATTTTGTGGTTGGGACCGTTCTTCAGACTGGACTAAATTCCAAAGATCTTTTCTCCCGAGTGCTGCCGGACACGCTGAGTTACCCCAGCATTTTGTTCCTATCTTCTGTGTAAACCAGCTTCTGCAGCTCCTTCCTACACATCATAAATGTTGTTGTCATTTTGGTCACCCTGCTGTAGGAAAAATGCCATTAAGCAGGAAAGAGTGCGGAGAAGGTTTACAAGGATGTTGCAAGGACTTGAGGACCTGAGCTATATGGAGAGGTTGAGCAGGCTGAGACTTTATTCCTTGGAACGTAGGAGGTTGAGCCGGTGATATTATTGAGATGAAAAGATCATGAGGGAAATAGGTAGGGTGAATAAACTGGATCTTTTACCCATTGCAGGGGAATCAAGAACCAGAGCACATAGATTAAAGGTGAGAGAGGAAAGATTTAATAAAAACCTGAGGGGCAAATTGTTTACCCAGAAGGTGGTTTGTGGTATATGGAACGAGCTGCCTGAGAAGATTGTTAAGGCAGGTACAATAAGACATTTGGACGTAATTTGGGATGTAATGTTAAAATTGTACAAGGCATTGGTGAGGCCAATCTGGAGTATGGTGTACAATTTTGGTCGCCTAATTATAGGAAGGATGTCAACAAAATAGAGAGAGTACAGAGGAGATTTACTAGAATGTTGCCTGGGTTTCAGCAACTAAGTTACAGAGAAAGGTTGAACAAGTTAGGTCTTTGATTATTCTTTGGCACAGAAGGTTAAGGGGGGACTTGATAGAGGTCTTTAAAATGATGAGAGGGATAGACAGAGTTGACATGGATAAGCTTTCCCATTGAGAGTAGGGAAGATTCAAACAAGAGGACATGGCTTGAGAATTAAGGGACAGAAGTTTAGGGGTAACATGAGGGGGAACTTCTTTACTCAGAGAGTGGTAGCTGTGTGGAATGAGCTTCCAGTGGAAGTGGTGGAGGCAGGTTCGATTTTATCATTTAAAAATAAATTGGATAGGTATATGGACGGGAAAGGAATGGAGGGTTATGGTCTGAGTGCATGTAGATGGGACTAGGGGAAAATAAGTGTTCAGCATGGGCTTGAAGGGCCTGTTTCCGTGCTGTAATTGTTATATGGTTATATGGACACATACATGGACAGGAACATTGTAGAAGCATTTTGCCCAAACACAGGCAGGTGGGACTAGCATAGATGGGGCATTTTGGTTGGCATGGGAAAATTGGTCCGTTTCTGCGATGTATGACTCTGACTGTGACTCTATTTGAGTTTTCAGCATATTGATCCATCTTTGGATGTGCAGTTCAAGTCAAATTGGCATTAAGATTCAATATTCTCTGCACATTTTCACACATAGCAGGATCTGCTGTGAGTCATTCATTTCTGTAGCTTTATTACCTTTCATTTTATCATTAGATTTAATTTAATGAAGCAATTATAAAATTAACGTAATCTTTTCATATTTGCAATTGGCAACTTTACCCCAGGCAATCTTCCACCTTTGTGTTGACCAAGAATGAGCTTGTATGTTTGATCTTGAGTTCCTGTGGAAGTTCCAACACACAGGAACGCAAGAGGCTACAGAGAATGGTGGACTCAGCCCGGCCCATCACAAGCACTGACCTCCACTCCATCAAAAGCATCTACACTTGGCACTGTATCAAGGTGGGAGCACCTATCATCAAAGATACCCATCATCCAGACCATGCCCAGTAACTTTGGTTAAGGAACTAAATATTTAGATTGGCACAATGGAGAACTGCTTGGCAAGAAAACAGAAGTACAGGTCCACCACCATTGTCTGGCAACTTGTGGTCCGACCCCCCCCCCCCCCCCCCCCCCCCCCCCCCCCCCCCCCCCCCCCCACCCCCACACACACACACACACACAAAATGTGGTACCTAGGCTGGGTGAGGCAGCCAATCTCTACCACATCATATAGGAACACAACAATTTATGTAAAGTGAAATATACCAGAATAGAGAATATAGCGCTTCAGTTACAGACAAAGTGCAGGTTTAAAAAATGGGGTAGGTTGGAAGATCGAAGTTCTACACAAATGCTGGAGTAACTCAACGGGTCAGGCACCATCTCTGGAGAGTGCAGATAGATTATGTTTCAGGTCAGGACCTTTTTTCAGACTTGGATATCATTGATCAAGGACAAAAAAGTTGATAAAGACATCAAGACTTCTGCGGCTGTTCGGCAGGTCAAATTTGCTGCCTGTGGCCGGCAGATCCATTCCCATAGCCGACTTCCGAGGCTGACTTTGCGGGCCAGTATCTCATGCCCCCTTGCAGCCTAGGCAGACCGTTCCAGTACTGTAGGACTCCTCACGGAAGCCTTGACCTCTGTTGGTCCAGCAAAACAGATAATGCAAAAAGGTTCTGGAACCAAGGGTGCCAGAAAATGGATGGTGGTCCTGTATATGTTTAGGTATTGTTGCACCAGGGGTGTTGGTGGGTCAACAATTACATATTTGTGGTAGGGTGATCTCACATCACATTGTTTATTTACAGTGAAGGATGGTTGTGACAGGAAGGTCCGGGTCCACGTAGGTAGCTGAGGGTCATCTTTTTCACACAGGGTGATGGGTGTATGGAACGAGCTGCCAGAGGGGGGGAGGGGCAGATATTATAGCAACATTATAGTTGAGGCAGATATTATAACATCATTTAAAGACACTTGGACAGGTTCATGCATAGAAATGGTTCAGAGGAATACACAGGTAAATGGCATTAGTTAAACGGGGCATCTGGGCCGGCATAAATGAGCCGGGCTGAAGGGCCTATTTTCACACTGTATGACTCTATGACTCTAAATTACTTTCTTTGATTCCCCTATTATAAATAGTGCTTTGATTATCTCACAGTTCTAAAGCCTCAATGGTGAACAGATAACCTCTTCCAACATGTTGTTCCAGCGAGTAAACATAGACAATAGATAATAGGTGCAGGAGTAGGCCATTCGGGCCTTCGAGCCAGCACCGCCATTCAATATGATCATGGCTGATCATCCAAAATCAGTACCCCGTTACTGCTTTCTGCCCATATCCTTTGTTTCCGTTAGCCCTAAGAGCGATATCTAACTCTCTTTTGAATACATCAAGTAGGTGTCACTGTGGAGCAGCAGTAGAGTTGCTGCCTCACAGCACCAGAGACCCGAGTTCATTCCTGACTATGAGTGCTGTCTCTACAGAGTTTGTACGTTCTCCCCGTGACATGCGTGAGTTTTCTCCGGGTGCTCCGGTTTTTTTCCCACAGACATACAAGTCTGCAGGCTAATTGCCGTTGTAAAATTGTAAATTATGCCAAGTCAAGTGTGTAGGGTAGTGTTAGTTTAAGGGGTGATCGCTGGTTGGCATGAACTCGGTGGGTCGAGGGGCTTGTCTTCACGCTGTATCTCTTAACTGAACTAAAGTCCCAGATGTCCTTTGCTCACCCATTGTGACCATCGACACATAGACTGACTAAAACTACACGGTTCTGGGCCATATATAATGAACAGGCAGATCTGTAGCTAGAATCTGTCTCATTTTTTTAATGTCAGGAGAGAGAACAGAATTCAACACAATTGGTCACATTCTTCTCCCTGGGTTTTAATCAATTGATTTAATAGAATGCTTTCCTTTTTGTTCTCCTTCAGAATAATATTCTTCCAATCATTCTAAGCTGCTGGAGATGATGAAAGGCAACTTGATGTTCCATCAGAGGCTTTGTTCAATTTGCAAAATAATTTCTATAGCGATATGAAAAATAAAGTCTGGAGGGTTGGCAAACAGAGAGAGTCGCCTCATTTTTCTTCTAGATGTTGATCTTTGATGGTATCCAGTTTACAACTGGCGTGTGATGAATAATGGTGACACAGTGGCGCAGCGGCAGAGTTGTGCCTTACAGCGCCAGAGACCTGGGTTGGATCCTGACTACGGCTGCTGTCCGTAAGGAGTTTATACATTCTCCCTGTGACCACGTGGGTTTTCTACGGGTGCTCCGGTTTCCGCATACACTCCAAAGACATACAGATTTGTAGGTCAACACAAAATGTTGAAGTAATTCAGCGGGTCAGGCAGCATCTCTGGAGAAATAAGTGAGATCCTTCTTCTCTACCTAAAACGTTACCTATCCATTTTCTATGGAGATGCTGCCTGACCCGCTGAGTTGCTCCAACACTTCATGTCAATCTTTAGTGTAAACCAGCATCTGCAGTTCCTTCCTACAGGTTTGGAAGTCAATTGGCTTCAGTAAGTTGTAAAATTTTCCCAAGTGTGTAGGATAGTTCTATTCTATAGGGTGATCACTGGTCAGCATGCACTCTGAGGGCCGAAGGGACCGTTTCCAGGCTGTATCACTAAAATTTATATTCTAAAGTCTAAATACATTTTAAGAAACAAAAGGAAGTCTCATTTTTCTGTTCCATTGATCAAAAGAGGAAAAGGGGAAAAGAGTCTTTGTGGCTTGACATCAGATTGGAACAACTCCACTCTCATCCCTTGGAATAGAACTTGTTAACTCTCGTTAAAGGTCTTTCAATCCAGTCAATCCATCACGACAAAGGTTTATCTGGAAAGCCGGAGTGTATCCGGGGACCTGATGGAAATTTATAACATTCTGAGAGATAGACAGGATAGACAGTCAGAACCTATTTCCTTTGATGTAAATATTGAATACAAGAGGGCATAGGTTTAATGTGAGAAGGACAAAGTATAAAGGAGATGTAAAGCAAAGTAACAGGGCATGTTTTTAACACAGAGCACGGTGGGTGCCTGGAGTTTGCTGCCAGGGGTGGTAGTGGAGGCAGATGTGAGAGTGGTGTTTAAGAGGCATTTGTTATAGGCGGGGAATGGAGGGATATGGATCATGTGGCGGCAGAGGATATTGGTTTAACGCCCTCTGTTTTTATAGTACCTGCCTCAACTACCTCCTCTAGCAGCTCATTCCGCATACCCATTGTGTGAAAATGGGTCCCTCAGGTTCCTGTTAAATCTTTCCCCTCTCATCTTAAACCTGTGTTATAAAATAAACTTTTTTATTCAAAAGATGGTGAGTGTATGGGACAAGTTGCCGGTGGAGGTAAGATGTGTAGGAAGGAACGATAGATGCACCAAATATAGACACAAAATTCTGAAGTAACTGAGCAGGTCAGGCAGCATCTTTGGTGAAAAGGAATGGGTGACATTTCTGGTCGAAATCCTTCTTCAGATCCGAAACGTCACCTATTCCTTTTCTCCAGAGATGATGCCTGACCCGTTGTGTTACTCCAGCATTTTGTGTCTATTTTGTTGCCAGTGGAGGTAGTTGAGGCAGGTAATATTGCAACGATAAGAACCACTTAGACAGGCACAAGGATAGGATAGATTTAGTGGGATATGGGCCAAACGTAGGCAGGTGGGACTAGAATAGATGGGGCATGTTGGTCTGCGTGGGCAAGTTGGGCCAAAGGGCCTGTTTCCACGCTGTATGACTGTATGACTATGACTCTATGTCCTGTGGTTCTTGATTCCTCTCCAGGTCAATATTTACCCTTCAAATAAATGAGAAGACAAATAATCCGATCATCGCAAATTTCTGCTGCTGTCTGTAGCTGTTGTGTTTTGCACATTATAACAATGGGAACCATTCAGAAAATAAGTAATTATCGGGCAATAAAGTGGTTTTGGACAAACTGGGAGGTATCTTGCGAATACATTCTTCCATTCTAAATGAGTTTCAAATGGGAAATGTGCCTTCGCGGATTGCTGCAATGGATGGCATCGTACACAATTTATCTTCATGCTCACGGTAATAAATGATAATGTTAGTGGACAACGTTGTCCTCTATAAAATATGATGTTCATGAATTATTCAGGTGACATCCCCTGCCACAGAGAGCTAGTTCAGAAAAATGAAACACCACTGGAGACTTGTGCCAGGTTACGATGAAAGAATTTACATTTTCATGCAATTTCATTTCCGAAACTTCCTTTGTTTGATTCGCTTATCCCTGGGTGACATCTCGGTTTTCAATTAATGAAAGAGGGGGTGGAGGTGGATGGGGGTTATGAGGAGAGGGGAGCTGGTGATTACAGAAATGTTCGAATCTCCTTTATCGTGATTAGAATGAGCGGAGTCAATGTCATTTAGGACTAATATCTCTTTATGCAATCAGATGAAAGGGGTTGTTTTATTAGATGGAAATGAATTTGAAAATTGAAGTGTGGATGTTTCATTACAATATCATCGGTAAGAGATGTGGCGGGACAGAATCTGATTAAAAGAAATATCAGTGTCCAGAAAGTTCACAGATGTGTTCAGAAAGCACATCTATTATTTTTTATTTCGCTGTTCTGTAAATTACTCTCTGCTGTAGTTAGATTAGCAGGTCCCATTACATGCCTTAAACACAGACTGTGCACAGATATTTTACAAGGCAAGGTTGTCTGCGCTTATATGGGCAAAGGCCATGCAACCCCATCATCCAATCCTGGATTGAAGCCAGTCCTATTTTTAGCTGCTTCAATTTACATCTCTCTGTTGCATTATTTGGTCTTCCTATCTCTGGATAACCTCAATTTTTCTCTCTCCCTTGCTCTCTCTTCCTCTTTCTCACCCTTTCTCTCTCCCACTATTTCTCCCTCTCTCCTCTCTCTCTCCTTCTTTCTCTCTCTCTCTCCCTCGCTCTCTGTCCCCCTCTCGCTCTCTCTGTCTTTCTCCTTCTCTCCTCTCCTTTATCCTCTTCTACTCTCCCTCTCTTTCCCTCACCTGCTATTTCCCTTTCACTCCCGTATCCTCTACCTCTCCATCCCTCACCTTCTCCCCTCTTTCTTTCTTCCTCCTCTTTTTTTCCCTTCTTTTTTTTTATTTTAATTCCAAGACTTTATTCGACACAACAAATGATACAACAGTCATAAACAAAAAAAAAGAAATTACACTATATCAAGTGTCATTATAATATAACATTACAATCATTGTTCACAATACTCATAACCCCACGCGGTGACCCACCCACGGAAGACCTGCAAAGTCCCCGTGGACACCGCATGTTCCCTCTCCAGGGACACACGTGCACGGACGTAGGCCTGAAAGAGGGGCAGGCAGCCGACTCTAGCCTGACCATCGACCGCCTGCTGCCTGGACCCGCAAATGGCCATCTTGGCCAGGCCCAGGAGTAGACCGACAGGTAGGCCCCACCCCCCCACTCGGCTCTCCCCACACCCTGCCTTGTGTCCATCTTCCTCCTCTCTCTCTCTCTCTCTCTTTTTTTTTTTTTTTTTTTTTTCTCTTTTTCAAAGACTTTATTCAACACATCAAATAATACAACAGATCAAATACACAAAACGAACTTACATTATACCGTGTCATTATAGTACAACATTACAATCATTATTCACAATACTCTCAACCCCACGCGGTGACCAGTGCCCACGGAATACCTCCAAAGTCTCTCTCTCTCTCTCTCTCTCTCTCTCTCTCTTCTCTCTCTCTCTCTCTCTCTCTCTCTCTCTCTCTCTCTCTCTCTCTCTCTCTCTCTCTCTCTCTCTCTCTCTCTCTCTCTCTCTCTCTCTCTCTCTCTCTCTCTCTCTCTCTCTCTCTCTCTCTCTCTCTCTCTCTCTCTCTCTCTCTCTCTCTCTCTCTCTCTCTCTCTCTCTCTCTCTCTCTCTCTCTCTTTTCTTTCTCTCTCCCTCTCTCTCTCTCTCTCTCTCTCTCTCTCTCTCTCTCCCTCTCTCTCTCTCTCTCATTCTCTCTCTCTCTCTCTCTCTCTCTCTCTCTCTCTCACTCCATCTCACCCACTCGCTCTCACCTCTCTCTCTCTGTATTTCTCATTTTGATTTCTTTCTTGCTCCCTTTTTTTCTATTTCACTCTCCTTCTATTTTTTCCACCTCCTTAGAATCATAGAGTCATACAACATAGAAACAGGTCCTTCGGCTCAACTTGCCTATGCCAACCAAAGTGCCCATCTTCACTAGTGCCACCTGCCCATGTTTGGCCCATATCCCTTCTAATATGTATCTCCGCAAAACTTTAAGCAAAAACTGGGCAGTGAGAAAAATACTTGTATATGTAGAAGGGGCGACATGGTGGTGCAGCGGTAGAATTGTTCCCTTACAGAACTTGCAGCACCGGAGATCTGGGTTCGATCCCAACTATGGGTGTTGGCCGTACAGAGTTTGTACGTTCTCCCCATGTGGCTTTTCTCCGAGATCTTCGGTTTCCTCCCACACTCCAAAGACATACAGGTTTGTAGGTTAATTGGCTTGGTATAAGTGTAAATGGGCCCTAGTGTGTGCAGAATCGTGTTAATGTGTGGGGATCGATGGGCCGAAGGGTCTGTTTCCGTGCTGTATCTCTAAACTAAAACAAAGGAGGTAACAATGATCTGGAACTCACTGCCTTTTGGGATGGTGGATTATTGTCATCCAATTCCCTCAAAAGAGGCCCCATGTTCAATGCTGTAGTTCAAACATGGGAGAGTCTAGGACCAGAGGACATAGCCTCAGAATAAATAAACGCTGCACCTTTAGAACGGAGATGAGGAGAAACGTCAGTGGAATTGAATCTGGGAATTTATTGCCACAGACGGCAGTGGAGGCCAAGTCAATGGGTATTTTTAAGGCAGAGATTGACAGATTCTTGATTAGTAAGGGTGTCAGGGGTTATGTGGAGAAGGCAAGATAATGGGGCTCAGAGGGAAAGATAGATCAGCCGCATTTGAATGGTGAAGTAGACTCAATGGGCCGAATGGCCTCATTTTGCTCCAATGACTTATGAACTTATGTAATTATAAACTAAACTCAAATCACCAAGACTTAGAAGGCAAAGTACCAAGAGCTTGTATTAGTTCAGAGGGCCAGCATACCAAGAGTGGGCTGAAGGGCCTGTTTCTATTGCAGCATCTTAAGAGTCAGTCGATACATTCACGTAGTGAGAGATCCAACCTGAATTGTAACACAATCCATAGAGGTGAGAGTCAAGGGAACGAGCACATGATAGAACAAATAATAGTCGCCCAAGCCACTCGATTTCTGGCCAAGTAACCTGTCTAAAGGAAGCAGAAAAGGAAGAAAGCATTGACACTACATTTTGATCTGTTTATGGCAGTAGATAATAGGTGTCACTGTATCTCAATGACTACAAAAAAAGAGAATTGAACCAACTATAAAACTCGCAAATGAGACCCTGGGGAATTCACTAACTGCCTTAAAAGCACACTGCAACCCAACTAGACGTGAGCCTAACAGCTTCTTCCGTTCTTTACACACAATTAGAATTTAGAATTTAGACATACAGTATGGAATCAGGCCCTTCAGCCCATCGAGTCTGTGCTGACCAGCGATCACTTCGTACTCTAACTCTATCTTATAATCTAGGAAAAATTAAAAAATGTTTACCAAAACCATTTACCCCACAAACCTTTTTATCTTTGTAGTGTGGGAGGAAGCTGGAGCACCCGGAGAAAACCCACGTGGGAAAATAAAGAGAAAATAAACAGAGTCCAGAATATAGTGTTAGAGCTGCAGGGAAAGTGCACAATGAATTCCACAGATTCACCATCCTCTGACTAAAGGCATTCCACTTCATCTCTTTTCTAAGGGTACGTCCATTTATTCTGAGGGTATAGCTTCTGGTCCTGGACTCTCCCACTAGTGGAAGCATTCTCTCCATATCCACTCCATCCAAGCCTTTCACTATTCAGTAAGTTTCAATGAGATCCCCCTCTCATCGATGTGAGGGTGTTTGGTTTGTGTAAGGACTGGGCAGTGTTCACAACTCTCTGTAATTTCCTGTGATCTTGGTAGCGCAGTTACCAGATCAGGTTGCATACAGTTAGTTTGCTGTTATCACTGAACCATCCTATTACCAACTAGAGAGCCACCATAAGGGGATCAGGGGGTATGGAGAGAAGGCAGGTACGGGATACTGAGTTGGATGATCAGCCATGATCATATTGAATGGCGGTGCAGGCTCGAAGGGCCGAATGGCCTACTCCTGCACCTAATTTCTATGTTTCTATGTTTCTATCTACCTCATTGGAGGTTCTTGAACTATCTTTAATCAGACTTTACTGGCCTTTATCTTGTACAAAACATTATTCCCTTTATCCTGTGTAGGAAGGAACTGCAGATGCTGGTTTAAACCAAAGATAGACACAAAAAGCTGGAATAACTCAGGGGGACATGCAGCATCTCTGCAGAGAAGGAATGGGTGACATTTCAGGTCGAAATCCTACTTCAGACTCTTTATCCCGTATGTTTACACTGTGTATGGCTCAATTATAATCATGCATAATCTTTCTGCTGACTAGCACACAGCAAAAGAGCTTTTCACTGTACCTCGGTACACGGGCAGCACAGTGGTGCAGCAGTAGAGTTGCTGCCTCAAAGTGCCAGAGAGCCAGGTTTGATCCTAACTGCAGGTACTGTCTGTGTGGAGTTTGCACGTTCTTCCTGTGACCACAGGCTCTGGTTTCCTCCCACATTCCAAAGAAGGAGATTGACAGATTCCTGACTAGTACGGGTGTCAGGGGTTACGGGGCAAAGGCAGGAGAATGGGGTTGAGTGAGAAAGATAGATCAGCCATGATTGAATGGCGGAGTAGGCTTGTTGGGCCGCAGGGTTTAATTCTGCTCCTGGAACCTATGAACTTATGAATTATTCCTTCGTCTCAGGATAGAAGCGGCTTCCTCCTGAGCCCGGAAGGAATCTACTGCAGTCACTGAAACTCCTGAAGACTTGTCCTGAGCCAGATCTTAATGCAACCTGCCACTTCCCTTGAATGAATCTTGCATGAATCTTTACGTTATTGATCTGACTACCACTTGGCATGATATCAAACCCCCGGCAACAATCCACACAGCATGCAGATGTGAACCTCATCGCCTCATCTTGTTATCTTCTCAAAAGATTCACACAGATAAATCAAGAACAACTTTCCCCATACAAATGATTAACCTTTGATTAACCTGAGTCTCTCTAAACAGTGAACGTATTTACAGCAAGGTGAGTCTGAGACAGATTATTATACAGAATTGCAGAATCTAGGTTAGCTTGGGATAGAGTTGCAGAGCAGATCATTGAGGTTGTGTGGTAAGGATCTGCAGATGCTGGTTTACACCAAAGATAGACACAAATAATTGGAGTAACTCAGTGGGTCAGGCAGCACACCGGGAGAAAAGGAATAGGTAGCATTTCGAGTCGAGACCCTTCTTCAGACAGATCATTGGGGTTGCTGCTTTGTTCTAAGGGCCCTCGGCTTTACAACTCATGATTACTTATCTGCTAACTAACCGCAAGGCAACAATGGATGGCAATTGAATGTTATATTTAGAGTCATAATGGCAACAGATCCAGGGGACCACTTACAAAGAAGTACCTGGCAGGCCGTTGCCTGCAGGGGGGCAGCTCGGAAGCTGCCGAGCTCGGCCCCGAAGACCGGAGAGCCAAGGAGGAGGGAGCTGTTGGCGACAACGAACGCAAGGAGTGGGTATGTAAGAGACGGGCCAGGGCAATGTCTCCAGAGCCTCTCAAGAACAGCTGCAGTAGGTGCCTATGGGACACAAAGGTGGTTGGGCGAGGAGGGGGACGTGGTTTGGCAGGCGATGATGGTAATGGAGGAGTCCCTGCTGCAATCTGGGGTTTATCTGGGCTTACCTGAATCGGGGGCTCTCCAGCACTTCCAGCATGGACTTTGGACTCTTTCTTTTGAAAGTGGTGACAAAATATAGTGACGTGCATGTGTGAGCTGTGCAAAAACAAATTACTGTGTGCAGTACACACGTGACAATAATGAACAATAGAATTGACTTGATAGACTCACAGATAGCAACACAGAAACAGACTATTTGGCCCAATTCATCCATGCCGTCCATGTAGTGAAATGTATCAAAGTAAAATACAAAGCCGATATAAGGCAGAACTTTTCATCCGCATATTGTTGTATGAAGAATATTGACGATTTTGGGCACAGGGAAACTATTCATTAGTGAACCAATTGCAGTCAGTGCTGACCATGCACAGTGCCGCTGCAGTAGAGTTGCTGCCTCACAGGGCCAGAGATTCAGGTTCAATCCTGACCATGGTTGCTCTCTCTACGAGGTTTATACGTTCTCCCTTGTGACTACGTGGATTTTCTCCGGGGGTTCTGGTTTCAATAGACAATAGACAATAGGTGCAGGATTTGGCCCCTCGAGCCAGCACAGCCATTCAATGTGATCATGGCTGATCATCCACAATCAGTACCCTGTTCCTGCCTTCTCCCCATATGCCCTGACTCAACTATCTTTAAGAGCCCTATCTAGCTCATTCTCGAAATTATCCAGAGAACTGGCCTCCACCGCCCTCAGAGAATTGGCAGAGAATTCCACATTCACAACTCTCTGAGTGAAAAGGTATTTCCTCATCTCCGTTCTCAAGCGCCATGTTTCCTCCTACATTAGGTCGGTTTGTAGGTTAATTAGGCTTTGGCAAAGATTATAAATTGTCCCTAGTGTGTGGGATACTGCTTGTGTACGACGATCACTGGTCAGTGGGCCCAAGAGCCTTTTTCCGTGGTGCATCTTTAAACTAAAGTACACTTGAGTTATGCAGCTCAACAGTGTGATCCTATTACCTCTTCTTTCCCTATAATCTTGAATCTTGTTCTCTCACACTCATCTCCATCCACTTCACTTCGAATCTTTTACACTAAGAGGGACTTTGCAGCAGCCAATTAACCTACTTGCACATCTTTAGGATGCAGGAAGAAACTGGAGCACCCAAGCATTCGCAGAGAGAACGTGCAAACTCCACACAGACAGCTTTGCAGGTCAGGATTGAACCCGGGTCTCAGGGAATATGAGATAGCAGTACGATAGACTCAGAGAATTATAGAGTCATACAGCACGGAAACAGGGTCTTTGGCCCAACTCGTCCATGCTGACCATGGTGATCCACCTAAGCTAGTCCATTTGCCTGCGTTTGTCCCATATTCCTCTAAACTTTTCCCGTTCCTGTGTGACTGGAAGCAATGGTTGGTTCTTTCTTGAATCTGATGAAAATTGGGCTGCCAGCAAATTGATCTTGGATGGCTGAACACAATGGGCATTGACGAGTTGCAGCCTATTTTACTCTTTGATTTATTCAATTTCACATTGGCTGGCATTTCATCTCTTTTCCTCTGCCAATGTAGCTGAATTTTGCCCACAATCTGTTGCATTGTATCCCTGTGGAGTCTGTTATGTTTGTCGCACATTTAGACACTTGAACACAAAATATAGGTTGTCCCTCCAGTAGAGCACTGATGTAGTAGGTTTACCATTGTTAGTCAGTTTATAGTTTATGGATGTAACCCGCAAAGCTAACATTGAATGCCCATCGGACTTTACCGGACTTTACTGAACTTTATTGTGCACTGAATTTTATTTCCTTTATCCTTTATCTGTACACTGTGGATGACTTGAATGTAATCATGCATAGTCTTTTTGCTGATTGAATAGCATGCAACAAAAAGGCGAGGGGGGGGAAGATTTAAGATGAACACAAGGGGTAAAACATTCTCACACAAAGGGTGGTGAGTGTATGGAACAAGCTACCAGAGGAGGCAGGTACTATCGCAACAATTAAGAAATGATTTAGATAGGTGCATGGATAGGACAGGTTTAGAGCGATATGCGCCAAACGCTGTCAGGTGGGAGAAGTGTAGATGGGACATATTGGCTGGTGTCCGCACTTTGAGACGAAGGACTTGTTTCCACGCTGTAAGACTCTATGACTCTAAAAAGTTTTTCACTGTACCTTGCTACACGTGACGATAATAAACTAAACTAAAATAATCTAATCTAAAGTAAACTAAACTAAACTAAACTAGACTAAACTACACTAAACTAACCGCAATCACCCTTAAGAAAGAGGTGACAAAATGCGACAAAGTTAACAGTTTAAGGCCATTGAGTGACTGTTGGCCCATTTCAGAGGTGAATTGAAAGGCAAGCACTTTGCTTTGGGTCTAGCACCATGTATATGGAAAACAGATTTTTTTCAAAGCTTTCGAAGGTCTTTTATTGTCACATGTACCAATTAAGGTACAGTAATATGCGAATTATCATACAGCCATACGAAAAAGAAAATGCACCAAGACACTCAACTACATAAAAGTTAACATAAACATCCACCACAGCAGATTCCCCAAATTGTGATGGAAGGCTAAAAAGTCCAAACTTCTTCTTCTTTATTCTCCCGCGGTCGGGGCAATCGAACCGTCCGTAGCGGCGATTGAAGCTGCCGCAGCCAGCGGTCAAAGCCTCCATGTCAGAGCGGTCGAAACTCACGCGGCTTGGAGTTCCCGATGTCGGTCTCTGACCAGAGACCGTGGGCTCCGTGATGTTAAGTCTGCAAGCACTCACGTTTGGAGCTCCGAGGTCGATCGTGGGCCTCGTGATATGTTAAAGTCCCGTAGGCTCCCCGTGGTGGAGCTCTCAAAAGTTGGTCTCCAGCAAAGGCC
Source organism: Leucoraja erinaceus (assembly GCF_028641065.1). NCBI lineage: Eukaryota > Metazoa > Chordata > Chondrichthyes > Rajiformes > Rajidae > Leucoraja > Leucoraja erinaceus. The sequence goes on along the minus strand of NC_073393.1, from coordinate 22,327,812 downwards.
GCCAACTCCTCAATGTTGGACCGCAGTGCGGACTGAGATATGATACGGAAAAAAATCGCATCTCCGTCGAGGTAAGAGAGTAGAAAAAATTTACCACAACAGAACCCCCCCCACCCCCCACATTAAACAAGCTAAAGAACACAAAAACCTACATTTACCACATATTATTAAAGCACAAAGAAGGAAGGGACAGACAGACCTTTGGCGAGGCAGCCATTGCTGGTGCCACCCAGGAGTATTCCCTAAATTAAATTGAAAAACCCAATATGTTCTCTCCAAAACCCTCCCCCCACACTAATCAAGAACTCTGAAGAAAAGTCTCAACCCGAATCGTCACCCATTCCTTCTCTCCAGAGATGCTGCCTGTCCCGCTGAGTTACTGCAAAGACGTACAGGTTTGTAGGTATGTAAAAATAGTCCCTAGTGTGTGTGTAAGATAGTGTTAATGTGCGGGGATCGCTGGTGGGCACAAACCATGTGAGCCGAAGGGCCTGTTTCCGCTCTCTACCTCTAAACTAAACTAAACTAAATGAATCCTATCAATCACTGCCTTAAAACTACCCAATATCCTGGCCTCCATAGCTGTCTGTGGCAATTAATTCCACAGATTCACTACTCTCTTTGTGAAGAAATTCCTCATTATCTCCTTTTTGAGGTACATCCAGACCAATTTAAATTTCACTGAATTAGTGATAGATTCATAGATTTATAGTAATTCCCCACAGAATCAGGCCTTATGCATTGGAGAAAACCCACGCGAACACAGGGAGACCAGACCGTACTAACTCCGTACAGGCAGCACCCGTAGTCAGGATCAAACCCGGGTTTCTGGTGCTATAAGGCTGCAACTCTGCCGCTGCACCACCGTGCCACCCCTAAAATGTGAATACATTCTTGAGAGAGGCAGAGCAGATTGAAAGATGCCGCCCTATGTGGTGTGAGTGTGAGATGGTGAGGAGGGGAGGAAGTTCAATGGAACTTCAATTTAATGCTGGCATGGACCTCTTCCTGTGTCGAACGTTCTCTGTAATTTTATTTTGAGCTGCCCCCCTATTGATTCATTACTTCTTGGCATTGCGCATTGGCTCTCTAGTGTATCATTACTGCGTGCCAACACCTTTCAACACTCAACCAGAATTGGATCATGTTTCCTATTAGTCTGTTTGTTTCCAACAACGCGAACACATTCTGTTCAGTTTAAATACTTGAAATCTTAGCCTTGCGTTGTCTAACTCCTTCAGCTGATTAAAAGTGGTCAGGCATAAAGGTCCCTCAATGAATGCATGGACTTAAAGTATGTTTTTCAAATTTGTAATGAAATGGTTTCCAGGTTCACCTTAACCACTTGCAGATTGTGCAAACACTTCCTCCTCTCTGGAATGGCGTGAAACTTATCCATGTCAAACTCCATCTGTTATTGCTTAGCCCTGGTCTTTTTATGTGTTTCTGAATGTTATAATAGGTAGTGTTCTCATAGAATAAATGCGGCACTCAATGAGAATGTGCACCGGAAAATAATGGTGATCATGAACAAAGTGCTGGAATAACTCAGCGGGTCAGGCAGCATCTCTGGAGAAATAGGTTAGGTTCTGAAGAAGGGCTGTGACCTCAAACGTCATTTGTTGAATCTAAAGAAGGGTCCCACCTGTCCATTCGTTTGACTTTAGATTTTAAACTTTAAACTTGCGACTTTAGGGATACAGCATGGAAACAGGCCTTTGGCCCCAACGATTCTACGCTGAGCAGCGATCGCCCCGTACGCTAACCCGATCCTATACACGAGGGGCAATTTACAATTTATTGAAGCCAATTAACCGATAAATCTGTAGGTTAATCTTTGGAGTTTGCAAGAAAACCGGAGCTCTCAGCGAAAACCCATGGGGGTCACAACACAGGGAGAACGTACAAACTCCGTGCAGACAGCACCCATAGTCAGGATGAAACCTGAGCCTCTGGTGCTGTGAGGCGGTTTGCTCCCACACTCCAAAGACGTGTAAGTTTGTAGGTCAATTGGCTTCTGTAAAACATCCCTAATTTGCAGGATAATGCTAGCACATGGGGTGATCACTGGTCTCGATGGGCCGAAGGGCCTGTTTCCACACTGTAACTCAAAACTAAACTAACCTAAACTAGTATATGGGGTGATCCATGGTCACCGTGGACTCGATTGGTTGAAGGGCTTGTGTCCATGCTCTATCTCTGAAGTATAAGTAAACATTCCCTTCATTGACTCAATTTGCACCTCACACTTCCTCAACAAGGCCAGCAGCCTGGTCATTCTCTCTTCTCTCCTCACCCATTGGGCAAAAGGTACAGAAGTGTGAAAACGCACACGTCCAGATTCCAAGTTTCTTCCCAGCTGTTATCGGGCAACTGAACCATCCTACCAACAACTAAAGAGCAGTCCTGAACTACTGTCTAACTCTTTGGAGACCTTCGGACTACCTTTGATCGGACTTTATTGGCTTTATCTTGCACTAAACATTATTCCCTTTGTCATGTATCTGCACTCTGCGGATGGCTTGATTGTAATCATGTATTGTCTTTACGCTGACTGGTTAGCACACAACAAAAGCTTTTCACTGTACCTCGGTACCAGTGATACTAAACTAAACACAACATCACAACATTCCCCTCTGCCCCCACCATGGTGTGTTCGAATGAGGGTTTACTGTCGTCCTCCAGTTTGCAAAGCCACAGCCGCCGCCATACTAAAGAGTGCAAGATACATTTCAATGAAGGGAATAAGATTTCAGTGTAATGAAGGCCAGGATACCTTAGTGTAATGTAAACAATTAGTAAGACTGACTGTAACACAGACACAGTGTCAGAGCAATGTGCTTCAAACTGGAATCGTTCATGACACTTGAGTACACTCAAACTGCTCGCTGGGAATTGTCATGGTCTCATGTTGTTACTGGATATACTTGTTTCTACAAGAGCCCGCATTGTGGCTTTCCCCAAATCACCATTACATTTGTCAGCAGCCTGCGGAATCCCCCTGTGCACAAAGTAGTTACGTCACAGCACTCGGATAAAGCACCTTCCCCCACAATCCTTCCTTTCACTTTCCCCGTCTTAATTAGAGTTACAGAGTCTTGCAGTGTGGAAACAGGCGGAACTCGTCCATGCCCACCAAGATGCCTCATTTAAACTAGTCCCATTTGCCCATATTTGGCCCATACCCTTCGAGACCTATTCTATCCATGTGTCTGTCTAAATGTTTCTTTTAAATGTAGTTATTTAATTGATTATTTCATATTTTCCTTCCTCTTAAATGTATTGCGAGTCTATTAAATTTTCTTTATAAACTCATTCAGACTAAAGACCAGAGTTATGAAGGGCAAGCTGGCTTGCCAGGAGTGAAACCAGGAAATATTTGCTTACATTTAGGGGTAATCTGAAACTTTCACTCCCTTCATCATCGCCCAACGCGGAATGCAACTCAACTTTTCACTGCTTCAGATATTCTTGAACAAAAATAAAACAAACTGCTGGAGAAACTCAGCGGGCCAGGCAGTATCTGTGGGGGGGGAAATGATAGATTATGTTCTGGGCCGGGATTCTTCTTCATATCAAAGCTACCACCAAGAAAGCACAGCAATACCTCTACTTCTTCAGAAGCCTATGGAGAATTGGCATGCCTCCCACACCAAGACACCACTCTAGTGGGCCGCATATCCAATAATGATGAGACGGAGTCGAGGAGGGAGATTGAGAGCATCGTAAAATGGTGTCAAAAACAACAACCTTTCTCTCAATGTCAGCAAGACAAAGGAGATCGACCAGGAAGGGAAGCGATACACATACCCCAGACCACATTGATGGCGCTAAAGTAGAGATGATTGAAAGCTTCAAGTTCCTAGGTGTAAATATCACCAGCAACTTGCCCTGGGCTAGCCATATGCCCAAGAAAGCACACCAACACCTCTACTTCCTTAGAAGGCTTAGGAAGTTTGGCATATCTCTGAAAACTCCCACCAACTTCTACAGATTCGCCTTAGAAAGCATTTTATCGGGATACGTCACAGGGAACAGTTTCATCAAAAATGGCAAGAAATAGTAAGATTAAACGAGAACTTACCAGTTTGAAGTTTGATCTGTATTTTATGAGGAGTTACGATGAGGGATTACGTGAAGAAGCCCGCTTCCACGCATGCGTGTCATACTTCAAAGCAGCGGTGTGAGGTCACAGGAACCTATAATGATCTAACATAGTAAGATTACCAAAGAGATACCAGTTTTTGATATGATCATAAGAGGGTGGGAGCGGAGGGCACGTAATCCCTCATCGTAACTCCTCATAAAATACAGATCAAACTTCAAACTGGTAAGTTCTCGTTTAATCTTACTATTTTACTTCGGAGTCACGTGAGTGACTACGTGAAGATTTCAAAGCTCTGTGACCTCATGCCGTGGAACGAGTCCATGCTTCACAAACTGCCTTGGGTATTGGGAGAGAGCATCATTAGTAATTTTAAACACAATTATACAAAGAGTTGTGTGGTATAACGAAAAAATATATAACATTTTTTAAAAATTTGAGAATCATAGCCCTGTAACCTTTCGGGCAAATTATTTTGTTGAACATAAAATGTTTTCTTAATACAATGATGGCTCCAAAAATAACTGGTTTATTATAAAACCTGTGGAAAACCCTTTTTTAATGACCATCCTGCCATTCTGAGGATTTGGTCTGTGGGTACCTGTACAATTTTTGCTGCGGATGTTGCTGCAGCCCTGGTGGAATGAGAGTTAAAACATTAGTGTCTATTTCTGCCATTTTTAGGACCTATTTGAGCCACCTTGATATAGTTTGAGTCATGACCCTTTCATGCGGTTTCTTGTAAGAGATAAACAACTCCATTCTCTGACCTCGAATGTTCTTAGTATATTCTATGTATTGTTAGATGTGTCTTGCTATACAGTCGTTTGCCATATGGGTGTACCATAAATTCAAACACTTGACCCGAGGAACCCGATCTGTTTTCTTTTATTAAATCCTGTATGACAACACCAGTTTCTCGGTGAGATGATCAGGGAGTCCAGGCTCAGTTTGCTTAATGGCTGGACTTGTTGTGCGGTAAATAACACCATGAGCATAACCATCTTCCTGGACTGTTACTGAAGTGACAACGCTGTTATGAGCTACAGGCTCCTCAGCATGTTGAGAAACGACACCCACGTCCCAGATTTCGGAGTACCTGGTTTTCTTACCAGGGGTGCGTTTCCACCGCGTGCCGCTCCGTTCCTTGTGATAGGTAATTGGAGAGTGCACTTGTGGCACTATTGAAGGCACTGTAGCTCCATCGATTATCCTAATGGAGGCTTGTAAAAATTCCAATACGGCCAGAATGTTCTTGGCCTTTTGGTCGAGATTGTTGTCCAAGCAGTATATGCCCCATTTCTTGATGTGTCCAAGGTACTGCTTCCGTGTTGACAGTCTTAGTGCAGATGAGATGAGATTCATCGTCCTGTCTGACAGTGTAGTGGGTCTGTTAGACTCTACAAATCAATAAATCCATAGTGTTATGGCATGGATGACTGCCTCCAGTCACTGGATAAATCAATAATTTTTTGGCAATGTTCATAGGGAACATGGTTCTAACACCATCCCCTGTAAGACTGAAATACCATGATTGAGAAGGTCAGTCGGGTACTCTGAAAATTCCAGATGCCGAGTGTGGTTGAATTATCCCTAGTACCCCAATGATGGGTCCGAACGGGGGAAAACCTCACCCTATGGCTTATTTACATAACAATGCCAAGCTGGTTTACGAATTTTAGTACATAATAATGGGGCTAATGATTGCCCCTTATGTAAGCTCTATATTGCCAAAGTTCCTCTATTGAGTCAATGCCTGCCATATAGAAACCCACAACTGACACCAAGTCTATATCAATAATAAGAGCATCCATCTTAAAATGAATATCTAAAACAAATGTGTTTAGGGTTAAAATCAATGATAATCCTGCAACCCTACTCTATCTTATATTTAATAAATATGTTCAATCCCATCTTTTGTGTACAATTCTTGTAGCACCATGTGGGTTTTAGATTGTTTGGTTTATGTAAGGACAAAATGCCCTTCTGGTGTATGATGTACTGTGGTTAATGGGATGAGAAAAACCCTATCAGATAACCCTGAATACTGCTGAGATTATATGAATCTGTAGTGATTATATACCATACATAACTGTAGTGTTGCAACCTCCCCTACCCTCGTAGGTCCCTATTTTAACAGAAGAAAACCCCACCCACCTACCTCCCTGGTTACCGGTGGTTTTGTTATTTCCTTGGTTTTTTGAAAATAAGGTTCTGGTTTAATATTTCTTGTTCGGGGTTGTGTGGGAGGTTGAGGCTTCCGCATCTTCCAGGGTGGCCGCCCTGGCCATACCCTAAAACGGATCCTGCAGGTTATATTGATTTCTGACACTGCTACTGGTATGAGCCACATTTTTTATGGCCTTGCCTGTGGCTGGTATCATGCTCCAAAATAGGCCCTTGCGCTGGCCTTGATGAGCCCCAGTGTCTTGGCTTAGTCCACACACGGTTTTTATTTGCAAATGGTAGCATTTTTGGGGTCCTAGTGCTGGCTGAATGGCCGCCTTCCACGTGTAGTTCAGGTTATATTGCATATTATTAAACAGATCTAGTGCGTCTTGATGGTCTTTGGTTACCTACGTTTAGTCCAGGGTGCTGGTGTGTGCTATGATGCCTTCCGTCAATCCCTTGAAGGTTCTCTGGATCTTGAGGTCCTGGTTCCTGATGTTCGTCCATATGCTGCCACATGCATTGGTTTACACTGGGCACCTGTAATGCCTCACCGTTGCCAGGTGGCAGATGTCTGGCCAGTGTTTGTAAATTTTTCTTGTTGGCGTTTGTGGCCAGACATATAGTAATACTATTGCCATCCTGGATCCAAGTCTACCCATGTTTGACTTGGCTAAAGTAATCGGCCACCATGTCCAGCAGAGTCCCTGCTGTGTTAGGATCATGGGACGCTGTATTACCAGGCTCTGGCCCATCAGGGTCCTGCCTACTCTTTTTTATAGAGTTAGAGATCTCTAGGGTCCCACACGGGGTACCCATGTGGGGCTAAACTGCTGCCCACTTGTCTTTTGTTCTGCGGACCCCTCTTGCAGGTCAGCCCAGAACTGACCCACAGTGCTCCCCTCTGATGGGGTAAAAGCATTGTGCAGCCCTCAAAGAGGTACTGCTGTGGGTTTTATCACGTTGGAGCAAGGCTCCATACACCGCTTCTTCCCGCTCCAGCCCTCTCGGGCACTGGTTGCCGGCGGTTTTATGCAAAGTCGGACCCTTCCGAGTCCACTACCTTGTTTGATTTGTGTCTAGCCTACCGCTCGGTCACATGGATCTGGCCGGTGCGGGGCCGACATCGGGCACAGCTGATCCCACTACGGTTGATCCAAGTGCCGCTGGCTGCTGCTGGCTGCCCGCTGTTCCATGGTCCTCCTTCTCCAGTTTTGTCCTTCCTTCCGTGAAGTGGATATGGCCGGTGTGGAGGATAACTGGCACAGCTGCTTCCATCTATTCCTTTAACCTGACTTCAACGCTCTCAGCACTCCTGGCTGCTCCTTTATCTTAGACCCCTGGGACCCACCCCCGTACTGACGGTACTGGTCCCTTATGGTCGTTGCAGCCGGTCAACCCCACTCTAATGCCCTCAATTCTGGGCACTCCTACTTATATGGTCCTTAGATAAGGGACATATAAGACATTAAAACTGATGATAACAGCTACTATAGTTTTTATATAATATATATAGTCCCTAGATAAGGGGTGTATCAGATATTAAACTGATAAGAACAGATACTACACTTGATCTTAGCCAAAAGCCGAGAAGCGATTATTGTAACTAAAACCCCGCTGGGACCGATCCTGGTACTCACATACTGGTCCCTTGTAGTAGATTGCAGCCAGTCAACTGCAAAGTCCTTTGCTGCCGAGAAATGAACTTTCTCACCATGCTGGAGCGAAGTTGGGCACAGGTGTTTTTCCCCCTCCGGGAATCGATGTGCCCATGCTGCTCCTGCCGTTGCCAGCTCCTCACGAAGTGCCAGCTGCCACTGCTGCTGTCTGTGCTACTGCAACTGCCGGCTGCCACTGCTGCTGCCGCTGCCGCTGCCGCTGCCGCTGCCGCTGCCGCTGCTGCTGCTGCTGCTACTGCCGCTCCTCCGCGGTTCTCCCGCCGGCCTTCTGCACCTTACATGGACCTGGTCCATGTCTGCACCTAGAAAGGTAAGTTGAAGGAAACGCAGGGTCTCTTACCTGCTGTTCCCGACTTTCCTTCTCCCGCCGGTGACCGTCGTTCCCTGTGTCGGGTTCGAGCCGCTTGGACCGACCCCGGTGTTCACGGGCCTGGTCCTTCGCGGCAGTTCCGCAGCCGGTAACCCCGGCTGTTCCTATAGATCCCCTGGACCCTGGTGCTTACCTTGTGAACAAGGTTTTCAGCCCGAACGTCCCGTTCCGACTCCATAAGTGCCGCTGCACTCGCTGAGCGTTTCGAGCCCCGGTACCGCTGGTCCGTGCTGTCTGTCCCGCAGCCTCTGTGCTGGCTGCTAGCGACTGGTCCCAAGCCAGTCTCGATTGAGACTGGCATAGGGACCTTTTTTACTTTGCTTCCCGCCCGGCCGAGAGGTGAATTTTGCCGGTGCGGGAGCAAAGTCGGGCTCAGGTTGTTCCCCTCCAGGGAAACTCGTGCTGTTGCTGCTGCTGGCTGCTCGCCCTCCACGGGTCTCCCCGCAAGCTTTCCGCAGCCTCCTAAAAGTAAGTAGTAAAAAGGAACGCAGAGTCTCTTACCTGCTGTTCCCGACTTTCAAATCTCCCGCTTGGGGAACGCCGTTCCCCCCTGTGTGACTCGTTGCAATGCGTGTAGCGATATGACACGCATGCGTGGAAGCGGGCTTCTTCACGTAGTCACTCACGTGACTCCGAAGTAAAATTCAAGATTTGTGGAGGCAGCCCAGAACATCACACAAACCAACCTCCATTCCATTGACTCCATTTATACCTCACACTGCCTATGCAAGGCCACCAGCATAATCAATGACCAGTCTCACCGCAGGCACTCCCTCTTCTCCCCATCTCCCATCAGGCAACACGTCCAGATTCAAGGACAGTTTCTTCCCAGCTTTTATCAGGCAACTGAACCATCTTATCATCAACTAGAGAGTGGTCCTTGATTGGACATAGGAGCAGAATTAGACCTTTCAGCCCATTGAATCTACTTCAGCGTTCAATCATGGCTGATCTATTTTTCTCTCTCGACCCCATTCTCCTGCCTTCTCCCCTTCATGTTTGACGTCCTTCCTAATTAAGATCCTACCAATCTCTGCTTTAAAAATACCCAACGATGGCCTCCACAGCCGTCTGTAGCAATGAATTCCACAGATTCACAACCCAATTAAGTTGGCATATTGGGCTAATCTCATTGACTCCATTTTGCCCATATCCCTCGAAACCTTTTCCCATCCATACATCTGTCCAAATGTCTTTCAGAAGCCGCTTGTATCAGCTTCTATAGCTTCCTCTGGCAGCTCATTCCAGATACGGACTAGTGTCTGTGTGAAAAAGTTATGTTTAGTGTAGAGATACGGTGCAGAAATAGGCCCTTCGGTCCCCATCAATCCCCATACACTAGTATTATCCTACACACTAGGGACAATTTACAATCTTTTACCGAACCAAATTAATCTACAAACCTGTATGTCTTTGGAGTGTGGGAGGCAATCGGAGCACCTGGAGCAAACCCACGTGATCACACCGAAAACGTACCAGCTCCATACAGACAGCACCCATGGTCAGGATCAAACATGGGTCTTCAGCGCTGTAATGCAGATAGAAGTGTGAAAACACAGATAGAAATGTGAAACCTCCAGATTCTGTGGCAGTTTCTTCCCAACCCTTGTCAGGCAACTGAAACATCCTACCAACAACTAGAGAGCAGTTGTGAGCACCTATCTACCTCATTGGAGATCCTCAGACTATCTTTGATCAGACTTTACTGGACTTTATCTTGCACTAAATGGTATTCACGTTGTTCCCTTTATCATGTACCAGTTCACTGTGCACGGCTCAGTTGTAATCATGTATTGTCTTTCCGCTGACAGGTAAGCACGCAACAAAAGATTGTCACTGTACCTCAGTACATGTGACAATAAACTGCACCACCCTTGCTTTGCCCCTGAGATCCCTCATAAATCCTTTCCTTCACACCTTAAGCCACTGCCCTTTAGTTGTGAAATTCTCTACCCTACGAAAAAGACGTGGAATAGTTTCGTGTGCATTATTCCCATTTCACCAGAATCACTCTAACTCCCCCTCTCTCCCAAGCCCACACATTTAGACTAACAGAGCAGAACTGATGTGCTAGCCTACATTGCGAGTTTATGTCTCTGTAGGTCCGAATCGAACCCACAACCTTCTGAAGGGTAGAACACTACATTTGCCCAAGAGAAATCTCTGTGTTAATGTTGCTGTATCTCATTAAGTACAAGTCTGGGAGTACACAGTGTATCAAGCTTTCTGTTAGTTCTTCCATGTGTTCCATGGAGTACAGAGATCAAACAGAAGGATCCAAGATGTCTGATTTATTAACCTCAACAGCCGTGGTGATTGTAAATGAGCGACATTATATTGGGAGCTAAAGATTGTAATTCATCACACACCAGTCTACTTCTACATCACTCTAAATTAATAAAATGGTTTAATAAGTCCCATTGCAAGAGAGGCTCCAAGCAGTGGAACAGATGTGATGGAGTAATCTGGTGACCTTGACTTTATCACTAGAAACTTCCGATACAATGACTTCCCATTCCCCAAACCCTGCCATCAAGTGCCTTAAAAAGAGATGAGATCAAATGCTTTGTACTGACAGGATTTGCCTACGACAGAGCAATAGAGATGCTATTATTGGTAACAAACCTTCTGATCTAAAGGAGAGGGGAATGCAAATTACCGCTTTAATATGAGCAAGCAAACCATCAACACTCCTTTCTTCTCTATCTTGGCGGACTTGTTAACCTTTGAGCATAATCTGGTTAGCTCAATCTTAAAGGAAACAGCCTCGAGTCATTTATTGCCTTTGTGGATCACCAGGTTATGGGTTTAAGTCTTTCTGTAGATACTTGATTGCAAAAACCTTGCCCATGCCTAATTTAGAGATGCTGTACTCTCGGATTTCACCGTCCATACAGAATCACAGTCCATATCAACATTCAGTCCAGTCTACTGCGTTTAGATTGATGACCAGCCCATTTTCAAAGGTGGACATATATATGTGTGTGTGTGTGTGTGTGTATGTGTGTGTGTGTGTGTGTGTGTGTGTGTGTGTGTGTGTGTGTGTGTGTGTGTGTGTGTGTGTGTGGTGTGTGTGTGTGTGTGTGTGGTGTGTGGTGTGTGTGTGAGTGTGTGTGTGTGTGTGAGAGAGAGAAAAAGCGAGCGAGAGAGAGAGAGAGAGAGTGTGTGTGTTATACATAGAGAGAGAGAGAGAGAGAGAGAGAGAGAGAGAGAGAGAGAGAGAGAGAGACAGAGAGAGAGGTTGTGACTTTCTCAGCTCCAGCAGCTGAGAAGTTTTGAAGTGACCTTTCAAGGTTTTTGGTGATGGCAGAGGGACAGAGGCTGTGAGATTTCAAAGTTTGACTTAACGTTGGACTGTTTTAGGATTTCTCCATTTAGTGAGGAATACCTGAGTTATTCTGGGCCGCCGTGGGAGAAGCTGTGGCTGGCAGATCGCCAAGAGTTGCCTGGAGATCGAGGGTAGGAAATACTTCAGTGTCTTTGATGTTTCTCTCACCGATTCTCTGCCTCCACACCGTTTTGCACAGTGCAGCTGCCTGGGCTTAATGTGGAGAAGGTACCTTTCGCTTCCGGCAGATTCCGGACACTTCGGAAAGGCTTTATAGAGCCTCCCAAAAGCTGCTCTTGGCTGTGGAGTTGAGCATGGGAACTTTCCTCTGAGATTCGCTCTTGAGCTGAGTTGCTGATGTCCCTGGTGCTGGTTTGTGCCACTGTCAAGATGGTAGGGGCCCAGTCTCAGGCTCGGAGTTATGCTGCTGTAGCTTCGGCTGCGGTTTCAGGGCCATTTGAGGATGAGCCTTATGTTGACTTGGATGGCGATTTATACGGGATCTCGGTCCAAACCGGGTTCCTGTGGAGCAGGGGTGCAATAGCGAAGGGCATGTATGACATTTTCAAGAGGGATGTTATTGCCTCTTCTGAGTTTCCGGGAGGGAAGATTGGGATGATATTAAAGCCTCAGGAAGATGTGGCCCTTTTAATAACCGGCTGCTGGAGGATCAGAGCTTCTCTTCCCTTAGACAGTAGTGGGATGTGGGGAAAGCTCACATCCATCTCTTTTGTGAGGAATACATGTGGGGGTCGACCGGAAGGCAGGATTCAGCGGTGAAGAGGCTTGAGAGGGAACTACTCGACGCAGAGTCTTGCCTGGGTCGGATCGGTGAGGACTCCTGTGAATGTGGAGAATATCAGGAGAAGAAGGAAGCATTGAGGAACCTGTTGCTTAAGTGGTCCCAAGGCGCTTGCGTGAGGTCGTGGGTCCTGATGTTGCACGATCTGGACCGTGCTTCACCTTTTTTTTTCTCCGGAGAAAGGGCGGGGAGCCATCAAACAGCTCCTAGAGCTGCTAGCGGATGATAGCTCCTCTGTCACAGATCCAGAGCTTTAGTGCTTTAGTACAGACCTTTTCAGGGTCCCTGTTCTCCACAGATGGATTCAATGGATCCTGTGGGAGGGTCTACCAACTGTAGATAGGGAGGTGTCCGATCTTCTTGATGACCCCTTATCATTGGAGGAGCTGACTCGTGCCCACCAGCTCACAAGGGGTAAGTCCCCTGGGCTGGATGGATTGACGGTGGAATTTGTTAGAGCTTTCTGGGATATCCTAGGGGGTGATTACATGAAGGTTCTGGGGGAGAACCTGATGACCGGGGAGATGCCCTTCTCGTGGCATAGGGCAGTCGTTGTCTTGCTGCCCAAGAAGGGCGAACTCCGCTTGTTGAAGAACTGGTGCCCGGTCTCTCTCCTATGCACAGAGTATAAATTTTTTGCACGGGCGATGGCAAATCGCATGGGCTCCGTGCTGTCTCAACTGATTCATCCTGACCAGTCCTATACAGTCCCTGGCCAGTCCATTCAGGATAACATCCACCTGGTTAGGGACCTGATTCATCAAGCCCATGGTACTCGTCAGTCAGCTGCTTTTCAGTCTCTTGATCAGGAGAAGGCTTTTGACAGGGTAGAGCATGACTACCTCTTCGGGACGTTGCAAGTGTTAGATTTGGACCGCATTTTGTAGCCTGGGTCCAGCTTTTGTATGCTGCAGTGGAGTGTCTTGTGAAGGTTTATGGTGTGTTGTTGGCTCCCATTCATTTTGGGAAGGGGGTTCGGCCGGGGTGTCCCATGTCTGGTCAGTTGTACTCGGTCTGTAGTTGACAGGCCTGACTCTACCTGGCCCGGGGATGGAGGTGGTCCTTTTGGCGTATGCCGATGATGTACTCCTTACGTTCACTGACGCTGGTGACCTGCGGAGGATACATGACTGCCAGAGGGTTTTCCCAGCTGCATCATCTGCCAGGATTAACTGGAGTAAGTGTTCTGGACTTTTAGTGGGTCAGTGGCAGGTAGGCTCCCTGCTGTAGGAGATAATATTGTATGCGTGGAGCACCACGCACCTCTTCTATCAGGCAGTGTACCTCAGTGCCACTGAGGATGCTTGGCCGGCAAACTGGCTGGAGCTGGAGATGAAAGTCATCGCCCAGCTGGGGCACTGGTCAGGCCTGCTTGGAGTTCTTTCTTTTCAGGGGAGGTTGCTGGTCATAAACCAGCTGGTGGCCTTCATGTTATGGTACCGACTGCTACTCTTGTCCTGCCCTCTATCTTTGCAACTGCTTTAGGGGTGGGAGATTGCAACCTTCACGTGGTCCGCCCTGTTTCGACAAATGCAATCAACCAGGCGTGCACAATCAAATAAGATCAAATAGAACAAGTTGTCCTACAACTTTAGGCTGTGCACGCCATACGCAAGAAGAAGAAGAAGCACCTGCTTTACAGAAGTAGCTGGTGGATTTCTTTTGGGGAAATAGGAAGCACTGGGTTTCCGCAGCGGTCCTGATTCTCCCGTTAGAGGAGGGCGACCAGTCCTTGGTATGCGTGCGTACCCAGGTAGCGGCTCTCCGTCTCAGGACTCTGCGGAGGTATATGTATGCGGAGAACCCCTCAGATGGCACGCTCTGGCCACGTATTTTTTCCATCGGGGTCGTTGCCTAAGTGGCGTGTGCTTAGCGTGATTCTGACTGAGCTTACCCCCGCTCATCGGGCCTAGGCTCTACGGTATTTCACGGGTGCCGGCTCTACACAACTTGAGCCGCTTTTCCGAGATGCCCGGCGTGCCGTTTCATGATTCGAAGAGACGCACACTGTACAGAATGTTCCTGCACATTCTGCACCTCCTTGCCTTCGTCTTCCGTCCTGACACACCTTGACAGTCTGTGTTACCACCTGAAGGCGGGGGCGGTCCCAGTGGGGGTCTCTCTACAAGGGAGTCGTCCCCCTTTACATTGGGGACCTGGGGTGGAGAATGTTGCACAGAGCGGTGGCGTGTAATAAACTTTTGAGTTGGTTCACGGGCTCGTCGGCAGCCTGTATTTTCTGCGGCGAGGAGGAGACCGTGTTCCACGCTTATATGGAGTGTGAGAGGTTACTGCCCTGTACCAATATCTGACGGGGTTGGTCCTCAAGTTTTGGTTGCATTTTAGTCCCGTGATTCTAGTGTTTGGACACAAGGCAGGGAGTGGGGAGAGCCGATCGGGGGGGGGGGGGGGGTGTGGGACCTCCCTGTCGGTTTGCTCCTGGGCCTGGACAAGATGGCCATTCGCGCCTCCAGGTAGCGGGCGGTCGATGGTCATGCCAGGATCGGCTGCCTGCCCTTCTTCCGGGCCTACGCCCGTGCTCGTGTGTCCCTGGAGAGGGAACATGCGGTGTCCACGGGGATTCTGGAGGCCTTCCTTGGGCGCTGGTCACCACATGGGGTTGAGAGCATTGTAAATAATGACTGCATCATTGTATTATAATGATTACTTGATGTATTGTAACCTCTGAATGTGTTTTTGATGTGATATATTATGCATTTGTGCTGAATAAAGTATTTGAAAAGAGTAAGAGTAAAAAAAGAGAGAGAGAGACAACATGGTAACAGGCCATTCAGCCCATCTTGTCCACTCTAAAAAATCCTACCCAAACTTATGTTTTTATACTTTAGACTTCAGAGATACAGTGCAGAAAAACAGGCCTAAAACCAGCTATATCCTACACACCAGGGACAATTTACAATTTTACCAAAGCCAAATTCTAAAAGAACATTGGGATAAAAATTAGATCATTGTGTTGTACCTGACCTTGGGTTTTAAAAACCAGTAATGTACAAGGGGTGAAAGGAGATGAAGCACGTTTGACTGTAAAGTGCTTAACATTTAATATTTTTATATTTATATGAACAGCATCTCATTAAACTTTATTTATCAAGCTTCACTTAACACATGTGTATAATTACGGAGGAGAAAAAAGCTTTGTGAATGATATGAAAAGTGACAGGCAGGCCTAACTGGAGTTAGCATCAATGGGTTGAGCAAATTGGAACAAAACACAAACCTACTGATTAAATGTCACTCTAAAGAACCATGATCGAGGGTCTTGTCATCGGTTCTGTTACCGGGTACGTTCCTAAATTTCTCTCTGCTTTTCTCTTCCCCTCCCTCTATTTCCTTCTCCCGTTTTCACTCTATTTTTGCATCAGTGTATTGGTTTATTGCGTTCATTCTCTCTGTTTATCTGCTCTGTCTCTCTCTTTAAATCTGTTAGTGAGTCAGTTATAGAGTCATACAGCATAGAAATATGCCTTTCAAGGGCAGCACGGCGGCATAGCGGTAGAGTTGCTGCCTTACAGCGCCAGTGATCCGGGTTCGATCCTGACTGTGAGTGCCGTCTGTACGGAGTTTGTACATTCTCCCCATGGCCGCAGGTGCTCCTGTTTTCTCCCACACCTATGACATACAGATTTGTAGGTTAATTGACTGGTAAAAACTTGTAAATTGACCCTTGCGTGTCAGATAGTGCGAGTGTTCGGGGAGATCACTGGTCAGTGCGGAGTTGCTAGGCCAAAGGGCCTGTTTCTGTGCTGTATCTCTAAAGTCTGAAGCTGGCATACCAGGTTAATCCCATTTACTTGCATAAGGCTCATATCACTCCAAGCCCTTCCTATCCAATTATCTATCCAAATAATGGACAACAATTGCTAGCTGTGCAGTGATATAGCCCATTGAGATTATGCCATCTCAGAAAACAATCCTATCCTCCCCTGCCCCCATCTATTTTTCTACACAATCTACTCTCTTTGGCTACTTCCATTAGCTCCCCCCAGATTCTACCACTTATCTACTCCGCGACCAGTTAAGTTGCAAACCTCCACGTTTTTGTGATGTGGAAGGAAACCAGAACACCCAGAGGAATCCCACACAGTCATAGGAAGAACGTGCATACTCCACACTGACAGCACCAGAGGTCAGAATTGAACCTGGGTTATCGGAGCTGAGTTTGGGGGAGATATGAAAGTGGCGGCTCTACCAGCTATGCCACATTGCAGCACAAATGGAATAAAAACAACATTCATAATGGGACTCTGGGTGCTAATTGTTTTTTCAGTCCTGTCAGAGTTTGTTGGTTTATTTCTGGAGCCTCTGTGTTGGGAGGTATGGTACTAATGGCTTTTTTTTTAATGAGGTAATGTATTTTTTTTAATGGAGGTAATAATTTAATATGTTAATTATTTTTAGGTTTCTCTTGCTGTTCCAACCCACTCCGCAACCTTAAAGGGTTTCAGTTTTGTTCCAATAACCTCTTACTATTTAGGAACTGTCTTCTGAGGCCATGAACAAATATAAATGACTCAATGTTTCACTGCAAAATCTCTTTGTGATTTTGTCCTCAGTTGCTACAAAGGTGCAAATTGCCAGAGATGCTAAAGATCGTCAGCTCCTTGCATGTAGTTTAGTTTAGCTTAGTTTAGTTTATTTAGGCCCACACCATCCAGGCCGTGCTATTATTTCACTCCTGCCATCAGCGAGAAGGTTCAGTTTCAGGAGCAGCTTCTTCCCTACAAGCAGCAGGCTACAATTAAACGTTATTCACTTTATCCTGTATCTGTACACTATGAACAGCTTGATTGTAATCATATATAGTCTTGCCGTTGACTGGATAGCATGCAACAAAAAAGCTTTTCACTGTACCTCAGTATATGTGACAATAAATAGCATGCAACAAAAAAGCTTTTCACTGTACCTCAGTATATGTGACAATAAACTAAACTATACTAAACACTACAACCTCCATATAGGATCTGAGTAATATACACTTGAGAGCATTATTTTTGACTTTGCCAGCCATTGTTTATTTAATTGCCTGTTTTTTATATCTGTACGTTATATTTTATATTATTGATCCTGGGTCTCCAGCTCCACCAGCTGTGCCATCGTGCTACGGTGGAAACATTATCTGCATTATTTTATCAGATCTCATCAAGATTTTGAACCCTATAGCAAACCACCTCTGCTTTAAGAACAGCAATCCCCATATCTCCTGCCTCTCCTTCCTCTCCTTTGTCTTCTTCCCTCTCTAGGATCAATTTTATAAGTCTCCTCTTCACCACAGGGGTGCAGCGTTAAGGGGCTGTCCCACTGTGGCGACCTCATTCGCGAGTTCAGACGAGGTTTCCCTCGACTCATACTCGTAGCATGGTCCACACGAGGTCCCAGGCTCTCTGAAGGACTTACCGAACCGTGCCAGCCGTCCTTTACCTTCCTGTTCATCACGGGTGTGAATTTCAGACAGCGCTCCCCCTGCTTTCCCGGGCCCCCGCCTTTGCGATTTGTTTGTGTGTGTGTGCAGACGGTCTATCCGGCTCGTGGTTTCATCGCTGCCAGTCGATCCAGCTCGAGATTTTCCAGGCGAGTGCCCTCGAGCTTGAAGGTCAAAGACAGTCGCTGTAAAGTCGCATCAGTGGGACAGGCCCTTTAGAGTTGTTGCCTCACAGCACCAGAGACCCAGGTTGGATCCTGACCTCAAGTGCTGCCTGTACGGAGTTTGTACGTTCTCCCTATGACCGCGTAGCTTTTCTCCGGGTGTTCCGGTTCCCTAAAGCTCTACCTGAAAACCAACCAGAACATCTTTGATTTTGTCCTCACCAAGAATTCTGAGTGAGTGTATGTTTTTAAAAGTGCTGTCATATTCAAATAGTTGTGTGCATTGTGTGGGCTGTGGATCTATTTTACTGTATTCTTCTTGCAGATGGTAAGATTCTTTTTCTCGGCAACAGTGTTCGACACAACCTCTTCATATCAACCACCGTTGGGATATTGCAACCAAATGACAGCACGAAAGAGTATTCCAAAAAGCTTTGAACTCTCAGAGTAACCATAGTGATGACAATGGACTTATTTTTGGGAATGTTATTTGCAAATGGTATTGGTTTATTATTGTCACGTGTACCAAGATGCAGTGACAAACTTTGTTTTGCGTGCGATCCAGGAGGATCATTGCAATAAAGAGTACAACAGGTAGTGCAAAATTAAACAGAGTGCAGAATGTAATGTTACAGCTGCAGAGAAAGTGCAAATAAAAAAAACATTCACGCTCTGAAACAAGCTAGTTTGGGAGATCAGAAATTAATCGTAGAATAGGAGAGATCCATTGATACGTCTGATAGAAGTGGGGGGAAAGCTGTACTTCACCAGAGTTTAGAGTTAAGAGATACAGCGCGGAAACGCGCCCTTTAGCTCAGCGAGTTCACGTCAACCAGTAATCACCCTGTACCCTATCACTATCCACACTAGGGATAATTTACAAACTTTACAGAAGCCAATTAACCAACAAACCTGCACGTCTTTGGAATGTGGGAGGTAACCAGAGCACCCGGAGAAAACCCACATGGTCACGGGGAGAATGTCCGAACTCCACGCAGACAGCATCCGTAGTCATGATCTAACCCTGGTCTCTGGCACTGTGAGGCAGCAACTCTACCTCACCCTAGCTGTTCCTGAAACTGGTGGTACGTAATTTCAAGCTTTTTTATCTTTTGCCTAACAGGAGAATGAAGAAGAGGGAATGATCAGAGTATGAGTGGTCCTTGATTATGTTTGCTGCTTTTTGAGACAGTGTGAAGTGGAGGTGGAGTTGGAGGGGAGTCTGGACTGGAGTGAAATGCACTGGGCTACACCGCATGCTCTCTGCAATTTAAAGTGGTCTTAGATAGCGAAGTTGTTATACCAAGCTATGATTCATCAGGATAGGATGCTTTTTATGGTGTATCTGTCGAAATTGGTTAAGGTCATTGGAGATGTATCACATTTCCTTGGCCTTCAGAGGAAGTAGAGACATTGATGTGTTTTCTTGACCCTAGTGTCAATATCGTTGGATCAGAGTAA
This sequence comes from Leucoraja erinaceus, assembly GCF_028641065.1. NCBI lineage: Eukaryota > Metazoa > Chordata > Chondrichthyes > Rajiformes > Rajidae > Leucoraja > Leucoraja erinaceus. The sequence goes on along the minus strand of NC_073393.1, from coordinate 22,308,294 downwards.
ATTGTTAATAATATTTAATACACAGGTATATCTACATCACCTGTTAATAAATTATGGGCAATGGTGCAATAAAATCTGCACACTAGCAGTACAGTGAAGCCTTGTTTTAATGTACCTCTTTATAATGGATTTTGGTTATAGTGGACAATAAACAATAGACAATAAGTGCAGGAGTAGGCCATTCGGCCCTTTCGAGCCAGCACTGCCATTCATGTGATCATGGCTGATCATCCCCAATCAGTACCCTGTTCCTGCCGTCTCCCCATATCCCCTGACTCCGCTATCTTTAATAGCCCTATCTAGCTCTCTCATGAAAGTATCCAGAGATACTGACCAGAGACGGACCAACCGACATCACCTTAACATGTTCTCCAAAGATGCTTCTTAACCTGCTGAGTTACTCCAGCACTTTATGTCCTGTGGTGCGTTAACCAGCATCTGCAGTTGTTTGCTTCTACTATTTATACAAAGATAATCTCTCCACTCGGTTACCCTGTTTCTGTGCTGTATCTCTAGAGTCTAAAATAAAGTCTCAGAACTAATGGAAAAACAATAAACACGGTGCCTGAGATATTCAGCCAAAACTAACACAGACACAGTGGGTCAACGGGCCTGCTTCTGTGCCATTAGACTATTTGAGCCTTTGGTTTAGAGATATAGCGTGGATACGGGCCCTTCAGCTCCCCAAGACTGCGCCGACAAGCGATTACCCCGTACATTAGATCTATCCTACACACTAGGGACAATTTCCACAATCCAATTATCCTACAAACCTGTACGTCTTTGGGATATGGGAGGAAACCGGAGCCCCTAAAGAAAACGTACATAGTCATGGGGAGAACCTACAAACTCCATATAGACAGCACCGATAGTCAGGATCGAACCCAGGTCTCTGACGCTGTGAGGCAGCAACCCTACCACTGTGTCAATGTGCCTTAAGGGCCTGTCCCACTTGGGCGTAATTTGCGCGTTATTTACGGGACATCGTATTCGCACGACGCACGTGATGCATGCATGGCGTGCATTACACGTGCATAGTGCATGGTGACGTAGGAAGTGACGTGCGGTCGTGTGCAGCGCAAATGACGCCTAAGTGGGACAGGCCCTTTAAGCCAGAATTGAAGACAAAGAGTCAAAGAAAGGGAACAAGCATCTGGATGTGAAGATACAAGAAGAGAAATAACACCAGTCAGCAGAATGTAAAGGTTAGGCATAAATACTTAAGCGATTTTAAAAGTTCTGTGAAGTGCTGTATTTTGTTGTAAGAGAAGTAAAATAATCCTAGATTTCAGCACAGCGTTATATAGTGTGCATCTGGAAAGATGAATGGATCAATGAAGACACGGATGACCAAATTTGAAATTGAATTGGGTTCTGGTTGAAGTTGGAGTATGGAAAATGGCCAACAATTAATATCTGGCAGTTCGATATCTTGAGATTGTATTTGAATTATTCCTGGCTGAGGCAAAAATCTTACAATTCCCAATGCTGAAGGTTTGTCCGACATCCTTTTGTTCATTCATTTCATCTGAAGTAATGGCACCGACATGTAAGAGACCCTGAAGGCAATAACTGCCCCAAAGTACTTCAGAAGGAAATAGAAAGCGCTCAGTGGGAAGGCAATTAGAGGGCGATGGCTGTAAATAAATGTTTTGAAAGAGAAAAAAGAAAATTGCAGAGTGTGGAGGTTAGAGAGAGAGTTCTAAAGAGAGACCTCAGTTGCAAGAGTGATGGCACTGTGAAGATGCGTACGTTCTCTCTGTGGCCGTGTGGGTTTTCTCTGGGAGCTCCATAAGATGTGGTGAAGGCTTATATGTGAAGTTGTGAAGTGGGTTAATCTCATGGTATTTCTACTTAATTAAATGGTGGAAACTCTCGTTTCCAGGATCCTTTTGCCAGAGCACCATGGAATCATTAAGGGCGGCACGATGGCGCAGCAGTAGAGTTGTTGCCTTACGGCACCAGAGACCCGGGCTTGATCCTGACCACTGGCGCCTCCTGTAGGGAGTTTGTACATTCTCCCCCTGGCCTGCGTGAGTTTTCTCTGAGTGCTGTGGTTTCCTCCCACTCTCCAAAGATGTATTTGTTTGTAATTTAATTGGCTTCGGTAAAAGTCGTAAATTGTCCCTAGTGTGCAGGAGAAGAGCTTGTGTGCGGGGTGATCACTGGTCGGCGTAGACTCGATGGGCCGAAGAGCCTATTTCCATGCTGTAATTCTAAAGTCTACAGTCTAAAATCTAAAGACTAAAGTCTAAAGTCTAATGTATCGGGTGATCGCTGGTTGGTGCAGACTCGGTGGGCCTGTTTCAACGCTGTATTTCCAAAGTCTAAAATCTAAATTACTTTTCTCAGGTGCCCATCCAATTTTCGATTCAGCGCCCTAAATGATTCTCTTTCCATCGCATAAAGACACTGAATTCAAGATTATCATTATTCGGTATGAATTTTCCTCACACCCCATAAGCCTTACACATTTTAACCTTGTGTTACAGTCAACGAACAATCATCAATCAGCTACTCTCCATCTGCCCAAACATTCAAGGACTTGCGTCGAATCTCTTCCCGAACCGTCGAGGCGGTGCATACGGTGTCGAGGTGGCTGCGGGCCGGCAGGCCGTTGCCGCACGGAATTTTTGAACACGGTCAGTTTTTCGGAGCCCCGCGCGATGTCGGGACCAGCTCCGCACAACTCCATACGGCTCCGGCGATCAAAGTGGGACCGGCCCCGCGAGGCCGTACGGCTCAAGCGATCACGTTAGGTCGCGCTTGCCGCATGGAGTCGCATGCTCGTGGGACAGGCCCTTTACTCTCGACTTGACTGATGAGACTCTCACACCTGCCCCCCTGAACTCCTTCTCATGCGCTAAACTACTCAAACCTCATAGAGTAACCCAACCAAGAACTCTTGTGAAAAGTTTAATAAAGCTGAGAAAATGCTGCAATTAACCTCATCTAACATATGACTATTTACAATGTTTGGACATATACTATTCTACAACATAAACCAACTTCACAAATAATTGTGACATACGATGTTACAGGAATTTGGCAAAGATTAAGTAACATAAATAACATAAAAGACGAGTGCATTAATATAAGCTCTGTGCTTTAATTTTACACAGCAGTGACAGCTTACTGTGACACATAAGGAGGCAGCACTGCCATCAAATCCATTCCAACTACCGATGCACTAATTCCTTTGGTGTCATACAGCTGTGTCAGTCCGTCAGCCCACCTTATCCTTGCTGACCAAGTTGCCATTCTGAGCTAGTCCCATTTGCCTGCGTTTGGGGATGATGCTGAATGTGCGGATTCATTGCAAGCTCTTCCCAGAGAAGGATCTACTATCATTGCATGCAATTGCCCTACTCTTTTAAATCTCTGTTATACCTGTAAATATAGCACCATTTCTAACTGTTCTCATCATATTTTAACTGATGCGCTTGGGCGGTACCGAGCTGCTGCCTCAAAGCACCAGTAACCCAGGTTCGATCCTGACCACGGGTGCTGTCTGTACAGAGTTTGCACATTCTCCCAGTGACCGTGTGGGTTTCCTCCAGGTGCTCCGGTTTCCTCCCACTTCCCAAAGACATGCAGGTTTGCAGGTTTATTGGCCTTCTGTAAAGTTGTCCCTGGTATGCAGGGAGTGGGTGACAAAGTGGGATAACATACAACTAGTGTGAACGGGTGATCGATGATTGTTGAGGACTCAGTGGACTGAAGGCATGCTTACATGCTGTATCTCTAAACTAAAATAATATAAAGCCATACCTCGCAAAATGTTTAGTTTAGTTTGGTTTAAAGATGCAGGGTCCATCTTCGGTCCATCGCTGCCCGCACCGACCAGCGATCTCCGTGTATTAACACTATCCTACGCACACTAAAGACAATTTTTACATCTAGCGAGCCAATTTATCTACATACCTGTATGTCTTTGGAGTGTGAGAGGAAAATCCACGTGGCCACGGGGAGAACATACAAACTCCGTACAGACAGCACCCACAGAATGGTGCAAAAGTTGCAGTGCAACCTGAAATAATGCAAGAAAATTAAAAAAAACTGTAGTGCAAATATGAGATAACTGAATGAGGTAGAGTTAAAGGTAAGAATTTGTGGAAGCGCCTCTGGGAAAGTCTAAACAAGGGCCATGACCCGAAACGTCACCTGTCCATTTTTTCCAAAGATGCTGCCTGGCCCACTGAACAATTCCAGCATATTGTGTCTACGAATGGTTCAGGAGTCTTTTGACTTTAGAGATACAGCATGGAAACAGGGCCAACAGCCCATTGTTTCCGCACCGACCAGCGATCCCTGTACAATGACATTATCCCACACACTAGGGATAGTTTACAATTTTACCGAATCCAATTAACCAACAAACCTGTATGTCTTTGGAGTGTGGGAATAAACCAGAGCACCCAGAAACCCATGACCACAGGGAGAACGTACAAATTCCGTACAGACAGCACCTGCGGTCTGGATCAAACCCTAGTCTCGGGCTCTGTAAGGCAGGATCTCTCCCGTTGCACTACTATGCCGCCCCAAATGATACTGACAGCAGTAGGGAAGAAGCTGTTCTTAAGAATGGATATCTGGGATTTCAAGCTCCTGTATCATCCCCCAGAAGGTAGACGAGAGGGAAGGGAATGGCCAGGGTGGCAGGCTTCCTTGACGAAACTTCCAGCATTCCTGATGCAACTGAGGATGGATGGATGGAGAGAAGTGATGAGCCTATGAAGGAATGGGCTGTGTTCACAACTCTCTGCATGTCCAGGCAGTCAAGAGCAGAGCACCGGCCACACCAAATTGAGATGCATCCTGTCAAATTACTTTCCATAGCATTTTTGCAGAGGTTCGAGAGAATCTTCGAATAATCTATGACCTTGAAAGTTCTTCATCATTGACACTGCCTTTGATTTTCCGTATGAGGTGATATTGATTTAGAACAGTCAGATTTTACTTATTGTTGAGTTTCTGAAGAACAGCCTTAATTAAACCTCTGGAGATCTATTAACCACTGTCACAGAATTATAATGCTGCCTCCTGATGATTCAAGATAAAGTTTGGGGTAAATTAAAGGGACGAATATGTAGCAGTTCCTGCAGGTGTAGATATCTCCTTTCACCAGCCTCGGAAACACTTCAAATGAATTGCAAATAATAGTCAGCTTTGGTCTAGGGTAGTGAGTCGGTGCTTATACAATCGATGGCACAGTGATGCAGCTGGTGGAGCTGCTGCCTCAGTGCCAGAGACCCGGGTTTGATCCTGATCTCGGATGCTAGCTATGTTGAGCTTGCATATTCTTGCACCCACAGACCTGTAGGTTTATAGGTTAATTGGCCTCTGTAAAATTGCCCCAAATGTGTAAAGAGTGGATGAGAAAGGGGGTAACATAGAACTAGTATGAACGGGTGATCGATGGTCGGTGTGGACATGGTGGGATGAAGAGCCTGTTTCCATGCTGTATCTCTAAACTAAGCTAATGGATGTATGAACCATGAGGTACATTCCCAGATTAAGGCCAGGGCCGCTGCAAACAAATCAAATGATTCCGAGCAATACAAGAAAGCTCGCTATGATCTTCACAAAGCCATCAAGAATGCCAAGTAAGCAACAAACAAGCTTTTCATAGAAGCATAGAAACATAGATGCAGGAGTAGGCCATTTTGGCCCTTCGAGCCAGCACCGCCATTCATTGTGATCATGGCTGATCGTCCCCCATCAATAACCCCTGCCTGCCTTCTCCCCATATCCCTTGACTACACTAGCCCCTAGAGCTCTATCTAACTCTCTCTTAGATTTCATGTATTATACCTCATATGGTATAAACTCAACTAAACTAAAAAAACTAAACTATACTAATGGAAGAAGGTCTGACACTCTCAGATTATGCGAGGGGGTGATGCAGTAAATGAGTTGCACTGTGCAATTTTGAATGCGAGTGTAGTTTAGAGAAAGAGCATGGAAACACGCCTTTCAGCCCACCAGGTTCACGCTGACCATCGATCACCAGTTCACACTAGGTCTACGAATCAGGAAGGAAGAAGAGGCACAGGAAATGGAGTTGAGATCATGATCACATCAGTTATAATCTTATTAAATGGTGCTTAACATGCTAAATGTTCTATTATTGCAGAAAACCTTTTATGTTCTAATTTATATTGAGCACAGGTTAAGACCTCACTGGTTAAGATCACACCATATTAATTCCTGGCCATTGAATTCCAGGAAGAATACGTTAACCTTGGATAATGTGCATCAGAAGATGACCATAATGACATTGGGGAATAAAATGTTTCCTACTCACAGAATGTCAAGGATGTTCAAATGTAAAAGATAATGTTTTGAATATAAAAGGAGTAGACAGAGGAGTTGGGCCATGCATTTTCACACAAAGAGCAAATCTGAAAATCCATAAAAGTATATATTTTTGAGGAAAGCAGTAAGTTGAAGATAATAAAATATACACAAGACGATAAGACATAAGAGCAGAGTTAGGCCATATGGCCCATTGAGTCTACACGGCTGATCTATTTTTTCCCTCACAACCTCATTCTCCTGTCTTCTTTCTCCCTGTAACCTTTGGCAGCCATACTAATCAAGAACCAACCAATCGCTGCCTTAAAAATACCCAATGACTTGGGCTCCACAGCCATGTGTGGCAATGGATTCCACAGATTCACCATTCTCTGGCTAGAAACATTCCTCCTCCTCTCCATTTTGTAGGTATCCCATTCTATTCTGAAGCTGTGTCCTCTGGTCCTAGACTCTCCCACTAGTGGAAACATAAACACCATTCTCTGCAGTGGGAGGAGAACGTACATGTTTCAGGGTCAGAGAGGCAATCCCCCTACCAATGGGTGTGCAGCCAGACAATCAACAAGATTGTATGAAAACACTTATATAATTCCTCATTTTCAAAGAACATAGAACAGTACAGCATAGGCACAGACCTTTGGCCCACCATGCTTGTGCTGACCATGATGCCAATTGAAACTGCACATGAGTCTGCAAGATTCAAGATTCAAGATTCAATTTAATTGTCATTTGGACCCTTTGAGGTCCAAACGAAATGCCGTTTCTGCAGCCATACATTACAAACAAATAGACCCCAGACACAACATAATTTACATTTTACATAAACATCCATCACATCGCTGTGATGGAAGGCAAAAAAACTTATCTCTCCACTGCATTCTCCCCCCCCCCCCCCCCCCCCCCCCCCCCCCCCCCCCGATGTCAGAGTCAAAGTCAAAGCCCCAGGCTGGCGATGGCGATTGTCCCGCGGCCATTAAAGCCACGCCGGGTGGTGCGAGGTCGCACACCGGGTCTTGGTGTTGGAGCCCCCGGCGTGCACTCGCAGAGTCCCGCGGCCATTCCAAGCCGCGCGGGGCGGTGATGTCAGGCCCCGCTCCAGGAGCTCTTCAACCCCGCAACTCGGGCGGGAGAAGTTGCCGTTGCGAGAGGCCTGAAAAGCGGTCTCCCTCCAGGGACCCGCGGGCTCCCGGTGCCGCCGTCCGCCAGACCCGCAGTTGCAGCCTCCGAATCTCCAGAGGTTGGGCCGCAGCAGCAGCAGCGCTCCACCACCGCTCCACCCGCTCTGGACTCGGCCAGCTCCGCGACGGTGAGGTGAGTCGTCGGCACCAGAGTCCCCGGTCTTCTCCTGTTGGAGGCCGCTCCTCGTTGCAGCCACACACTGTCTTATCACTCCATTCCCTATCTGTTTACATGTTTGCCTAAATGCTCTTTTATTCCATGCTGTATCTCTAAACTAAACAAAACAAATAATTTGCCAGAGGAAGTCAATGGATCGAGCAACATCTGTGGCGGTGGAGTGGAAGGAATGGTCAACGTTTCCAGTCACAACCCTGCATCAGGACGGAGGAGGTCTGACCCGAAACTTTGTCTGTCCATTCCCTCCACAGTTGATGTCAGACCCGCTGGGTTACTCCTGCGATGTGTTTTAGTTTGCACCAGGAAGTCTGCTGTGACTGAAGAGCTCTTGGTGTTGACAGCTGGATGAATGAAACAAAACAGATAATGAAAACAGAATGGGTGAAGCCATTTGAAGAACAATTGAATACTGAAATGGAGGAAGCTATATATTTGCACAGAAGGTGAAGATCAAGGCCTCTTTATCCCTGTGATACACACACCTTTGATCAGCACCATCTGTTGATGAATATTAACGTAATATTAAATCAGGATCGCTCATTTGTTTTTTTTTGTGTTGTCACATTATTGTACAATCTCCACATCTGGAGATTCTCGTTCCACGCCAACAGAATTACTGAGTGGTTTATGCACATAGATTGCTTTGCTTTGAACTCTCTGTACTGTTTGCTGAAAATAATAATTTAAAAAAATCAAAGTCAGCATGGATCAGCATTCATTTCATCTCATCAACTGATTTATCAACTCATCAAAATGGATTTATGTGAGCAATTAAGGCTGAGCCAAGACCTGTTTAACAATTCAACATTGCATTTAGAGATACAGCATGGAAACAGGCCCTTCGGCCCAACGGGTCCAGACTGATCATCGATCACCCGTTCGGGCCAGTTCAATGTTATCCCATTTTCTCATCCACTCCTGACACAATAAGGGCACTTTACAGAGGCAAATTAACCTACAAATCTGCACGTCTTGGGGATTTTGGAGGAAACCGGAGCACCCGGAGGAAACCCACGTGGTTAGAGGTAGTAAGTGCGAACTCCACACAGACAGCACCCGAGATCAGAATCGAACTGGGTCTCTTACACTTTGAGGCTACAGCTCTACATGTTCTATGCTGTCACTTTACAATAATACCCCCTGAATCAGAAATTATGATACCTGAGCTTTCACTTGAAGATTGTGTTTGATTTGCTGACTTTTTTTGAAGACTTTTTGCTAGAGAACAACATAATACAATACATTGGTAAGACACATTTGTGCTGAGTTTGAGCCACCCAGCTATAGGAAAGATGTTGTTAAGCTGGAAATTGTGCAGAGAAGATTTACAAGGATGGTGTCAGGAGTTGGGGGCTTCTGCTATAGGGAGAGGTTGGGCAGGCGAAGACTTTATTCTATAGAGCGCAGGAGGATGAAAGGTGATCTTTTAGAGATGTATAAGATCAAGAGATGAAATAGATAGGGTAGATGCATGGAGTATTTTACCTAGAGTTGGGGAAATCAAGAACCAGAGGACATTGGTTTAAGGTGTGAGAGGAAAGATTTAAGAGGAATCTGAGGGGCAACTTTTTCACATAGTACATGGTGGGTGTATGGAACTAGCTGCCTGAGGTGGTAGTTGAGGCTGGTACTATCACAACATTTAAAAGACATTTGGACAAGTACATGGATAGGAAAGGTATAGATGGATAAGGGACAAACGTGGGCAGCTTGTACAAACTCAGATGGGACATTTGAGTTAACATGAGCAAATTGGATCAAAGGACCTGTTTCTGCGCAGAATGGATCTATGACTGAATGCTGGAGGAACTCAGCGGGTCAGGTAGCATCTGTTGGGGGTAAAAGGCCAGACGATGTTTCAAGTTGGGACTGAGAGTTGTTGCGTTACTCCAACACTTCTCATTTTGCTCACGATTCCAGCATCTGCGGTTTCTTGTGTATTCGAGGGAGGGAGATGAGGGTTGGTGTTTGGGGTGTGCTGCTCCTCTTTGAAGGCAGAACACTGTGAAATGTATGACTCATCCCATCTGGAGCTCGTTGAGTTCAGAGGTCTATTAATAGTGCCATCCTTTGATGATCAGACTGCTCCACATTAATTTCATCGATGGCATGTGGCAGGACGTACTGCATTACAGTGACCACAACCACCTCCATCAACAAAGCAGCCCGTTTCTGCCAGTGGATGCTCTTTATGCTCCTGATGAACATCTCCCCATGCGTTTATTGGCCATTAGTTTCCTTCCACAATCCGCACATGTGCAGGTCGAAAGCTTCATTGCTGCGTAGGTTGCCAATGCTGTGTAGGTGTAGGGTCGAATCAGGGCATAGATGATGTCAAGAGTCAATAGTGCTGGAGTAACTCAGCAGATCAGCATGTGCAGAAAGGAACTGCAAATGCTGGTAAAATGCTGGAGTTACTCAGCGGGTGGGGCAGCATCTCTGGAGAAAAAGGACGGGTGACGATGCAGGAAAGATCCCGACATGAAACTTCACCCTAACATTTTCTCCAGAGATGCTGCCTGCCCCACTCAGTAACTCCAGCACTTTGTGTCGATCAGCGGGTCAGGAGGCATCTCTGGAAAACATGGATAGGTGGCGTTTCGGGTCAGGGACCCATCTTCAGACCTGATTGACTCGCAATGAGATAGGCTGGAAGATCGGGGTTACACCCTATCATATAGGAAGAAAGGTGTGAGAAAGAGTGGAAGATTTTCCCGGGCGACAGTGGAATGCTACAGCGTCTGGTCCCACAGCACACATTTTCCAGCCTTTAATTGGAACATATAGCTGGTACTCGGGGAAACTTGATTGTAAGTGCTTTGAGATATCTATTTCTTGTTTGAGCGGGGAGTAATATGAACATGAGTGATTTTAATCAGGGCAGGTTTGCAAAGGTTTGGGCTCAGACAAGATTACACATTTCAAATGATTTGACAGGGGGATATGAGGGAGCCCAAGGGATGCAGAGAAGGGCAGTGGGGATGTTTGGCATGAATGGAAGTATTCATAATGTTCAAAGAGCTTCATCCGACAGAGGTGGCTTCTTCTCAATAATTCTCATTAATTGTGTCTGATTTTAATTTCAGTGATTCACATGGGGGATTGTGAAGTCAAAACAGGGTTAAGAAGAATGAACTATGCATAATTATATTTTTTGCCTGCTCGCCTTTTAATTGAATCGTATAATGATTGAAAACAAGTCAAAGCATTGCTTTGTACCCAGTGAATATTACAACTATCCTTCAACAGATTAGACCTAGTTTTAGATTGGACAGGGCAAGAGAAATTGAGATATTGGGCTTTTAGTTGCATTTGCAGAATACTTAAATAACTTTGCAGTGGTCCAAAACTAACTTAATTAGGGCCAAATTTCAGAAATACTGAAGCCATCCATTCCAGGTAATATTCTGGTGAAAACCGTGTGAACTCTCTCTCTCTCAGTTGATACCCCTGCCTTCCTGTAATATGGTGACCAGAACTGTACACAATACTCCAAGCATCGTGAAAGATAAATCAGCCATGATTTAAATGGCGGAGTAGACTCGATGGGCCGGGTGGCCTACTACTGCTCCTATAACTAAAGAAGAAATGCAATGTTTTGCACAGCTGCAGCAAAACTCTCACCTCTTATATTCAGTTCCTTGACCTATGAAGGGATGTTTATCAAATGTTTTCTTAACTAGCCTGTCATTATTTTCAAGGAACAATGAACTTACACCTGAGGTCACTTTGTATATCAACGCTCCTAATGTACTTTCCAGTGTTTGATGTCCCAGTACTTTTAGGCATTACCTCAAGCTACTTTTAGGCATTACCTCCCTACCAGATGAACTGAACGAGTTCTACGCACGGTTTGAGGTTAAAAACAGCACCCAGACACGTGCACCACTGCCATCTCCCAGTGACCAGTCGCTCAGGCTGTCCGCAGCCAGAGTTAAAAAGGCCTTCGCCAGCGTCAATCCACGCAAAGCTGCAGGGCCAGACAACATTCCTGGATGCGTTCTAAGAGACTGTGCCGAGCAACTGAAGGATGTCTTCACAGACATTTTTAACATCTCACTCTGCCAGGCAGTAGTGCCGAATTGTCTTAAGAGTGCCACCATCGTCCCTGTACCGAAGAAACCAAACCCAGCCTGCCATAACGACTTTCGACCAGTGGCCCTAACACCCATTGTAATGAAGTGTTTTGAGCGACTAGTTATGCAGCACATCAAAAACAGTCTACCTGCCAACCTAGACCCACTGCAGTTCGCCTACAGAGCCAACCGATCCACAGAGGACGCAGTCTCAACAACACTGAACCTCGTGTTGTCACATCTCGATCGGAAAAACACCTATGCCAGGATCCTCTTCATAGACTTCAGCTCCGCTTTCAACACAATCATCCCGCAGCAGCTGGTGGAGAAGTTGGAGCTGTTGGGGGTTGATGCTGGCACATGTAGCTGGGTCCTGAACTTCCTGTCGCAGCGGCAGCAGACAGTCAGGGTGGGCAGTAGGACATCAAAAACGATAGCCGTGAGCACTGGCTCACCCCAAGGCTGTGTCCTAAGCCCCCTTCTGTTTAGTCTGCTGACACACGACTGTACTGCCAGACTCAATAACAACTTCATCAGCAAGTTCGCTGATGACACAACAGTAGTGGGTCTCATCAGTGACAACGATGAATCGGCGTACAGGATGGAGGTGGAGCTGCTCACAGGTTGGTGCAAATCCCACAACCTCATTCTTAACGTGGGAAAAACTAAGGAGATGGTGGTTGACTTCAGGAGGGCGGGGAAACAACACCATACACCTCTGCACATCGACGGAGCTGATGTGGAAAGGGTCAGCAGCATGAAGTTCCTAGGACTACACCTGTCTGATGACCTGACGTCCACGGCCAACACCACAGCTCTGGTCAAGAGAGCCCAGCAGCGACTTCACCCCCTCCGAAGACTACGGAAAGCAGGCCTCCCCACCACACACCTACGGACTTTTTACAGGGGGACTGTTGAGAGCACACTGACATACGGCATCACTTCCTGGTTCGGGAGCTGCAAGGCGTACGAACGTCACCAACTGGACAGGATAGTGAAGACCGCAAGCAGGATTATTGGTGCTCCACTCCCCTTCCTGCTGGACATATACAAGAAGAGATGCATCAACAGAGCCATCTCCATCATCAAAGACCCTTACCACCCATCGCATGACTTTTTCACCATCCTCCCATCTGGGAAGAGGTACAGGAGCATCAGCTGCAAAACCAGCAGGATGCTCCTCAGCTTCTTCCCACAGGCTATAAGACTGTTAAATGAACTTTCCCCCCTGCCAAGTATCGCGCACAAACACCCCGCTGCCAGTCGGAACGGCTGTTGAATGTTATTGAATGTTATTAGAGGGTTAAATTGTTCATGACATGTATTTTAACTTTAATTGCTATTTATTTTGTAACGAAAACTGAATGGACACTGGTCGAGAAACGTTTTTTTTGTTTCCTCTGAGTATGCGAATACTCAGGAAATGACAATAAAGATTTACAATTACAATTACAATTACAATTACAAGCTACTCTAGATTAAACTTCATCTGCCATTGCTCAGCCCAACTTTCCAAATGGTCTATGTCCCTCTGAATCCTTTCACAGCCTTGTTCACTATCTACAACTCCACCCATTTATGTTGACAACAAACTCGCTGTTCAGACCACCTCCATTCTTTACCACGTAGACACAAGGAATTGCAGATGCTGGTCTACAACTTTTAACCAACATTTGGACAGGGACATGGATAGAAAAGGTTGAGTGGGATGGATATAGGTCAAATGCAGGTAAATGGGACTAGCTTGGATAGGCAACTTGGTCAGCATGGACGAGTTGGGGCATAGTTCTATTTGACTCTGACACTATTATCAGCACAGTTAGCTGGTAGCTCTGTATAAAAGGTGGGCAGGCATGTCTGGCAGGTTGAACGTTTGCATGTAGGTTGCTAGAGTGAAATGCCAGGCAGTAGGGCAGAAGGAAACTTGGATGCCAAGAGAAGTTAAGATAGGGTAGATGAACATAGTCTTTTACCCAGAGTAGGGAACTCAAGAACCAGAGAAAGCATGTTTAAGGTGAGAGAGGAAAGATTTAGTAGGAACCTGAGGGACAACCTTCTCATACAGAGGGTGGTGAGCATGCGTTTGAGTTTAGAGAAGAGATAATATTTTCAATTTTTACGAGAATGTTGGCAGGACTCAAGGGCCAGAGCTATAGTGAGAGGTTGAGCATGCTACGACTCCAATCCTTGGAGCGCAGGAGGATGAGGTGTAATCTTTTAGAGGTGTACAAAAGAATGGGGGAACAGAGAACATAGGTTTAAAGCCAGGGGGGAGAGATTTAATAGGAACCTGAGGGATGACTTTTTTACACAAAGGGTGGTGGGTGTATGGAACGAGCTGCCAGAGGAGGTAGTTGAGGCAGATACTATCCCAGCGTTTAAGAAACATTTAGACAGGTACGTGCATAGGATATGTTTAGAGGGATATGGGCCAAACGCAGGCAGGTGGATCTAGTGTAGATGGGACATGTTGGTCGGTGTGAGGAAGTTGGGCTGAAGGGATCTATTTCCACGCTGTATGACTCTATAACTGTAATATGGAATGTTCAGCCTGAGGTGAGACACAAGTCAATTTCTGCGTTATGTAAGTTAAGTTCAGCAACTCATCAGGGGGGCTTTTGATTACAGGGTTTAATAGCCCAGCCAAGGGGAGATCAATCAAACTCTATGGGAAAACCTTCAGAAAGCCTGAAAATCAGTGGGCTGGTTTGCAAGCGCCCCCTGCTTGTAATTCATTGACTTGCCTTAACACAGCCAAAGGCTTGAGTTTGATATGACTATGGGTGCTGTCCATGCAGAGTTTGTACCCTGTGACCATGTGGGTTTTCTCTGGATGCTTCAGTTTCCTCCTGCATCCCAAAGACATGTAGGGTTTGTAGGTGAATTGGCTTCTGTAAATCCAACCTAGTATGTCGGATGCGAAAGTAGGATATCATTGATCTAGAGTATGGGTGATTGTTGATCGGTGTGGACTCGGTGGGCCGAAGGATCTGTTTGGATTGTATTGTATTGTATTCAATTTACTGTCATTATCTCATATTAGAGACAACGGAATGGATTTTCCTTACAGTCAAGTAACATATAAATAATAAATAAATAAAACATATATTTTTTAAACCACAAACAGAGAAGTCCACGACACAACATAACCCCACAGTGGCACCAAAGTTGAGGAAGGAACCAAAGTCCAGCCAGCCTCCCCGCCGATCTTCCCAGATGTTCATGCTGTTTCTCTAAAACGAAATCAAGGGCAAATAAATATCATTTTTTAATCTACACTTTCTCCATACATGTAATGCTACATAACTGCAAAAGCACTGGAGTAACTCAGGTATCATCTCTGAAGAACAAGGGTAGCTGACATTTCGGGTCGAGACCCTTCTTCGTTGGAGGGAGGAGGAGAACTTCCTCAAAGTAGGCATACCTTGAGGAGATTTCACAGTGGAGCAGCCAAAATGTAGAAACAAAGAACTGCAGATGCTGGTTAACACACAACCAAACGCAAATCTCCTCTGCCTGTGTGTGATCCGTATCCCTCCATTCCCCGTGTATCCATGTACCATTCTAAAAGCCTCTCAAATGCCACTATCATACCTGCCTCCACCCCTATCCCTGGTAGTGTGTTCCAGGCACCAGATTTATTTAAAAGGCACCAGGCGAATTTTGGAGATGAAAAGAATAATTACAAGTGTAAATGGGAAAAAGGAGCTTGGATTTGGAACTAAATGGGGAAATCCTTCAAAGGGCCAGTACAACTCCGATGGGCTGAATAGTCACCTGATCTGTGGGACTCTATTAACTTCAGTGGCACAAAATCCCATAAACAGACATATTCACATCACACAAGCTCTTTTCATCAAAACAACTCAGTTGTTGTTCAATTAATGCCTTTTTCTGAATTCACTGTGGTTCAAAAGCTGAAAGAATTGCTTAAAGTAGGGACAAGGTTTTATCAGGGATTCCTTTCCCAACCACAGAACTTCAATATATTAAAAAAAGACCTTTTAAGCAAATTATTAACTTTTACTGGGAGTGCCATTAGTTCCAACCCTCAGTATGAGAGAGGCAGATGGCTTCATTTACAATTTTAATTAAATATCCATGGAAAACCCTCAGCTCAGGGACTGTGGAACCCTGCATTAGGGAAAGATCTCCACATTACTTATTAATGGAACAAGTTTAACTTGTTCTCCCTCTCTCTTTCTCACACTTACTCTCTCACATTCTCTCTCTCTCTCTCGCTCTTTCAACCCTCACTCTGCTCTCTCACTTTCAGCTCTCAATCCTTTCTATCTTTCTCTTTAACTTTCTCTCTCTCTCTCTCTCTCTCTCTCTCTCTCTCTCTCTCTCTCTCTCTCTCTCTCTCTCTCTCTCTCTCTCTCTCTCTCTCTCTCTCTCTCTCTCTCTCTCTCTCTCTCTCTCTCTCTCTCTCTCTCCTCTCTCTCTCTCTCTCTCTCTCTCTCTCTCTCTCTCTCTCTCTCTCTCTCTCTCTCTCTCTCTCTCTCTCTCTCTCTCTCTCTCAATCCCCCTCTATCAACAGTGGTTACTTGAAATTAGAGAAATCAATATTCATACCACTGGGAAGTAAGCAACCCAAGCAAAGTTGCGTGTGGTTCCTCCAATTTGCGTGTAGCCTCACTTTGACAGTGGAGGAAGCCAAGGAGAGAAAGGTCTGAAGAAGGGTTTCGACCCGAAACATTGCAATTTCCTTCGCTCCATAGATGCTGCCTCACCCGCTGAGTTTCTCCAGCATTTTTGTCTAATGACAGAAAGGTCAGTATGGGAAAGGGAAAGGGAGTTAAAATACAACCATAATTTCAACTCTACAGCAGTGAATCGCAGTGTTAATTCCCTTTTAGATAATAATTATCTATATATTACTAAAACTCACATCTTGTTTGTTTGCTTGTTTGCTTGCTTGTTTATTTGTTTGTTTGTTTGGTTGGTTGTTTGTGAGTGAGCACCCGAAACTCTGCAAAAATGGTAAACTATAGCGCTATAATTTTTGGCCCACCTTGCTCACCATTGTCCAGCGGTGTGCATTAGTCAGGTTTCGTTCAGATTGATGTTATATTTTAAAAGTTATTGACATTTAAAACTTAAATTACCTTGAAACAGCACCCCCACTTGCCGCAGCTCCTGCTAAGTTGTAGGTGGCCCATCAGCAGCGTCACAATTGAAAATGACGCCGGTGACGTGGCAGTTACGCAAAATGATGCCGTTTTCCCACGCAGCTGGGGAAGGCTTGCAGGGTCGGGATCGCCATTTTCACTGAACATCGCATCGTGTATGGGTGAGTGGTGGAATATTACGTTGGGGGTCTGGGACTCAACATAAGTCTAGTCTTTTTCTTAGTCTAGTTTTTTATTAAAAATGGCTCCTGTCATTTTTTACTGCTTCTATTCACACTCATACCACAATTACCTGGTGACTAAAACACATCATAAATATTCTGCATTTTTTATGACTAAACCTCTAATGATCCTTGAGAAGTTAGTGCTGAATCAGTTTCCTGAGTTGTCACAATCCAATGTGGCGAAGAAGCACCCAAATTAATGGTCAGCATGGGCAAGCTGTGCCGAAGGGCCTTTTTCCATGCTCTATGAGAGGCTCTATGACCCTTATGTTTTTGAAATGCGCGAGGAAACCGGAGCAGCCGGAGGAAGCCCCCACGGTCATAGGGAGAAGGTGTAACGTCTAAGCAGACAGCGCCCGAGGTCAGGATCGAACCCAGGTCTCTGGCGCCGTGAGGCAGCGGCTCTACCAGCTGCGCCACTGTGCTGTTAGATTGATATGGAAGGAGTGCATTGATGACTAGCCTCTGGCAGGGAGGCTGGAAGATGTGCAGAGCACAGCTGCTTGAAGGTTACAGCTTGCCTCTGTTGAAAATATCCACTTAATTTGGGCTACCGTTCTGTGCTGGCATTTCATGTGTCCAGCCCAGATCCAATTTCAGATGATAACAAGGTTAGGGAATCTTGTGATACAAACATTCTGGAGAACACTAGAGGTTTCTCAGTCTCAGGGGAGTGCCAGCCAGAGGATAATATAATCAAGCTCGCCATTACTTGCAAGGGTATAACTCAATTTGGTCTGGTCTTTAAAAAAGCTTTACATTCACCCCTTGACATTTCCACGTGCTATGAGATTAGCATCAGCGATCTTGCCGAACATTGGAAGCACTTGACGAGAGAATCAAACTTGACATAAGCTGTTCTGACATCAATCACACAATCCCCTGGAGAGATAATGCCATCTGTACCTTCTTTCATCCAAATATTGTTAATTGTGGATGATTTGGAGAGACAAGAATGGGGTTTGAAGGGGGTGGGAGTGGTGTAGGATTTAATGCATGCTTTATGGTGTTACACGAATTAGATATTCATTTCCAAAGGAATTTGGCAACAATCCAAACTATGCATTAACAGTATCCATCACACCTCTTGCTCCCAAATACAAATTAATCTTCTGACACTCGTTATCCTGTTAGGATCAATGCAACTTCCCTAGATTATCACTGCAAAATGTTCCTGTAAAATATTCCTCTCCAAATGGAGGATATATATATATATATATATATATATATATATATATGTATATACAGTATATCCCCTTCTCTCTCTCTCTCTCTCTCTCTCTCTCTCTCTCTCTCTCTCTCTCTCTCTCTCTCTCTCTCTCTCTCTTCTCTCTCTCTCTCTCTCTCTCTCTCTCTCTCTCTCTCTCTCTCTCTCTCTCTCTCTCTCTCTCTCTCTCTCTCTCTCTCTCTCTCTCTCTCAACTCTCTCTCTCTCTCCCCTCTCTGAGCTAAATCTCTTCTCTCTCTGCTCTCTCTCTGCCTAACAACCTGAGTCTTTGTTTTCAGATTTCTTCTCCAAACTGGGTTTCCAATGTCATATCTTGCACGTCTTTTAACGGCACTTTCTAACAACCTTCATTTCTTTGTTTTCAGCACTTCTGGTCTCCCCCAATGTGGGTTTCCATGTGTAGGCTTTGCTTGAAGATCTTTTAGTAGTGACTCTAAATAGGCTTTAAACACTAAAACCTCCAAATAAGCTCTGAACTACAGAGACTTGGGGGCTTTCATCTTTGCAGTACTATTGTCTGATAGTATGTGTGTATATATATGTATATGTATACACATAACTAGTTCCAAATATAAACACACACATATATGGATATTTCCGTAAATAAGGATACCAACCTGTAACAAGGGTGGCCAAATTTGAAAGTTATTAAATTATAACAAAATACCACAGCATCAAAAATCTTTTTGAGCTAATTTGTGATGAAAATCGACCAAAATTTGACCAAATTTTACTTTCAATACATTTAAATGTAAATACTTTTTAAAAAATCGGGGAAACAAATGTGTTCTTATATTTATTGATTTATTCTAATATACATAAATGAGAATGAATATAGTAAGCTTTCATCGAATTTGATGTTAATTTACTCGAAATCTGTCCGTAACCTAAAGCATCTGTGTAGAACAGGAGCATGGTTTCAATGAGACATGACATTATCTGGGACCAGATCACGTTCGATTCCCTTCGCTACAGCGCACACATTTTCCAACAACATAGCAACAAGCAATGAAAGTTTAACGGGATTTAAACATTTCTATTGTAAAAAAGAAACAACATTTATGAGAAAATAATGAAAAGATGTAAAAGGATTCCAATGATTCCAAGCAAAAAAAAAGTTAACAGTTAGTTGATTGCAAAATTAATGTAATCTTTCTGATATAAATTAGCCTAAGGATTTGATTCTGCTTGAAAAATGTCACAAAAAAGGGCAAGAAAACAGAGGGACATATCTGATATTTTTCATTGTAAAAAGAGAGTTATTTATTTTTGCTTCCTCATTATTTTGGCTATACACCATGATCTATACCACTTAAAATGATATGTAAAGGATATGAAGGATATGAAAGGAAATATTACAGAAAAAATAGGAAATTAACCTAGAAGTTTGCACTACAGTTGCACTAATGAGTGCTGTATTTACAGAAACACCGACATATGAAATTATTTTTTGCTGTTGATGATTATGGTGCTTACAGATTACTGTTTACATATCTGCCCAGCTGTTATCAAAGGAGTCATCCTACTACAGCCAGGAAGCAGTGCTGAACTACTATCCACCTCATTGGTGACCCTCGGACTATCCTTGACCAGACTTGGCTGGCTTTACCTTGCACTACATGTTATTCGCTTATCATGTATCTATACACTGTAAATGGCTCAATTGTAATCATGATTTGTCTTTCTGCACACAACAAAAGCTTTTCACTGTACCTCATACACGCGACAATAAGCTAAACTGAACTGAACTATTATAATGCTGCAAGTCAGAATTTCATTGTTCCTTTTCGGGACATATGATAATAAAGCACTTCTGATGATGTTTACCAGAATGGTGCCTGGATTAGAGGGTTATAACTACAAGGTTGTACAAACTTGGATGGTTTACACTGGAGCACGGAGGCTGAATGGAGACCTAATAGAAACATATAAAATTGTAAGAAGCATAAATATGGCAGACAAGGTGGAAATACCAAAGACTGGAGGGCATAGCTTTAAGGTGAGGGAGGAGGGACTTTAAAGGAAATGCAGAGGCCGGATTTTTACACAGAAATTGATAGCTGGCTGGAACATTCTGCCAGGGGTTGGTAGGAGGGGCAGATAGGGACTTACACAGTTCCCGCTGCATCAAAAAATCCCAGAGTATCATAAAGGACATTTCCCACCCCGGATACTCCCTGTTTGAACTGTTGCTGTCAGGCAGACGGTACAGATCTACAAGGACAAGGACGAACAGACTAAAAAACAGTTTTTAACCCACTGCTATAAAAGCACTAAATGTAGCCGCCAAGGAACGCAGGGGCGATACATACTAAGGGACTGTGGTGCACTGTGAAATCGACAGAAGGATGGAAGGTTGGGTGTTTATGCGTGCTATTTTCGTGATATTTATTTTGGTTGTTTATCTTTTAATATTTTATCTTGTATGTATCATTAGCTTTTAGAAATGTTTGAATGGTGCACTGACTGGCTGACATTTTTAAATTTTGTTGTACATGGTTCATGTTACAATGACAATAATAAAATTCTATTCTATTCTATTCTATTCTATTCTATTCTATTCTATAGTGGTGTTTCAGTAAATACCAGTAAACCCTTATTATATGCATGAATTAATGAATGAATATATTTTGTTTTAATCAAATCTCCTTTGTGATTTTTAGCTCCCACATGACCTGATAATACCCTAAAATGGAAGATTGAGACTAGACACAACGTGCTGGAGTAACTCAGTGGGTCAGGCAGCATCTCTGGAGAAAAAGGATGAGTGACCCTTCGGATCACAACCTAAAACCTCACCCATCCTTTTGCTCCAGACCCGCTGAGTTACTCCAGCACTTTGTGCCTATCTTTGGTTGAAACCAGCATCTGCAGTTCCTTGTTTCTACTGGAGGATTGAGGTAATAGTTTTCATAAAATGCAAAACTTGCATAAAGCAGTGGCGCAGCTGGTTGGGCCACTGTCTCACAACACTAGGGACCCAAGTTAAATCCTGACCTCAGGTGCTGCCTGTGGGGAGTTTGCACGTTCTCCACGTGACCACATGGGTTTCCCCCGGGTGCTCCGGTTTCCTCACACATCCCAAAGACATGCAGGTTTGAAGGTAAATCGGCCTCTGTAAATGCGGATCAAAAGTGGGATAATATAGAACTAGCGTGAACAGGTGATTGATGGTCGGCATGGGCTTGCAATGGTCGGTGGCGATGTAAGGATCTGTGTTTGCAGAACAGACTATCCCATAAACCAACCTCCCTTCCATTGAGGCCCTTTACAACCCAAGCAGCCTCTGCAAGGCCAGCAGCATAATCAAGGACGAGTCTCACCTCTCTTCTCCCCTCTCCCATCAGGCAAGAGGTACAGAAATGTGAAAACACAAACCTCCAGGTTCGGAGGCAGTTTCTTCCCAGCTGTTATCAGGCAACTGAACCATCCTACCAACAACTAGAGTGCAGACCCAGGCTACTATCTACCTCATAGGAAACCCTCGGACTATCTTTGATCGGCCTTTGCTGGACGTTATCTTACACTAACTGTTATTCCCTTTATAAAGTATCTGTACACAGTGGACGGCTTGATTGTAATCATGTATTATCTTTCTGTTGACTGATTAGCGTGCAACAAAAGCATTTCGCTGCACCTCGACACACGTGAAACTAAACTAAAACCGACTATAACCCCACTGGGCCGAAGGGCCTATTTGCATGCTCGATCCCTAAAGTTAAAACATCCCACCTCCCTACTCCCTGCAACGGTGTCAGTGTTCCCTCTTCCCATCTTGATGACCCCCAGCGACACGAACAACTTCCCACAAATGAATAATTTTCCAGAGCACTATCCCTCTCGGCCACACTGGAGGAAAGACAACAAAAAGTCTAGCTCAGCAGGCAACTAAATCGACTAAATCTGTCTAACAGTTACAAGCAGTAACATGAAAAGGATGGGGAGAGAGCTGGGAGTGTAACACTTGTGTTCGCAAACAGATGGAGCTTTTTAATAGTTTTCACAACAGCCTGGCTGGTAACTTTGATCTATGCCTTTGGAAAGAAAATGTGTTTAACAGAAACTGCACATTTCTGTTAGAGAGCCTGAGTGTTGTCAAAAGGGGTGTCAGCTTGTCATAAACTACAGTTATATTAGAGCAAGACCAGGCAGATGATTGTGGCCTTCAGGAGGGGAAAACCAAGGATCCATAACCTCTCTTCATTGATGGGACAATGATGAGAGAGTCAACAAGATACTTCGCTTGGGCAGCTTACAACCCAGCAGTATGAGCGTTGATTTCTCTAATTTCAAGTAACCCCCCTCTCCCTCTCTCCCTCTCTCGGCCATCTCCTACACCCTAGTCTTCCTACTAGTTCCACTGTTTTCATACTTGTATCCCTTCATTATCACCTCTTCCCCAGTCAACAACAAGCTCCAAACTTGTTTGATCATCTGTTGCTGGCCAGGGCTTTGTTCTGGACTTTTCATACCTCCAGTTCCCTCCCCTCTACTTTCAGTCTGAGGAAGGGTCCTGACCCAAAACATCACCTACCTTTTTTCTCCAGAGTTGCTGCCTGACCCGCTGAGTTACTCCAGCACTTTGTGTCTATCTTCAGTTTAAACCAGCTTTTGCACTTCCTTTCGATGCAATAACTTCAAGTTCGTGAACGTGCGTATCTCTGAAGATCTGTCCTGGGCCCAGCACATTGATACAATCGCAAAAACGCCCATCAACACCATTATTTCTCTGTAGGAAGGATCTACAGATGTTGGTTTATACCAAAGATAGGCACCAAATGCTGGAGTAACTCAGCGGGTCAGGCAGCATCTCTGGAGAAATGGAATAGGTGACATGTCAGGTCGAAACACCACTTCAGCGTGAAAGATAGAGATGAGGGGGGTGGGGGGGGAAGGGGGGGGCGGGGGGACTGGAGGTGAGAAAAGGCCAGAAGAAAACAGAGCCAGCAACTCATGAGCTGAGGAACGATGGAGCCCATAATGGCCCATTGTTGGCTGGAAAAGAAGCGTTAACGAGGGAGATACATGGGTGCGAACAGTGGAACCAGTAGGATGACCGTTTATTCATATTTCCTTATTCCGGCTCAGCTGCAATCAATAAATTCAATAAATTTATTCAACTTTGGTTCTGCCGTATAATTCAAAGACAGCTTCATCCCTGCTGCTATCAGGCAACTGAATCTTCCTTTCACCTACTGGGCAATGGTCCTGACCTCCCATCTACCTCATTCGAGACCCAGGGATTGTCTTTAATCAGACTTTCCTGGACTTTATCTAAACCTTATTCCCTTTATCCTGTATCTGTACACTGTGGACGGCTTGATTATAATCATGTTTAGTCTTTTCACTGACTGAATAGAATGCAACATAAAAGCTTTTCACTGTACATTCAATAAACTGAACTAACCTAAAAATGGTATTTAAAGTTTGTCATAATGATCCTTTCATTTCCCACACCGTTTCCTTCTGATTTCTTGGCCATGGTTTCAATATACTTAGTGATTGTTTGTGATATTTACACCAAGCAGCTTGGTGTAGAACCTAGGACTAGAAGCCTAGGTTTAGGCTATTGTTCACTGAGACAGATCAGGAGTTTATACTCAAATACTAAATAAATTGTTAGTATGAGTAACGTTGACTGGGTTGTCATAGAAACCCATCTGGTACACTAATGTCCAGATAACATGGTGGCATTTAAGAAGCTTTTAGATAGGCACATTGATATGCAGTGAATGGAGGGATATGGATCACGTACAGGCAGAGATTAGTTTAACTTGGCATTATGCTCGGCACTAACATTGTAGGCCAAAGACCCTGTTCTTGTGCTGTACTTTTATTTTGTCCTGTATTCAGGGAAGTGAATTTGCTGTCATTACCCAGCCTGACCAATACAATCAAGAGTCAAGAGTTTAGTGTCATATGTTCCGAAACGGAACAATTACTTTCTCACTTGCAGCAGAATAACAGGTTAAGTTTAGTTTAGCGATACAGTGAGTAAACAAGCCCTGCAGCCCACCAAGTCCGCACCGACCAGCGATCACCCCCTATACTAGTTCTATCCCACACATTAGGGACAAGTTACAGTTAACCTGCAAACCTGCATGTCTTTTCTGTATGGATGGAAACCAGAGCACCAGGAGGAAACCCACACGGTCACAGGGAGAACGGACAAACTCCATATAGACAACATTGTGATCAGGATCAAACCCTGGCCTCTAGCACTTTAAGGCAACAACTCTACCACTGCACCTCTGTGCCGCACAGGTCTTTAGACAAGTACATAATAGATAATATAATAAAAACAAATAAACAAAAGTTAAATTATATAAGTGCAAAATAAAATAAAAGTCTACTGTGCAACAAAGACAGTTCATAGATCGAAGTTTAGTTGGTGTTTGTAATGTTCAATAGCTTGATGGTTGCTGGGAAGAAGCTATTCCTGAACCTAGAGGTCTTGATTTTCAGACTCCTGTACCTTCTTCCCGATTGCACGTGTGAAATGAGAGCATAGCCAGGGTGGGTTGGATTCTTAATGATGTTGGCTGCTTTTTTGAGGCAGTGCCTCCTATAGTCCCCTTCGATTGATAGAGCTCTTAAAGATAGCGGAGTCAGGAAATATGGTGAGAAGGCAGAAACGGGGTACTAAATATGGATGATCAGCCATGATCACAGTGAATGGCAGTACTGGCTCATAGGGCCGAATGGCCTACTCCTGAGCCTATTGTCTATTGTCTATTGATTGTTCAGGAGGTCAGTGCCTGTTATGGAATGGACAGTGTTCACCACTTTTTGCAACCTTCTTCGATCCTTGGCTTTCAGGTTGCCAATCCAGGCCGCGATGAAACCAGTCATTATGTTCTCTAATGTGCTCCTGTTGAAGGTCAACAGAGTTTTCGTTGAGGTACCGAATCTCCTCAATTCTCCAAGGAAATAGAGGCATCGATGGGCTTTCTAACTTGGTGGATTTGGTCTTTGATGATTCTGGCTGCCTTTGTGAGGCAGCGCCTCCTATTGATCCCTTCAAAGATGGGGATGTCCGTACCTGTGATAGACCAGGCAGTGTCTACCACTTCTTGTAATCTGTTTAGCCCTTGGTTCAATCGACAGTTAACTACCCTCTAAAGCCTACCCAGGGTAACGGACAATTAGAAAAGGACAATTAAGACAAGCCTTCCCATTGATGCCCACTCCCTAACAAGAAATATAGGAGATGGGATGGGACGATGTTCATATGGACCATATGCTTCATAAGTTCAAAAGACCATGAGACTTCGGAACAGAATTAGGCCATTCTGCCCATTAGAGCAGCACAGTGGTGCAGTGGTAGAGTTGCTCTCTTTCCGTGCCAGCAACCCGGATTTGATCCTGAGCACAGATGCCATCTGTATGGAGTTTATAAGCTCTCCCTGTGACCACGTGGGTTTTCTCCGGATGCTCTGGTTTCCTCCCACACTCCAAAGATATACGGGTTTGTGAGTTAATTGGCTTCGGTAAATTTGTAAATTGTCCCTAGCGTGTAGGATAGTGCTAGTGTATGGGGTGATCGCTGGTTGGTGCGGACTACATGGGCCGAAATGCCTGTTTCCGTGCTGTGTCTCTAACCTCTAAAAGTCTAAAGTAAAAGTTTCTACTCTGTTATTCAATCACGGATGATCTAACTTTTCATCTCAACCCCATTCTCCTGCCATCTCCCTAAAACCTTTGACACCCTACTAATCAATAATATGTCAATTTCTGCTTTTGAAGTACCCTATGACTTGTGTCTGTGCTATGAATTCTATGCTGTTTGTATAGTTCTGCAGATATAAAATGGCTTTGGCATTATTCCATTATTCTAACACTAACCTTTGGATGTTATTGAGAGTTTAAAAGAAGATATCAAAAGGAATATATTTTCCCTGGCCCTTATCATTCTTGGTGGAAAAACACATGCAGGATTTATCATCAGTGACGTTTCTCTCAAGCCCAGCTCTGCATCCTGACTGACCCTGTTTTCTAAGCCCCGAGTAGTCAAACGAATTAAGGAAACAAATCAACTTAATTTTGGATCTGAATCCATCCTTTGAACTGGAGTTAAATGCAGCACGCAAAACAAGCAAAATCTAATAAAGAAAATTCCGAATTAGCGTGTCATGGATAATATCATTTGCAGGCTGATGTATGCCTGGTTAGAAATGCAGAATAACATGGGACTCAGGGCTAGCTAAGCCTAGAATGAAGGATAGAGTCATTGGTTTTCATCAGACCAAGGCATGATTTGCTTTTGGCCTTAAAGATTAAATTACTACCTTAAAATCAATGCTAGCTATTTGTTTATGCAATTTCTAATCTTATTCTGATGTTTTGAAAACTGTCCTCCAAAACACACAGGCCTGTGAACAGGCAACTCTACAATGAGAGATGGACACAAAGTGCTGGAGTAACTCACCGGGGTCAAGCAGTATCTTTGGAGATATAGGATATGTGACATTTCAGGTCAGGACCCTGTCTGAAGGAGATGTGTCTGTCCCGCTGAGATACTCCAGCACTTTGTGTCAATCTTTGTTATAAACCAGAATCTGCAGTTCTTTGTTTCTACATTTTGAAATGAAGTCTGAAAGAGACCACCTAGTTCCCAAGAAGCGAAATAGTTCCTAACTAGTTCCTATTTGCCAGACTCTGGCCTTAATTTAGTTTAGTTTAGTTCAAGAGATACAGTGACTGTGCTCTGAAAATATTTGATCGGGTATAAAGTGCCACAGGAGTGATGTACGAGTGACAATATTGCAAAGGAAAAAATAACACACTGTGTTGGAGTAATTCAGCGGATCAGGCAACATGGATAGGTGACGTTTCGGGTACGGATCCTTCTTCATGCTGATTGTTGGTAGGGACGTTGTGATCCCAAGAGGGATACATGGTGCAAAATGTGGAACTGGTTCAGACTGCTGCCTGACCTGCTGAGTTACTGTGCAATTTTGTGTCTATCTAAGTGATAGATGGATACAGATGAGGGTGGGATTGATTGACAAATGGTTGAAGTAAGTGACAAAGGTTAGGGGTGTCCTTCTCCCTTCCTCCTTCCACCCATTTCCCGCCCTCCAGCTTTACATTTCACTTCTCCTCATCTCTCCCTATCTGCCGTACTCTCCCGCACTTCTTCACCACATGGGGATATATTGAAGAGTTGTTACATCTAGGGCCACTGCCCTAGTGCTAGAAGGTAGGATCATGCAGAGTCTTTCTTGACTGACCAACACAGACATGAATGAATTGAACAGTCACCTTTGTTTTAGTTTAGTTTATTATTATCACATGTACCAACGTACAATGAAAAGCTTTTGATTGTGTGCTATCAAGTTAGAGAAAAGACGATACACCAAGCCATCCACAGTGTACTGATAAAGGATAAAGGGCTCGGCATTTAGTGCAAGATAAAGTCCGATTAAAGATAGTTAAAGGTCTCCAATTAGGTAGATGGGAGGTCGGGCCAACTCTCTATCTGGTGAGACTTTGGTCTTGTAAAGGTTCTATGGTTTTACAACCATTTGTGAATTTTGTATTGTATCGCAAAACCTCAGAATTCTTCACATGACGGAAGGACTGAATTTAGCTGGCACAGTGGTAGAGATGCTGCCTGACAGCGCCAGAGATCTGGGTTGAACCTGACTACGGGTGCAGTCTGCACGGAGTTTGTAAGTTCTCTCTGTGACCAGGTGGGTTTCCTCCGGGTGCTCCAATTTCCTCCCATGTTCCAGAGACGTGCAGGTTTGCAGGTTAATTGGCTTCTATACATTGTCCCTGGTGTGTAGGATAGAACTAGTGTGCAGATGATCAATGATCAACACGGACCTGGTGGGTGGAAGAGCCTATTGCCACGCTGTATCTAAAAACTAAACTAAAGCAAAATCAGGGAAATATGCCTAAATATGTGAGTGTAATTGTGTCCCAGAGTATGATTTTTAGCAAGAAAAATCACTTTACAATGGTAACTGTGTCTGTATAGAAACATAGAAACTTAGAAAATAGGTGCAGGAGCCATTCAATATGATCATGGCTGATCATCCAACTCAGTATCTTGTACCTGCCTTCTCTCCATACTCCCTGATCCCTTTAGCCACAAGGGCCACATCTAACTCCCTCTTAAATATAGCCAATGAACTGGCCTCAACTACCTTCTGTGGCAGAGAATTCCAGAGATTCACCACTCTCTGTGTGAAAAATGTTTTTCTCATCTCGGTCCTAAAGATTTCCCCTTTATCCTTAAACTGTGACCCCTTGTATAATGAAAGAGCTTAGTTCCAGGCCCCCGCAAGCACTTTCAGGTAGGAGATATTCTTTTGGCACATGACTGCATGAAATACCATACACCACTAGCCCCTTCCCTCGAAACCTCACTGCTCATACCTCACTGTACAATGCGCTGCATGTGACTGACTACTTTAGGGAATCTTCAATCCTCTAACGGTTCTTACTCTCCGTTGCCCACCTCTTTGCAGAGTGTGGCTTAGCTAAGAGAGTCAGGAGAATGATGCAAGAGTCCTTGTCATGGTTTATCCCGAACAGCTGCATATCAGAGGACTCTCTGATTTACATGCTGCTCCCAGGTACACATTCGGAGATGGACATCAAGTGCTGCTGAAAGACCATCATCAATTCGGTGAGATACGCTCTTTGGTCTCCCGGAAACATATTGATTTACCAGCAGAGCGAGACGTTCGTCGGGGAATGTTGCCGACACTCCTGTTTCAGACTGCAGGAGTACATGGTGAGGGACGCACTGATGCTCGGTGCAGCTAACGCTAAGGCTCTGTGTCTCTGTTATTGAGTCAGTTGCCTCTTTGAAATGTGAATATAACCAAGGAAGAGTTTATGAATGCTGCCTTCAAGCCTTCTGAGAAAACAAGGCCCGAGAGAATCTATCAATTCCACATTAGCACTCGATACTGAGTCATCTGAAGAATTGTCGCAAAAAGATTGAGAAGCAAATTCAGATTAAAGGGCTCCAGAGAAAATAGCTACACACATTGAGATATGAAATCAATTTACATTCCATTAATGCTCTTTCAATCCTGTGTTAGATGGAGGATGGATTGAGATTTCAGTTATTCCTGAGAGGTTGCTGAATGCAAGGCGGACTTGCTCAATTCATTGAGTAACCCACGTCAACCATTGCTGTAAACATTAGTGTGATGGATGGATCTGGCATTGGAACTCAGATGCCAGTCAGTGAAGATAGAAGTCCACAAGGTGCTTGTGGTTTATCAGCTGTTTAGTTTAGCTTAGTTTAATTTAGTTTAATGTAGTTCAGTTTAGCTTAGATTAGTTTAGTTTAGTTTAGTTTAATATTGTTTAGTTCAGCTTAGTTTAGTTTAATTTAATTTAATTTAGTTTAGTTTAGTTTAGTTTATTGTCACGTGTACCGAGGTACAGTGAAAAGCTTTAGTTGCGTGCTTGATTAGCAGCGGAAAGGCAATACATGATTACAATCAAGCCCTTCACAATGTACAGTTACAAAATCAGGAAATAACGTTCAGTGCAAGATAAAGTCCAGTAAATTCTGATTAAAGATAATTCGAGAATCTCTAATGAGGTAGATAGCAGCTCAGGACTGTGCTCCATTTGGTGATAAAATTGTTCATTTGCCTGATTACAGGATAGGTCTATTTGGATATGGGACAAACACAGGCAGGTGGGACTAGTGTAGATGGGGCATGTTGGTCGGTGTGGGTAAGTTGGGCCTGTTGCCATGCTGTATAACTCAATGAGTCTATACATTCGAGTCATAGATCCATAGAGTCAATCAGCATGGAAGCAGACCCTTCGGCCCAACTTCTCCAGGCTGACCAAGATGCCCCATCTAAACTAGTTCCATCTACCGATGATTGACCCATATCGCTGTAAACTTTTCCTGCCTACAGTATGTACCTGTCCAAATATCTTTAAAAACGTTGTTGTGGTCCCAAATACAAATGCACAGAACCAAAATGCCAGCCCCTTTTCACTTACAGAACTTAAGAACTTTAGTGAAACAGACCATACGGCCTACAGAGCTGTGCCGACAAGCAATAACCACGTATACCAGCACTATCCTACACACTAGGGACAATTTACAATTTACAGAAGCCAATCAACCTACAATCTTTGGAGTGAGGGAGGAAACTGGAGCCAGCGAAAACCCACGCGGTCACAGGGAGAACGAACAAACTCCGTGGACAGCACCCGTGGTCAGAACCAAACCCGGGTCTCTGGCGATGTAAGGCAGCAACTTTAATGCTGTGTCACCGTGCCATCCTGTATTTAAGTTTATTTATAAACTTTATTTAACAAAATAATTTTTAGGAAAGAATTGGACATATAACCATATAACCATATATTTTCTTCGGTATTCACCAAGGAGAAGGATATTGAATTATGTGAGGTAAGGGAAACTAGTAGAGTAGCTATGGATACTAGGAGGTTCAAAGTAAAAAGAAGTACTGACACTTTTGAAAAATATAAAAGTGGATAAGTCTCCAGCTCCTAACAGGATATTCCCTAGGACATTGAGGGAAGTTAGTGTAGAAATAGCCTGGGCTAATGACAGAAATATTTCAAATGTCATTAGAAACGGGAATAGTCCCCGAGGATTGGCGTACTGCGCATGTTGTTCGATTGTTTAAAAAGGGTTCTAAGAGTAAACCTAGCAATTATAGACCTGTTAGTTTGACTTCAGTGGTGGGCAAATTAATGGAAAAGATACTTAGAGATAATATATATAAGCATCTAGATAAACAGGGTCTGATTAGGAACAGTCAACATGGATTTGTGCCTGGAAGGTCATGTTTGACTAATCTTCTGGAATTTTTTTTTTTTTTTTTTTTTTGGACATCTATCTTCTCTCTGAACCAAGCCTCCAAAAAATCCACTGAATGTGAAGAAAGGATCAAAGTGCCGGAGTAACTCAATGTGCCAGGCAGGATCTCTGAAGATCATGGATTGGCCATGTTTCTAGTCGAGACTCTGATTGTGGAGGGGGGGGGAGGCAGAAAGCTGGAAGAGAGGCAAGAGTAGGACAAAGCATGGCAAGTGATAGCTAAATACAGGTGAGAGGCTTTTTTGTTAGGTAGATGGTTGGACAAAGGCCAGGGATGATGAGACATTTAAATGTGAGATAAAGATAGAAGAGGTAAGAATTGTGAAGCTAGAGGAAGTAATATAGGTGGTGGGGGAAGGGGTGAAGAGGAAGGAGAGAAATGGTTGCTATTCCAGGTGGGCCCCACAGAAGAGGGGGCGTTATTAAAAGGATATTTACCTGAAATACGACAATTCAATGTTCATGCCAATAACTATCGGAGGAAATCCTGAGATGTATGACCTGGTTCTCAGTCTACCCCCTGTGCATATGGATATTCTGCTGGATTCTTGCTGGAGTTCTGAAGCAATAAAACTCTACATTAGAGAAGCAACTTATTTTTTAAATAGCCTTGGGCACATTCTGTGAACGGACAGGAGTGTGTGTTTTGTCTCAGAGCAGGAACAGGCTCCCTTGCATTTTGTAACCAACAGTGATTTATTTGAACAGAACACATTTCTTCGAAGACTGACACTTGGTATTCCAGGTGTGATTCACTTCCTGCTTCAATCATCGACAAGCAAAACATTCACATGAGCCATCGGGGAGGTCAAGGGAGGATGAAGAATGATAAAACAGAGTAACGTCTTGCAGTTCCTCACTGATAGCAAAGGGCGCAACTTTCTCAAGAGCAGTGGCACAATGGCAGAGTTGCTGCCTTAAGGGCCTGTTCCACGAGCATGCGATTGCATGCGGCAAGCGCGACCAAACCGGAAGCGGGGTCCGCGGGGGGGGGGGGGGGGGTCGTGCCTGTACAGGGCCGGTCCCACCAGCATGCGACTGCATGCAGCGAGCGTGACCAAACCAGAAGCGGGGGCCGCGCGGAGGTCGAGTGAGTGACGTGAAGTACGAGCGAAGTCCGCGGGAAGTTCGCATGTGACGTACAGCGTCGAGACACTGCGCACGCCCGTCGAGGTGGTGCGTACGGCGTCGAGGCGGCTGTGGTTTCGGCAGGCCGTTGCCGCGCGGAATTATTGAACTGTGGCAGTTTTTCGGAGCCCCGCACAATGTCGGGACCAGCTCCGCACAACTCCATACGGCTCCGGCGATCGAAGTAGGACCGGCCCCGCGAGGCCATATGGCTCAAGCGACCACGTTAGGTCGAGCTTGCCACATGCAGTCGCATGCTCATGGGACAGGCCCTTTACAGTGCCAGAGACCCAGGTTCGATCCTGTCTCTGGGTGCTGTCTATATGGTGTTTGTACATTCTCTCTGTGTCTGCGTGGATTTCTCCGGTTCTCCTGTTTCCTCCAACATTCCAAAGACATACGGGTTTTCCATTTAATTGGCTTCACTAAGTTTTAAAATTGTTCCCAGTGTGTAGGGCAGTGTTTGTGTACATGGTGATCGCTGGTTGGCGTGGACTCGGTGAGTTTCCACGCTGTATCTCTAAAGTCTAAAAGTCTATGTCTAAAGTATTTTCATCTAAGAGCGATGGAAGTCGAATCCAAATTTGCATCACCAACAAAATAGAATGAACAAAATCATCTGCACTATCATTGAGATGATAATTGCATCGAGGTTTGAACTCCAGGGACGTACACCGAACAGAAAATGGATTTCATTGAAAACATTTGAATTTGAG
This sequence comes from Leucoraja erinaceus, assembly GCF_028641065.1. NCBI lineage: Eukaryota > Metazoa > Chordata > Chondrichthyes > Rajiformes > Rajidae > Leucoraja > Leucoraja erinaceus. The sequence goes on along the minus strand of NC_073393.1, from coordinate 22,275,282 downwards.
AGAAAACAAGCTCGCTTTGCATGTTGTGATTGAACTAAACACAACTTCACTCACAGAGACAGATGAACAGATTGGGGAAAAGTGGAAAGGGAAGGAGATGGGTGACGGCACAGTTGCTCAGCCGTGAAGTTGCTGCCTTACAGTGCCAGAAACCCGAGTTCAATCCTGACTATGGGCGCTGTCTGTAGGGAGTTTGTACATTCTCTCTATGATTACGTTGGTTTCCTCCAGCTGCTCCAATTTTCTCCCACATTCCAAAGACGTTCAGGTTTGTAGGTTAATAGGCTTCTGTAAATTGTCGCCTAGTGTGTAGGAATAAAACCAGCGTACAGGTGATTGATGGTCGGAGTGGACGGTGGGCGAAAGGGCCTGTTTCCAAGCTGTAACGTACGGAGTTTGCATGTTCTCCCTGTGACCATGTGGGTGTCTTCTGGTGCTTCTGCAAATCGTCCCATGTGTAGGATAAAACATGTGTGCATGTGTCCACTGTGTGTTGACATGGACCTGGTTGGCCAAAGGGTCTGTTGACACACTGCATCTCGAAACTAAACTAAACTAAACTAAAGATGGATGGGATAATGAAAAATAGAGATGAGTGGTGAGGCCACAGTTAGAGTATTGTGTTCAGTTCTGGTCACCCTGTGATAGGATTCCAAAGACGTACAGGTATGTAGGGTAATTGCCTTTGGTAAAATTGTAAATTATCCCTTGTGTGTAGGATAACGTTAGTGTACAGGATGTTCGCTGGTCAGCACAGACTTGGTGGGCCGAAGGGCCTGTTCCACACTGTATCTCTAAAGTCTGAAGTCTAAAGTAAAAAGGAGGATGTCATTAAGCTTGAAAGAATACAGAGAAGTTTTACGAGAATGTTTGCCAGGAGTGCCTGAGCTTTCGGGAGAGAGTGGCAGGCCTTATCTTTATTCCTTGGAGCATAGAAGGAAGAGAGATCCAACAGAAGTGTATAATATCATGGTGGGATTAGATGGGGTAGATGCACAGAGCATTTTACCCAGTGCAGTCAATAATCAGAGGACATAGGTTTAAGGTGAAAGGGGAAAGATTTAAAAGGAATCTGAGGGTATATTTTACACACAGAGGGTGATGGGTATGTGGAACGAGCTTCCAGAGGGGGTAGTTGAGGCAGACACTCTGACAATTGAGAAAAATTGGCAATATCGTACAAAAAGGGAGCAAAGCAGAATGGTGGGAACTATGCCGGTTGGTCTGACTTCAGTAGTTGGTAACATTTTAGAGTCCATTATTTAGGATGAGGTTACAAAGTATTTAGATGTTCATGATAAAATAGGCCAAAGTCAGCATGGTTTTGTGAAGGGAAGATCTTGCTTGATGATTCTGCTGGAATTCTTTGGAGAAGTAAATAGCTGAACAGGCAAGGAGAGTCAGTGGATGGTGTTTACCTAGATTTTCGGAGAGTCTTTGACAAGGTGTCACACATGAGGCTGCTAAGGAAGATGAGAACCCATGGTATCAAAGGGCAGATAGTAGCATGGATAGCAGGTTGGCTGAATGGCAGAAGACAGAGTAGCAATAAAGTGGCTTTTTTCTGATTGGCTGCCAGTAATGAGCAGAGTCCCACAAGGGTCAGTGCTGGAGCCGCTACTCTTCACGCTGTATATTAATGATTTGGATAGGGGGATTGAAGGCTTTATGGCTAAGTTTGCAGATGATGTGAAAATAGTTGGTGGGGCAGGTAGTGTAGAGAAAGCAGGGACTCTGAAGAAGGAAATGGACAGGTCGAGAGAGTGGGCAGAGAAGTGGTAGATGGGATATTGTGTACCAAAGTGTGAAGTCATGCATTTGGCAGTAGGAATTAAAGGCATAGACTATTTTCTAAATGAGGAGATAATCCAGAAATCAGAGGTGCAAAGGAACCTCTGCACCTCTGAGTGTTGGTGCAGGATTCCCAAAAAGTCAATCTGCAAGTCGAATCTGCAAGTAAAGAAAGCAAACTCAATGCAAGCATTTATTTCAAGATGGCTTGGATTCTAAAATATAATGATCAGGGATGTAATGCTGAGGCTCTATAAGGTGCCTGTCAGGCCGCATTTGAAGAGGGTCCAGAGGAGGTTTACAAGAATGATCCCAGGAATCAGTGGGTTGATATATGATGAGCGTTTGATGGCACTGGGCCTGTACTCATTGGCGTTTAGAAGATGATGGAACCTCATTGAAATGTACCAAATAGTGAAAAGCTCGGATAGAGTGGACTTGGAGAGGAGCGGGAGTGTCTAGGACTCGAAATCATAGCCTCAGAATTAAAAGGACATTCCTGTAGAAAGGAGATGACGAAAAATGTCTTCAGTCAGAGTGTGGTGAATTTGTGGAATTGTTTGCCACAGAAGGCTGTGTCACAGAAGGCCAAGTCAATGGATATTTTTAAAGCAAAGATAGATAGTACGTGTGTCAGGGGTTATGGGAAGAAGGCAGGAGAATGGGGTTAGGAGAGAGAGATAGATCAGCCATGATTGATTGGCAGAATAGACTTGATGGGCCTAATAGCCTAATTATTCTCCTGTCCCTTATGACCTTATGACTATAACAAAGTTTAAAAGACATACAAAACATGCCTTCCACATTCTCTTCCATTCTCATCCAAATTGCTGTATAAACCACAGATAGCAATGTGACCAGCACGAATCCCTGAGTCACAGATCTCCAGTCTGATAAGCAACCTTCCACCATCACCCTCTACTTCCGGCCATGAAGCCAATTCTCTATCCAGTTGGCCAACTCTCCCTGGATCCCGTGCATTCTCATTAATGATGCAAATCTTAATTAAAAGTAATAACATTAAAAAATAATGTAGGTAAATAATTATTTAAAAGCTAAACTAAAAGCTAAATGATTAAAATAAATTTGCAAGAAATTATTTTGCTGGAATGATAATTTTATTAAAGGGATTTTTCTGCCACAGTCAAGATTCACATATGCAGTAATATTTCTGCCTATTAAATCTGCATTTGTGTAAACCTTTTTGTGAAATTCCTAGGCACTTGTCAAAACAGGACTAAAAAGAGAAAAGTCCTGACCAAAAATCAACTTAATTATCAAGACTTTTCCTGCAGTTTGTTTAAATCTTTGTGTCTGCTTACTCTCCGAGCTGTCATTTGCACAGCAACAGAGGCCCACACAGAGCATATCATCTGTTCCCACGGCAACAAACCAACACCCCAAGAAAAATGAGCAAGAGTGTGTCGGGCATAACGAAACTAGAGAGAAAGTTTAAGGATAGTGCAGTTAAGTGTCATAAACTCATATGCATTCTCAGATTAGCTTCATGTTGGAAAGAGCTCAGAGTTGATGTACGAGGATGCTTACATAGAAAACATAGAAAATACGTGCAGGAGTAGGCCAATCGGCCCTTCGAGTCAGCACTGCCTTTCAAAACGATCATGGCTGATCCAAAATCAGTACCTCGTTCCTGCTTTTTCCCCATATCCCTTGATTCCGTTAGCCCAAAGAGCTAAATCTAACTCTTTCTTGAAAACTTGTCAGGACCTGAGGGCCTGAACAGTAGGGTGAGGTTGGGCAGGCTAGGGCTTTTTACCCTGGAGCCCAGGAGGCTTAGGGGGGATTTTACTTTGGAGTCACGTGAGTGACTACGTGAAGAACCCCGCCAGGACGCATGCGTGTTGTATCGCTACACGCATTGCGAAACGTCAGGCGGGGTGGAACGACATTCCCCCGCAGCGGCAATTTTAAAAAGCCGGAACCAGCAGGTAAGAGTTACTCTGCCGTCTTTTTGTGTGTTTCCTATACCAACTTACAGGTGGGAAGCATGGACAAGTCTAAGAAAGCAACAAGGGCTGCGACAAAGCTGGTGGGGGAGGACCGCGGAGTAGCGGGCAGCCAGCAGCGGCCAGCGGCACTTGAATCACCGATAATGGGATGAGCTGTGCCCGATGTCGACTCCGCACTGGCCGGATCCACTCCGCGGCCGGGCGGTAAGGCAAGACAAAAAACTAACAAAGTCGTGGACTCAGAGGAGTCCGACTTTGAGCAACCGCGGGCGGCCAGCGACCGTGAGCGCTGGAGCCGGATGGAGCGGTGTGTGGAGCATTTGCACCAACGTGACAGGCTCCGGGAGATGGAGTCTAGTCACTGTGGGCTCTATGGAAAACCCACAGCAGCACCTCTTGTAGAGCTGCACAGTGCTTCTCCCTCATCAGAGGGGAGTACTGGGGGTCAGTACTGGGCTGATCCTGAAGAGGGGTTCGCAGAAGAAAAATCAAGTGTGCAGGGGATGCAGGAACGAGAACATCTGCTGGACATGGTGTCCAACTTCATACAGCCAGACCAGACTGGCCAAAACCTGGAACAAAAGCTTGCTGCCAGTATAGACTATATGCCTTTTAACCAGCTACAAGAACAGGCTGTATTGGACACCACGTCAAGACACCTGTATATCCCTGAATGTTCCAGTAGTCAATACTTGTATATGGAAACATATTGGAATAGGAGTTAGAGGCATGGATGTCAAACTCCAAAAGGTATTAAAACTCCTAACAGCAGGGATAACAGCATTCGCCCGCACAGTGGATGAGAAGGACATGTCCCAGGACCAACAGGATGCACTGGCATTGCTTTGCAACACTCAATACGAGATAAATAGCATCAGGAAGAATGCCATCCGACCCACTTTAAATCCGAAATTCGCGGGTCTGTGCAAACCTGGGAACATAAAACCACCAATACTACTATTTGGAGGTAACCTATCGAAGCAAGTCAAGGAGCTCGATGAGGAAGCAAAAACCCTGGGACTCATAAAAGGGACTTCATCAAAAACCCACTACAGCCACAGACAGCATCCCTACGCACCCACCAGTAGAACAAGACCGACTGGTGAAAGCTCGAAGGTCCGGTACACCAAACATGAGTCTTTTAGGCCATGGCCCAGGCCGGCCTTCTTGGAAGATACGCAAACCTCCAACATCAACCAAACCACAAACCCAGACACCAACGCCTCAACATCAACGAAGGATTTACAAAAAGAAGTAAACCTGCCACTGGTAACTATGGAGGTAGGTGGGTCTGGTTCCCTACAAAATACAGGGAGCATGGAGGTTGGGGGGAGATTACACTCCTTTCTGGATGCATGGAGCATGTTAACTACCGATACTTATATTTTAAGCAGTATCCAGGGATATACAATAGAATTTATACACAAGTACAGCCCTCCAGTTCAACATATACCGAACCGAATGTTCGTACTTTCTGGTAAAGAGAAATCAGAAGCGCATGCTGAACTGGAGAGGCTTTACGCAAAAGGTGTATTTGAAAAATCCCAACACGAACCGCTAGAATTCGTGTCCAATATATTTACCAAAAACCAAAAAGATGGTGGTTGTCGCATCATCATAGATCTGACCAAATTGAATACATTTGCACAATATATTCATTTTAAAATGGAAACCTTTGTTACTGCTAAACAATTGATTTCCAAAGGTTACTTCATGGCTAGCATCGATTTAAAAGATGCTTACTATTCAGAGCCTATACGAGGTGACCACAGATGTTTCTTAAAATTCAACTGGATGGGACAGCCCTGACAGTATAGAGCGCTGCCAAATGGGTTAACATCAGCCCCCAGACTGTTCACAAAAATTTTCAAACCAGCCCTAGCGTTTCTACGGAAACGAAAACACATGGTCATGGCATATCTAGATGACATACTTATTGTGGGCAAAACTTTGGAATTAGCCAAACAAACTGTAACAGCCACAAAACAGTTATTTGAAAAACTGGGGTTTATTATCCATCCATTTAAATCTAAATTAACACCTTCCACTACTATGTCCTATTTGGGGTTCACCATTGACTCAGTTCACATGTTCACATGTCGGTGACTTAATAGAGGCTTGCAATAACCTCATTGACATCAGTAAACCATCCATCAGATTGGTAGCAAAAGTAATTGGCAAAATGGTGGCTGCCTTTCCAGCCACACAATTTGGACCTTTACATTTCCAAAATTTACAGAGAGCAAAAATACAAGCGCTCAAAATCAATGCTGGTCATTTTGACAGACCAATGAAGCTACCAATCAAAGCTATAATGGAACTAAAATGGTGGATAGATAACATTTGGCTTTGTTTCAATCCAATCATTATCAGCAACCCTTCAATGGTGCTACAAACTGATGCCAGTGCACTTGGTTGGGGTGCCACCAATTCCATCTCCAGCTGTGGAGGTAGATGGACTGCTCAGGAGGCATCATTATTACTCACACTGGGCATAAACTACCTGGAAATGTTGGGTGCATTCTATGGCCTAAAGTCATATTGTGCTGGGTCATATCAACAGCATGTTAGACAACAGATTGACAATACCACCGTGGTAGCATATATCAACCACATGGGTGGAAACAAATCGACATCATGTGACAATCTGGCTAATACAATTTGGCAGTGGTGTATCCAGAGAGATATTTGGATATCAGCTACTTACCTACCAGGTAAACTAAATTTAGTGGCAGACACCAGGTCACGCAAATTTAATGAAAACACCGAATGGATGTTGAATAAAAAAGTATTTGCTGATATTACAGCACGATATGGAACACCAGATATCGATCTATTCACATCCAGGCTTAATCACCAGTTATCAAATTATGTTTCATGGGAACCAGACCCTGGGGCAGCGGCGACAGATGCATTTCGCTGGATTGGGGGAAATTGTTTATTTATGCATTCCCTCCTTTCTGCCTCATCAGTCGGGTATTAAGGAAAATACAGCAGGACTCTGCGTCTGGTATTTTGGTAGTACCCAATTGGCCTACTCAACCATGGTTCCCAGTGATACTGAACATGGTATTAGAACCATGTATCACCAGGCCGAATAGACCAGACTTGTTGGTTCATCCCGTAACAAGGGATAGCCACCCATGCCATAACTATTTGAATTTATTAATTTGTAGAGTTTAAAAATACCTCTACTACAACTGGGACTGACGGACCGAACAGTGAACATGATTTCGGCGGCCCAAAGACAGTCCACCAAAAAACAGTATCTGGTCTATATCAGGAAGTGGGAGATGTATTGTAACAAAAACAGCATCACCTACCGAGATATGAACATTTGTCTGTTCTGGAATACCTGGCAGGCCTCCATTATGATGAGGGGCTCAGTTATAAAGCCATCAACTGCGCCAGAAGTGCCTTATCAACTTATCTATGGCAAAGGAACAGAGCATCACTCTGTTGGAACTCACCCACTGGTAACAAAACTTATGAGGGGAATTTTTAATACCAATCCCCCAAGAACCAGGTACTCCCAAATATGGGATGTGAGTATTGTCCTGAAGATGCTCAGGAATTGGTCTCCAGCAACAGCTCTGTCCCTACATAGACTGACATTAAAAACAGTCATGCTAATGGCATTGGTCACGGCACAAAGGGTACAGTCATTACATAAATTAAGACTGGACAACATGACTTCTTCATCTGAAAATATTACGTTTCATATTTATGAATTAGTAAAGCAGAACAGACAGGGATCAGAGGGCCTCAATATAGAATTTAGGTCTTACCCAACAGATGATCGTCTCTGTATAGTAAGACATTTGTCGTTATACATGGAGAAAACGAAAATCATCAGAGGCAATGAGAAGGCACTTTTAGTCAGCCATAAGCAACCACACAAAAGAGTGATGGTCCAGACCATCTCAAGATGGCTGAAACAGGTTCTAACACAGGCTGGGGTGGATACTACTATTTTTAAATCTCATTCCACCAGGGCTGCAGCTACATCGGCAGCTATGCAGTTGGATGTACCAATGGACCAAATCCTCAAGGCAGCAGGATGGTCAGGGGAAAAACATTCCAACTATTTTATAATAAACCAGTCATGAAACCTGGAACGTTTGCAGAAACAATTTTAAGTTCTGTAATTTAATTTACCCCATAAATAGGGGTTATAATTTGTGTTAATAAATTTCATGGATTTTAATGTCGGATTCATGTCTAAATTATGTTGACACAATTCCTCCTACAGTCATTAAGGCAGATGTGATGCATGGACTCATTTCCACGGCATGAAATCACAGAGCTTTGAAATCTTCACGTAGTCACTCACGTGACTCCGAAGTAAAATAGTAAGATTAAACGAGAACTTACCAGTTCGAAGATTGATCATTATTTTATGAGGAGTACGTTGAGGGAATACGTGCCCTCCGCTCCCACCCATGATCATATACTCAACTGGTATTTCTTTCTCTAATCTTACTATGTTTAAGTCATTACAGTTATCTGTGATTTCACACCGCTGCTTTGAAGAATGACATGAATGCGTCCTGGTGGGGTTCTTCACGTATTCCCTCAACGCACTCCTCATAAAATAATGATCAAACTTCGAACTGGTAAGTTCTCGTTTAATCTTACTATCTTATAGCGGTGTATACATTCATGATGGGAATAGGTAGGGTGAATGCACACTTTCCCCCAGGGTAGGGGAATCAAGAACTAGAGGACTCAGGTTTAAGGTGAGAGGGGAATGATTTATCAGGAATCTCAGGGGCAACTTTTGCACTCAGAGAGTGGTGGGTATATGGAACAAGCTGCCAGAGTAGGTAGTTGATGCAGATATAATAACAACATTTAAAAGACACTTGGACAGGTACATGAATAAGAAAGATTTAGAGGTACTTGGAAAGTTCATGGATCACTCTAGCAACAATTAAAAAACATTTGGACATGGATAGGATAGGTTTCGAGGCATATACTTCAGGTGCAGGCAAATGGAACTAACTTAGGTGGAGCATGTTGGTCAATGGACGAGTTGTGCCAAAGGGCTATGTGACTATGCCTTTTTGATTCTATGACTTGCATATCGCACACAGATTTCATAACGCTAATGTCAGAGACTCGGGTTCCAACCTCACGTCAAGCTCTGGCTGTATGGAGTTTGTACATTCTCACTGTAACCGCGTGGGTTTTCTCCAGTGGCTCCGGTTTCCTCCCACACTCCAAAGCTGTAGGTTAATTGGTTTCTGTAAATTGTCCCTCGTGTGTAGGATAGACCTAGTGTATGGGTGATCTACTCGGCGGCGTGGACCCGGTGGGCCGACGGGCCTGGTTTCATGTTGTATTTATAAACTAAACTAAACGAGCACTTACTGTCAGCACACGTGTGAACAGATAGCGAATGAAGGGATAGAGACAATGTGCAGACAAATGTGCAATTTCAATTGGCATCATAGTCGGCAAAGGCATGGTGGGCCAAAGGGTCTGTTTAAACATTTAGGCAACATATATATTTACAGATATTCAGGGAATTGAGAGAAATAGGAGTATTGATTGGGAGGACGTGACCCCTGTGATATGCGCTCAGTTTATCCATCCCTGTATCAGGTTCCAAGCTGAGGAAGAATTCCTTCATACAGAAACCTTCATGTAGGAATGCAGATGCATATGAACATCACCTATCCATGTTCTCCGGTGATGTTGCCAGACTCGCTGAGTTACCCCAGCATTTTGTGTATTTTTTTGCACCTGCAGTTCTTCTTTCTATATTTATAAATGCTTGGGTAGATGACAAAATATGTTGATTAGCTAGCATTGTAATTAACAGAAATTAGATGAATGAGGGGGGACATGACGGAAATGTATACAAGAACATGCAAATTCCACACGGATGACACCATAGGTCAGGATTGAGCCCAGGCCTCCGGGGCAGTGAGCAGTGCTGCACCACAGTGCCACATCGCAATATGGCACAGTGGCACAACGGTAGAATTGCTGCCTTGCAGCAACAGAGACCCGGGTTCGATCTTGATTATGGGTGCTACCTGCATGGAGTTTGTTTGTTCTCCCTGTGACTGTATGGATTTTCTCCGGGTGTTCCGGTTTCCGTTCAAAATCAAAATATGTGCTTGTTTGTAGGCAAATCGGCCTAGTTATCCCTAGTTCATGTTCATCAATTTTAGCAGCAGAATTAGGCCATTCGGCCCATCAAGTCTATTTCACCATTCAATCATGGCTGATCTATCTTCCCTCTCAACCCTATTCTCTTGTTTTCTCCACATAACCCTTGACACCCTTAGTAATCAAGAACCTATGAATCTTGTGGTCATCAGGTGTAGGGGGCGCTGCACTGGCAGCAGCCTGTCGGCAACGTGTCCGTTTTTTTAAACTTTTTTAATTTTTTTAGTATGTTTAAAAGTCTGTTGTTAATGTTTCTTTGTGTGTTATGTGTGGGGGGTGGTGTGGGGGGGTAAGGGGGAAACCGCTTTGGTCGCCTCCTCCATGGAGAGGCGACTTTTTTTCAGATCGCCTCCCCCGTGGCCTAACATCGAGGATCGGGCGGCCTTTCCCGGAGACGCGCCCGGAGCTTCAGCGGCGGGCGCAGCGTGGACTCTCGGCGCGGAGCGGGTGAGCCCTCGCTGGGGCTCGCCGGAGGGGAGTGCTCCGTTACGCTGGCCCGCGGCAGCCGGCAGCCTGAAGCAGCGGTCTGCAGAACTCCAGCTGGTGCGGCGTCTACAGCCCGGGATCCCTCGTGGAGGACCCGGGGGGAAGAAGAAGCTTCCACCGCCGGCCCGCGGCCGTCTTCTACCGCGGGCGCGGTATGGACTTACCATCTCCCCTGGAGGGGAGCTTCGACCGCCGGCCCTGCAGACTGCGGTGCTTCCGGCTGCGGCACGGCAGGTACTTTAAAACTTTGACCGCCGGCCTGCGGCCTACACCAGCCTGAAGCCGCGGTCTCTGGTTGGGAAGAGCCGATCCTGGACTCACCTTGACTTTGACTTTGTCCCTTACCATCTGGACGCCCGCAGCAACGGCTGTGGAGGGTGGAGGTCCCGACCACAGGGGAAAATGGAGGAGGACTGGCCAAGTTCTGTGCCTTCCACCACAGTGATGAATGCTGTGGTGGATGTTTGTGTAAAATTTTTATTGTGGTTGTGTGTTCTTTATTACTGTACCGCTGCTGGCAACCCAAATTCCACCGACCTTGGTTGTGTGGCAATTAAATTATATCTATCTATCTATCTCCACCTTAAAAATATCCATTGACTTGGCCTCCACAGCCTTCTGTGGCAAGTGTGTGTAGGATAGTGTTAGTATGTGGCGATCGTTGGTCGGCTTGGACTTGTATGGGCCAAAGGGCCTGTTTTCGCACTGTATCTCTGAACCAAACTAAATTAAAAGCTGTTCAAAGCACGAGGGCACCTTCAGAAGAAAGGCCTGGAGCGTTCATTCAAAGTTAGTTAAGAACTGCTTCATGTATCACAGGGGAACGAAAATAATGCAGGCCAATTCTTCAGATCCACAATAGCATTTTCATTTAAGGATGTGAACACCATTGAATGTGGGCTATGAAATTCAAGAAAAGGAAGTGACATCCTTTTAAAATTCCATGCGCACAGGAGGCAAAGTGCACCTGGGAATGAGACCTCCTTGTGGTTTAATAGCATCAGTTCATATTAATACATTTCCATCACTTCATTAATTGCATTACCGGAAAGAATTGCAAATAAGTCAACCAAAAGATAAAAATGTTTAAAAGAAAGAGCAGTCTATTTCCATGTGTTTGATTTCCATTATTCATCACTCATCTGAATCCAATAGGTCAAGGATGGCTCATATAGTTTTTTTTATTTTCCTTGTGCATATTAAATTTTTAATGCTTTTAAGTCTTCAAGTGCTTCAGATCTTTTTACCATTACATGTGAAGCATCCAATGGCTTAAAGTCATAGTCATAGAATCGTACAGGCCCTTCGGTCCAACTCGCCCATGTTGCTCTGCCTGTTGATGGAGACAAAATGCTGGAGTAACTCAGCATTGACCCGCTGAGTTAATTCAGAATTTTGTGTTTATCTTCAGTGTAGACCAGCGTCTGCAGTTCCTTACTACACATGTTGTTCTACCTGTTGTACTTGCGTTGAGCTTCATTGTTATTATTTGATTTGAAAAAAGATCCAAAGTACTGGAGTAACTCAGCAGGTCGGGCAGCATCCCTGGAGTACAGGGATGGGTGATGTTCAGGTGTGGACCCTTCTTTGGACCCATCACACAGTCTGAAGAAGGGTCTCGAACCAAAATCCCACCAATCCATGTTCTGCAAAAATGCTGCCTGACCTGCTAAGTTACTCCAGATCTTTGTGTCTTTATTTGTAAACCAGCATCTGCAATTCCTTAATTCTACTTACTAGTTGATTGGATAGCATGCTAAACAAGGTTTTCCACTCTACCTCAATGCACATGACAATAATAAGCCAAAACCTAAACATAAACCATCTAAGCTAGTTATTTTTGCTCATGTTTGGCTCATATCCCTCTAAACATTTCCTATCCATTCTAAACATCGAACCTAGGGGGTGGGAGATTGCAACTTTCATGTGGTCTGCCCTGTTTCGACTAATGAAATCAATCCGACGAGCACAAACAAGATCAAATAGGACAAGTTGACCTACAACTTTAGGCTGTGCACACCATACGCAAGAAGAAGAAGATAGAAGCCGGAATGGTCTAGCACAAGTACCAATCGTTCAGCTCACAATGTCAGTTCTGGACATAGTGCAAAGACCATACACCTTTCCTATCCATTTAAAAGAAAAAAAACACAGTAGAGAATGTTAAACCGAGGGCTTGCTGCCCTTGCAGTTTTTAGTGAAAAGTTGGTCCCCATATTAGATTAGTACCTTAGGCTCCACAACCAGGTTGCAAGAATACATTGAAGTTAACTTCCAGAGTATTCAATGGTACAAACAGTAAATACTAGTTCGTGAAAAGTTGTCAGTGCCTTTACAGCTCAGTAGCCTTTAGTTTAATTTACAGATGCAGCGTTAAAAAAGACCCTTCGGCCCACCGAGTACACCCTGATCAATAGTCACCGATACACTAGTTCTATCCTGCACACTAGGGATAATTTACAGACACCAATTTGGAATGTGGAGGGAAACCGGAGAACCCGGAGAAAATTCACGTGTTCATAGGTAGAATGTACAAACTCCTTACAGACAGCACCCGAAGTGAGGATCGAACCCAGGTCTCTGGTGCTGGAAGGCAACAACTGTACTGCTGCGTCACCTTATAACCTATTGAAGGGATCATGGAAGTTTGAGTTGTCAAGCCAAGCCATGATGTAAAAGAATTTGTGTGTTATGATTGTGTTTATAATTTGTTTGGTTGTTTTGTTGTTTGTCTTTTGCACAAAAGTCCGCGAGCATTGCCACTTTCATTTCACTGCACATCTCGTATGTGTATGTGACAAATAAACTTGACTTGACTTGACTTGATGGCACCAGTCACCTGTAGAGGTTCAAGAGAGTATAATAAGGTCATAAGTGATAGGAGCAGAATTAGGTCATCGTCTACACTACCATTCAATCCTGGCTGATCAATCTCCCTCCCTCCTAACCCCATCTCGTGCCTTCACACCATAACCCCTGACACATGTACTAATCAAGAATCTATCTTTCTCTGCTTTAAAAATATCCATTGACTTGGCCTCCACCACCTTCTGTGGCAAAGAATTTCACAGATTCACCACCCTCTGACAAAATAAATTCCTCCTCATCTCCTTCCTAAAGGAACGTCCTTTAATTCTGAGGCTATGACCACATGTCCTAGACTCTCCCACTAGTGGATACATCCTCTCCACATCCACTCTATCCAAGCCTCATCAACATACTGAATCGCCTGAATCTTCTAAGTAGAAGCATTCATGAGCTTTCTGTAGCATAATTATCACTGAAGGACTACAGATGCTCCTCGACTTACAATATTTTGAATTTCTGAAGGTGCAAAAGTGATACACATTCAGTAGAAACCATACTTCGAATTTTGAATTTTGATCTTTTCCATGACTAGTGATATGTGGTACGATACTCTCTCGTGACGCTGAGCAACGGCAGTTCCCAGTCAGCCACGCGATCACGATACGTATCGTTGCTGTTGCCCAGCTTCACGCGAGAGTATCGTACAGCATATCGCTAGCCCGGGTAAAGATCAAAATTCAGAATTCGAAATACGAAAACACGAGAATGTTTGGTAGGTTAGGTGTGTTAAATGCATTTTCGATTAAGATATTTTCGATTTACGATGGGTTTATCGGAACATAGCCCCATCGTAAGTTGAGGAGCAGCTGTAGTTAGGCAGATACTAAACTTATGTTGGATGCTTCCCAGTGAGCTCGCTGTCACCTTGATTGAGTGGAGGAAACAGTTTTATAAGAGAATCATTGCAGCCAAGTCACGTCAAGTCAGGTTTATTGATATAGGCACAATTACGGCGAGATAAGGCCACAATGAAAATCTTGCTTGCAGCAGCATCACAAATACATGGATCCAGAAAAACACACACACAAATTATAGGGAAATCATACATAAATTATGCATAACATTTCTAAAAGAAAGATTATGTAAAAAATAAGACATTAGTGCATAAACAATTAGAAAGATAAACAAGCAGGTGGCACAGTGGTGCAGCAGTAGAGTTGCTGCCTCACAGTGTCAGAGACCCAGCTTCCATCCTGACTATGGGTGATGTTTATACAAAGTTTGCACGTTCTCCCTGTGACTGTGTGGATTTCCTCTGGGTGCTCCGGTATCCACTCACATACCAAAGAAGTGCAGGTTGTAGGTTGATTGGCTTCTGTAAAAATTGTCCGAAGTTTGTATGTTAGAACTAGTGTATCGGTGATCGTTGGTCGGCATGGGCTTGGTGGGCAGAAGTGCCTGTTTCCATGCTATATCTCTAAACTAAACCAAACTAAAAAAAGTCCATGGTTGCGCAAGAGGTGGTCCAAAGTGTTCTGTTGTCAAGATAGGATTAGGGTTGTGCAGGTCATAAGGTCATAAGGAATAGAAATAGAATTAGGCCATTTTGCCCATCAAGTCTACTCCGCCTTTCAATCATGGCTGATATATCTCTCCCTCCTAACCCCATTCCCCTGCTTTCTCCCATAGCCTCTGACACCTGTAGAGGTTCAATAATCTAATAGATATAGGAATGTAGTTGTATCTGAACCTGGTGGTTCAGGAAGTGAAGTGGTACACGTACCTCAGTTTACATGGATGCTGCCGAAGTAGAGATGGATGAAAGCTTCAGATTCCTATGAGTAAATATCACCAGCAACTTGCCCTCGACCAACCATATCATAGCAGTGGCCAAGAAAGTCCACCAACACTTCTTATTTAGAAGGTGTAGGAAATTTGGCATGTCCCCAACAACTCTCACCAACTTCTACAGATGTGCTGTAGAAAGCATTTTATCAGGATGCATCACAACATGGTTTGGGAACAGCTCCGTCCAGAACTACAAGAAATTGCAGAGAATTGTGGACGTAGCCCAGGCCATAACACAAACCATCCTCCCTTTCATTGACTACACTACAATTTACACTACCTCGGCAAGGCCACCAGTATAATTGACCAGTTTAACATGCTGCCGTTAAACTGATCCACGTCTACCTGGACATGATCTATATCCATCTATTCCCTGCACTGCCATGTGCTTATGTAAAAGCCTCATAAATGCCACCATCGTATTTGCCTCCATCACCACTCCGAGCAATGCGTTCTGGGTCCCCACCACTCTCTGTGTAAAAAACTTGTGCCACACATCTATATATTACTAAAAGTCTCATCTTTAAAAAAAGCAAACCCAGATTCATCTTTCATTTCAGATCTTCTCTCTGCATCTCCCACAGGAGACTGTGTTCTCATCTTAGTTAAAATAGCAAGAAAATCAAAAGCCAAATGACATCAGGAAAGAGGCACCGAAATGTGAAAATGCACACCTCCAGATTCATGAACTGTTTCTTACCAGCTGCTATCAAGCCACTGAACCATCCTATCAGCAACTAGAGAGTAGTCCTGGCCTACCATCTACCTCATTGGAGACCCTCAGACTATCTTTAAGCGGACATTACTGGACCTTATGTTGCACGAAACGTTATTCCCTTTATCCTGTATCTGTACACTGTTGATTGTTATCATGTATAGTCTTTCCGCTGACTGAATAGCACACAACAAAAAAGCCTTGCACTGTACCTCGCTGGACGTGACAATAAACTAAACTGAAGGGTGGTGCAGTGGGAGGCATGAGAAGAACTTCTTCAAAGTCGGCATACCTTGAGGAGATTTTGCAATGGAGCACTTAAATGGAGACACAAGAGACAGCAGCTGCTGGAATCGGGGAATCAGTCGTCAGAAAAAGTGGAGAGAATGAATAAATCTCAATGGACACTTTGATGGGTTTCAAACTGCGTTGGGAGGTCATACTACAATTGTACAAGAAATTGGAGAGTCCACATTCAGAGCACTGTGTTCAGTTTTGGTCACCCTGCTACTGGAAATTCACCAGTCAGAGTATTCAGTATGGAGGTTGGGAGGTCATGTTACACTTGTGCAAGACATTGGTGAGGCCACATTTAGAGTATTGTGTTTACTTGTTGTGACCCTAATATAGGAAAGACATTGTTAAGCTGGATAGGGTGCAGAAAAGATTTACGAGGATGTTGCCCGTACTCGAGGGCCTGAGCTATAGAGAGAGGTTGAACAGACCAGGACTTCATTCTTTGGAATGCAGGACCATACAGGGTGATCTTATAGAGGTGTACAAGATCATGAGAGGAATAAATTGGATAAACACACAAAGTATTTTGCCTAGAGTAGGGAAATTGAGAACCAGAAATCATAGGTTTAAGGTGAGGTGAAATAATGAATGGGAACCTGAGGGTCAACTTTTTTACACAAAGTGCGGTGGGTGAATGGAACAAGCTGCCAGTGGAGGTATTTGAGGCAGATACTATCACAATGTTTGAGAAACATTTAGACCGGTACATGGATAGGATAGGTTAGGAGGTATAGGTTGGGCATGTTGATCGGTGTGGGCAAGGTAAGCCAAAGGGCCTGTTTCCACGCTGTATGAATCTATGACTCCATGTATTCAAAAATAGCATTTTCCAGGTCTTAAATATCCTTTAAAAATATGGCAAACAGGCTGTTCATGTTATACAACGTTGGTCTAGGCATCACGTCCCTTCCAGTTTGCGTCAGTCCGTCTGCAGGTTTAATTTATGACTGGCTGCTTTAAGAAGCCACATCTCACAGCCCGATCGAATCCAAAGAAAGAGCACAGATCGAGGGTCCGATTAGAGGCGATAAGGTGCGAAGAGAGAAACTGAGGAAATTAAATTGCGTGGACCCAGAGCCTGCCAGTTCCAGCAGAAGAATAAATCATGCACAGGCCTGGATATTCGCAGATTTTGTCTCTGACGTGTAGAGAAACACACGGTTACACTGGAGACTGGATTAATAAAGATGCAGAAATGCCAGACTCTCATTGTGCCTTGTAGATGGGCAGTCGTGGTTTCATAGAGCTCTACGGTACAATAACAGGCCTTTACACCCATCATACCCATGCCAACCTTTATACCGGTTTCTACATCGGTGAGACCAAGTGTAGGCTTGGCGATCGTTTTGCCAAACACCTCAGCTCGGTCCGCATTAACCAACCTGACCTCCCGGTGGCTCAGCACTTTAACTCCCCCTACCATTCCGTATCCGACCTCTCTGTCCTGGGCCTCCTCCATGGCCAGAGTGAGCACCACCGGAAATTGGAGGAACAGCGCCTCATATTCCGCTTGGGGAGTCTGCATCCTGGAGGCATGAACATTGAATTCTCACTATTCTGTTAGACCTTGCTGTCTCCTCCCCTTCCTAGCTCTCCCTCAGCCCTCGGGCTCCTCCTCCTCCTTTTCCCTTTCTTTGAAAAATCTAACATGAATCACATTTTTTAAAATATATAAACTCCCCACATTGTAATGAATTCACCCCATATTCAACCACTCACCCACACACCATTGTGGTCCGTGCACATTTTCTGTAACTGAAACATCACCTGTTATATTCTGCACTCTGGTATGTTTCCCTTTGCACTACCTGTTGTCCTTGATTGTCCACTAGTATAGCATGATTTGACTGGATAGCATGCAAACAAAGCTTTTCACTGTCGGCACACATGACAATAATAAACCAATACCAATATCAATTGACAGCACCCAATTAACCTACCAACCTAATGCCCTTGAGAGAAATGAGGAACTGCAGGTGCTGGTTTATTTTTTTGAAAAGGCACAAAGTGCTTGAATAACTTAATGGATCAGACAGCATCCCTGGAGAACATGGATAGGTGATCTCACGGTTCGAGACGATTCTTCAGGCTGCCGATCCATGTTCTCCAGGGAAGCAGCCTGGCCCACTGAATTACTCCAACACATTGTGACTTCTTTTTACAGCCCTGGGAATGTGGGAGGAAACCAACACTGTCGCAGAGAAGGCATGCAAACTCCACACAGATATCACCCCAGTTCCAGACTGATGCTGGGTTTAGGTTTAGGTTCAGATTTAGGTTTATTATTGTCACATGTACTGAGGTAGAGCGAAAAGCTTTATTTTGCATTCTATTCAATCAAATCAGATGATACAATACATAAATACAATCAAATTAAGATCGTACAAAAGGTAGAGCAAAGGGGAATATATGGATTGCAGAATATAATAGTAAGATTAAACAAGAACTTACCAGTTTGAAGTTTGATCTGTATTTTATGAGGAGTTACGATGAGAGATTACGTGAAGAACCCGTCCAGCACGTATGCGCGACATACTTCAAAGCAGCGGTGTGGAATCACTGACAGACACAGTAATTGAAATAAATATAGTAAAGAAAAGGAGAGCTTAGTTACCAGTTTGATCTCTATTATTGCGGGTGGGAGCGGAGGGGACGTAATCCCTCATCGTAACTCCTCATAAAATACAGATCAAACTCCAAATTGGTAAGTTCTCGTTTAATCTTACTATTTTACTTCGGAGTCACGTGAGTGACTACGTGAAGATTTTAAACCTCTGTGATTTCAAACCGTGCAACAGTTCATACTTCACTTGCTGCCGAAGTCATTCGAGGGAGGAAGTATGTTATCGTAATCAACCATGAATCTGTTTGTAAAACAAAAATGGTGTTATCAACAATAACAAGACAAATGCTCCCCCGGGCTTAAATTATATATTTGCAGATTCTAATGCTATTTCTGCAACCGATACAGGTTCTGCCAGTAGCTTGTTACAAAATTTGGAACGTATACTCCCTAGACCACCCCGCTGTAGCCAGGATGTGGTCCATAGGCACGTCCATCCTCTTAGTCACTGACGTGGAAGCTGCCCTAGTGGAATGAGATTTATACACATTAGTATTTACTCCAGCAACTCCCAGTACCTGCTTGAGCCACTAGAGGTAGTTTAGCTCGTCACCCGACCATGAGGTTTCTTGTGGCTGACCCATAAGGCTTTTCCCTCTCCCTCGGGTATTTCATATTGTGTCAATGTAGTTCATTAAGTGGGTCAAGACACATAACCTTGGTTCAGGTGGGTTTCCCCGGAATTCCATGACTGGACCTGATGTTCCTGGTCTGCTCTGTTTGGCCAGCCCCTGAATGGAAAATGTGACACTATCTGGTGTTATCACCATGTTGTCCAATCGCAGTAGATGGAAGAACTGGATCTTTGTGCTGAGGTAAGGCCGTCAGCATATCCATCTTCAGGGTAGGCTGTTCCAGGGTGTGTGACCTGGCTGGTGATCATCCCCAAAGTTACGTCAGGACCTCACTGACTTCCCAATTTGGGTGTACCTAGTTCTGGAGAATGGAAATTGAATATACCTCTCCTGAATTTGATCACCAGTGGGTGGTACCCTTGCCCTGTTGTCGTGGTGCCTGAGTTGAGTAGGCTGACAGAGTACTTCTGGCTATATTGATGGCGCAGTAGCTGAGTCCTTCATTGTGGTGAAGGCCTGCCAGGAACTCCAGTACAGGTTTTGTTGTCGTTGAATGTGAAGTTCCTGAGTTTGAGCAGTTTCTTCCCAGGTATGTTCCCTAGTGGATATGCGATGGAATGCTGTCATCATGTTGATAGTGCTGTCTGATCCAGGCCCAACAGTGGTCTTCCCAATTCTGTAATCCAGGCCCTTTCTTCCTGCAACCTAGTAGTTTATCGTGGCATGGATGGTTTATGCCTGAACTGGGTGGGTTGATAAGCCTAGGCTATTGGAAATCATAGGGTTTTGATGACCATGTCGAGGTCCATTGGGAACCATGACTGTGGGTTTAGTCCACTGTATTTTGCGTAGTACCCGACTGATAAGACCGTAGTGCCTATTGATGAGGTAGAAAGAAGGGGAGAACATGGAGATTAGTTCCCCCCCCCCCTCACCTCAATACGCGGAAATGTATCCATGCCGCTGCCTTGAGTTGGTTTCATGCGACATACATTGGTACGTGGCGATTCAATTGGAATATAAGGTAATCGATATCTGGTGTCCATATTGCTTTGTAATCTCAGCAAATACTTTTGGTTTACATGTCCGTTTACAGTATTTAGCTCACCTGATAGGTAAGTTACTGATGGTCAAACATGTTTGACGACATACAGTTACCAATTGTTAAATAAATTGTCACATAATATCGATTTTATTCCGCCCAAGTGGTTTGGTATATGCCACCACTGTGATGTTGTTAATTTATAAACGAACATGTAAAATGGTGCACTACTGAACAATATGCTTGCCCAATAGTAAGTAAGTTTTATTTATATAGCACGTTTTAAGTCAACTCGCATTGACACCAAAGTGCTTTACAAAAATAGATAATACGTTTGCATACCATAGAAAAAGGTTAACAAATAAAGAAAATGGACTCAACACATATAGAGTTCTACACAAACGTGTCCCCCCCCCATCTCTTAGTACAAACCCTTCACCTGTATGTGATGGTAGGAACCATACTTATCGGTCTTCACTGTTGTTTGGTGGTGTGTTCATTTCTTCGGTTTCTGGTTCCTTGTCTGTAGGGATGGTGTTGTTGGGGCTGGCGCATTTTCCATGGGGCCCGCTCTGGACCCTGGCCTGAAAGGGCTTACTGGGGGTTGGCATGCGGGCCCCGAGCTTTCACCAGTACTCTTAAGTAGACGCCTACTGGTGGACGCGTAGAGGCACTGCTGTCTGGTTTTGTGTGGTGCTCATTCCAGGCCCTGCCCTCTTGATGCCAAATTTTTGGATACTTCGTCCAGTTTTTTAGGCTTGGTTTGATAACTTAGCCAGATAGCTGGATCTGTGGTTGTGAGGTCGGCGTTCTCACAGTCCTGTAAATTTTTTAAGTTGAGGGCAGGTTTTATAACTTCCTGAGAAGTTGCGGAGCATCTGTGAACAGTAGGGTCAGGTGTTTTGCCATACTACCCTGCCCCTCTGGAATGAGCATGCGAAAATGATAGCCGACGTCAGGGATATCAAATGCAATTTAAGATATTTGGGTTTTTAAAAAGCTATGCTCAATGTACCCCCCAATAACGGTGGGCACTTTGAGTAAATGCAATTTAGGGGAGGCGTGATGAAACCAACGCCTCATGACTACCTGTGTTGGAGAGGTTTTGAAAAGAACAGGTAGTAAACTGGCCGTCAGTTGAGACTGAAAAGGCCATCTCGCTAGTGGTGGAGCCACATAGCGGCCACACCCAGCAGCTCTTCCTGATCCTGTACCTCAAGCATACTCCCGATATTCTTCAGCCAGTGACCCCTCTTCTTGACCAGCCCAGCCCTGGTCGCCATCGATCCCTCGACAAGGGAGATGGCCAGTGCTGTAGGCACTGGAGTGGGAGTGTTATGCTCCCTTGGCGGACTTGCCCCTGCTCCTGAGGCAAGTCTCGCTGGAGTTTTTGGCTCCATAACCTTACTCTGGCTTGGAGAACAGACACTTACTTGTTCTCGTTTGAAGTGCCGATTCCATCTTCTGTGTCAGTCTCCAGCCCGAGGTTTGGTTGCTGGCTTTGCTGATAGAGGCTGTCTGCCGTTTTCGGGCGGCATTTCAGCGGTTCTTGGGGGCGAGTCTCCTTGTCAGGAGATGCAGGGGTTACTGGCCGGTTTTAAGTTTCCCCAGTACCCGTGTTTGTGGACCGCAGCGTGTGCGGTCCCGTTGCCGCCTCTCCCCCCTCCACTGACGGGACGTTCCTTCCCTGGAGTCGAACGGGGGCCGCTTCCCTCTGTGCTGCTTTGCTGTCTCCAGTTCCCCTGGAGCAACAAAGAGAGGCAAAGTCGCGAGTTTAACCTGTAGGTAAGTACTTACCTAATGGTCCGTTCCTTCAGGCTTGTAGCGGGAGCGCCTGTACTCCCGTTTGTCGCTGTTGCATCTGCGTGAACGCAATGTCGCGCATGCGTGCTGGACAGGTTCTTCACGTAGTCACTCACGTGACTCCGAAGTTAAATTCACAGTATTGTGGTGCACCAGTTCCAGAGACAAGGAACAATGTCCGCAATGGGATAAAGGTGAATTGGATAATACCCTAGCTTATGGAAAGGTCAGAATGTTCAGAAGCCTGATAACAGAGGGGAAGAAGCTGTTCCAGACCCCAAACAGCTTCACCAGATCTTATCTGGTCCATAAGTATCTTTCAGAAGTCTGATAACAGAGGAGATGAAGCTATTCCTGAGATTAGTGGTATGTGCTTTCAAGCTCCTGAACCTTCTGTTCCAGGGGAGCGGGGAGAAGAAGGAATGACCGGGAAAGGTGTTTGAAGCTGTGAGGCAGCAGCTCTATCAGCTGCACCACTATGGTTCAAAGGTTCCATGGTATCTTTATTATCAGATGTACCATGATGCAGTGAAATACCTTGTTTGCATGCAAGACTCTCAC
The DNA here is from genome assembly GCF_028641065.1 of Leucoraja erinaceus. Taxonomy (NCBI): domain Eukaryota; kingdom Metazoa; phylum Chordata; class Chondrichthyes; order Rajiformes; family Rajidae; genus Leucoraja; species Leucoraja erinaceus. The sequence continues at coordinate 22,252,583 of NC_073393.1, read as the reverse complement.
CATGCATAAGGACAGTCCTCCGGTTAGTACAGAATGCGCAGAACAGCCCATTGACCATTCGCAAGAATTGCCATTTTTACGTCATTTTGCAGGCCTAGCTGCAGCTGGCCACAAAGGCCCGTTGCAGGTGTCGTATTAATTCCATTGTCCTGCGAACTGTTGTCTCTCTCCTTCAGCCCTTGTTCCCCGATGGGCACCTGCCACATCCGACCTTGAAGGTGCAGAAGGTAAGACCCCACCTTACCCCTGAGCCTTTTGTCCAGCGTCTGCCGCCATCTCAGTCCATCCTCCTCTCCATGGCCTCTCTCTCCGAGCGTGTTCCCAGTTCCGCGGCAAGCGAGCCAGCCAGTTGGGATATGGCCACGGCTCACCTTGGGAGGCTGCCCCCAGTCCCGTGAACTTGCTCGTACCATTCACTTCTGACGATCCCTGCGGTCCCTTCACAAGGTGCTGTCCCATGCCTTCACGGAGCTTTGCCAAGGTTTCTCGGCCGCGGTGCCCGCCTGGAAGACCCAACGTCACGTCATAAGGTTATAAGGTCATAAGTGATAGGAGTAGCATTAGGCCATTCGCCCCATCAAGTCTACTCCTCCATTTGATCATGGCAGATCTATCTCTCCCTCCTAACCCCATTCTCCTGCCCGAAGGCTCGTCGGTTGGCGTGACCAGGAGGGAGCTGGAAATGTCGGAAACAAGGAGCAAAGGAGGGTGAACCAGGGTACTGCAGCCAACACCATCAAGGTCGGCTGCAGGAGGCGTCCCTGGGAAACAAAGTTGGCCGGTTGAGAAGAGAAGAGGGACGTCGGTTCATGGGAACCACTCCAGCACATCGCGCGCACGGGCTGACTAGACCTTGGACGGTGGCAATGGCGCCAAAGCATGACGGCGCCCACTTGCGTAACATATGCAAGAAACATTCACTGTGCAGTTGCACTTGTGACAAATAGAGCACCATTGAACCATTGAACCATCTGGCGCTCATGTTAAACAGACAAGTCCTGTTACACCCTTTCTTTGGGAAGATCTGTTCCCACCTCTAGCGGAATCAATGCATTATGTGCCCATAAATATATTCATGAAACCTTGCCAGAAAAAAATCCCATTGTCAAGCAGATCCTTGAATCTCTAAATCCCATCTCCCTGGATTGTGTGGAAATTGAAAGGATTTATTGACTTTGGATTTTATTTTATTTTACGGTCTCAGCGGGTGATGCTCCTGCCTCGGCTGCTTGCTGCATGCCAGCTCAAGTCTTGCATTTGATCTTTAGCAATAGGCTGACTCACCGTCCTATTAACGCCGGGCTGCTAAACTTCAGTCCTGTCATCTGTTTATTTAGCATAACCCCGTGGCAGCCTGCCAAACACAAACCGCTGCCTCTCAATGGATTAGAACAAGGGCTACGCTGACATGGTCTGTCGATGGCGCTTATTCGGGTGAAAGGCACTATATTTAAGTGAAAATCGAAAGGCTGCAGATGCTGGAATTCCGCAATAAAAACAGAAAGTGCCAGAAACAATCAGCGGGTCAGGCAGCATCTGTGGAGAGAGATACTCAAAGAAGTCTGATAGATTGTTCATAGTTTCTCTTTTCTAATTGAATAAAACTTTGCTAAAATTCCTGTCAATGCCACCAATCAAGCACAGTCTTGTCCCGGTCACTCCCTCTTCTCCCCTCTCGCATCAGGCAAAAGGTACAAAGGCAACTGAACTACCCTATCAAGAACTAGTGATATTGACTTCCCATCTACCTCATTGGTGACCCTCGGACTATTTTTAATCAAACTTAATTGGGCTTTATCTGGCACTAAATATTATTCTCTTTATTTTGTAACTGTACACTGTGGATGGCTTGATGCGAAAGTGGGATACCATAGAACTAATGTGAACGGAAATTTGATTGTCAGCGTGGAATCGGTGGGCTGAAGGGCCTGTTTCCATCCTGTATCTCTCAACAAAACTGAACTAAGCTGCACACTTGGGGCAATTTTACAGTGGCCAATTAGCCTACTGTCTGGCATATCTTTGCATTATGGGAGAAAACTGCAAGGATTTTAGAAGGATCAGGGTGGACCTCACTGAAACTTACCGAATAGTGAAAGGCCTGGATAGAGTGGATATGAAGAGGATTTTCCACTAATGGTAGAATCTAGGACCAGAGGACATAGCCACAGAATAAAATGAAGTACCTTTAAAAAGGATACGAGGAGGAATTTCTTTAGTCGGAGAGTGGTGAATCTGTGGGATTCATTGCCAAAGGCGGCTGTGGAGGCAAAGTCAATGGATATGTTTAAGGCAAAGATTGACAGATTCTTGATTAGTACGGGTGTCAGCGGTTATGGTGAGAAGGCAAGAAAATGGGGTTGAGGGAAAGTTGGATCGGCCATGATTGAATGGCAGTGTAGACTTGATGCGCCGAATGGCCTAATTCTGCTACTATAACTTATGAACTTATGAAAACTGGGGCAGCCAGAGGATACTCAAGCGGTCACAGGGAGAACATGCAAACTCCACACCGCCAGTACCAGAGATCAGGATCGAACCAGGGCCTCTGGCATTGTGAGAGACCGTGCCACCACGGGCAATTCGGGATGGACAATAAAATGCTGACTCTATTGCCAATACCCATCCGCGTAATTTAGTAAGTCAACTAGGTTTGGCATCTTGTCATTTGTCACACTTTAAGCCAAACATGGTTGAACACAGTTTAGGCATGGTTTGACCTTTATTGCACAAAACTCATATTTCCTCAACAGAAGTCAACGGCAAGAGTAAACACATCTTGCTTTCTTATTCTCCCAAGCTGATGTAAATACCAATGATCCACGGTGTGGGTTTTTTTCCTCCTCTCCATCCTGCATCAATCATTCAGTTAAGAATGTAGTCCAGGCACACAATAGCCCCTTTCACTCCTAAATCCCATTGCCTTCCTTTCCTGGATCAATCTGGCTGAATTGCTCAATGTTTTTGTCTCCCTCTTAATTGTAATTCTAAAGGTTACTGACATGTTTCAGAATATTTAATTTCTGTTTGCCTTTGGGTGAAAGGAATTAGGCGTTGTGATATGATCAAGTGTTGTCATTCAGAAACAAAGAAAAATTTGCACAGATTTTCTGCAAGGATCTCTCAGGTTCCATGTCTGGCTCACTCTATATTAAATCCATATGAGGTGCAATAAATGACTTGGTAAGTTATGCAAGGAAAATAGGAAATTTACAATGGAACATCAGTACAGGGGAAAAAGTAATATCTTGAATTATATTACTGGCTTGGTATGTAGAGGCCTGGATTATTGCTTTGAAAAGATTAAATTGGATCCTAACAAATTTAAATCCAAATAGATCTGGAATAAAATAGTATCAGTGACAGAGATATAAAAAACTCATCGGGCCCCTTCATAGAGAGTGCATACATCTTTGCACATAGAACAGTACAGCACAAGAACGGGCCCTTCAGCCCACAATGTCCCCACCAACATGATGGCAAGTTAAACAAATCTCCTCTGCCTGCATGTGATCCATGTCCCTCCATTCCCTGCACATTCTTATCCAGACTGCTTGTGCCATGGGGTAATTTCAACAGGCAATTTGAGCCTGGGTTAACTATTAATCAATTAGGCGGCACTATGGCGCAGAGGGTAGAGCCAGTAACCCGGGTTCGGTCCTGGCCTCGGGTGCTGTCTGTATGGAGTTTGCATGTTCCTCCTGTGGCTGTGTGGGTTTTTCCGGGTGCTACAGTTTCCTCCCATATCCCAAAGACGAGCGAGTTTGTAGGTCAATTGGCCCTCCATAAACTGCCCCTAGAGTGCTGGAGTGGATGAGAAAGCAGGATAACATAGAACTAGTGTGAACGGGTGATCAACGGTCAGTGTGGACTCGGTGGACCGAAGGGCTTTTTTCAATGCAGTATCTCTAAACGACACTAACATTCAAAATTACACAGTGCTACTCTATCAGTCCCTCGCTTAATCTGATGGGTCAGACCTCCTTCCATTAGTTTAGTTTAGAAATATAGCATGGAAACAGTCCCTACGGCCCACCGAGTCCACACCGACTATCGATACCCATTCACATGAGTACTCTATGATCCTACTTTCGTAACCACTCCCTACACACCAGGGGCAATTTTCAGAGGCTGATTAACTTAAAAAACCTGCACGTCCTTAGGATGTGGTGGAAACCGATGCGGTCACCAGGCGAAAGTGCAAACTCCACTAAGATAGCAGCTGAGGTCAGGATCTAACCCGGGCCTTTGTGCTGAGAGGAAGCAGCTCTACTACTGCGCCACCTCTTTCTTCAAGGTCACTGTTGACTGCAATTGTTCCCTGATGAATATATTTCCTGTGCCCCAAATCATCATCAATATTCTTAGAAACCTTAAATGTCAACTCAGGAAGTTTTGTTTCTCTGTTGGTGAACTGCTTGCCAAATAATTGGATTGCATGTGTAAATTTAATTACAGCTAGTGTACTCTGCTGCGGTTTTTAATTAGATAATTTATTTAAATAATTTAATTCATTATCTTTCACCTCACAAGCCGTTATCTTCCTTGGATTAATAATTTCATATTGACACTCTTCTACATCTAACTATGAAATGTCACAGTCAATTGCTGCATATTCAGAGTCGTAATTTGCTGTTGATGTGTTACGAATGAGGTGCTAGAGGGGACTTTCGGTCTTTAAGGTCTGAACCACCTCATTGTTGGTTTAAAAGTGGCTTCAAATGCCTTGCTTGCATGTTCCTTTATCTCCACGCGGCATGGTGGTGCAGCGGTAGAGTTGCTGCCTTACCGCGCTTGCAGCGCCAGAGACCCGGTTTCAATCCCGACTACGGATACTGTCTGTACGGTGTTTGTACGTTCTCCCCATGACCGCACGGGTTTTCTCCGAGATCTTTGGTTTCCTCCCACACTCCAAAGACTATTTACAGGTTAACCTAATTGTAGGTTAATTGGCTTGGTGTAAGTGTAAATTGGCCCTGGTGTATGTAGGATAGTGTTAATGAGATGGGATTGCTGGTCAATGCCGAAAGGCCTGTTTCCGCGCTGTATCTCTGAATTAAACTAAATCTACATCTACATCTACATCTACATCAGTCTGAAGAAGGGTTTCGGCCCGAAACGTCACCTATTTCCTTCGCTCCATAGATGCTACTGCACCCGCTGAGTTTCTCCAGCATTTTTGTGTACCTGTGAAGATATTTGTTGAGTCTCATTGTCTGCAACTTATTTTCAACTAGCCCACAGCTAACAATGGCCAGTTTCCCTCCAGGGATTAAGAAAGTTTTACCGTATCGTATCGTTACTTTTTTGTATATCTTTCATTCATTTGTTCTATATCTCTCTATATCACCATCTATATCTTTCATTTCCCTTTCCCCTGACTCTCAGTCTGAAGAAGGGTTCCGCCCCGAAACACCACCTATTCGTTTTCTCCAGAGATGCGAAATGACCCACTGAGTTACTCCAGCTTTTTTTGTCTATCTTCTGTGAAAACTTGGTTTTGCATGCTATCCAGGCAGATCCTACCAAACATGACTACATCTGGTAGTGTAAGAGAGAAGATAAACAGAGTCCAGAATATTGTGTTGCAGCTTCAGAGAAAGTGCAGGAACAAACAAGTGCAAGGGTTGCAAGAAGGCGGTGTCATCTATCATCAAGGATCTCCATCATCTGGGCGGTGTTGTCTATCATCAAGGATCTCCATCATCTGGGCGGTGTCATCTATCATCAAGGATCTCCATCATCTGGGCCTTGCCCTCTTCTCACTGCTAACGCCGGGCAGGAGGTACGAAAGTTTAATGTCCCACACCACCAGGTTCAGGAACAGCTACTTTCCTACAACCATCTGGTTCTTGAACCGACCCACACAACCCTATTCCTACCTCAAAAATGGAACACTAGACCTTTTCCTACTCTATTACATGCTATATAAAAGGGCGTGTTCATTTGGTCTGTGGTATTCATGTTTTTGAGGTAGGATCAAAAGTTCATAGTCCATCGTCTACTATGGACGTTTTCCTCTAAATGTGTTATTCACTCGTGTCTTTTTTTGCATAGATTTGTTTCCTTTATTGTCTTACAAAATTTTAGGTTTAAACTGTATAATGAATTTTTTATGTGTTGTCTGCTCAAGAACGATTTTCATTGTACCTGTGCCCACCATACTTGTGCGTATGACAATGAACTCAACTTGATTTGACTTGATAATTCAGATGTGTAGGAAGGAAATGCAGATGCTGGTTTAAACCAAAGATAGACACAAAAAACTGGAGTAACTCAGCGGGAAAGGCAGCATCTCTGGAGAGAGGGAATGGGTGACGTTTTGGGTTGAGAGCCTTCTTCAGACTGAAAGTCCCAGGAAAGGGAAACAAGTGATATAGACAGTGATGTAGAGAGATATACGTAGAACGATGAATTAAAGATATGCAAAAAAGTACCAATGATAAAGGAAACAGGCCATTGCTAGCTGTTTCATAGTCCAGCATTCTCTGTGTGAAAGAATTGCCTCTCAGATCCCATTGATAATCCTACCATCCTTAAACCTATATCCTCTAGTCTTAGACATACATAATACGGGAAAAGGATCCTCACTTTTTAACCTACTGCAATAAGGTGGTGAGTACATGGAATGAGTAATCAGGAGGAGGTATGAAGGACAATTAGTTTAGTTCATGTTTTAGTTTTTAGAGATACAGTGCGAAAATAGGCCCTTTGTCCCACTGAGTCTGCACCGACCAACAATCATCCATCCACTTGTTCCATTCTACACAATTTATAGAAGCCAGTTAACCTACAAACCTGCATTTCTTTGGAATGTGGAAGGAAACCGGAGCCGGAGAAAGCCCATGCAGTCACAGGGAGAACGTGCAAACTCCGTACGGACAGCACCTGTTGTCAGGATCGAACCCAGTTCTCTGTCACTGGAAAGCAGCAAATCCAGTGCTGCAACACTGTGCCGCCCTAAACATAATACATGGAATCATTTATCAGAAGTAAGTCTGAAGAACGATTTGTCAGAGGCGTGGTGGATATCTTGAACGAGCTGCCAGAGGAGGTAGATGAGGCAGGTACTATAACAGACATATTTAAAATACATTTGGACAGGCACATGGCTAGGTCAGGGATAGGGTATAGCCCAAACACAGGCAGGTGAGATTAGCTTAGAAGGGGCATGGGCGAGTTGGGCTGAAGGGTGTGTTTCCATTCTATGTGACTATGAAGCAGAGCACAACCCATAGAACCACAGATTACACAAAATGGGTAACGATTGAGATTCCTCCTATTTGTGTGATTGTAAATTTTAAATCAAAATTCCAAGACCACTTGTTTCTCAATGTATTCTGTAAAATCGCTGGGAGCTCTTTATATCAGTGCATCTAAAATGGTACGCTGTAAATAACACCACTCATCCGCCAACATGTTGATTGTCAGACAATTAGAAGCGCTCTTTAGAAGCCACAGCTTGACAGGGAATCCACATTTATCTCTGATGCTGCAATGTGCAGAGTGTAATGTCCTGCTGACATCTCCTCAGGTAATGGTTAGACCTACCGGTACTTTTCACTGACTGAAATCAATCAAGCACAGCACAAAGGAAGGAGGAACCCTGCACGTGATTTGCATGCAGTGCTAAAAAAAGGACACGAAATGCTGGAGTAACTCAGCGGGTCAGGCAGCATCTCTGGAGAACATGGACAGCTTTGGTACACTTATTCAGACATTGTATGGAGAGGGTATTGGGGGAAGAAAGGGGGGAAGGAAGGTGAAAGGGAGGAGGGGCAGGACAAAGCCTGGCAGGTAATACCAGGAGTTGTTCAACAAAACAAGCGGGAAAGGAGGTGAGGTGGAATCTCTTTATACAGAGGATATTGAATCTGTGGAATTCATTGCCACAGACGGCTGAGGAGACTATATCACTGGGTATATTTAAGGTGAAGATTGATAGGTTCTTGATTACTGAGGGTGTCAGGCGATATGGGGAGAAGGCAGGAGAATGGGGTTGAGAGGGAAAGATAGATCAGCCATGACTGAATGGTGGAGTAGTCTTGGTGTTCAAGAAGGAACTGCAGATGCTGGAAAATCGAAGGTACACAAAATTGCTGGAGAAACTCAGCGGGTGCAGCAGCATCTATGGAGCGAAGGAAAAAGGCGACGTTTCGGGCCGAAACCCAAAGGGTTTCGCCCCGAAACGTCGCCTTTTTCCTTCGCTCCATAGATGCTGCTGCACCCGCTGAGTTTCTCCAGCAGTTTTGTGTACGGTGGAGTAGTCTTGATGGGCCGAATGGGCTAATTTTGCACCTATGACTTATGAAGCAACAGGTGTGTGGGGAGAAAAACAGTTAACATTTCAAATCAATGCCCCCCCCCCTTCACTTCTCCCTCTCCCCCCCCCCCAATCCATTCCCACCTATATTTCCTTTACATTTCACTCCTCCCCTTATCTAACACACTTCTGCTTCCTTGCCTCCTTTTAGAAACCCTTTTGTCCTCTTTTCATCTCTTGCCCTTATCCACCCATTTCCCATTTGTCAATCAACTCCCCCCCTCCTGTATCCAGCTATCATTCAGCCTCAAAAGCCTCTTAAATGTCACTCTCATATCTGTTTCCAAATTCACGCTGCCTCAGCAAGGCCACCAGCGTAATCCAGGTTGAGTCTCACCCCGGCCACTCCCTTTTCCATCCCCTCCCAGCAGGCAAGAGGTACGAAGTGTGAAAACGCACACCTCAAGATTCAGGGACAGTGTCCTCCCAGCTGCTACCAGCCGACGGAACCATCCTATCAACAATTTGAGAGTGGTTATCATCTCACCTCATTGGAAACCCTTGGACTATCTTTAATCGGACTTTATTAGTCTTTATCTTGCACCAAAAATTATTCCCTTTATCCTGTATCTGTACACTGTGAATCATTGTACAGATACTATTGTAATCAAGTATGTGTGGAAAGGAACTGCAGATGCTGATTTATACTGGTGGTGGGCCCAAAGTGCTAGGGTAACTCAGCTAGTCAGGCAGCATCTCTGGAGAAAACGGATGGATGATGTTTTGGGTCAGAACCCTTCTTCAGACTGGCTAATCATGTGCAGTCTCTCCGCTGACTGGATAGCACAACAACAAAGAGCTTTTCACTGTGCCTCAGTACACGTGACAATAAACTAAACTAAAATAAACAAAATAAACTCTTTGAAAAAAATAACCTGTCCTGTACATTTCCTTCAAAGATGCCTTCTCCATGATTCGGTGTCATTGTATTTGTCTAGTGACACTTCCGTTTCATTGCATTTTTCTAAATGGAAGCACAAATAATAAAACATGATGAAATCTGCCCCTTGAAGTAAACATATCGTTCTGATATTTGGTCTAGCCTTAAGCTTGCCCAGTCTGAACAAATGCTATTTTATCATTCAATCACAGATTAAGTAGCTGCTTAAATTAAATTCCGCAGATGCTCATCGGCATTTAAAAATTCCAAAATGAAGTCATGTGCGGTGCAAAACATGGCTTATTAAAAAATATTTTCCTCGTGATTCATCTCATATGTAACTGGATCGTTGTTTAAGTTTAGTCTCTTTCATCCTGCCTTTAATCCCATCTGTCTCCCTCTACACCCACTATCCATGTCTCTGCATCCATGGGAGGATAACAGCAGGAACCAAGTATTTTAGGCACGGTCTATTATTTCATCAGATTGAGACCATTCAGCCCATTTTGGCAATGCTAGCTCAACAAAAATGAAGCTTTAGCTAGAGGGTGGTGTATCTATGGAATTCATTTCCATGCACAGCGGTGGAGGATAAAGGGTCTTGGATGGGAAGCATCAACCGTTTCTCCTTCCGCAGATGCGGTCTGACCTGTCGAGAGAACATGTGAGGAATAGATCAGGTTGATGCACAGAGTCCCCTTGCACAGAGTATAGGAATCGAGTACCAGAGGACGTAGGTTTAGGCCGAGGGGAAAAAGATTTAAAGGGGTAACTCTTTCACACAGTGTGTGGTGGGTGTACGGAACGAGCTACCAGAGGAGGTAGTTGAGGCAGGTACTATCGTAACGTTTAAGAAACATTTAGACAGGTACATGGGTAGGATAGGTTTAGAGGGATGTAGGTCAAACGTGGATAGGTAGGATGAGTGTGGATGGGACAAGATGCTCAGCAGATGGGACAACTGCAGAGCATCTTGGATAATCCAGCTCACCGCCTCCATAACACACTGGTCAACCTGAGGAGTACCTTCAGCAACTGACGGTGCACCAACATGCAGGACGGAACGCCGCAAGAGATCCTTCTTCCCTGTGGCTATCAAACGTTACTCCCGTTCTGTCATGGGGTAGACTGAGACTGACTCCCTTCCCTCTCCACCTCCTCAATATTTGCACATCCCCCAACCCTTTTCACACGTCACTTTAATTTCATGTTTCATGTATTTTGTGTTTTTAGGACTGTTTGGCAGATCGGTTTCCTTCCTGGGATAAATAAAGTTTTATCGTATCGTATATTGGTCAGCAGGGGCAAGTTGGGCGGAAGGTCCCACGCTCTATGACTCTATCACATGTGTGATCCACTTAAATGAGGGGAAAGGGCCATAGCTTTCGAGCATGGCGGTACAGAGACTGGAATGTTGTTTTGTACATTCCTATGTAGTCTCTTGTCTTCCAGCACAGATAGGGAAAGCAAAGTTGGCCCCAGTTGTGAGTTGATTCACATCTGCAGCTGAAACCTATTAAGATTCCAGCAGAGAGCATTGCTGAAGCAAATATGAAATGACCGTTTGAGTGTCGTTGCTATTAATCTGAGGCGAAGCTGTCACTCACGCCTGCTTCCACTTCAAACAAAGGAGAACATTTGTTCTTGCGGGATATAGCTGGAGGTAGATTCTGCCCCTCTACTGCCTTCTATGAGAGGCTACCAGAAAAACAGCTGCTGGCAAACATTTGCAAAGGGATTAGGTAGTGGGTGATATACAGTATATCAAGTTTGCATTTGTTTAGTTTGGAGATACAGCGTGGAAACAGGCTCTTAAGCGGGTGGCATGTTGCTGCAGTGGTAGAGTTGCTGCCTTACAGCGCCGGAGATGTGGGTTCAATCCTGACATCGGTGGCTGTCTGTACGGAGTTTGTGTGTATTACCAGTGACCGCGTGGGTTTCCTCCGGGTGCTCTGATTTCCTCCCAAACTCTAAAGACGTACAAGCTTGTAACTGTAAATTGTTGCTGGTGTGTAATGGTAGTGTACGGGGATTACTGGTCGGCATGGACTCGATGGTCCCAAGAGCCTGTTTCCACGCTGTATCTCAAAACAAAACAAATCTAAGCACACTGATTCCATGTCGACTCTCGATCGCCCGTTCACACTAGTTCTAAGTTATCCCACTTAATCATCCACCCCCTACACACAAAGGGCAATTTACAGAGGCCAATTAACCTACAAACCCGCATGTCTTTGGAGTGTGGGAGAAAACTGGAGCACCCGGAGGAAACTCATGTGGTTACAGAGAGAACGTGCAAACTCCATACAGACAGCACCGGTAGTCAGGATCGAACCCGGGTCTCTGGCGCTGTGAGGCAGCAGCTCTACCACTGCACCACTGTGAGAGACACCAGGTTTTGCAGGATCTGGAAGCTTGTGTAGAACACAAAGGGCTGGAAAGTTAATGTTCTCCAGGGATGCTGGCTGGGCTTAGTTTTAGCCGAGTTTACCCCAGCTCTTTGTGCCCTACGATAGGAGATAGGAGTGGACAAAATAGTGTCTGGTTCAGATAGGATGAAGAAAAGGAAGCTAGCGCAATTAGTAGACTGAGGCATAGAGTAAAGTGGAATATCAATGGGGCATGTAGGGATGGGATGAGGTTTTAGGTCGGGACCCTTCTTCAAACAGAAACGTCACCCATTCTATTTGACAAGAGATGCTGCCTGATCCGTTGAGTTACACCAGCACTATCTGTCTTTTTTTTAAAGTGCAACAGATAGAGCAAAGGGGAAGATACTGAGGGCAGAAGATAGTTCTTATCATTGTAAGGCATCAGTTCCAGAGACAAAGTCCAATGTCCATAATGGGATAGAGGCAGTGGTGGACTGGGTTTAAAAATATTGGTGAATTCAATAATCATAATCGTAATCATAATCGTAATTTATTAGCCAAGTATGTTTTGTAACATATGAGGAATTTGGTTTGCAATAGTCATACCAAAAAAGCAACGAGACACAACTACATAAAGAATTGACATAAACATCCACCACAGCAGCTCCTCCCCATTTCCCACTGTGATAGAAGGCAATAAAGTCTTATCTTCTTTCCTCCTTTTCTCTCGTGGTCGGGAGAGTCGAACCATCTGCAGTCGGGGCGATTAAAGGTCCCGCAGCCGCCGATCGAAGCCGCCGTCTCTAACTAGGGACCGCGAGCTCCAGGATGTCAAAGTCCGCAGGCTCCCGTGGTTGGAGCTCCAGAGGTCCCAGCCAGAGGCGCCAGCTCCACGATGTTACGCCGCAATGCAGACGGAGATATGACACGGAGAAAGTTTCTCCGTCGAGGAAAGAGATTAAAAAAGTTTCACCCACCCACATAATACAAAACTAAAGATAAACTAAAACATACATTTTACAACAAACTAAAAACACAAAGAAGGAAAAAGACGAAACAGACCGTTGGCGAGGCAGCCATCGTACGGCAAAGCATGGACAGAATTGGACAGACTTATGGAGGACTGTTTGGAACCCTGATAACAGAGAGGAAGAAGCTGCTCCTGAGCAAGGATAAAAGCAAACTGAGGAATAGACAGTTGACACGAATCCACAGCTCTCTGGCTGAGAGAGGAGAGAACGACTGTCGAATTATGGCCCAATTATTCTGTCGGATAACAGCACATCATCGTCTAATGCATTTTTCTAAAATTTCTCTAACATTATCTTAATGGAGGCTTTGAGCACTTAAAATTAACGGATCAACAATTCTCTTAACGTGGCAAATGGGGCGAATTGATAAAAGACCTTGAGGCTCTAATCAGAGCCTTTTAAGAGTGATATTAGAAAGCTCTTGACGTATAGAGGATGGAGCTACACTCTACAGATGGCAATTGATGCCGGGTTAATGGTTAAATCTAAACCTGAGCTCGATACGATTAGTTTAGTTTTAGTTTAGTGATACTGCACAGAAACAGGCTTGGAAGTCATGATGAGGTTGAGATCAGCTGCCAAAATTCAGCGTAGGCGCCACGTTTTGGGGGGAACTTCCGGGGGGAATTTCAAGTGCGCTCTCGTAATCTTGTCTGAATTGAAGGAGGTGTCAGACCACCAGTTTAATTTAGTTTAGTTTAGAGATACAGCGTGGAAACAGGCCCTTCGGCCCATTGAGTCGCACCAACCAGCCATTACCCCATACACGAGCACTATCCTGCACACTAAGGACAATTTACAATCTTTACCGGAGCCAAATAACCTACAAACCTGCACATCTTTGGAGTGTGAAAGGAGACCCAGAGAACCCGGGGAAAACATACATGGTCACAGGGAGAACATACAAACTCCGTACAAACAGCATAGTCAGGATCAAATCCATATCTCTGGCGCTGTAAGGCAACAACTCTACTGCTGCGCCATTGCACCAAGAGGTTTGTTAAATAGAGGCAGTTGGTAGTATGGGAGAAGGACATCTATATGAAGATAGCAGGTCTACCATTGAATGGGATAGCAGGCTTTAGAAACATAGAAAATAGGTGCAGGAGGAGGCCATTCGGCCCTTCGAGCCAGCACCACCATTCATTGTGATCATGGCTGATCGTCCCCTATCAAATAGAAAATGGGCTGATTATGGGCTGAACATTCTCCTACTCTTTCCCATTATGTTTTATTTCTAGGCTGCAAGCCCTCAAGCTTGTCAAGAGTGTTTTATTGTTATATGCATCAACAATGGAACAATAAAAATTCTTAGTGTAGAAACAAATAATTGCAGATGTTGGTTAATACATAAAACAACACATTGTGCTGGAGTAATTCAGTGGGTCAGGCAGCATCTCTGGAGAACGTAGATAGGTGATATTTCGAGTCAGAACCCTTCTTACTTGCAGCAGCTTATGAATAAACCACATAAATTTCATTAAATTAATAACCGTAATGCTAGTCCAAAGTTCATAGTACAGTCAAATACAGAGTCCAGAGAAGATCATAGTTGCTGATGTTAGCCTCTGACCCTAAACGGCATCTCTCCATGTTCTCCAGGGATGCTGCAAGACCCGTTGAGTTACTCCGGCACTTTGTGTCTTTCCTTGCTGAGGTTAGTGTTGTTCAGTGTTCAAGAACCTGATAGTTGCCGGGAAGAAGCTGTTCTTGAACCAGGTTGTCGCGATTTTCAGACTCCAGTACCTTCTTCCCAATGGCAGGAGTGAAATGAGAGCATGGCCCGGGTGGTGTGGGTCTTTGATGCTGCTGGCAGCCTTTTTGTACCTCGTATAGATCCATTCAATGGTGGAGAGGTCAGTATCCGTGATAGACCGGGCAGTGTCCATTACTCTCTGTAATCTCACACGACCGCAGGTCATAATGTATTACTTCAATAAGTTGAGTTCAAATTTTCACAAGTTAAGAAAATATTCCATACATTGCTCAACACAGCACTAGTATAAATATAACAGATTTTATCCCAGAAGGCAATCATACATTGCACATACAACAAAACACAATTTATTATGGTGAAAAAGCATTAATTTATCACGGTATGTTTTTCCTTCCATTATTTTATTTTTTATTAATGATAAATTGGAATTACATTCAATGATTACAAATATTTATCTTAGTCATCTATCATAACTTAAATTAAAGTACTACATCGAACATGTTTTATTACATCTAGCTAAAAGGTTCGAAGAAAAATGGCTTGTTTAGAAAAGTGATGAATTAAAATGTGTTTTTACAAAATTGAGGCATTTGCAAGCAAACATTAACCCATAATACACACGGCAAAAAACAACTCAAGTTCATGGAGCTGACCTCTTTCCTAAACATTTTTACTTACGTCCAACATATAATTTGAAGATTCTGGCTGAATTTGTACAATTAATTGTGTCCGTTTCAGATGCATTGCTTAAGGAATTGATAGAGAGAACAAAAATCAAAATAACTTCAGATGCGGGAAATCTGAAACAAAATCGGAAAGCAATGGAAACACTCAGCAGATCAGGCAGCCTCTGCGGAAGGAGATTCCTTTTGAAAACCTTAATTGAAGGGTTTTAGGTTTTTAGTTTTAGTTTCAGAGGAACAGCATGAAAACCAGCCCTTCGCCTCCAAGTTCACACCAGCCACTGTTCACACTCAATCTATGTAATCCCACTTTCACAACCGCTCCCTACACACTAGGGGCAATTTACAGAGACAAAATTATCTACAAATCTGCAGGTCTTTGGAGTGTGGGAAGAAACCAGAGCACCCAGAGAAACCTTACAGGGTTCACAGGGAGAATGTACAGACAGCAGCCCTGGTCAGGATCGAACCTGGGACTCTGGTGCTGTTTGGCAACAACTCAACTGCTCCGCCACTGTCACTCTTTTTATTTTTTGTTTTTTAGGACATCGTCTTGATAGATTTAAAGGTCAATATCTAACAACACAAATATGGATAGTCCGGAGCTAAATTAATTGAAAAAATGCTGCAACTCTCGTTCTTTTTTTTGTCTTCTTTGTTAATGAATATTTAATTAAAAACTAAAACCTAATTTTTGCCTAACTGTCCAATTGATATTAAATATTCTGCTCAATTACACCAGATCAAATATAATGAATAATAATTATTACGGTGAAACGCATTTGAAACATTGTTTTGGTCACACTGTTATAGGAAAGATGTTGTCTTTAGACTTTAGAGATACAGCGTGGAAACAAGCCCTTCAGTCCATGGCCACCAGCGATCACCCCATACATTAACACTATCCTACACACCAGGGACAAATTACAATTTTACAGAAGCCAATTAACCTACAAACTTGTACATCTTTGGAGCGTGTTAGGAAACCGGAGCACCTGGAGAAAACCCACACAGTCAAAGGGAGAACGTACAAACTCTGTACAGACAGCACCCATAGTCAGAATCGAACCTGGGTCTCTGCATCTGTAAGGCAGCAACTCTACTGCTGCACCACTGTGCTGTCCCATGTTGTTAAGCTGGAAAAGCGTGCAGAAAAGATTTACAAGTATATTGCCAAAACGCAAGGGCCTGGGCTATAGGGAGAGGTAGGGCAGGCTTGGACTTTATTCCTTGGAATGCAGTAGGATGAGGGGCGATCTTATAGAGGTGTCTAAGATCAAGAGGGGAATAGATAGAGTGTCTTTTACTCAGACCAGAGGAATTGAGAACCAGAGGATATGGGTTTAAGGTGAGGGGGAAAACTGTATTAGCAACCTGAGGGGCAACTTTTTTTACACATAAGGGGGTAGGTATATGCGACAAGCTGCTGGAGGAGGTAGTTGAGGCAGGCACCATCACAACATTTAAGAAACATTTAGACAGGTACATGGAAATAATAGGTTTAGAGTGATATGGACCAAATGCAGGCAGTTGTGACTGGTGTAGATGGGGCATGTTGGTTGGCGTGGAGGGACTCGGTGGGTCAGGTAGCATCTGTGGAGGTAGAGAGATGGCCAACGTCTCTCTGACTGCTTCAGGATTGGAAGTGCGGAGGGGAAATATGTTCCAAAGAGGTGGGGGAGGAAGGGCTGAGGCAGGAGCGGGCAATTGAAAGGTTGATGCAGGTGAGGAGGGGTTAGAAACATAGAAACATAGAAATTAGGTGCAGGAGTAGGCCATTCGGCCCTTCGAGCCTGCACCGCCATTTAATATGATCATGGCTGATCATCCAACTCAGATCCCGTACCTGACCCTCTGATCCCCTTGGCCACAAGGGCCACATCTAACTCCCTCTTAAATATAGCCAATGAACTGGCCTCAACTACCCTCTGTGGCAGAGAGTTCCAGAGATTCACCACTCTCTGGGAAAAAAAAGTTCTCCTCATTTCGGTTTTAGGATTTCCCCCTTATCCAGAGCTGTGCCGGGATCGGGAACAATCTTCCTGAGCCTGTCCAACCCCTTAAGAATTTTGTAAGTTTCTATAAGAAACTTACAAAATGTTGATGTGTAGATAGAGCTAGGTGGGAGAGGGAGGGGGGGTAGCGACAGAGGCTGGGAGGTGATAACTGGGGAAACAAAGGACAGCAGACTACGCAGAGATCTTCCAGTTGCTTGTTGTTTATTTACATACTCCAGAGTCCAACGTCAGCAATTCTGCTGCGCCTCCATAAGAAATACAGCATGTGACACGTCCTCAGACCTACCAACTCTTAATGCCTGATTAATTGTTTCTGCACTGCAGTTATCTAGGAAAACACTGCATTAAAACAGAGCCAGGCATTGCACCATGTTTTAGAAACTAACTGTAGTTCAAATGCACAGATTCCCAGGCAAACTTGGTATAAATATGACAGGTATATTAGCACACCTGCTTACTTTGCATTTCTGGAGATTTAATTGCATGATTCTCCATAGATGTGAAGACAAATAAGACAATCAGCCAATGTTACTGCAGTGAAAACATTAAAACAGGCCTTTCAGACTAATATAGACACAAAATGCTGGAGTAGCAGCAGATCAGGCAACATCTCTGGAGCAAAGGAATAGGTTACATTTCGGGTCGAGACCCTTCTTCAGACTGGGAGGCTGGGGAGAGGAAAACTAGATGAATGAAAAGGTTCGGAACAACTCAGAGCCTGCACCGAAGAACAAGGTAAGATTGAGCCCACAATGTTCCATTGTTGGCTATGGAAGAGCTGTTAACGAAGGGATATATGGATGCGAGCAGTGGAACCAGCAGAATGACTAGGGTGGGGGAGGGACGCTGAGAGAGGGAATGCAGGGACTACCTGAAATGCCCAACTTTTCCATGCCGACCAAGGTGTCCCATTTAAACTAATCCCATTGGCCTGGAGTTGGCCCATCTATATTACTAAAAGTCTGATCTTGACCACTTCCTGGTGTTCTGTATATTGATTTTAGAAAAAACGCTGCCACTTATGGCTGTCATCGTACTCAGAGTTCCCCTCCGCTGCGCAGGACAAGAGGATTTTTCCCATCGATGAAAAATAAAAGAGTTATTAGTGTTTAAAAAATGTTGAGATTCGCTCTCCTGAAGGCCACGCCCCCTTCCGGAGGGACTATAAAACCCAGAAGTGTTGAGTGCCTCAGTCAGTCTCTGCAGAATGGGAGAGTCGTGTCTCTCAGTCTGAGCTGTGAATAACACTGAACACATGTCTACTAAACTGTGAGTGGTTTTACTGACCTGTCAGTGCCCTTAATGTGGTTTGAAAATATAGTTTGGAAATGCTAAAGCTGTGTTGTCTTTGGTTTGGAAATGCTAAAGCTGTGTTGCCTTTGGTTTGGAAATGCTAAAGCTGTGTTGCCGATTTAAAGCTGTGTTGCCGATTTAAAGTTGCCTAGCCTAATTAAAGTTGCCTTGCATAATTAAAGTTGCCTTGCCTGATTAATGTTGCCTTGCCTGATTAAATTTGCTTTGCTACATTAAAGTTGTCTTGCCTAATTAAAGTTGCCTTGCCTTCTATATAATTAAAAGTCTAATCTTGACCACTTCCTGTTTGCGCTTTATATTGATTTTAGAAAACACGCCACCATGTACGGCTGTGATTTTTGGCCATTTACTCAGAGCCCCCCTCCGCTCATCAGGTGCCGAGGATTTTTCCCATCGATGAAAAATAAAAGAGTTATTAGTGTTTAAAAAATGTTGAGATTCTCTCTCCTGTCAATCATGCCATGAAGGTCACGCCTCTTCTGGTGAGAAGGGAGGAGGGACTACAAAACTCAGAAGTGTAGGCGTGGCTCGGTCTCTGCAAGATGGAGGAGGGAGAGGTCACGACTCGCTGCCTTTAGTGGCCTTGTGCCCTGCTTGAAGTGGTAAGAAACTGCACTTGAATTTGGTGGCTTGCTTGAAATGGAATTTCAACGAATAGCCGTGAGTCAACTGCCAGCCCACCAGCCGTGAGTGAGTGAGCTGCCAGCACAACTGGCTTGAGTGACTGAGCCACCAGCCCAAGAATTCATTCGTCCCACAATGTCCATACTAGCCCTCTGGAAACCAGTCCCTTCAGCCTACAACAGCCCACAATATTGGAATTGGTGGAGTGGTGGAATATTGCATTGGGAGACCTGCCCTCCCGTGTGATGCTGGGACCCAACGGGTCCCACTTAGTCTAGTATTCATCTAAATTTTCCTATCCATATAATTGTCCAAATCTCTTTTAAATTATATTATAGTACCAGCCTCAACTGCCTCCTCTGGCAGCTCATTCTACATACTCACCACCCTCTGTGTAAAAAGGTTGCCCTTCAAGTTCTTATTAAATCTTACACCTCTCATCTTAAACCTATGCTCCCTCATTTTTGATTTCACTAAGTGGGTACAAGAAGAAGGGTCCTGACCCGAAACATCACCTGTCTTTTTTATCATTCCAAAGACATACAGATGTGTAGGTTCATTGGCTTTGGTAAAATTTGGTAAATTGTCCCAATTATCTCTAGTGTACAGGATAGTACTCGTGTCTGGTCAGTGGTCGACGCAGACTCAGTGGGCCGAAGGGCCTGTTTCCGCACTGTATCTCTAAACTAAGATGCCACCTAAACCGCTGAGTTACTCCATCGCTTTGTACCTAACCTGAGTAAAAGACTTTGTGCATTAGTAGTTGGTTCTCTTCCCATGGTAGAGGATACAAAACAGTCACCACATGTTCTGAAGCTCCTGGAGTCTTCAAACATTGTTCTAATTGAATAGTTGGCAGCTCTACGATAGAAGGGCACTGACTTTGTTGCAAGTTACGGCACTTAACATCTCATAACCTTCAATCAAGTCAAGCGTTTCTGACTTTAGGTTGGTAGAAACTATCTTCCTAACTTAACCCTTCATTTTCCAAGATCAAATTCTCCTTCATAAAATTCACCTTCTCCTTGTTTCAGCACAGTGGCGCAGTGGTAGAGTTGCTGCCTTACAGCACCAGAGGCCTGGGTTCGATCCCAACTACGGATGCTGTCTAAGTGGAGTTTGTGCGCTCTCCCCGGGACTGCGTGGGTTTTCTCTGGGTGCTCCGGTTTCCTTCCACACTCCAGAGATGTACAGGTTTGTAAGTTAATTGGTTTTGATAAAAAATGTAAATTGTCCCCAATGTGTAGGAAAGTGCTAGTATATGGGAATCGCTGGTCAGTGCGTACTCGGTGGGCTGAAGGACCTGTTTCCGCGTTTATCTCTAAACTAAACTAAACTGAACTAAATTTGGAACTTGCTCATGTTGCTATTGCTCTCTATACAAGGCGTCATGTGTGGCTGTAATCTATGTTCTACCCATTTGTACTCCATCCTCCCAATAGAAAGGTGGAATTACAGGTTGAAAATCAAAAGAACTGCAGGTGCTGGAAATCTGAAACAAAAAGAGGCAAAGTACTTGAGTAACTCAGCGGGTCAAGCAATATCACTGGAGTACATGGATAGGTGATGTTTCGGGTTGGGACCCTTCTTTAGACTGATTGAGGTGGAGGGGAGAAAGCTAGAAGGATGGCGGACCAGGACAAAGCCCGGTAAGTGATAAATAGATGTGGGTGAGAGAGGTTTTGATAGGCTGATGGTCGAACAAAGACCAGAGATGAAAAGACAATGTGAGTGATAAGAACAGAAGAAGCACGAATTGTGAAGCTAGAGGAAGGAATGGAGAAAGCGGATCTGAGTTGGGATTTTTTTGTTGATTAGTTACCTAAAATTGGAGAATCCAAAATGTTGGAAACACTGGCAGGCCTGGCAATATCTGTGAAAACCGGAAGTCAATATTTCAGTTCATAGAATTGGGATAAAATGGCATAGATACAGGCACTTTGGCCCATTGTATCTCTGCTGGCCATCATGCCCATCCTTGCTAATCCCACTTACCTGGATTATTTCAGTAACGTCCTTGTTAATCTTTTACACAGCCTTCCCATTTTAGTGCCATAGGGGAACAGAATTGTGCAGAATATTCTTAGTGGTTAGGAAGGGACTGCAGATGCTGCTTTACACTGCAGATAATAAAGATAGACACAAAATGCTGAAGAAGGGTATCAAACGTCACCCATTCCTTCTCTCCAGAGATGTTGCCTGTCTCGCTGAGTTACTCCAGCATTTTGTGTCTATCTTCTCTATATACTGTACCTAGTGTGGTCTCACCAATGTCTTATAGCTGTTCATTGGTGCCTGTCCATTGCCCCTGAGTCTTGGTCTTTGGCTGTTCAGTCAACGTCCTTGGACTGGAAGCACAGATAGACATTGAAACTAAAACAATTGTGACGGGCGACAGGAAATAAACTCTTCCTCATCGCATCACTCCTCTTAGCTACTGATCATTTAATCATCAGTATCTGGTCTATCCTTGACTGTTGGCCATATCTAATCATCACTAAAGCAGTAATTAGCCATAGTGATATTTGATAGATGTGAATAACTGTGATCCTTACCAATTGGAAGGTTTTTTTTTTGTCCTGCTGTTTTAATTACTTTTTAATTGAAAGTCTCATTTAAAAAGCACTAAAGAATGCTTAATCGCCTTTCTTTGAGTGAACACCACAGGCCTTTCTTCTGAAGGCGTCATGCACCCAACGGCTTTTTGTTCTGCGTATTGCGGGCTGGCACAGCATGGCCTCATTATCCCAGTGGCCTGGGTTCAATCCTGACATCCAGTGCTGTCCGTGTGGAGTTTGTAAGTTCTTGTAAAAGCTTCAATAACGTCCCCTCTCATTCATCTCATTTCTGATAGTCACAACCCTAGCCAGCCAACGTCTCCTTATAAGTCAACTCATCGGAGCTTTTATAAATATAGCAACAAGGAACTGTAGATGCTGGTTTACACAAACATTCACAAAGTGCTGGAGTAACTTAGCGTCCCTGGAGAAGATGGATAAGTGACGTTTCAGGTATAGGTTAGTTTTGTTTAGAGACACAGCATATTGGCGTAATGGCAAGTAATAGGTGAATACAGGAGAGGGTGTGTGTTGCTAAGCAGATGTCTATAGGCATGTTTATAGTTTTTGTTTAGTTGAGAGATACGGCGTGGAAACAGGCCCTTCAGCCCACTGTGTCCACGCCGACCAACGATCCCTCATTAGTTCTATCCTACACAGTATCATACACACTAGGGACAATTTGCAGAAGCCAATTAACCTACAAACACACGTCTTTGAAGTGTGGGAGGAAAGCGGAGCACCCGGAAAAATCCCACGCGATCACAGGAAGAACGTACATACTCCATACAGACAGCACCCATATTTAAGATCAAACCCGGGTCTCTGGTGCTGTAAGGCAGCATCACTTCCACTGCACCACTGCATGGAATTAAGGAAGCACAGCGGTGCAGCAATAGAGTTGCAACCTTACAGCGCCAGAGACCCGGGTTCGATCCCGACTATGGGCGTTTGTAGATTCTCCCTGTGCTCCGGTTTCCTCCTACACTCCCAAAATATGCAGGTTTGTAGGTTAATTGGCTTCGGAAATTTGTAAATTGTACCTAGTGTTGAGGATTGTGCTGGCATAAGGGGTGATCGCTGGTCAGTGTGGACTCGGTGGGAAAAAGTGCCTATATCCGTGCTGTATCTTTAAAGTCTAAAGTCTATAGTAAAGTAAAAGTTAGTCTTGGCGTCAAGTTCGGCACAAATATTGTTGGCCGAAGGGTAGTTCCTGTGCCATACCATTATTATTATGTTCTAATAATGGTATCAAGCTGGTTGGCACAAACTTGGCAGGTCGAAGGGCCTGTTTCTGCGCTGTATTGTCAAACATCTAAAACTTAAATGGCTGCAGAGTAGGAAATCTCAGCAAGGTGGTATGAGAAATGGATAATCTCCTTACTTTTTATATAACCAATGGAATCATAATAAGTTCAATTTCTCTCAATTACAGTATATTGTTGGACTTCACAGCCGGCTTTAATTAAGTAAACCAAATTTATTGTAACCACTACATCACCATAATTAAAGTAAATCATCTGAAATCACATTTCTTCAAGACAATTTCATTTGTTGCTGGTGATGGGTTATGATTAACACTCAGTGCATCAAAAGCATCAGTGAAGCATGTTCATCATGACAGCGCGTGTGTGACTCGTCTCTCCATTCCCAAATCTCCGGACTTAATGAGATACTTACTGCTTAGATTAAATAATATTAAGTATAATTTACAGCACGGTAATTGGACATATGACCCAGTTGCTCTGTGTTGGCTGTTAGGCTGCATGGAATGTCTATATAATCTCTCTCTCATCTATTTACTAACTTCCTTTAGATTTGAGAGATTACAGCACAGAAACAGCATATTAGGCATAATGGTACCGTGCCACCCATCGAGTCTGTGCCTCTGTGTGGAGTTTTCACATTCTCCATGTGACCACCCAGGTGCTCTCGTTTCTGTAGACTATAAAATTTAGAGGTACAGCACGGAAGCAGTCCCGCAAACCACCATCTTTCTCCTTTGTGTCCTAGAGTTGCCTCCTGCAGCTAATCTTGAACACGCTAGAGGCAACACCCTCTCCTACTGGCCCACTCTTCGCGTCTGTCGTCGCCAGTGGCTCCCTCCTCCTTGACTCACCAGTCTTCTGGGTCGAGCTCAGCAGCTCCGAGCTTCCCCTGCAGGCAGTGGCCCGCCGGGTCCTTCTTCGTGGCGGCGAATCAGCCCTGCCACCACATGTTGCCGTTGGGTCCATCCTTGCTCCCGGCAACCGCCGGGTCCGCCTTCACAGCAGGCCAGGGAATGTGCTTTAAAATACTTTACCAGCAGCAGATCAGAGATTCCTTATTGTTTTGACCCCGTGCAATGATTTGGACTTTGCGGTGCAAATCAAAGAACATTTGGTTTCATTTCTGCTGACAAAAGTGATAATTATGCTGGGCGAAGCTTCCAGATCAGCTGCTGTAGCTTATTAGTAGAGTCAATGTCCTTTCATTCCGTTGAGATTACCTTAGCTCGTAGCGAAAAACAAGTAAAGCTTTTAATTTACTTTCTCTCAAGGGAGGATTTTTTATTTAAAGTTTGTTTTTTGTTCAGGAGGTGTGGCAGCACAAAGAACAACACCAATTTCTGTTTTAAATTTGCCCATTGATTGTTGATTTGTGGTGGGTGGAGTGATGAAGACGATATTAATGATCACTATATTTATTGCCCACACTACCAATTACTTGGAGATGAGGAGAGGGTATCTCACTGAAAACACCCATCCCATCGAAGTGAACTTGCCTCAAAAATGCAGCCAGCATCATCAATAGAGGCCCGCACCAGCCTGGCCATGCTCTCATTTCACTCCTGCCCTCGGGAAGAAGGTACAGGGGGCCTGAAAACTGTCACGACCAGACTCAGGAGCAACTTCTCCCCTAAAACCATCAGGCTATTAAACACTACAACCTCCATATAGGCTCCGAACTATACTGACATTGCGGCATTATTTTTGACTTTGCACTATTATGGTCTATTTATTTGTCTGCGTTTTATTATATACTGAACTTTTTTTTTCTTGTTTATTAATGGTTTTACAGGGTACTATATTTGCATATCGGTTGTGCTGCTGCAAGTAAGAATTTTATTGTTCCGTTTTGGGACATACGACAACAAAGCACTCTTGACTTTTAACTCAAATGTTCAACATTGTCAATTTGGTCTGTAAACTAAAAATGATGATTGCCAGAGTAACTCAGTGGGTCAGGCAGCATCTCTCAGGAGATCATAGACAGGTGACGATTCGGTTCGGGATCCTTCTTCAGATTGATTGCCAGGGGGGAGGGAGGATGCTGGAGTAGAAGAGAGGCAGAAGAAAGCACGGCAGGTAATAGGTGACCACAGGAGAGGGGGGGTTTAGATAAGCAGGTGTCTATAGGCATGTTTATAATTTTAGTTTAGTTTAGAGATACCGCATGGAAACAGGCCATTCGGCCCGATAAGTCCAAGCTGATCAGCAATTACCCATACACTAGTTCAATCCCACAAACTAGGGACAACTTACAGAAGCAAATTAATGTACAAACCTGCATGTCTTTGGAATGTGGGAGGAAACTGGAGCACCCGGGGAAAATCCACATGGTCACATGGAGAACGTACAAACTCCATACAGACAGCATCTAAGGTCAGAATAGAACCTGGGTCTCTGGCACTGTAAGGCAGCAACTCTACCGCTGCACCACTGTGCCACCCATAGTTGATATGCAGACAATTCTCCTCACCTCTATCAACCCACATTTTGTCCTGCCCACCCTCTCTACCAAATTTCCCTGTTCTGTATTGGTCCATGTTCTACATTGTATGTTTGACAACAGAGAAGATCAAGGGACAAAAGGCTTACTCCTACTTATTTTGTTGTCAGGTTAGTCTAATGAAAATTCATCGACCTGAAAAGGTAATTCCATTTTCCCCTCTCACTGGAATAAGTATTTTCAGCATTCTCTCTCAATGCTGATTTCGAGCACCGCAGTGATTCATAGCTCAGTTTCAGCAACGCTTTTCACTCCCTCCCCCATTCTCAT
Organism: Leucoraja erinaceus; assembly: GCF_028641065.1. NCBI lineage: Eukaryota > Metazoa > Chordata > Chondrichthyes > Rajiformes > Rajidae > Leucoraja > Leucoraja erinaceus. The sequence goes on along the minus strand of NC_073393.1, from coordinate 22,227,022 downwards.
ACTTGGCTCCTTTTATTCAGCTCAGCTGCAATTAATAAACTTTATTAAACATCGGTTCCGCTGCATGATTCAGAGACAGTTTCAGCCCAGCATTTATCAGGCAACTGAACCATCATATCAACAATGAGAGAGAGGTCCTGACCACCCGTCCACCTCATTGGAGACCCTCGGGCCAGTTATTCCTGACGGCTCCAACCAAGACCACAACAAATTGCAGAGAATTGTGGGCGTTGCCAAGACTATCACACAAACAAACACCCTTCCATTGACTCAGTCTACACTTCACGTTGCCTCGGCAAGACCACTAGCATAATCAAGGACAAGTCTAACCCCGGTCACTCCCTCTTCTCTGCTCTCCCATCAGGCAAGAGGTACAGAATTGTGAAAACGGACACCTCCAGATTCAGAGACACCTCCAGTTTCTTCCCAGCTGTTATCAGGCAACTGAACGGTCCTATCATGAACTAGAGAGTGGTCCAGACCTACCATCTATTTTTCATTGCAGACCCTCGGACTATTTTTAATCAGACTTTACTGGCATTTATCTTCCACTAAATGTTATTCCCTTTATCCTGTATCTGCACATTGTGGACGGCTTGATTGTAATCATGTTTAGTCTGGTCGCTGACTGGATAGAACGCAACAAAAATCCTTTCACTGTATTTGGTACACATGACAATAAACTAGACAAAACTAAAATGTGTAATATTGCAAGCAGTTCTGGTTGCCTCATTACAGGAATGATGTGCAGGCTTTGAAGAGGATGCAGTGGAGTTTTATAGAAGCCAATCACACAGTCTGCACCGGCAGTTAGTATCGAACCCAGGTCTGTAAGGCAGCAACTCTACCGCTCCGCTACTGTGCCGCCCTAAGTGAGTAGCGAGTCGTAGATGAAGCGGACTTGCTTTAAATCGAAGGGCAGTGGGCTCATTATGCACTGGTACAGCAGATTGTGCTGTTCGTGGGTTTAGTTTAGTTTAGCTCGGTATGGACATTGTGGGCCAAAGGGCCTGTTCATCCTGGAGCATAGAACTGTTGATTTCTACAGTCGTTACAAAATCACTTCACTCTGGCTTTAGGATGCTGTTTTGCAGTTCAGGATACATGTAATCTTGTGTTGCAGTCTCAGCAGTTTGGAACCTCTTTCTCAGCTTGCCTGTTGAACAGGATTGAACCACATAATTGAAGCATGTACCTGAGACCTGTACCCGTCACATAACAGAGTATTTCAGACCTTTCCAGTACCACAACTGCTCAAAGACAAGAAAATATTAAGCCTTACTAGTCCCGCAATACAAAGCCAACACAATGTCATATGTTACTAGTTCTATACTTGGAGAAATGTCTAACCTGAATTATAACCATCTGAAAGAAATTGCAAACGTTCTTTCGACTTTAGAGATACAGCATGGAAACCGGCCCTTCGGCCCATCAAGTCGACGCCGACCAGTGATTCCCATACGCTAGGACTATCCTATACACTAGGGATCAGTTAATTTTTACAGAAGCCAATCAACCTACAAACCTGTACATCTTTGGAGTGTGGTAGGAAACCGGAGCACCCGGGGAAACCCCACACGGTCACAGGGAGAACGTACAAACTCTGTACAGAGAGCCCCCGTAGTCAGGATCGAACCCGTGTCTCTGGCACTATGAGGCAGAAACTCTACAGTAGCGCCAATAATAACAGAAGCAGGTTCAATATTACAGAATGATTTGAAATGAAAAGTAAAAACTGCAGGGGCCAGAGATCTGAAATTATATTAAGGAGATGTACGGGGCAGGTTTTTTACACATTAGGGTGGTGGGTGCCTGGAACATGCTGTTAGAGTGATGGTGGGGTCAGATATTATAGAGGTATTTGTAAGGCTTTAGCAGCAAATAGAGGGAGCAGGCTCTATCAAGAGCAGGCTGCGGAGATTCATTTAACTTGGCATCATGTTCAGCACGAACATCGTGGGTCAAAGGGCCGGCTCCTGTGCTGCACTGATCTGTGTTCTATTTAATTAGACACATTAACATCTTTCAGAGTTAATAATATATTCAACCACTTTAGATGATCAGTTAGTCTGAAAAAGGGTCTCGACCCGAAATGTCACCCTTTCCTTCTCTCCAGAGATGCTGCCTGTCCCGCTGAGTTACTCCAGCTTTTTGTGCCTATCTTCATTCTAATCTTACATTTCCGGCAGGGGGTCTCTTTGTGTTTTCTGGTTCTTGATTCCCCTACCCTGAGAAAAAGGCTGTGTATTTATCCCATCTAATCAACTCATGATCGTATACACCTCTATAAGATCATCCTTCATCCTCCTGCGCTCCAAGGAATAAAGTGCTAGCCTTCCCAACCTCTCCCTATAGTTCAAGTCCTGAGCGGCACACATATGTGTTGATCTAAGGTTACACAAAAAAGCTGGAGAAACTCAGCGGGTGCAGCAGCATCTATGGAGCGAAGGAAATAGGCAACGTTTCGGCCCGAAACCCTTCTATATGTATATGAACATAAACAAAGCCCTGGAGGAACTCTGCTCAGGCAGCATCTGTGAAGTGAATGGACAGATGACATTTCAGGTCAGGACCCTTCATCAGACACTCAAATGTGAGAAGGTATGAGTATGCATGTATGTGTATGTGTGTTTACGTGCATACATGAAGGCATGTCCGTGTGGGTGTGTATCTCCATATCAGTTCAAATGTGTGTGTGCGTTTGTGGCTGTGTGTTCGCGCCTGTGTAAGTGTGTGTGTTTGTGTGTGAGTGTGTGCATGTGTGCGTGTGCGTGTGCGTGTGTGCGTGCGCGTGTGTAGCCGCCTATACGCATGGACAGGCCCACCATCAATTTTCCTGCACCTTGGTTCGAGAGCCTTGCCAATTATCTGTTTTGCCGGATCAACAGAGGTCACATAATGATAATTCAACAATACACCCCTGACCCACTAATTATATTCCTTGTGGCTCTAAAACAGTTGACGCCACATGACGCATCTCACAGTTTCCGCGTAGAAACACCACAGATAGGTTGGTCCTTACCTTGTATCGATATAGACTTGTGCTTAGGCTTGGTATTATCTAAATGGTGGCCGACTAGGAAAAGGGGAGATGCAGCGAGACCTGGGTGTCATGGTACACCAGTCATTGAAAGTAGGCATGCAGGTGCAGCAGGCAGTGAAGAAAACGAATGGTATGTTAGCTTTCATTGCAAAAGGATTTGAGTATAGGAGCAGGGAGGTTCTACTGCAGTTGTACAGGGTCTTGGTGAGACCACACCAGGAGTATTGCGTACAGTTTTGGTCTCCAAATCTGAGGAAGGACATTCTTGCCATAGTGGGAGTGCAGAGAAGGTTCACCAGACTGATTCCTGGAATGTCAGGCCTGTCTTATGAAGAAAGACTGGATAGACTTGGTTTATACTCTCTAGAATTTAGGAGACTGAGAGGGGATCTTATAGAAACTTACAAAATTCTTAAGGGGTTGGACAGACTAGATGCAGGAAGATTGCTCCCGATGTTGTGGAAGTCCAGGACAAGGGGTCACAGCTTAAGGATAAGGGGGAAATCCTTTAAAATTGAGATGAGAAGAACTTTTTTCACACAGAGAGTGGTGAATCTCTGGAACTCTCTGCCACAGAGGGTGGTCGAGGCCAGTTCATTGGCTATATTTAAAAGGGAGTTGGATGTGGCCCTTGTGGCTAAGGAGATCAGAGGGTATGGAGAGAAGGCAGGTACGGGATACTGAGTTGGATGATCAGCCATGATCATATTGAATGGCGGTGCAGACTCGAAGGGCCGAATGGCCTACTCCTGCACCTAATTTCTATGTTTCTATGTACCATGACTGTCACTTGGACGTTGCTTGGAAGCCATAGCTAGGGGAGTTAAATGTAAGTTAAATAAGCTAAGAATAGCCAAACCGAGGGATCGCCTACCAACCACTGCAGATGAAAACAATTAACTCGGCGGTGGACCTGTTTTTGTGTGCGCATGTGTTTGGCAGCTACAATCTGAGAGGGAAAGCAGAGAGAGGATTGTTGCTTCAAAAGCTATATTTTGCTGCTGTAATAGGATTTAAGGTCTTTTCTCAAAGACATGTTCTCTTAAATTGAGCAAGCTGTTGTTATTTTCCTTTCCCTTGATATTCCTCTTCATTGAATGATTTTGAGTTTTATTATTGTGCCTGGGACAAGGCTGGACTCACAAAGTGGGCAGAGTTTGACCTCAGCAGACACCGTGATTAACTGCTGGACATTAATATAATTATTACCGTGCAGTGCGCCAACGTTGATTGTTTCTTGCCCCATAGGTTCATCACATGACCACCTACTAATCATGACCTTCCCCTTGCATTCCCACCCTTGGCCAATGCTCAGGGTATGTCACCTTCTCTCCACCAATCAGACAGAGAACGAACCCTCCATTGTCCACTTGACTGTTAACAAGAAAGCTTGTCTTCCCTCTGCCTCCTATTTTTTTAAATTCAATAAATAAAGTGTTCAGACAAAATGGAAATAGGAGAAATACAATTTAGTTTTAAGGTTCTGTGATTTCTCTCTTGGGTTTTTGCAACGATCTGGCAATTAATCTTCATTTCTTGGAGAATCCATATTAATCCTGGTGGGTTGTCAACATCGGCGGGAAGAGCCGCTGCCTTACACACCAGAAACACGGGTTTGATCCTGACCCCGGGTGCTGTCTGTGTGCAGTTTGCATGTTCACGCACTGTGACTGCGTGGGTTTTCTCCTGGTGCTCCGGTTTCCTCACACATCTGAAATATGCGCGTGCTTGTAGGTTAATTGGCTTCTGTAAATTCCCCCTATTGTGTAGGGAGTGGATGAGAAAGTAGAATAACTTGCCCAGGCCGACCAGCATGCTCCATGTCCCGAGCCAAAACATCACCCATCCATGTCCTCCAGAGATGCTGCCTAACCCGCTGAGTTATTCCAGCACTTTGTGTCTATTTTTGGTATAAACCAGCATCTGCAGTTCCTTTTTATTGCACACAGACTAACATTTCCTCGTCTGGTGAACTTGTTCTGAGGCTCTGTTCTCATCAGCGCTGACTGCAATGAACTGGGCTCCATCTCTGCTTGGATGGACTTATTGTTCGACATTGAAATCATCTGGGCAGAACAAGTCAATCGGGAAGGATTTTAATCCCGTGGGAACAGCCTGTGAACTGGGGGTGGTGATAACTCACTCAAGTGAAGAATTAAAAAGCATAATACGTTATCCAGGACATTGTGAATAATGTTCCAAACTCGAACAAAAGTAATAACAAAATGTGCAACCATTAAACCAACCTTCCACTCATGGGACAATGGAGTAACACTTTGTTGACTGTGTGGCAAGGTGCAGGTGTGGTACAAGTCTGCACCTCTATGATCAACATTAACCCAGGCGGGACAGTGGTCCAGCGGTAAATCTGCTGCCTCATAGCGCCAGGGACCCAGGTTCGATCCTGACCTTGGGTGCTGTCTGGACAGAGTTTGTACGTTTTCGCTGTCACTGCGGGTTTTCTCCAGATGCACCAGTTTTCCTCCCACATCCCAAAGAAAGGGGGGGGGGGGGGGGGGGGGGGGGGGAGGGAGTTGGTTGTAGGTTAATGGGCTTCTGTAAATTCCCCCTAGAGTGTGGGGAGTGCATGCAAAAATGGGATAACATAGAACTTTTAGAGATACAAGGTAGACACAAAATGCTAGAGTAATTCAGCGGGACAGGCAGCATCTCTGCAGAGAAGGAATGGGTGACGTTGTGGGTGGGACAGAAATAGAATGTAGTCGGAAACAGTTAGACTGGTGGGAGAACTGGGAAGGTGGAGGGGCTAGACAGAGAGGGAAAGCAAGGGCTAGTTGAAGTTGGAGAAGTCAATGTTCATACCAATGGCGTGTAAGCTATTCAAGCGAATTATGAGGTGCTGTTCCTCCAATTTGCGCTGGGACTCATATATCTTTCATTATAGGTTGAGCTAGTTCATTTTCCCATGCTTGTCTATATAATTCCGTCGACGGCACCTCACTATCTAAAAGAATATTATAAATGTGAGATATTAATTTATATGTGTTGGGATGTTTATTCAAACATTCATCAAGGGTCTCTGGCCCTAGTTCTATATTCTTGTGTATGTGATTTAACATAATCTCTAAGTTGTAAATATCAAAAAAAAATATTTGAATGTAGTCCATAATTCTGTTGTAACTCCTGAAATGAAAGAAAAATACCTTTTCTGTAAAGATGTCCCACCTTTTTCATTCTATAATTTTTGCATTGTCCAACGCAGAAGGATTATTTACAATGGGGAGAAGGAGTGATAAATTATACAACTTTAAAGTTATTTTTAATTGTTTCCAAGTTTGTATCCCACTATATTCAGTTTTGTGGGAGCTAACAAAATCGAGCCAATTTCAAAAGGTAAACAATCTTCCTTTTCCATCTTTAACCAATCTGGTTGTTGATCCATATCTGCCAACCAGAAGTTCATAATATTTAATATTAACTGCCCAAAAATAAAATAAAAAAATTGGTAAAACTAATCCTCCATTCATCTTTGATTTACATAAATGTTTTTTACTTATTCTATGGTTCTTATAATCCCAAATAAAACAATAGAATCAACTTTAAAAATAATAATTTTTGGGAGATATATCGGAATTGATTGAAAAAGGTACAGTAATTGTGGAAGGTTCGTGCTGTATTTCTAAACTAAACTCCACTTCCTGGGCAAGATAGAAAGGCAGCTCGTGGTCCTCGAGCAGAAGGATAGGGCTGGAAGGAATGAAGGGAAGGAAAGAAACAAGGAATGAAGAGGGGAAACAAGGGTTGGATAGAATGAATGAGTGAAGGAATGGAGAGGAATGGTACCTCGGTGACTGCCAATCACCACCCCCCCCCCCCCCCCCCCCCCGGACACTTTTTTTTTTAAAATTCAAATCGTTTGCTACGTCGCTCTTCAAGGGAGATGCTAAATGCATTTCGTTGTCTCTGTACTGTACACTGACAATGACAATTAAAATTGAATCTGAATCTGAATCTGAGAGAGAGAGAGAAGGAGAAATTAATGAATGGTGAGTTTAGTTTTTATTTTTGTTTACAGATTCAGCGTGAAAGTAGGCCCTTCAGCCCACCAAGTCCACACTGACCATTGGTCACCCATTAGTTCTATGTTATACCACTTTCTCATCCACAACCTACAAACCAGGGGAAATTTACAGAGGCCAATTAAACTCCAATCCCATATTTCTTTGTAATGTGCAAAGAAAGTGTTGGTCTTGACATCATATTCATCATGTTCATTGTGTTCCTGTACTGTACTGTTCTATGTTCTATCTTCTACAAAACCAGATCTGCCGGAGGAAACCCACGCGGTCACAGGGAGAACGTACCAACTCCACACAGACAGCATCCAAAGTCAGGATGGAACCCTTGTCTCTGGCACTGCGAGGCAGCGGCTCTGCCAGCCGCGCCACTGTGCCGCTGGTCGTTGAGTTCTGGCAGTGAGGTATTCTGTTGTAAAGAGTAGACTGGTTGTCAGCAGCTCAGGGGAAGTTGGAGCTGAGGTGCAGGGTTGTTCAGAGCAGAACCAGCATATTGAAGGGGTAGCCAGGAAGGCACATCAACACCTCAATTCCCTCCCGAGTCCGATGAAATTCAGCACGCCCCCAATCTTGCTTCAGGCTGAGGATGTTGAGGAGAGAAATCCCTGCCAACGGGCTGACATTTTGTACAATGGACCTGTACAAAATGCTGTCTTTCCAAGCACAACTTAAACAGCAGAAGGTGTGAAGATTGTTTGCCATAAAGGAAGGATATATTTGGCTCTAAGGAAATGCAGGGAAGGTACATTCGATTTATTCTTGGAGCAAAGCCAAAATGAGTAAGATGTGTCTGCATTCTCCATTTTAATCGACTGACAGACAATCACATTGAAATGGAGAAAATTCTAGGAGTGATTGAAAGCAGGATGGATGGGCAGTTTCACACATTCCCGAGAGCCCCTATCTGCAAAGTCCAGAAATGGGTTGCACAGTCTCAGTGCAAGAGATCAGTAGCTCCAAAATGAGATAAGGAATATTCTTCAGCCTGTGAGTTATAAATCTTTGCAATTCTCCCGACCAGATTTCCTGAATGCTCAGTTACTGAGCTTTACTCCAGACAAAGCTCAATAGATATTTGGACATAAAGCTAATTGGAGGATTTAGGGATGGAGTGAGAAAGGTTCAATGGTTCTTTTATTGTGACGTGTACCAAAGGTACAGTGAAATACATGTTCTTGCATACAGATTAGTAACATTATACATAAGACAACGCTCATCACAGTGAGGAGGAGATTCGCTGTGATGGATGTTTGTGTAAATTGTGTGTTGTGTCTTGGTTCTTCTACTTGTTTGTATGACTGCAGAAGCCAAATTTAGTTTGAACCTCAATGAGGTTCAAATGAGAACAAATAAATTGTATTGTATTGTATTGTAACCCCTGATTGAGTACTCCATGCATGGAAACAGCCCACTGAGGTCATATACAAGAGTCGCCAGGTTTTGATGGCATTTTTATACAGTCCAGGCTGCAGCTGGCCATAAAGGCCCGTTGCAACCATCACCTCATTCAGATCACCGGCGAGCCGTCCTTTCCTCCTCCCCGGGCTTTCAGACTTCGCGCCCCGTGGGAGTGCCCCCTGCAGCCAACCTTGAAGGTGCGGGAGATTAGATCCCCCCCCCTCCCCGTTCTCCCACAGGCCCTTTGACCAGCGTCTGCTGGTATCAACGACTCTCTCCTACTTCCGCTTCCCACTCCTTGGACATTTTGGACCCAAGCTTGGACCCACTCCAAGCGGGCTCACCCAGTTCTGCGGACGGCTGCCTGTCGGAGTTTAGCAATGCCTGCACTACTCTCCTGAGTGCTGGTTTAATGGCGTCTAATCTGATCATTCCGGGGGATTGAGCAAAAAGATTGTCTATGATCAGTGCTTTCTTTGTGCATCAGTATGCATCGCCACAGTGCACCAGCACCTCTTAAAAGTGAAACTCTAGATTTTCACATTTTTTGAAATTTAATTTTCAATCAAATTTTAAATTATTAGATTATTACAAAACAATTACTAAACTAGAGGGGGATATATTGATGGGAAACCTATTATTGATAGATGAGGCGATATTTAATTGATGTGCATACCATCATTTATAATCCTAAGGGGCGGTACGGTGGAGCAGCAGTAGAGTTGCTGCCTTACAGAGACCTGGGATCGACCCTGACTATGGTGCTGTCTATACGGAGTTTCTATGTTCTCCCTGTGACCGCGTGGGTTTTCTCCGGGAAGCGCCAGTTTCCTCGCACACTCCAAATACGTACAGGTTTGTAGGTTTAAATGTTTTGGTAAAAATTGTAAATTGTCCCTAATATGTAAGATAGTGCTAGCGTATAGGGATCGCTGGTTGGTGCGGGCTCAGTGGGCCAAAGGGCCTGTTTCCACAATGTATCTCTTAACTAAACTAAACTAAACTAATTATAGAGCAGAGCAGGTGTGTGGAACCATAGGATCTCTTGTACTTGGCTATTGATTTGGTTTCCTGACCAGTGTTTTCCACACAATCAACCTGATTTTAAAAAAACGTCTGTCTTTTTGTTGGTTAATTCTTTATTTCCCTGTGAGTAGGCCATTGCTTATCACAAAATGGCTTCTGCAGTTGATGTCACACCAACACTTTAAAAAGCAAACTACTGTAGGAACTCAGCGGGTCAGGCAGCAATTGTTGATGTTAATGTTATCGACATTCTGTCATGGACTAATCACATTGAAGTGAGAGCTAAGAAGGCACACCAACACCTCTATTTCCTCAGGGGACTGTATGTATCCAATGCTTCTTACCAACTTCTACAGATGCACCCTAGAAAGCACATGATCAGGTTGCATCACAGCTTGGGTTGGGAAAGACTCTCTGCACAAGTTGTGGATGTAGCCCAGTCCATCGCACAGACCAGACTCCCAACCATCGACTCCTTCTACACTTCATGCTGCCTCGGAAAAGCAGCCAACACAATCAAAGATTTGTCATTTCCTCTTCTCCCTACTCTCGTCCACCTAAACATACGGAAGCCTGAAAGTATACACCACCAGACTCAGGAACAGCTTCATCCTCTTTATTATCAGGCTTCTGAACAGTCCTTCTATACGCGAGGGTACTGTCCGATTCACCTTTACTCTAATGCGGACATTGGACTTTGTCTCTGGAACTGGTGCACTGCAATGCTGAGAACTATATCCTGCACTCAGTTTCTTCTACTTTGCTCTATCTTTTGTACTCGAGTTTGACTTAATTGTGTTTATGCTTAGTATTATCTGATCTGTTTGGATAGCATGCAAAATATTGATTAGTAGGACTGGATGTTACAATCCCTAAGGTTCTTCACCACAACTGACACCCAGTATTCTTGGGGGTGATCACTAGGTGATTTTGCTACCAATCAGACACATCTTCAGTTGAGTACCTCAACATCACTGGGTGTTTCGGCCTTTTATCACAAGACACCCTCAGTCGAGGCAGGCCCACCGCAGGATGATCAGCCCTGGGTTTGTGTCTTATGGTTAGCCTCTAGATGGTCACGTGGCAGCCCAGACAGCATATTTTCTCTTCAGCCACAGCTAGTGGCTGCTCCATTCTGCTTTTTTCCTTCCATCTTCCTCTCTACCACTGACTGTGGCTGGTTCTGGACCCATGTCCATTGGTGGGACAGTACTTGGTTGAGCTTCGCCTGGGGTGCTGATACCCTGTGGACTGTGGTGGCTAACCTGCCACTGGGCTTCACTCGACTGATTTGACCGACCTTTTAGAAGGTAATGGCCAATGCGAGGCCCCACACCAAGCTCTCCCAGGCACTTTTCCCCTGCCCTGGTGGATCTTGAGACCCTTCTCTGATGTTATCTTTTCCCAGCCACAGATGCAGCTTTTTAGCTTATGTCCTGCCAGGGCTACTGCTCTGTCAATTGCTGGGCTAGTTCTCTTATTCATAGTCGATTCCTTCCGTAGCAATATAAGGGTGGATCCAAAACGCTGATTAGCGGTGGATCCTGCTGGCATGAGGAGCTAGCCCATGCCAGCCCCAGTGGGGTCTATTCCCTCCGGTCAGCAGTCTCCCCAGGCCATCACTAGGTCTTTCTCTGGTTGTCAGCTGCCCTTTCGCAGCGGTCACTGGTTTGATCCAGCCTTTCACTGTACCTCGGTACACGTGGCAATATTAAACCTAAAGCTAAACCTAAAACTAGCATCTGTAGAGAGGATGGGAGAGATGTTTCAAGTCAGAATGACCCGAAACATCATCTGACCATTCCCTCCCCAAATGCTGCCTGACCCACTGAGATACTCCAGCACTTTAGTCTTATTTTGTATTAACCAACATCTGCAGTTCTTTGTTTCTATAAATGACAACGTCTGGCTCAAGATTCCAGCATCTGCAATTGCTTGAATCAACACTTTAAAAGCAGTCAACCAGCTGTGAGTCCCGGGGACCACCGGCCTTATATTAATGACAAAAAAAGACACAAAGTGCTGGAGTAACCCAGCGGGTCAGGCAGTATCTCTGGAGAACATGGACAAGGACATTGTGGAAATAAAACTCCAGAGATCCTGCCTGAGCCGCTGAGACAGTCCAGCGCTTTAGTCTTATTTTGTATTAACCAACATCAGCAGTTCTTTGTTTCTATAAACGACAAAGCCTGGCTCTGACACAGGGAACAAACAATAAAATCATTTCCATGTGTCCTAAAGACTTCACTTGGGAAAGATTATTTTTTTAATCAGTGTAACAAGATACACTCCGATCAACAGCTTGAAATGAAATAATGAAGAATGAATGAAGGTATACCGTCGTCAGAAATCGTATTTAGTCTGGAGTTAAATCCCTTAGGAAAGATCGATTGTCACCGATATATATAAAAGGAACTTCTCTCAAACAATTAAATCCACTTGTCTTAGATCCAGCAGTATAAGGAGGGTGTCAGAATCATTGAAGAGTGTTTCACAACAGGAAACTCGCTTCACATCTATTCCATTGTCAGCCAAGAGTTTTGGGAATTCGAGAACTAGGGGAATGGGAAGGTAAAGTACTGACCATCAGAGCTACTGGTGGTGCAGTGGTACAGTAGCTGCCTTACAGCGCTGGACACCCCGGTTCGATCCTGACTAAGGATGCTGTCTGTATGTAGTTTGTACGTTCTCCCCGTGACCTGTGAGGTTTTCTCTGGGAGCTCCGGCTTCCTCCCACACCTCAAAGACGTACAGGTTTGCAGGTTAATTGGCTTAGTAAAACGTGGTAAATTTTCCCTAATGTGTGTAGGATAGTGTTAATTTGCAGGGATCGCTAACTTGCATGGACTCAGTGGGCCGAAGGGCCTGTTTCTGCTCTGTAACTCTAAACCAAAAGTAAACTACTGACCTCTGGACACATGGAATTATATATCTACATTCTGTCTTCAGTAAGAGCACTTCAAGTAATTCTAGAAGTTCAATTTTGATTATTTCATGGTATATATAAGCTGATGTTTTATTTTGGATATCAGATAAATGATCTCTCTCTTGAACCTTTCTAATATCTCAATTGGCATATGTGTCAATTCCATCATGGTTTGGTGCTACCTAATCTGTCCTTTTTCCTATCCATGTACCAATCCAAATGTATTTTAAACATTGTAGTTTTAGAGATATTGCATGGAAACACACCCTTAAGTCCACCGCATCCGCACCGACCATCGCGCACCTGTACACCTGTACTATCCTACACCCTCGAGGCAAATTACAGAAGCCCATTAACCTACAAATCTGCACGTCTTTGGAAGGTGGGTGGAAACCGGAGCACCCGGAGAAAACCCACACAGTCACAGGGGGAACGTACAAACTCCGTACAGAGAGCACCCATAGTCAGGATCAAGCCTGAGTCTCTGGTGCTGTGAGGCAGCAGCTCTACTGTTGTGTCACTGCACTGCTCCAAATGTAATTAGAACCACCCTGATAGCTTCCTCTGGTAGTTTATTCCATTTACCCTTTATGTGGAAAAGTGCCCCTCGGGTCCCTTTTAAATCTTTCCCCTCTCACGTTGAACCAAAACCTCATGTTTTAGTCTCCTGTACCACGGAATAAAGACTGTAAGCATCCACCTTATCCACATCATTCATAACTTTATAAAGTCAGCCCTCAGCTTTCTAACCTCCAGACAAAAAGGACTCCATTCAGAAGAACAAAAAGTGCTGGAGTAACACAGAGGGTCAGGCAGCATCTCTGGAGAACACGGATATGTGACGTTTCTGGTTTAGAGCCCTCTTCAGACCCTATCCAGCCTCCCGTTATACCTCAAACACTCCATTCCCTCTAACATCCTCATAACCCTTTTCTGGCCACTCTCCAGTTTAATGACAATCCCAGGGTGACCTGAACAGCGCACAATTCTCCAAGAAACAGTTCCATCCAAGGCCTCAAGAAATTGCAGAGAATTGTGAATGCAGCTCAGACCATCACATAAAGGCAACTCCCTTCCATTGACTCCCTCTACATTTCACGCTGCCTCAGCAAGGCCACCAGCATAATCAAGGCCCAGTCTCACCCTGATCACTCCCTCTTCTCCCCTCTCCAATCAGACAAGAGGTACAGAAGTGTGAAAATGCATATCTCCAGATTCAGGAACAGTTTCTCCCCAGCTGTTATCAGGCAACTGAACCATCCTATCACCAACTCGAGACTACCTGACCTACCATCCACCTCAATGGCAACCCTCGGACTATCTTTAATTGGATGTTACTGGACTTTATCTTGCACTAAACATTATCCATGTTATCCTGCATCTGTCCACTGTGAACGGCTTGATTGCAGTCATGTATAGTCATTCAGCTGACTGGATAGCAAGCAACAAAAAAGCTTTTTAATCTACCTCGGTACATGTGACAATAGACTAAACTAAAAGTGTGGTCAGAATTTTGGAATATGTTGGTAGGCTAGAGGACCCCCATGAAACATTTGGCCAGATCTCTGTGTGATCTTCCTTTAAGCAATAGCAGATGAAGGTGGAATTGTTTTAATATCTGCAGAATCTAATGTTTCATCAGTCAACCTGGCTTAGAGGAAATTAAAGCGGATGGACTGAAGAAAAGGAATAAGGAACGACAGTGCATCTAGAGAATTACTAAAGATTCACTTTGTTTATTTCCATAACCTAATAGTCGTCTATTGGAATGTGCCATTACTTAATTTTTGACAGAAGTATTTGTACAGCTAAATTCTGGATTGTTTACATTTAAACACAAGAAGAAAGGACTAAACTCAAAACACATGTTTGGACCAAATAAGGAAATAAGAAACTCTCACAGCGAGAGTTCACTCCTTATTAGGAGAGGTGAAAGCAGCTATGGTACTTGGGTGTCTGAGGACGGTGTGTGGCATAGACGTTTGGCCGTAGAGACAGAGACAGCTGTGTGTCCTCTACTTACTCTTTAGGATCAGCTCCCGACGCTCCTGACCATGGGTCTCTGCATTATCTCAAACTGTTCTTCTGGGAAGAGATGGGAAGCAGGCGATGTTTAGCAGCAGACAGGGACACAAAGTACTGGAGTAAATCAGCAGATCCTCAGGCAGCATCTCTGGAGAACATGGGTAGGCAACATTTCAGGTCATACTTCTTCAGTCTAAGGAGGGGGCCCGACCCAAAATGTCACCTATCCATGTTCGCCAGAGATGCTGTCTGACCTGCTGAATGACTCCAGCAATTGTGTCTGTTTTGTAAACCAGCATCTTCATAAATTTGTAACATCACAAGTTACAGGTGCAGAATTAAACCATTTGACCCATGAAGACTACTCCGCCATTCAATAATGACTGATCTATCTTTCCCTCTCAACCCCTTTCTCTTGCTTTCTTCCGTAACATCATCTGCAGTTCCTTGTGTCTACTTTCAACAGCTTACATAGAGAGGTAGAATGGGGGGCACAGACTCTTCAGCCCAACAAGAACGCGCCAACCATCAAGGGCTCAATTAATCTTACACAAATCCCAATTTTTACTCTCTCCACATTCCCATCAAACCCCCCCTCCCAGATCTCACACTTCCTACACACCAGGAGCAATTTACAGATGCCACTTAACCTACAAACTCGCACGTCTTTGGTATGTGGGAGGAAACAGGAGCACCCAGACGAAACCCACGCAGTCACAGGGAGAACGTACAAACTCCGTACAGACAGTACCTGAGGTCAGGATCGAACCTGGGTCTCTGGCACTGTAAGGCAGCAGCTCTACCTGCTGCTCCACTGTGCCACTTCATGAACTTGACCTGATACTCGAATTTAAACAGTATCATCAACATTTATTATCAGGCATTTACCACGATTATTATTGACTTGTGGAAGATGTGGATTGTGCTGGTCATAGTACATAGAACATCACAGCAAATGAACAGGCTCTTCATCCCAAAATGGCCATGCTAATCATGATGCAGAGCTAAATTAATTGCATCTGCCTTACTTGATCTATATGCCTCCATTTGCTGCATATCCATGTGCCTGTCTCCCTTAAACACCACCATTATATCTGCCTACACCTCCATCCTTGGCATCACGTTCCAGGCACCCGCCACTCTGTGTAAAAAAAAATGTCCTCGCACATCTCGTTCAAACTTTGCCCCCTCACCTTAAAGCTATGTCTTCTCGTCCTTGACAGCTCCAACCTGGGGAAAGGATTCTGACTGCCTACCCTATTCATTTTATGCACTTCTATCAGGTGTCCCCTCAGCCACTAATGGTTGACAATTTATCAATACTAGTTTGCTATTAAAAGCTTTTCATAATCACCTCTCGAAATATAACATCTAAGTAGGTATACACCAATAGATAGACAATAAGTGCTGGAGTAACTCAGTGGGTCAGGAGAAAAGCATCTCTGGAGAAAAAGGATGAGTGAAGTTTTGGGTCCGGACACTTCTTCTGACGCCAATAATATATATCCCACTGACTTTAAATCAGTATTCAGTATTCATTTTCCTTACGCTTGTAAGAGAAAGTATGGAAATATACAAATAAACGTTCTCAAATGAACAGCTTCTCTCAAAAAGGTTTGACATGCAGTCAATACATTAATGAATTCCAATTATTATCAATGGAAATATTTCCCTGCCGCTCTGAGATTGTGAGATAATATTGACATTTTAAATTAACTTGAGACACAAGGAACTGCAGATGCTGGGATCCTGCACAAAACACAAAGAGCTTGAGTAATTCAACGGGTCCGGCAACATCGCTGGAGAACACGGATAGTAGGCGTTTTGGGTCAGGACCTACCTCTGCAGTCAGTTCAGTTCAATTCAAACTGACGGAGTGGAACAAAGCCTGGCAAGTGACGGTGGAGGGGGGGGAATGGGGTTCAATTGGCAGATGGGAGGACAAAGACTAAAGATGAAAAAAGGAGACAAGGTGTTGAGAGGAACTGCAGATGCTGGACGATTGAAGGACACAAAATTGCTGGGAAAACAAGCATCATCTATGGAGCGAGGAAAAAGAGTGTCAGAAACCCTTCTTCAGACTGATGGGGGTGAAATGGAGAAAACCAGAGGGGAGGCCCGAGGGCGCGCGGATGGGAGGGTAGACAGTTAGGGGGTTAAGGTAGTGGAGGAGACAGCACAAGAGTGGACTAGGAGGCAAAAACAAGCACCAGAGACAAAAGAGGGAGGATTCAATGGGTAGGGGTAGACTAGGGGGTGAGTAGCGCAGCAGTATGTACCTTACAGCACCAGAGACCCAGTGAGTCTTCTCCCAGGTGCTCTGGTTTCCTGCCACACTCCAAAGACGTACAGGTTTGTAGGTTAATTGACTTCTGTAAAATGTTTAACTTTCCTTATAGTATAGGATAGTATAAGTGCACAGGGATCGCTGGTTGGTGCGGACAAGGTGGGCCGAAGGGCCTGTTTCCACGCTGTATCTCCAAAGTCTAACGTCTAAAGAAAAAATATCGATAAGGCTTCTCCAGGCAAAAGTACACAATGTTAGAGAGTTTCCTCCTTGCTGCGAGCTGGCGGTATATCTAGTAATCCATGGCTTTTGAATATGGAGCATAGAACATAAAACAGTGCAGCATAGGAACAGTCCTTTCTCCTCAACCTGCGCGTAATCCATATCTTCTAAACTCCAGTGTGTACTGTGGAATTTTCTTGCAGTCTAATCCCACAATAATCCCATAGCAGGAATCAATCTGATTATCAATATGTAGATGCAGAGCGTGTGAGCTAGATTCTTAATGAATGCATATTGAGGTATTAAGAAAGATAACATATTTGCTAGTGGATAAATCCCCAAACACAGATGAAGCACGACCAGCCTCTTAATAGAATCGAGGGAGGGAGGAAGGTTTGGACGATCTGACCATCGTTTTTTAATCATCTCTGACTGCAGGATTGATGCCCAAGGATGGTATTGGTATTTTTTATTGGTGTTTCTGTTGGTTTATTATTGACATTGCACAGATGCACAGCAAAAAATGTTGTTTTGTGTGCTACATGGAGTATACAGGCAGTGTGTAAAATGGAAAATAAACAGAGTGCAGAATGTACAGTATATAGAAAAGAAATGCAGTTTATACCGAAGATAGACGCATAGTGCTGGAGTAACTCAGCGGGTCAGGCAGCATCTCTGGAGAAAAAGGTTGGGTGACATTTCAGGTCTGGACCCTTCTTCAGACTGACAAGAGTACAGAATATAGTTTTGTTTAGTTTAGTGTTACAGCACGAAAAGAGACCCTTCGGCCCACACCGACCATTGATCACTCGTTCACGTTAGTTCCATGTTATCCCATTCCCCCATTCGCTCCCCGCACACCAGGGGCAAACATGCAGAGGCCAATTAACTAACAAACTCACACATCTTTGGGATGTGGGAGGAAACCGGAGCACCTTGTGGAAACCTATGTGGCCACAGGGAGAATGTGCAAACTCCACACAGAGAGCGTTTGAGGTTGGGCTCGAACCCGGGTTCCTGGCACTGTGAGGTAGCGGCTCTGCCAGCTGCACCACTGAGCCATCCTAAGTGTTACAGCTACAGAGAAATTGCAGGTAAAAAAGGTCCAAGGGCTGCACCGTATTAGATTGGAATAATCTAATTAGAGGATCAGGAATACATCCAATGAATTTCCGAATAAAGTGGAAAAAAAAAATTGGAAGATTGGATAAACATCCATAAAAAATTTAGAGAACTGGCGATGTTATTGCCATTTTTTTTATAAAGCGAGGGTTAGGTAATTATGGACCAATTAGTTTCAGTTCTCTCATAGAAAATAGGTGCAGGAGTAGGCCATTCGGCCCTTCAAGCCTCTCTTTTCTCTTCACTTGTCTCTTTTTTAACCTCCAGCCTGTCACTTACTCCACCTGTCTACCAGTCATCCCTCTCACTGGTATCCACCTATGACTTGCCAACCTTTATCCCATCCCCACCTCTTTTCCAGCTTTCGCCCTTCCTGCTCCAATCAGTTTGAAGAAAGGTCCCGACCCAAAACATCATCTATCCATGTTCTCCAGAGATGCTGCCTGGCCCCAACAGTCCTTTCATGTTAGGCAGAGGTTCATTTGCGCATCATCCATCCTCTATCCTCATCCACTGTATCCGTTGTTCAAGACTTGGACTGCTATACTTGGGTGAGACCAAACATAGGCTGGATGATCATTTTGCTGACCACCTTCGCTCAGTCTGCTTGAACCTACCTAATCTACATTCCCATACCGACCTTTCTGTCCTAGGCCTCCTCCATTGTCAGAGTGAGGCAAAATGCAAATTGGAGGAACAGCACCTCATATTTCACTTCAAGTAACCTCGGCACTCCCTCTCTCTCTATCCCTCCCTCACCCAAGTCACACCTGCTTCTCGTTTACACCCAACAAACAGCTAACAATGGCCTGTTTCCTTTATCATCGTTACTTTTTTGCATATCTTTAATTTATTGTTCTTTATCACTCTATATCATCATCTAACTCTCTCTTTTCCCTTTTCACTAACTAGTCTGAAGAAGGGTCGGGACCTGAAACGTCACCCATTCCTTCTCTCCGGAGAAGCTGCCTGTCCCGCTGAGTAAGACCAGCTTTTTATGTCTATGCTGCCTGACCTGCTGAATTACCGACCATCAACTCGAGCTGGCTAATGCCATGGATACTATCAGAATGGGAAATTAAATTACTTTCAACGTACCGAAGAGAAATGAAGGGTGCAAATTAAGGCACAGCGAGCCAAAGCAGTTAAGTAGGAAATAAAAGGCTTGCAAAGGAAACAGATGAAAAGAATGAATGCAATTAGAAATCCAAGAATAAAATGCAATGAGAGGATGAAGCGTGGGAGGTGATGAAGCCATACAAAAGCCAAGGTTTTGTCATAAGATGATGTGAATATTAAAAAAAAGCTAAGAATGAACAGGTACAAATAATAAAGAAGAAAAAAGTGAGAAGGAGTAACTTGAGAAAATGAGAAAAAAAAAGATACAAGCTCTTGCCTTGGAAAATATGAGCTGACAATGAAAAATGGTCGATCTTGTCTACACTGGCCAAGTTGGCAATTGGACTGGTCCCATTTGTCTGCATTTGGCCCATATCCCTTTAAACCCTTCCTAAGAATATATCTGTCCAAAAATCTTCCAAATATTTGTCCACTTATACAGCTTTCTCTGGCAACTCATTCCAGACACAGATTACCATCCGTGTGGAAAATAGGTCCCCGAGGTTCCCTTAAATCTCTTCCCTCTCACTTTAAGTCTACACCCTCTAGTTGTAAAGTCCTCTATCCTAAGGATTAAGTCTGTTAGCATTCACTTCATCCATGCCCCTCATGATCTGGTACACCTCCACAAGGTCACTCCACATCCTCCTGCACTGAAAAGTAAAAAGTCCCAGCCTATCCAACCTCTCCCCATAACTCAAGAGCAGGTAACGTCCTGGTCAATCCTTTCTGTACTCTTTCCAACTTAATGGCCTCCTTGTCATTTGTCCAGTAGATCACCAAATACTAGCATGTTGGATTTATGGAGTTTTACTCATATTGCATTCGGGGCTTTTGGAATAATAGATTTGATTTTATTAAAGCCAAAGCCTTATTAGGAAGCTCAGAAGAAACCCACAAGTTTTTTTCTCAATAGGATTATGGGTCTGAAAATAATGCAGAGCACATTTGCAATTTATGATGGATTCTGTGGAGTGTAAATATTAATCAAATGTTGTTGCTGCTCCTAATTTTATGATGGGGCGAGGTTGAAGGAGAAAATGATTTGTGTGGTTAATAAAAGCAAGAGTAATCCTGGAATAGAGAATGTATTTTCGTTACACAACGGTGTGAGACCAAGTAGCACTTATAAATGTTGTAAATCTTTGTTATGCAGAGCAACTATGTTGGAGAGTTCCACGTCCAAGACTGCCCACGTGGAACGTCTTGGGAGATTTCCTAAAAATATACGACACGTTCACCGTTCCAGACGTAGGAGATACTTCCCCTTCAATTCTTCCAAATTTGGCTTCCTCCATCACCTACTATTGGCTTCGAAATTGGTTTCCACTTCTTCTATGTTCCGACGATTATTTCAACAAATTCAAAACTGACCGCAACTAAAAATAGGTTACCGGTTTAAAAATCGGTAATTTTTTAGTCGATGCGAGTTGAAGGTGGTTGCCGGAGGTTGCAGGTGGTTACCAGAGGTTGCAGATAGTGGAAGGTAAGACCTTCCAGATTTGAAGGAACCTCCGGCAACCAGCCCTCAACTAGTGCGCAACCAGTACGAGCACCAATATTACAGTAGTTTTTAGTACTAAAAGTTAATATTTTTAAGTTACATTTATGAATTTTTAGAAATATTAGTTATAGAGTTATACAGCAGGGAAACAAGCCCTTGCGCTCAACTTGCCCATGCCAACCAAGATGTCCCATATACACTAGTCGTGTCACACACCCCCTCTAAAACCAAACTCCACATCCCTCTAAACCTTTCCTATTCATGGTTTCAAATGCCTGGGATCAAGGGGCATTATAAGTTCTAGGTGCAGGATTCAGCCGGTCGTCACATCAAGTCCATTCCCCATTCAAGGGCATGGTTTCCGCGCCGTATCTTTAAACTAAACTAAATATATATTTCAGCCCCATTTCCTGCCTTTGATCTCATTGAACCCTGACACCCTTACTGTCATGAATCTTGCAAATCACTGCCTCAAAAAAACCCAATGATGGCCTCCATTGTCTTGATAACGCCAAATTTCACTGTTGTTATTGGTACACGTGAGCAATAAAATACCCTTCAGCCCACTTGTGTCCACAGATTCATCGTCTTTCTAAAGAAATTCCTCGCATCTCTTTTCTAAAGGTGTCCTTTTATTCTGAGGCTGACTCTTCCACTAGTGGAAACATCCTCTCCACATCCACTGTATCCAGGCCTTACGTGCTTGGTAAGTTTGTGGGAGGTCCCACCTCATCCCGGGAAAACTTCAGCTAGTACAGGGCCAAACGTCAAAATTCTCATACATACAGCAGCCAATCTTGTCCGGGATCGAACGTAAACCCCTCTGAACCCTCTGCAATGCTACAAGATGCTCCTGAGCAAGGTGTGCATCAGTTCCAAGAGCTGCCGGCCCCGATGTCCTCCGGGGGTAGCTCAGGGAATTGGACAGACCCTAGCTTATGGAGTAGATCCTTCTGGGAAGAGCACACAATGAATTAGCACACTCCAGTGCCAACCTAACTTATTAAATGACTTTCTCTGTACAATACTCCTCCTCACCCCTCCAATGTCCAAGTCCCCCATTTCCATTTTATTCCTCCTTTCCCCCCCATCCTCTTCCACTCGTATCCTCCGTCCTTGACATTTCACATCTCCTCCATCTGTTTTGCCTACTGTATGATTGTGCATGTCTACAGTGTGATTTTACAGAATGTATGCAAAACAAACACTCTGCCCAGACAACAGCTAATACTAACAACTCCTACATCAGGCTGCTGTTCATTGATTTCTTCTGTTCTGTTTACCACACCTGGTCATCCCAGCCACTTGATCACCAAACTCAGTGTACAGAGTTTGTATGTCCTCTCCCCTGGCACTGGACACTGGACTTTCTCCAAGATCTCACAGTCTGTTAGGGTCAATCCAAACCTACACCTCCTCCACTATATTGGCTTGTATAATTGGAGTGCCACCAGGGCTGTGTGCTCAAGCCCTCTCCTCTACCCCTCTTCAACCACGACGGAAACCTCTGGAGACTTTGCGCCCCAAAGTACGGTTCCCGTGCGGTTCCCGGAGTTTGCTGAGGTTTACCACGGTAGTAGGACTGATCAGCGACAACGATGAGTCAGCCTACAGGGATGAGATCTATGTACCTGACCACCTGGTTTCAACAAACAATAAACTCGTCCTCAACTAAAAAGACTAGGTTGATTTTTTGACTTCAGGCAGACCAGAGGAGGCAGTGCATACCGCCATCCATATAAACGGGGACTGAGGTGGTGGTTGCGCGTCTCCAGCTTGCAGGTAGTCGGAGAAGGTAATATCTCGGAGGACTTGTCCTGGTCCCTCCGGCAACCAGCTGATCAAAAAGGCACAGCAAGCGCCTTGGACTAAAAAAGGATCGATTCAAAAAAAAGCCCACCTGTCCCCCCACGGATCCTTTCGAACTTTTAGAAATGTAACATAGAGAGTATCCTGACCACCTGCTTCACGGTATGGTAAAGCAGTCGCACCGTAGCGGACAGGACTGCACTACAACTTGGGTGGGCGCAAAGTCTCCGCAGCACATCATCAGGTGCCCCCGCTCCCTGACAGGGGATTAGCCCTCCACCGCGGTCGGTGTCTGACTCGGGCTGGGAAGGGCATCAAAGACCCCTCCCTTTAAACCATGGACTGTTTGCCCTAAAAACATCTTGATCTCAGGAATTTCATCTTTGTGGTACTATTGCATGAGGGATAAAGCTTCACAAAAACACGCACTGTGCTCTTAAACGCCAAAATTTAGTTTTGTTAGAGTCCCGATGGATAGAGCTCTTCTGGTCCCTCCGTCCCCTTGCTGTTTAATCATTATGTATTTCCTGATTATTCACGTATCTTCCCTCTTTCTGATTTTTTTTTGTTTTTTCTGTTATGTAGATGTGGGAGGAAAACGGAGCACCCGGGAAAAACCCATGCTGTCATAGGGAAAACGTACAAATTCCGTACAGACAGCACTCATTGACTGGATCGAACGCGGGTCCCTGGCACTGTGAGGCAGCAACTCCATCGCTGCTCCACATGGCAATATGGACCCATGACTTGAGGACAAGAACACCTTCCTCAGCGAGTCCTTGGAATTCTCCCAGTAGAGGCTCAATCACTGATTGCAATCAAGACATGAATCAAAAACTGTAAAGAAATCAAAGAATGTGGGGATAGTGAAAGAAAAACGGGACTGAAATAAAAGATCAGCCCGTGATCTTGTTGGCTGATCAACTAGGTGTGCTAAATGGCTAAGGGGGCTGTCTGTATGGAGCTTGTACATTCTCCCCATGACCGACCACCTGGGTTTTTCCCGGCTGCTCTGGTTTCCTCCCGCACTCCAAAGATGTACGGTTTTGGAGGTTCATTAGCTTCTGTAAAAATTATAAATTGTCCGTAGTGAGTAGGATAGTGTTGGTGTGCTGGGTGATTGCTGGTTGGTGCGGACTCGGTGGCATGAAGGGTCTGTTTCTGCTCTGTATCTCTAAACTCTGAAATCTAAATATCTTCCTTCTTCTTCCAGTCTGAAGAAGGGTCTTGACCTGAAACGTCGCCTATCAATGTTCCCCAGAGATGCTGCCTGACCCGTTGAGTCACTTTCAATGATTCCAGCATCGGCAGGTCCACCTGTCTCTCATCCTTCTTCTATTTCCCAGAATATTATGGAACACAGTTAACCTGGTAGGGTGGCAAGCGGTAGAGTTGTTCCCTTACGGCGCCAGAATCCTGGGTTCGATCCTGACCAGGGATGCTGTCTGTGCAGAGTCTGTACATTCTCCCTGTGACCACGTGGGTTTTCTCCGGGAGCTCCAAGTTTCATCTCACGTTCCAAAGAAGGAAAGGTATGTAGGTTAATTGACTTCGTTAAGAATTGTAAATTGTCCCTGGTGTGTAGTATAGTGCTAGTGTGTGGGGATTACTGGTCGGCGCGGACTCGTTGTGTCGAAGGGCCTCTTCCCGCGCTGTATCTCTAAAGCCTAAAGTCTGAAGCAATGCCAGCAAGGAGCAGATGGGCAGAAGGAGCTTGGCCCGTGCTGTGTAGAATTGTGCGGAACTGGAAGCTCATCACAAAATTGTTACACATTGCCCTTAACTAAACTAAATAAAATTTATGAACAATGCAGCGTATACACCAGAAATTCCGGTAGTTCCCTCTGGCTAGTACAACTCGTACACCATGAAATATGATAGTTTCCTTTGGGTGCAGACTCACAAAGCTAAGCCGCTCCCAGGTTATAAAATAGAAATGCAGGAAAGATTGTGGCAGATAATTGAACCGTTAACTCTGGTCATTCCGTTTAATCGGAGAGAGCTTGCAGGAGCTTGAAGGAATGACTTACATCATCTTGTTTTAAACTGACAGGCGGTTCTGTCTGCCAACACAATCTTGCAGGAGTCTGGCACCGGGAGAGGGACACAGCTCATCTGGATTGAATGTTTACTTTCGGAAGATATTGCAAATTTAGGAATTCAAATGCGACTGATGGAATCCAGACCACAATAAATAGGGGATGCTTGCTGGGATTGTGCGAAGCTCTCATTTCACTTGGTGGTTTAATGAAACCGCTCACTCAGCACTATTGAAGCAGGCAGGAGTCCAGACTAGCGAGAGGCTGCATTCTTTCTTAAAGCAAAAGAGTCCTTAACGCATCCCGGGGATGCGAAGATATAACACTACAGACTTGCTTCAAAGAAGTAGCCCTGTGCTCCCTCTGAGAGAGAGGTGCACAGAAGAACAAAATCTAGTCTGGCTCTCAGGAGCAGCACAGAGGGAGCATACCTTCGATCTTCCAGCATCTGCAGTTCCTTCTTGAACACAGAGGGAGCATATCTGGGTTTAGTTCCGTTCAGTTCAGTTTAGTTTAGTTTAGTGATGCAGCGTGGAAACAGGCCCTTTGGCCCACCGTGTCCAAGCCCACATTCGATTACCTGTTCCCACTAATTCAATGATATCTCAATTTATCATCCATCTCTACACACTAGGGGCAATTTACAGAGGCCATTTACCCAACAAACCTGCACATCTTTGGGATGTGGGAGGAAACCGGAGCACACGGAGGAAACCCACATGGTCACTGAGAGAACGTGCAAACTCCACACACAGACAGCGCCCGAGGTCGGGATTGAACCCAGGTCTCAGACGCTGTGAAGCAGCAGCTCAACCCGCTACACCACTGTGATGTACTGTGCCATATAGTTAATGAGATAATCACGGAGATGGAAAGGAATAATTTTCAGGAACAGTTGATGAGCAGTGAACTCTTCCCGATCTATCTGGCCAACATTCGTAACTCCACAACATCAGAAAAAACAGATTATTTCTGCTGGAGAAACTCAGCGTGTGCAGCAGCATCTATGGAGCGAAGGAAATAGGCAATGTTTCGGGCCGAAACCCTTCTTCAGTCTGAAGAAGTGTTTCGGCACGAAACGTTGCCTATTTCCTTCACTCCATAGATGCTGCTGCACCCGCTGAGTTTCTCCAGATATTTTGTGTACTTTTGATTTTCCAGTATCTGCAGTTCCTTTTTAAACAGATTATTTCTGCTATTTGGTGGATGCACTGATACATTACTGACACAGCAACAAGGTCTACACTTCCGAATGGCCGAAGACAAAATACTTTAGAAAATCTGAAGAAGGGTCACAACCTGAAACGTCACCTATCCATCTCCGTCTCCAGAGATCCATGCCAGCCTTGTCATTAAAATGAACTGCCGGTGCTGGTTTATTCCAAAGCCAGACAGAAAGTGCTGGAGTATCTTAGCAGGTCAGGCTGCATCTCTGGAGAAAAGGAATAGGTGACGTTTCGGGTCAGGACCCTTCAGACACGTCCCGAAAAGTCACCTATCCATGTTCTCCAGAGATGCTGCCTGAGCCACTGAGGTACTTAAACCTACACCTAGCACCCAATAAAAGTTGCTGCAGAAATGTAATTTACCTCCTAAGTTTTTTCTTTCACTCCACACACATGATCTGGGGTCTGACGTTTTGTGTATAGGGTTAGGTTTAATATTGCCACACATACCAAGGTACAGTGAAAAGCTTTATTTTGCATACTATCCAATCAGATCAGATAATACTGTATAAAAATACAATCAAGTCACACCCAAGGCAGACAAAAATGCTGGAGAAACTCAGCGGGTGAGGCAGCATCTTTGGAGCGAAGGAAATAGGCAATGTTTTGGGTCGAGACACTTCTTCATACTGATGTGAGGGTGGGGCGGGAAGAAGAAAGGAAGAGGTGGAGACAGTGGACTGAGGGGGAGCTGGGAAGAGGAGGCGAAAACAGGGACTACATGAAATTGGAGAAGTCGATGTTCACACCCAGGTAGAGCAAAGGTACAGAATGCAGAATATAGTGCATCAGTTCCAGAGACAAAGACCTACATCCACAATGGGGTAGATGTGAATCGGACAGTGCCCTAGCTTATGGTAGTACCAATTAGAAGCCTGATAACCGAAGGGGAGGAGTCTGATGTTTTATTCCTGAATCTGGCAATGTACACTTCAAAGCTTCTGCCTTTAATCAGACTACAGTGAGATATCCCCCTCCTTCTTAGACTCAGCAGGTCTTCAAAATCTCTGGAGAAAATAAATAGGTGAGTTTTCAGGCCAGGACATGAGTTTTCGGGTAAGGACTCGTCTTCAGACTCATCCCGAAACATCACCTATCCATGTTCTCCAGAGATGCTGCCTGGCCCTCACTGTTACTCCAACACTTTGAGTGTATCTTTGGTATAAAACCAGACCTCATCTGCAGTTCATTCTTTTATTACTATGTGGGACCTCATGTATTTGGCACCTTGAAGTCATCTTTCATCCTTTACAGAAATACAATGTGTGATCTCGGTTTTAAAGGATTTCCCCCTTATCCTTAAGCTGTGACCCCTTGTCCTACCCAACCACAAGCCTTGCTTAAAATGTTGATAACATCCCAAAAGCTCATAAAACTATCAGGAATTGCAACAAAACAGTCTGTTCCTTTACAAAATACATTGGCAGCCTTGCTCAAAAAGCTCAAAACACTAACCTCAATTGGCAAATATTCATTCCCTTCACCATCAATACACAGTGACTTAGCTTGTAGTGTTTACAAAAGACACTGGAGTTGCTACTGTGATAGCTCCTCCCAAAACCCTGCGCCTTTATCGCCTAAGGTAGAAACAACAGGCACATGGGGACACCACCACCCACAGGTTCCCTTTCAAGCTGCAATCCATGTTGACTCCAAAATATATCGTCGTTCCTTCCTCATCTTTGAAATGCACACCTCCAGATTCAGGGCTAGTTTCTTCCCAGTTGTTATCAGACAACTGAACCATGCTATCACCAATTAGAGAGTGGTCCAGACCTACCATATACATCATTGGAGACCCTAGAACTATATTCAATCAGTCTGGATAGACTGGATAGACTCGGCTTGTACTCGCTAGAATTTAGAAGATTGAGGGGGGATCTTATAGAAACTTACAAAATTCTTAAGGGGTTGGATAGGCTAGATGCAGGAAGATTGTTCCAGATGTTGGGGAAGTCCAGAACAAGGGGTCACAGTTTAAGGATAAGGGGGAAGTCTTTTAGGATCGAGATGAGAAAAACATTTTTGACACAGAGAGTGGTGAATCTGTGGAATTCTCTGCCACAGAAGGTAGTTGAGACCAGTTAATTGGCTATATTTAAGAGGGAGTTAGGTGTGGCCCTTGTGGCTAAAGGGATCAGGGGATATGGAGAGAAGGCAGGTACAGGATACTGAGTTGGATGATCAGCCATGATCATATTGAATGGCGGTGCAGGCTCGAAGGGCCGAATGGCCTACTCCTGCACCTATTTTCTATGTTTCTATGTCTTTACTGAACTTTATCTTGCACTAAACATTATTCCCTTTAACCTGTATTTGTAATCAGTCTTTCCGCTGACTGGATAGCACACAACAAAAAAGCTTTTAACTGAACCTAGGTAGACATGACATTAAACTAAACCAAACTAAACAAATTTAAACTAAACTTAACTAAACTAAACTAAAATGAACCCTAGCTTAAGGAGTAGATTAAAAAAAACTAAAACAGCACCAGAAGGACTACAATGGTTCAAAAATGCAGCTCCCCCCACCCTCTCAAGGTGGTTTGGGATGGAGGGAGGTGACAACATGCAAGTTGCATACATGGATTGGGGACTAAAGTTCAATGAGCAGTTATCATCGCTGGCCTCTATGATTGTTCCTCAGGGTTTTTGCTTGCAGCTGTGTCCAGTTGTTTATTTCTGAACTCATGCGGAATCTGCTCTACCAGCCGGCGAGGGGGAGGTTCATGCAGCAGTCAGCGAACCTTGCCCCTGGCCCCAACACAAGCACAGTGGGTCGTGGCAGGTTGTGAGGGAGGGGGAGAGATGGAGGGAGAGAGAGAGAGTGACAGGGATGGCAGGAGAAAGAGGGAGGGAGGGAGGGAGAGAAAAGGGAGAGAGAGAAAGAGAGAGAGAGTGAGAGAGAGGGAGAGAAAAAGGGAGAGAAAGAGGGAGAGAGATGTTCAGCAGAGAGAGAGAGTGAGATGCAAGAGAAAATGAGAGAGATATATGCAAGGGAGAGACAGACACAGACACACAGACAAACAATGGTACAAGGACAGAGAGAGAGGGGGAAATGAGAGAGAGAGATACTGAAGGTACAAGGAAGAGAGAAAATAGACATGCGAGAGAATGAGAGATGTGTAAGGAGAGAGACAGACAGACTGAATTGGAAAGGTGCATCCATGGAAGGAAGGGAAATCAGGGAGAGAGAAGCAAAGAGAGAGAGAGAGAGAGAGAGAGCAGAGAGAGAGAGAGAGCAGAGGAGAGAGGGCTTAATTAGAGAGAGGAGATGGATTATGAGAGAGACTGGCAGAGAGAGAGATCAAGGGAAAGAGTGCAAAGAGAGAGATCAAGGGAAAGATATGGCGGATGTGAAAGAGAGAGAATTGTTCCAGAGTGGCAAGGGAAGGGGCCCGCGGGCAAGGAGGTGAGAGAAGAGTGAGAAAAGAGAAAGAGAAAGAGAAATAGGGAGAGGTGCTTAGGAGGGAAAGAGAGAGTGGCAGGGACAGAAAGAGAGAGATCCACACACATGCAAGGAAGAGAGAGAAAGAGAGAAATGTGCAAAGGAGAGATGAGAGGGAAGATGTGCAATGGGGAGAGAGACAGGCAGACAAAGAAAGTGAGAGAGAGGGAGAGAGAGAAAGGCATCTGGCACACATGAGGCAGAGTTAGCAAACACGATGAAGCAGAACAGAGGGGGAGTGAGTGTTCACATTCTGGAACTACAAAGCTGTATAAGCAAAGAGAATGCCAGGGGCCACGAAAGAGCATTTCCTGCCTTCCCTCTAATGCACTAAATTCAGGAAAAGGAAAAATGTTAATATAAACACAGAGAGACCATCTGCAACCAACCCGTGAATCAGATGTTCGTTTCAAATACAATCCCCTGTGTGAGTGCAGCAATGTGCTGCGTTGCTGCAGTGGAGTCTACTGACTATCAATTGGCTAGAACACGAGCAAATAGCAGCTAATTATATTGGCACACTAGTGCAGGAGGTGGGGAAGCAAAAAGAGAAGATGTTGTAATAAACTTTGAGATGTGGAAAATGTCTGTTGAGGTGTGGTGTGTCCTGTTCTATCGTGTGTCTAGCCTCAACTTTAATCAAACCCCCTGTATAACCATATAACCATATAACAATTACAGCACGGAAACAGGCCATCTCGGCCCTACAAGTCCATGCCGAACAAATTTTTTTCCCCTTAGTCCCACCTGCCTGCACTCGTACCATAACCCTCCATTCCCTTCTCATCCATATGCCTATCCAATTTATTTTTAAATGATACCAATGAACCTGCCTCCACCACTTCCACTGGGAGCTCATTCCACACCGCCACCACTCTCTGCGTAAAGAAGTTCCCCCTCATATTACCCCTAAACTTCTGTTCCTTAATTCTGAAGTCATGTCCTCTTGTTTGAATCTTCCCTATTCTCAAAGGGAAAAGCTTGTCCACATCAACTCTGTAGTAGCAGGCAGAGAAATTTACAAATGGAGAAAAGATCTGTGTGTGTGTGTGTGTGTGTGTGTGTGTGTGTGTGTGTGCGTTGTGTGTGTGTGTGTGTGTGGTGTGTGTGTGTGTGTGTGTGTGTGTGTGTGTGTGTGTGTGTGTGTGTGTGTGTGTGTGTGAGTGTGTGTGTGTGTGTGTGTGTGTCTGACAGACAGTACATGTATGTGTGTGTGTGTGGCTGTGCATATATCCATGTACATGGAGGTGCATATGCATATATGCATAACAGGCCTCATTCCCCACCAACATCCTCAGGACTTTCTACAGGGGCACGGTGGAGTCTGTACTCACGTACTGCATAAATACGTGGTACTGCACCTGCAACTGCTCGGACAGGAAGGCTCTGCAGAGGGTAGTGAGGGGAGCAGAGAGGATCATTGGCGTCTCCCTACCCTCGGTACAAGAACTGTTCCAGAGCCGCTGTCTGAAAAAAGCTCAGAGAATTGCTAAGGACAAACTGCACCCCCTCCACATACACCTGGATCTCCTGCCATCAGGCAAGAGATATCGAAGCATCAAAGCCTGGACTACAAGACTGCTAAACAGCTTCCTACCACAGGCTGTGAGGCTGCTAAACAGTCACTCTGTACTCACAGTCACTTGATTCTGTGGCTGGCACGGACACTTTAATAACTGGCACTGGCCACTCAAATCAGCTGCCCCGGACATTTTTATGATTGGTTTATTGTATTTTAACGTTGTGTTTTACCTGCTTTTAACTATTTATACCGTTCCATCGGGGACTGGATTGTTTTTAGTGTTATTATGTGTGAAATGTTTTAAATTTCATGTTCGATGCTCCGCTATTCCTTGGGAAACGTCTTTTCATTTTGCACTGTACAACTGTTGCTTGCAAGATGACAATAAAGGTTGATTGATTGATTGATTGATTGATTGATTGATTGATTGATTGATTGATTGATTGATTGCTGTGTGTGTGTGTGTGTGTGTGTGTGTATGTTTGTGCATGTACATGTGTGTGTGTGTGTGTGTCTGTGTACATGTGTGTGTATCAGTCTGCATGTGCTGAAAGAGCTTTCAAATTAGAGGACATGTTCTCTCTCTCTTTCTTTCTCTCTCCCCCTCTCTCCCTCTCTCTCTTTCTTCACGAAGATATTGTCAGAACTTGAGGAGTCTGGGTTTAATTTAGAGTTTCGCGGAGTAGCGATCCCCGCACACTAGCACAATCCTACACATACAATGTTTACATTTATACCAAGCCAATTAGCCTACAAAACCTGTATGTCTTTGGAATGTGAAAGGAAACCAGAGCTTCCTGAAGAAAACCCACGTGGTCACAGGGAGAACGTAAAAACTCTGTACAGACAGCACCCATCGTCTGGATCGAAGCTGGGTCTCTGGTGCTGTGAGGTAACAAATCTGCCTCTGCACCACTGTGCTGCCCCACAAACCGTTAATTTGTGTTAATGTCGCAAAATATCAAAAGACGCTTTGCAGATGGAGTACCTAAAATAATTTGCCACTGAGGTATTTTATGGTACTTTTGGATTTTAGGATCTGGCATCTTTAATTATCCCTTGTCTGAGCGACTTCCTCTGGCATTCACAGAGTCGGTTCTATTCGTGGGATGGACTATCACAGTTAAGGACGTCAGATTTTTTAAAGAGGCTGGTGAACCAGATGGGGATTTTATGACAAGCTAATAGTCTTAAAATTATCATTAAAAGTTCCTATTTTTTAAAATCCCGCTTTTATAATTACACTTAAATTGCACAGCTGCTGTGCTGAGATTTAAAATCTACATTCTTAACCACTGCACCACTATCTTGTGTCCTCGTGGGTGTAGTAAAGGATGAAGGGAAGCGAGGTTTAAGGTAGGGAATTTGCAATGGTGACACAAGGAACTACAGATTTACCAATAAAGACACAAAGTGCTGGAGTAACTCAGTGGGTCAAGCAGCATCTCTGGAGAACATGGATAGGTGGTGTATCGGGTCGAGACCCTTCTTCAGACTGTGTAGGACGAATTCAGAGTCCAGCAGAGGAGGACAAAAGGATTTGAGTATAAGAGCAGGGAGGTTCTACTGCAGTTGTACAGGGTCTTGGTGAGACCACACCTGGAGTATTGCGTACAGTTTTGGTCTCCCAATCTGAGGAAATACATTCTTGCCATAGAGGGAGTGCAGAGAAGGTTCACCAGACTGATTCCTGGGATGGCAGGACTTTCACCTGAAGAAAGACTGGATAGACTCGGCTTGTACACGCTAGAATTTAGAAGATTGAGGGGGGATCTTATAGAAACGTACAAAATTCTTAAAGGGTTGGGCAGGCTAGATGCAGGAAGATTGCAGGAAGAAATGGCGGTGCAGGCTCGAAGGGCCGAATGTCCTACTCCTGCACCTATTTTCTATGTTTCTATGGTTCTATGAACTGTAGTTGCTGCGTCATTTCGGGTCGAGACACCTCTCCAGACTGATTGTGGTTGTAGAGGAGGTGGGGGCAGGGGGAAGAAAGCTGGATGAGAGGTGGGGGCAGGACAAAGTCTGGTGAGTGATAGGTGGATGTAAATGAGGGGTGGTTTGGTTGGCAGATGGTTGGACAAAGGGCAACCTATCCTTCTATAACAAGACACAAAGTGCTAGAGTTAAGGCCCTGTCCCACTTATCGAGTTACTCACGAACTCTCCCGAGTTTTCCTCTTGATTCGAACTCGGAGAATGTCGGGTAATGTCGGTAGCGAGCCCATAGGAGTCCGTAGATGTTTCGTAATGCCAGCCATAGGAACTTGGGGCATCAGGTACATCGGGACGTTTTTTCAACATGTTGAAAAATGTCCACGAGTTTAAAAAAAATATCCCTGAGTACCTACGAACGGCTATTACCATAATTCTCCGATTCGCATCAAGGGGAAAATTCTGGAGAGTTCATGAGTAACTCAGGAAAGTGGGACAGGGTCTTAACACGGCTGGTCAGGCAGCATCTCTGTTCCTCTATGACAGGTGCATGGATAGGATAGGTTTAGAGTGATATGGGCCAAACACAGACAGGTGCGACTAATGTGGATGAGGCATGTTGGTCAGCATTGGCAAGTTGGGCTGAAGGGCCTGTTTCTATGCTTTAGTTTAGTTTAGTTTAGTTTAGTTTATTTTAGAGATACAATGCGGAAACAGGCCCTTTGGCCCACCGAGTCCGTACCGACCAGTGATCCTCGAACACTAACACTATCCTACACACACTAAGGACAATTTATTTTTACATTTATACCAAACCTATTAAACTACAAACCTGTACGTCTTTGCAGTGTGGGAGGAAACTGAAGATCTCAAAAAATCCACGTAAGTCACGGGGAGAACATACAAATTCCTTGCAGTCTAGCACCTGTAGTTAGGATCGAACCCGGTTCTCTGGTGCTGTAAGACGGGAACTCTACCACTACGCCATCGTGTTGCCATGCTGTATAACTCTTTGAGTCTATAAATCTACGACAATGTTCATTGTCTGCAATGGGGTAGAGGTGAATCGGGCAGTACCCAAGCATATGGAAGGACCATTCAGAAGCCTGATAATGGTGGTGAAGGATCTGTTTCTGAGCTTAAACATCATCACTAGATCCATAAATATTCAGGAGCATCACAAAAAAACGAGGAAGGATGGAAAACCTTTGGGAGGATTGCATCCTCACAGCTTAAGGATTTAGCAGATGATGAAGATGGGAAATATGCATGGAGACAGAACTAGGGAGGTGCAGGGCTGGAGTCAGTTTCAGGGCGCAGTTTGGAGCAGAGCGAATATTGACTGGTTGCCTCATTCGCTGTTCTATATGAATGTTCTTTGTTCTGAAGCTGAGACTTGGGTACTCTAACCGTAATACTGACAGGAGCTCATGCATTTAAATAAGATTGGAAAAACCTTGGCCAATCAACTAAGCTTGACAATATAACTCAGTCCCGTCCAATTTGACCCGTTAATTGCTATTCGACTGTCCTTTTCCTACACTGTGCTTTGTTGCTTTTTAGCACGTTTTAATGCATTCGTTAAGAGAGAAGTTTGAGATAAAATGAATGTATCTGCCAATAATATCTTAATCAGAGGCACTTAGAACACACCACTGGAGACACAAGGAACTACAGATGCCGGTTTACAAAAAAGCACACAAAGTGCTGGAGTTACTCAGCCGTTCAGACAGCATCGCCGGAGAATATGGATCGGGACCCTTCTTCAGGCTGAAGAATTGTCCCGAACCAAAATGTCATCTATCCATGTTCTCCAGGGATGCTTCTTGACCCGCTGAGTTACTCCAGCACTTTATGTCTATGCTGGCCTTGTTTAACTATTGGTTAAAAGTTTTCATCAAACTAGCTGGAAAAACGTGTATTTTCCGCAAGGTTTCAATATCTCCGGATCAAATGATAAGGGGAAATGTTTCGAAGAATGACCTGCGATCTCACTGAAATGTATCGGATTCTTACAGGCCAGACAGGTTGGAAGCAGAGAGGCTGTTTCTGCAGACTGATGAGACAAGTGCTGTGGGACATTTTCCTAAGATAAGGCGTTGGCCACGAGGGATTCAGTGGAAGAGAGATGTCTTCATACAGATCACTGTGAATCCCTAGTGTGGAGGAAGGGCCGTGTTGGTGGACTGACAACTATATCTCAAGACAGGTCAATGGATTTTAGTTTAGGTCATTTTTGTCACGTGTACCGAGGTGCAGCGATAAGCTAGTGTTTGTGTGCTACCCAGTCAGAGTAAAACAATATGTGAATACAATCTAGCCGTGCACAGTGTACAGATAAAGGTTAAAGAATACGATAATTAATGCAAAATATAATCTTGAAGTTCGATAAAGTCCAATTTAAATATATTTCAAACGTCTACAATGAGATAGATGTGAAGTCAGCGCTGCACTCTGGTCGATGAAAAGGCCATTCAATTGCCTGATAACAGCTGGGAAGAAACTCCCTGAATATAGAGGTGTGCGTTTTCAAACTTCTGCACCTCTTGCCTGATGGGAGAGGGGAGAAGAGGGAGTGGACGGGATGAGACTGGTCCTTGATTATGCTGGCAGCCTTGCCGAGGCAGCGTGAGATGTCAATCGAGTCAATGGAAGGGAGGTTAATTTGCGCAATGTTCTGGACTGCATCCACAATTTCTTGCCGTCCTGGATGGAGCTGTTCCCAAACCATGCTGTAATGCATCCCGAGAGAGAAGGCAAACGCAGAAAGGTATAAACACAGATATTAGACCTTGAAGCAGGTAATTCGCTCCCTCAAGCCTGTTCATACACTGGGAAAGATTAGGAATTAAAAAACTTGGAGATCTTTATGAGATGGGAACTCTTCTCTCATTTCAAGAATTACAGTCGAAATATCATCTGAAAGGTAGCCAATACTTTAGATACCTACAAATACGAGACTATCTGAAATCATATATCCAAGTATCAATATATGTTTCCAGACACACTAGACAAATGTATGAATAGAAATTCAGATTCAAAAAAGTTAATATCATACCTTTATAATACCCTTTTAAATATACAAACCCCATCGTCAGAAGTAATTAGAAGAGCTTGGGAAGATGAACTTGGCCTAACAATTTTAAAAGAGAGATGGGGGGAAAGCCCTCTATACATACACAACTGTTCTCTTTAACGTTAGGCATTCGCTAATACAATTTAAAATACTACACAGACTCTATTATTCAAAGTCTAAACTGAATAAGATCTTCCCAAATGTTTCTCCTATTTGTGATAAATGTCTCCTTCAGGAAGCAACTATAACCCATTCCTTTGCCTCTTGTATAAAGTTACATAATTTCTAGAGAGGAATTTTTGAAATTTTTTCTAAAACACTTAAAATAAAATTGGATCTCGACACTGAACTGATCACTTTAGGTACTTCAGAAGCCTGTTCTGAAATAACATTATTTCAAAGACGTTTCCTTAATTATGGCCTGATAACGACGAAAAAACGAATACTTAAATTTTGGAACCACACATCAGTCCCTACTGTTAACATGTGTATTACAAATATGTCCGGCACACCACATCTT
The DNA here is from genome assembly GCF_028641065.1 of Leucoraja erinaceus. Lineage (NCBI taxonomy): Eukaryota > Metazoa > Chordata > Chondrichthyes > Rajiformes > Rajidae > Leucoraja > Leucoraja erinaceus. The sequence goes on along the minus strand of NC_073393.1, from coordinate 22,190,740 downwards.
GAAAATATTAGACTTGTCTTGGCTGAAAAACCAGATCATTTTTCCAAGACATGGTCACCCTTCACCGAATTCTTACAAGGATAGTATGGCGCAACACAACTTTGGATTTAAATCCAACTATGGGTTGGGTGAGGTGGGTGGGGAGAGACGAGAGGCAGGTATATCACCACTTTTCTCTCTCTTTTTCTTTTTGTTCTTCTTTTTCTCACTCTTTGGCGACACTACTTTGATAGTCTAGGGGTCCTATCTTTGCACATCTTACTTTTTCTCTTTCTTGGTCTTTCTCTTTTCTTTTCCTCTAACTCAATGCTAAAAAGTCAAAATTGAAGCTGAACAATAACTGTATAATTTTATATGCCATTTGTTCTACGCTTATAATAAATAAAAATATATTTTTTAAAAGCCTGCTCCCTCATTCAATGAGATTATGGCTGATCTGATGTCCTAGAATGAACTGCAGATACTGGTTTAAACTGTAGATAGACACAGAAAACTGGAGTAACTCAGTGGGACAGGCAGTATATCTGGAGAGAAGGAATGGGTGACGTTTCCCATTCCCATTCATCAGCAATTCCTTCCCTCCAGAGTTGCTACCTGTCCTGCTGACTTACTCCAGCTATTTATGGTTGATCTGATTATAGCCTCATCCCCACATTCCTTCTTCACCCTTCAGTAACAAGGTGATCTCCTTTGTCAGCCTCCTCCCCTTAGCAAATATTACTTCTAATGAAGGAAGAGAGCTCCAATCATTTATAGCATGGAGGGAAATCTTTGCTGGCAATTTATTGCATCGTCTCATCCGTCGTCAGCAGAGGCTCCCTCTTCCTCAACTCGCTGGTCTTCGGGGTCAAGCTGGGCGGCTTCCAAGCTTCCTCCCCCCTCTGCAGGCAGTGGCCAACCTCATCCTTCTCCGCAGCCCCCCGGGTCTAAGTTCCCGCCGGTCGCTGGGTTGGAGGGGCTATTTCAGTGCTGTATGACACTATGACTCTAATGACATCCATGAATAATAGGGTTGTAATATATAGTCATGGATGTCATAGTTGTACAGCATGGAAACAGGCCCTTCGTCCCAATGTGCCAATACAGACCAGGATGCTCCATCAACACTAGTCCCACCTGCCCACATTTGGCCCAAGTCCCTCTAAGCCCTTCCTGTCCATATCCCTGTTCCAATGACTTATACATCTTCGTCATAATACCTGCCTCAACTACTTCCTCTGGCAGCTCGTTCCACACCCACAACCCTCTCTGTGAAAAAGTTTCCCCATGAGTTCCTATTAAATCTTCCCCCTCTCACCTTAAACCAATGTCCACTGGTTTTAGATTCCTCTCCATTGGGCAAGAGACTCTGTACAATTCACCCTATCTATTCCATTCAGCCTCCTGCGCTCCAAGGAATAAAATAGTAGCGAGTGGGAGAGTTCAGGGATCATACGTTCCCATTAGAGTGCAGGGCAAAGCTGGCAAGTTTGGAGAACACATATCGATCAGGCTCAAGTCTGAATAAAAATGAGGCACATGTCTGAGATTTCAGAAAATGATTAAAAGTCATCACGGACTCACGGTCTAAAGAATGCAGGAGGAAAACATCAAGATGAAATTTGCTCCTTTTCAAAATGATTCAAATTAGTCCCACCCTCTTCCTCCATAGCCGAGAACTTTTTCTTAATATTTGTCAAATTATTTGCAAATGTAACAATTGAGTCTGTGTAGAAAGGAACTGCAGATGCTGGTTTATACCGAAGATAGGCATAGCATCAATAAAGAAAAACAATAGGTGATGTTTTGGGTCGGGACGTTTCTTCAGACACTAACACTGGATCGTTCTTTCCTTCAGTGAATTCCTGTGGAACTTTCTCCTGAGGGGGAGTTTGGGTGTCCTGGGTTTGTCATCTGAAGACCTGGCCACCAATGATGGAGAAATGAATCCAGGGATACGAGAGGAGCTGGAACTTGAGCGGAGATCTCAGCATTCAGCCCACCTTGAATGAAAGAGATTGAAGTGGCATTGCAAGGGAACTGAATTAACATCACCATCAGTAATGATATCTGCAGCATTTCAGCCTTCATTGTATGAGTTAACTCATCCCCATCACACTGTCACATAGTGTGTGATTTCCATTACCGCTCTCAGAGTGGGAGATGAAGGCACACAAAGCAACAGACTTCTAACATGTGCTACTGTCTGTGGATAGAGTATCACTGCTGATTGCCATCAGCAACCTTACAGGGAAACTGCTGTCTGTTGAATTTCAATGTCTGGTAGAGCTGCACACTTATCTAGGATAATGTGTATCAATCTCCTTTTTGTGCATCAGCTTCTAGTTACACACAATTCTACACAGTACGGGCCAAGCTCCTTCTGCCCATCTGCTGCTTACTGGGACTTCTTAAACTTTAGAGATACAGTGCGGAAACAGGCCTTTCGGCCCACCAAGTCCATGATTGCCCCATACTACACAATAGGGACAATTTTTACAACTTATCGAAGACAATTAGTCTACAAATCTTCATGTCTTTGGAGTGTGGGAGGAAACCGGAGCACTCGGAGAAAACCCACCCATTCACAGGAAGAATGTGCAAACTCCGTACTGACAGCACCCGGAGCCAGGATCGAATCTGAGTCTCTGGCGCTGTAAGGCTGTAACTCCACCGCTCATTCAGGCCCCAGATGACCATCCTCCCTGTCCATTATCATTAATCCCACTGTCCCAGCCACTCCCTTCTTCCCACTACCCACCCAACTTTTCCTTACCCTCCCCTGTGCCCTATATACACTTGCACCTATTTCACCCCCCATCCTTCCACCTACATTCCTTCCTCTAGCTTCACAATTTGATATTTGATTCACACCTTCTGTCTTTTCAACTCTGACCTTTGTCCAACCATGGAGTCTCTGACTAATAATAATAATAATAATAATTTTATTTATAGAGCATTTTAAAAACAAACATAGTTGCAACAAAGTGCTGTACATCACTAATCATTGACAAAAAAAAGTTAATACACACCAAAAATAACAATCAAAAGAAATAGTAGGAAAAGACAAGTAAAATAAAGAAACATCAAAAACACCAAAAACAGAAGCAAAGTCTCAGGCACGGTCAAAAGCCAGGGAGCACAAATGTGTTTTAACACTGGATTTGAAGATGGACAGTGAGGGGGCCTGTCTGATGTGCAAGGGCAGGGTGTTCCAGAGAGCCGGAGCAGCAACAGAGAAGACTCTATCCCCTCTGAGCCTCCGACTAGACCTCGGTACCTCCAGGAGCAGCTGACCAGCTGACCTGAGGGACCGGGCAGGAGTGTATGGGTGGAGCAGCTCAGAGAGGTAAGGCGGGGCGAGCCCATTCAGAGATTTAAAAACAAATAACAGTATCTTAAAATGAGTCATACAGCATGGAAACAGGCCCTTTGGCCCAACTTTCCCATACCTACCAACATGTCCCATCTACACCTGCCTGTGTTTGGCCCATATCCCTCTAAACCTATCCTATCCATGTACCTGTCTAAACATTGTGATAGTACCTGCCTCCAATACTCCTCTGGCAACTCATTCCATACATTCCCCACCCTTTGTGTAAAAAAGTTCCTATTAAATCTTTCTCCCCACCCCCCCTCTACCCCCCTCACCTTAATCCTATGTCCTTTGGTTCTTGATTCCACCTGCCTACAATAATAACTTATACCTGTATCCACCTATTACTTTAGTTTAGTTTAGTTTAGTTTAGAGATAAAGAATGGAAACAGGCCCTTTGGCCCATCGAGTCTGCACCGACCAGCGATCTCCGCACGTTGACTGTCCTACACATACACAAGGGACAATTTACTATTTACACTTATACCAGCCAATTAATCTACAAACCTGTACATCTTTGGAGTGCGGGAGGAAACTGAAGATCCCGGAGAAAACCCACGCGGCCATGTAAAGAGTGTACAAACTCCGTACAGGCAGCAGTAATCGGGATCGAACCCGGGTCTCAGGCACTGCAAGTGCTGTAAGGCAGCAACTCTACCGCTGCACCACCATGACCGCCCTACTTGCCAGTCTTTGTCCTGTACATCCTTTCTTCCAGCTTCCCCCCCCCCCCCCCCCCTCTATGAGTGTGGAAGGGTCCCGATGTCACCTATCCATGTTCTCCAGAGATGCTGCCTGACTCACTGAGTTACTCCAGCACTTTGGCGCAAATGTCTCTTGCCACCTATCAGCTGTGTCCTGGGTTCAGTTCAGGGGTCTTGCTACATTTGGTTACGGACTTCTTCATTTTCTGTAGATTCATGAATGGTGCTATCATCATAGTAACTCCTAGTAACTGCATTCCTCTCCAAAACAAGATTTAAAGATGGATTTGATCAATGTACTCTCCCAGCTATCAGATCGATGTAGCAGTTTGGATCAATGCACTACATTGAGTGGTGGAGAGAAATGGTGGAACTGACTGGTACTTTGCATTGTTTTATTATGTTCATATTGGAATCGATCAATAGAATGTGTCAGAGACAAAATCAATATTGTATGCATCAGCCAGGCATAAGGTAAAATGTTAAATCCCAGAGTGATCCATTTGTATTGTGAATGAAGGGTCGTTGCTTTCAGTTTTACTCTGTAAGTGTTGAAGCAATATCACTGATGAATGATATAAAGGCAGAGAGAACAGGATTAAATTTATTTATTTGGAACGAAGATCCATATCCTGTGAGCATGCTTGTAAGTGGATATGTGTGATTGTGTGCATGTGCGTGTGCGTGTGTGTGTGTGTGTTTGTGTACGTTTGTGCACGTGTGTGCAATGGGAGCAATCAGCCAGGCATAAGGTAAAATGTAAAATCTCAGTGTGTGTCTGTTTGTGTGTGCACATGTGTATGTATCTGTAAGTTGTTGTGTGCGGAAATGTGCATGTGTGTCAGTAAGTTGCTGTACATGTGTGTGTGTGCATGTGTGTGTGCGTGTGTACTCGCCTCAGTTGGTCTGCATGCGTGTCTGTCTGTATGTGTGGGTCTATCTGTCTGTGTGTACGCTTGTGTGTGTGCACTTGTGTGTGTGTGTGTATGTGTGCATGCGTGAGTGTATGTGCATATGTGTACAATGGGAGTGTTTGTGTATGTTTTTGTGTGAGTTGGTGTGTGAATTTGTCTGTCTCTGTGCATACATATGCGTGCATGCGTGAGTATCTGTAGGTTGGTTTGCATGCAAATGTGCATATGTGTCAATAGGTTGGTGTGTGTGTGTGTATGTGCATGTGTCAGCAAGTTGGTGTGCAGGTGTGTGTCACTATATGGTGTGTGTGTCTGTAAGTTGATGTATGTGATGTAAACCAATGGGTGGGGTGCAGAGGGTAACTGTGGTGAATGTAAGTGAATCCTACAGTCCCCCTGGGTTAGACTACATCGTGAATTCTAACATCAGCTCCCACTCTTGGGGAGTTGAAAATTTACAGCAGCACCAGGTGAAACCACAATAGCTGACATGTGCCTCCTCAATGCAGTACCTTTGCTTATGATAAGTGTAATTGGTGTTAAGTGGTCACATTGTCAAGGTAATGTAGCCTGACAAGAATTTTGGTGCATATTCTTCAAAAATGTTGGTAAGTATTCTTAAAAAAATCTTCATCCATTTTTGTAAAGGCAAAAGGTAAATCAGTAACCCTTCAAGATGGTCTTAACTCAAAGCTTTCAAACAACAATTATTGAACTTGTCACACTCCACAATAGTACTGTGGAGCTCAATTTAAGTGTACACACATCTGCTGAAAGCTTCTTAAATGTTCCTGAGCTCAAGACTTCAGATTTTTAGACTTAAGAATTTAGAGATACAACACGGAAACAGGCCCTTCGGCCCACCGAGTCTGCACAGACCAGCGATCACCCCATACACTAGCTCTATACTACACACTGGGAATAATTTACAATTTTACTGAAGCCAAGTAACCTACAAACCTGTACGTCTTTGGTGTGTAGGAGGCAACTGGAGCACCCAGAGAAAACACACGTAGTCGCAGGTAGAACATACAAACTCCGTACAGATAGCAGTCGTAGTCATGTGTGTAAAGGATGGGCACATACAAGGGTGTTCAACACTTAACGGAAGGTCTGTGGTTGGCGCTGTAAAAATAGAAACAGTAGGCCATTACCGTGCTGCACCCTTGTGTGATCATGGCTGATCATCCCAACTGTATGTAAAGAATCTGATCCCACAAGGATCTATTATATGGGCACATGGCAGAGGTTCCAGTGTTCACCACCCCTGTGAGACACTGTCTCTCAGGATGGCTTATCCTTAACGGAAGACATGTCCTGTTCGGGAACAATCCTGCATCTAGCCTGTCCCAACCCCTTAAAATTTTGTAAGTTTCTATAAGATCCCCTCTCAATCTCCTAAATTCTAGATTAAAAAGTCTATGAGACAGTCCCTGTCTTATAATGGCTTGTGTGCTGCTAGGCCATTTTGGTCAAGTTAAATGTGCCTTTTGCAGAACTGGGACAAGCTGCTGAATGGTGCCAGTTTGTCTGTGGCCTAGATAAGAGCTGTAGGGAAAGAATGGGACATCTGCAGTTTCTTACAAAAAGGTGTAAATTGCATGAAACTGATTGGGTCACTGCAAAACAGATATACATAGTGTAAATAATGTTGCGAAGCCTTATTTGGATAGTTGTTGATTGGTTAAGATGTTGAGCTTTGTCTGGGTTGTCTGAATCCCCGGGCACATGTTGCATGATTCATCTTTGTTAACTTCCATCTCGAAACTTCGTCAGGTACATTGTATTGGTTACTGTGTTATTGAGTTAGGGAACTGTCTATCATGTACTGTGTTAATCGATATGTGTTATTGGACTGTACAGAGACCACCCCCATGTGGTTCAACCCCTCAAGGTTCGGGGACCTATAAAATGTAGCTCCCACGAGGTCCGATGTCGATCTTCTGGAAGAACGCTTGGGACTGCATGACCTTTTGGAGTGTCTCTGCTTGCACGAGGCTAGAAGGGCTTGGCCAAGCAGATACAAGGATCAAACCTGCGGTGGTTAGGTATTGTATTGGTGAATTTGTGTTATGTTATCCAAACTAAAGTTTAGTTGCTCAAGTGTGAGATTCAGTATTTTATTAACTGAAACTAGACTGGGGGGAGCTTAGAACAAGCTATTTACATTAGGGGCTCGGCCGGGACCTTAACGGACCCCAAACACAAGTTTGCGATTAAAGGTGTTGAGCTGTCTCGATCACGAGTCCAGAAATCGGCGCCACGGTGCAGTTTTCGCATTGATTTTCGGCACTTCGCTAGTTGGAGCAGATCGATCATTCGCGGGCTTGGGAAAGGGTCCCAACGAGATCGTAGAACAGAGTCTATCACGTACGGGGGGGTGATAACACTCCTTTGGGTAAGGGGCCCATAAAAACAGGGTGGGGTTAGAGGCCCTGCTGGGGTTGGGTTAGAGGCCCTTTCCTGGGTTAGAGGCCCAAAAACCTGGTGGTAGTTGGCAGACTGCAGCTGCTGGTGAAAGCCATCAATTTAGACTTGGGTTAAAAGCCCAACCCAGATTTGGTAACCAATTGGCGGGGTATTGAAAACAAGTCTGGTTTACATGCTAAGCGGTGAAGCATTTCACCTGTCATTGCTGGGAGCACTGATTGGAAAGGTGCGATCCGAAAATCTGTATCGACTGCCAGCGCAAAGAGACTAGGCACTGAGACCTGGTGCCAAGTAGGTGAGAAGGAAATCCTTTTGAGCAGGTAAAACCTAAGTTGGTTAGAGGCCACGCCTGTGTGAAGATATCCGAATCTCTCCCTGGAGTGATGGATGTGGACTCTTGTAAAGGCACTGGGCTCGGTGGCTAGAGTATAGATTGGCTGGAAATAGTCTAGTCCATTCGAGATTTCATTATTCGAGCAAATTGAATTCGAACCCCGCGTGCGTTTAGTGGTATGCACCAAAACTGATTGAACAGAGTGTACTTGAATTTGCAGAATCAAAGACCTAAATACAGGACTTCATATTCAGGTTCTGCCCGTACATATTAACAATATCCCACACACACTAGGGAATTCGAATTCTGTAAAAAGTCGTCTATCCATGCCCTCTAGTAGAAACAAAGAACTGCAGATGCTGGTTTATACCAAAGTGCTGGAGTAACTCAGTGGGTCAGGCAGCATATCTGGAAAAAAAGGGTGCCATTTCAGGTTAGGACTCTTTCAGTCTGAAGAAGTCTGAAGTTTGAATTCTGACGTGATGACCAGTTTGCAGAAGGGTCCCGAACCAAAACATCACCAATCCTTTTTCTGCCGAGATGCTGCCTGACCCGCTGAGGTATTCTAGCACTTTGCATCTATCCTTGGCATAAATCAGCATTTGTAGTTCTTTGTTTTTACCCTGCTTCATGTCATTCGCAAACTTAGAGATGTCACATTTAATTGCCTTGTCTAAATCCTTAATATATATTGTAAATAACTGAGGTCCCAGCACCGAGCTTTGGGGCACCCCACTAGTCACTGCCTGCCATTCTGAAAAGGACATGTTAATTCCTACTCTTTGCTTCATGTCTGCCAACCAATTCTCTATCCATGTCAATACCCTACCCCCAATACCATGTGCTCCAATTGTGCACACTAATCTCTTGTGTGGGACCTTGCCAAAGGCTGACCAGCAATCCCTGCATTTTAACAATATCCCACACACAATAGGGACATTTTTTACATTTGCCAAGCCAATATACCTACATACCTGTACGTCTTTGGAGTGTGGGAGGAAACCGAAGATTTTGGAGAAAACCCACACATTCACAGGAAGAATGTACAAACTCCGTACTGACAGCACCCGTAGTCAGGATCGAACCCGGGTCTCCGGTGCTGCAAGCGCTGTAAGGCAGCACTCTACCGCTGCCCCCCTGTATCTATCTTTGCCCCAGATACTCAGTTGGAATATTCCTTCACAAAAGTGATGGATACATATCCAAATGGCATGGAACCAGATACCATGGTCAATGATGATGAAGATAATAAATTATAATCAGAAGATGAAGTGTGATTACATTTGTACTTTGTTATTTTTAATAGATTAAGCCTAATAGTGCAGTATTATACTGTTTAACTGCACTGACATGTAGAGGTCTAGCAATGTTCCCTTCGAATCCAGTGGTGGTAATCTCCCAAACCAGCTCAATTCCGGAGGCATGGATGAGAAACCAATTGAGTTAACTGCTGCTGCTGATTCATTATTGATCTAACATTCCTCTCTCCACAGAAGCTGCCTCACCTGCTGTGCATTCCTGCTGCTCTTTCCGCATTCCAGCATTCCTGCTATTTCCCTTTCACTGTCTGTCTGACTCTCAACCACTTGCAAAACACACCACTGACTCCAGAAGCTGTAAAACATGATGTTTAACCTAAAGTGACAGTGTTTTAGCAAACTAACCCGTGCAACGTGAGAGATGAGTGTACACTGTTGTTCATCTCCAGCCCCAACACTGATTCCGTTTCTTCAATTAGACAATTAGACAATAGACAATAGGTGCAGCAATAGGCCATTCAGCCCTTCGAGCCAGCACCGGCATTCAATGTGATCACTGGCTGATCATCCCCAATTAGTACCCCGTTCCTGCCTTCCCAGAGTCATAGAACATAGAACAGGCCCTTCGGCCCACAATGTCTGTGACGAACATGATGCCAAGACTAACTCTTATCTGCCTGCAAACAGTAACCCAAATGTGACACTATTATTTCTTCAAAGATTAGGAATAAAGTGTGGGAAGGGTCCCAGCCTGAAACAATGTCGATCCATGTTCTCCAGTGATGCTGCCTGACCCATTGATTTACTCCAAAACATTGTTGCGCTTGTAGGGGGAATAAACTGCTCCTCTTATGCTGTGACTCATAATATTCTGCAGAGAGCAAAGTTGGGGCTGCAGGTATTGATGATCAAAGCCGATAGTTTAGTTGAGATGACCAAGAGTGTTTAATTTTAGTTTAGAGATACAGCGTGGAAACAAGCCCTTTGGCCCTCCGGGTCCATGCCGGCCAGCGGTCCCTGCATATTACCACTACCCTACAAACACTAGGGACAATTTTTACATTTGCCAAGCCAATTAACCGACATACCTTTATGTCTTTGGAATGTGGGAGGAAACCGAAGATCTCGGGGAAAACCCATGCAGGTTACGGGGTCAATAGATAATAGACAATAGGTGCCGGACGATATGTACAAACTCCGTACAGACAGCACCCGTAGTCGGGATCGAACCTGTGTCTCCGGTGCTGCATTCTGCTGTAAGGCAGCAACCCTACTGCTGCGCCACCGTGCCGCCCATAATTGTCTTATGTACCAGCACTGAATAGAATAATAAAATTGTTACGATATAGCATTACTGGTGCGTTATCACAACACACAAATAAATAATCAATAATACAATAATTTAATAATCAGTAATGCTAGTTATAGTATACTATATGTATTGTATAGTATAGTATACATGGCAACCTGATGGAAGAAGGAAAAGAGGCCGACCAAAACTCACATGGAGGCGAACATTCCAGAAGGATTTGGAAGCCCGGGACGCTAACCTATTGAGGGTCACACATGACCGAGCAGAATGACAAAAGCTTGCTCTCAATAGTGTGGGAGGAACTAAGTCTAAGTAAGTAATGCTGGTTAACTGAAACATTATTGTGCAAAACCGAAGTCTGCAAGAAATTGTAGAGAAATGTGGATGCAGCCTAGACCATCACAAAAACCACCCTCCCCTCCATTAACTCCATTTACACTTCACACTGCCTCGGCAAGGCCAGCAGCATAATCAAGGATGAGCCCCACCCCGAACACTCCCTCTTCTCCCCTCTCCCATCAGGCAAGAGGTATAGAAGTGTGAAAACGCACATCTCCAGATTCAGGGACGGTTATGAGGCAACTGAACCATCAACCTCATTGGAAACCCTTAGCCTATCTTTAATCGGACTTTACTAGACTTTATCTTTCACTAAACATTATCACCTTTATCCTGTATCTGTACACTGTGGATGGCTCGATTATAATCATGTAGTAATAATCCACTGACTGGTTAGTAGTTTTTCATTATACCTTGGTACACGTGACAATAAACTAAACTAAGCTAAACTAAACCAGTAGATCATAGTTGCTGAGGTAGGTTTGTTGTGAGTGTGTAATGGGTGCATGTGTACCAAGAGTGGCATTTCCTGATTTGCTAATGATACAAACCTATGTGGGATTGTGAATGAGAAGGAGGGTAAAGAGTCTTCAAAGGAAATAGAGTGAGTGGGCGAGAGTGTGGCAGGTGCAATATACTGTGAAACAATGTGAATTTATTCATAGGAGAAAATATATCTTACTCACGTTGTAGAGGCTGCAGGGATATACTGCAGAGATTTTATAAGGCATTGGTCAGACTGCATTTGGAGTATTGCGAGCAGTTTTGAGCTCCATATCTGAGGAAGGATGCATAGACATTGGAGTGGGTTCAGAGCAGGTTTACGGGAATTGTAAGCAAAAGAGAATGCAAAAAAAGAAACAAAGTGCTGGGTCCCCTCTATCCCTCCACCTAAAATTAATCTGAAGAAGGCTCCCAACCCAAGACGTCTCCTATCCCTGTTCTCCAGAGATGCTGCCTGACCCGCTGAATTACTTTAGCACTCCAGTGCTTTTTTCCCTCTAAACGTTCCTATCCAAGTACCTTTCTACCCATCTTTTAAATGTTACAGTCATAACAATCCCGGGGCCCATAAAGTCTGTGCCTAACATAATGCTAAGACAAAGCCTTATCTTGCATTAAACATTATTTATTTTATCTTGTATCTGTACACGCAACAAAAACTTTCACTGGACTTCGGTACACATGACAATCAAAGTGGAGATACGGGCAACTGCAGATGCTGGAATTTTGAGCAAAGCACAAAGTACTGGAGGAACTTACCAGGTCATGCAGCATCTGTAATAGAAATGGACTGGCGACATTTTGTGTCAAGACCCTTCTTCAGACCGCAATTCAGAGTCTTCTTCCAGAGTCTTCCAATCTCAAAGATTAGAGAGCAAAGCTTTTAGGCGAGAGGGGGAGAATTTAAAATAGATGTGCGGGGCAAGTTTTCTACACAGGGAGTGCTGGGGGCCTGGAACACATTACCAAGGAGGGCCGTTGCAAAAGATATAATGATGCTTAAGAAGTTTAAGAAGTTCATCCACAGTTTCACAAACAGGCAGAGAATGGAGAGACACAGGAACTGCAGATGCTGAAATCTGGTGTAGAACACAAAGTGCTGGAGTAACTCAACGGGTCAGGCAGCATCTCTGGGGAACATGGATAGGTGATGTTCAGTTCGGGACCCTTAGTCAGATTGGAAATGTAGCAGTGTGGATCACGTAGATGGAAGGGATTAATTTGTTTTAGCTTCATTTTCGGCACAGACATGGTGGGCTGAAGGGCCTGTTCCTGTACTTACTGTTCTATTCTATGTTCCATGTTCTATCGTCAATGTTCTATTTTCTGTGAATAGCCTCCTCATTTTTTGTAATGTGTTTGTGTGCTCCTGTCACACAACAACATATAACATAGTTTTGCCAGCGTGGCAGGGAGAAAGATGTTGCCATTTGACTCTAGTTGCGTTATTTCTCATTAACTCTTGCAAAAGGTGTTGTGCAGAGCAATTAAATATTGTTTAATGATATGAGGAGCAGGAGCATATTGCAGTCAGAAAACCATGATTATGTTTTGAAAGATTACTGACAGTGAAGATCGCTGTGTTGACGAGAGTCATGGATAATCGGTTGCATGAGAAACAACTGATTGCTTCAACCCTCCACAAGTTTCTGTCTGTTCACCTACATTCAAACCCCCCTCCGCCCACCCACAATCCTTGCTTTCTCTCCTTATTCCCTTCCTCTTCCCAGTTCTCCCACTAGTCTTATTGTCTCTAACTACATTCTATCTTTGTCCCGCCCCCTCCCCTGGCATCAGTCTGAAGAAGGGTCTCGACCCGAAACGTCGCCCATTCCTTCTCACCTGCTGAGTTACTCCAACATTTTGTGTCCACCTATTATTTGCCAGGATAGACACAAAATGCTGGAGTAACTCAGCGGGTCAGGAAGCATCTCTGGAGAAAAGGATGAGGTGACGGACCTCTTCATCAGACTGAAAAATGGAGAAGGCCAGTACAAAACAGGGCCGGCAACAGATTGCAGAGGTTATGTGAAATTAGAAAATTATTCATACCGCTGGGTTGCAAGCTGGGTTCCTCCACAGTCAGAGTCTGGCCACTCGCAACATTCTGCCTTGGCCCATGCAATCTCGGTTGCCAAACACTTTAACTCTCCTTCCCACTCCCATACTTGCCTTTCATACCGCTGGGTTGTAAGCTGCCCAAGCAAAATATGAGGTGCCGTTTATCAACTTTGCGTTGGGTCGCACTCTGACAGTGGAGGAGGCCCAGGATAGAAAGATCTGGGAAGGGGAAACGGGAAGGGGCGATAAAATGTTTGGCAACCAGGAGATCACATTGTCCAAGACGGACTGAATGTAGGTGTTCAACCAGGCTTTGTTCCTGCCCCCATCTTAAGTCTAAAGGTCTTTTAAATGTAGTTATTGCACTTGGCAGATCACTCCATACACCCACCACCCACTGTGTGAAAAAGTTGGATTTTGATTCCCCTTGGGGAAAATACTCAGTATTATGCTTCTCTATAATACACTTCTCATCCTTATGTACTCCACGGAAAAAAGTCCCAAACTGAACACAATACACCAAGTGCAGCCACACCAACATCTTGTACAACTGTAGCACAACGTCACCAACGTTTATACCCAATTCCCTGACTGATGAAGGCAAGCGTGCCTCAAGTGGAGTAAACTGTGTGGAGTTTTCACAATCGCCCTGTGACCGCGTGGGTTTCCTCCAGGTGCTCCGGTTTCCTCCCACATCACAAAGACCTTCGGGTTTGGAGGTGAATTGTCCCTCTGTAAATTGTCCCTAGGGTGTAGGGAGCGCATGAGAAAGTGGTTTAGAAGGAACTGCAGATGCTGGAAAATCGAAGGTAGACAAAAATGCTGGAGAAACTCAGCAGGTGAGGCAGCATCAATGCAGCGAAGGAAATAGCCAACGTTTCAGGCCGAAACCCTTCTTCAGCATGAGAAAGTGGGATTGATTAGTACGGGTCTCAGGGGTTATGGGGAGAAGGCAGGAGAATGAGGTTGAGAGGGAATGATAGATCAGCCATGATTGCATGACGGAGTAGACGTGATGGGCCTAATGATCTAATTCTGCTCCTACAACTTATGAACATGAAAACATCTTTAAGAAGCTTACTGGCACTGTCGCACCATTAGATCCATGATCTGCCACCCTCTCTTATTTCCCTGTATCCCTGTCCTGATTCAATATCTTTATCATTAATTATTTCAACCATTCGACCAGCTTGTACCAGGTGGCTGCAATGCTGGAACACAGTCCCCTTCTGGTTTCTCACTCCAGTCCTCAAGGGTTTGTTTCCTCAACTGTACAAAGCGTTGATTACATCTAACACCAGACTACGCGCTGCTTATCGCCTGCTGGTTTAGGGGATTAAACAGAAGCTCCTGATTGTAAGCAAACAACGAGAGAATGATCATATCTCAGCCAAAACTGGGGGACGTTCCTGACAGACGGAAGTAGAGCTGATACAGTCGAGAGAGATTGTTTTATTGTCATATGTCCTGAAATGGAACAATGAAATTCTCACTTGCAGCGACACAACAGATAAGTAAACACAGTACTCGGTAAATCCAATAATTTGTTTTTTTAAAGTTCCGTGTATATACACAGGCAATGAATACACAATAATAATGCAAATTCAAAAATAATGTCCCCAAGTTCGGAGCGTATTTGGACCAACACAGCTTTGATTTGACACCACATCCACTCCCCACCACCCCACCCCATTTTTCTTCCCTCTCTTCCCCATCTCCTACCCGGACAGACTTTTAGACTTTAGACTTTAAAGATACAGCACGGAAACAAGCCCTTTGGCCCAACGAGTCCTCGCCGACCAGCGATCACCCCATACACTAGCACTATCCTACAGACTACTTACAAATTTTACTGAAGCCAATTAACCCACAGACCTGTACACTAGTACTGGTCTCTGGTGCTGTAAGGCAGCAGCTCTACCACTGCACCACTGTGCCATACTGAATATGCACCTATTTCTCCCTTTACCATTCAATGCATCCTCTGCCACTTATATTCCTTCCTCAGGCTTCACATTTCATGCCTCCTCTATCCCTTTTCTCCTTTTATCTCACACTTTTTGTCGTTTTATCTCCGGCTTTTGTTATGGAGAGAAGGCAAGTGGCAACAAAGTCAAGTTATAATGGAATAGTAACAGCACTGCTGGCCCAGTAATTTCGAGCCAGCACTGCAATTATTGTGATCATGGCTGATCGTCCCCAATCAATAACCCCAAACATGATGAGTTTTTACAAATCTGACAGTGTGTGGCATTATGTTCCTTACAGTAAGATAATATAGATGCAGTCAGTCTCATTCTTTGGTAGATCCCGAACAAATCAAAGATTTGGAGCAGACTTGAGAGACAGATTCGGATTAAGAAATAATACTGAAAAATTATATTCTACACTCTGATATTCTACACTCTTGTGTTCTCTTCACTCTACCAGCTTGTGTTTAGCTTGATTGGGCTCGTATATGGTATAGCCGAACTTGATTGAATAGCATGCAAACAAATGTCTTTCACTGTATCACTGTATTACGGGCATCACAATGCACAGTGGTAGTTACTGCTTCACAGAGCCAGAGACCCGAGGTGCTGTCAGTATTGAGTTTGTACATTCTCCCTGTGTCCACGTGGGTTTTCTCCAGGTCCTGATTCCTCCCACAATTTAAAGACCTATAGGTTTGTCGGTTAATTGTAAATTGTCCCCAGTGTGAAGGATAGTACTAGTGTATGGGATGGTTACTGGTCGGCGTGGACTCAGTGAGCCAAATACACTTGTTCCACGCTGTATCTCTAAAAAAATTTCAGCACGTGATAATAATAAACCAATACCAATGCCAATACCAACAGCCTCTCACAGAATATATTTTATTTCTCATTAGAATTGAATCAAATTTGAACCTCAACCTCGTACACAAGAGCCACTGCCTTACAATAACCAGAGACCCGGGTTCGATCCTGACCTGTGTGGAGTTTGCAAGTTCTCCCTGTGATTGCGTGGGTTTCCTCCGGGTGCTCCGGTTTCCTCCGGGTGCTCCTGTTTCCTCCCACATCCCAAAAATGCGCGGGTTCAACTGTACACTAGCACAATCCTGCACCGTCTTTGCCTCAGAGTAGGCCAATCAAGAACCAAATGTTTAAGGCGACAGGGGAAAGATTTAATAGGAACCTAACTTTTCTACACAGTGTAGTGGGTGTATGGAATGAGCTATCAGAGGAAATAGTTGAGGCAGGTACAGTCATATTAGTTAACAGACATTTGGATAGGTACATGGATAGGATAGGTTCAGAGGGATATGGGCCAAGCGCGGGCAATGTGTGAGTAGTCTAAATGGGGTATGTTGGTCGGCATTTGCAAATTTGGGCCACAGGGCCTATTTTCCAAACTGTACGGCTCCATGACTCTATAACTTAATAACAGCTCAATCCTTGGATGCTTTTGTTTCTACCACTACACATATATTGACCGATCATATAGCCTCTCCAATTGCCAACAAACTAAGCTACCTTTAAGCAACAAGCAAAGGAACATTAACAGGCAGCTTTATCACTGGGGAATAAAGGTACAGGAACCTGAAAACCGTCACCTCCAGGTTCAAGAACAGCTTCCTCCCAGCAACTGTCAGGCTTTTGAGCACAGCACAACACTGACTTCAGTTAATTTCTCTGGACTGGGTCTTTGGTTGCACTTCAGACATTGTTTTCTGCACTACAATGGCTACTTAGCATTGGTTATTAATTTATTGTATGTTTGATAAGCACGTGTATTTATCTGGGTGTTATTGTGTTTACAGACCTGTTAAGTTGACCAGCAAGTATGAATTTCATTGTTCAATTGTCGTTACATATAACAAGTAAAGCTATTGACTCACTGGGCTCCTGGCACTGTCTCCCATCTCAATCCCATCTCCTGGATGCTAAGCACAATTGCTAATTGCATCCCAATGCATCTGCAGGTGCTGGAATTTGCAGAGCACAGATAATTAATTGCTTCTATCAATAAGTCGATAAGGATTCTCTGAGCAATCACACTAAGGTGTAAATTTGTAAAATGTACGGTGCGATTCCTTTCCTCCTCTGCTATATATTCCGTGGACACCATTGCCCAAACGTTGCAGCACACACATTTTTTTTGTACTTTCACTGATTGAAGCTGCAGCAGATGCCTCGAACTTAAAATTAGAATTAATGTGCTTGGAATTGTAATGTATTTTGCAAGGAACTGCGAGTCAGTTAATTCTCATGGAAATTTGCCTCCCAGCTTCTCTCTCTCTCTCTCTTTCTCTCTCATTTTGTTCTTTCTCCATTATCATATTTCTATCCATCTTCAAATCTCTAGCTTTCTCCATGTCTATCTCAAGAGCGAAGAGTGTTTTATTGTCATATGCACCAACAACAGAACAATGAAATTCTTACTTGCAGCAGCTTAGCAGGCCTGTATGCACAATAACACAGATGATTTCTCCTCTGTTTGTGCCGTGGGGAAAAACATGGTGGCTCAGTGGTGCAGGGGTAGTGTTGCTGCCTTACAGCGCCAGAGACCCGGACTCAATTCTAAATACGGGTGCTGTCTGTAAGGAGTTCGTACATTCTCCCCGTGACCCCGTCGGTTTTCCCCAGGTGCTCCGGTTTCTTCCCATACTCCAAAGACGTACAGGTTTGTAGGTTAATTGGCTTCAGTAAAAATTGTAAATTGTCTCTAGTGAGTAGGATATTGCTAGTGTGTGGGGATCGCTGATCAACGCGGACTTGGTGGGCTGAAGGCCCCAATTCCTCACTATATCACTAAACTAAACTAAAACTGATTGATTGATTGATTCATTCATTAATTCATTCATTGAAAGAAAGGTACAGCATGGAAATAGGCTCTTTGGCCCACCGAGTCCACACTGACCATCGATCACCCTTTCCCACTAGTTTTATGTTGTCCAACTTTCTCGTTCCACAAAGCCAATTAACCTATAAACCTGCAAGTCTCTGGGATGTGGGAGGAAACCGGACCACCCGGATATTTGCCTGGAGTATGTTGGGAAGGTGGGGCCTTGAAACCACACTCCTTCACTCTCACCTACAGTCCACCCCCACCCAGTTACTCTATCACTTACATCTCTCCCTCTTCATTCCTCATCATTAATCACTGAAGATAGAGCCATAGAATCATACAGCGTGGAAACAGACCATTCAGCCCAACCTGCCCACACTGTCAAACATACCGCATCTACAACAGTCCCAACTATCTGCATTTTGCCCGTACCCCTCGAAACCTACAGTATCATATCCATATACCTGTCTAAACGTTTCTTAAACATTGCAATTGTACCTGCCTCAACTACTTCCTCCAGTAGCCCATTCCGTTCACCCATCCACCCCTTGTGTAAAAAAGCTACCCCTCAGAATCCTATTAAATCTTTCCCTCACATCCCTCTCACCTAAAAACTGTAGTTTTTGCTTCCCCTACTCTGGGAAAGACTCTGTGTATTTACTTGATTATTTCCTCTGATGATTTTCTACACCTCCACAAGATCACCACTTATCCTCCTGTGTTACAAAGATTAAAGTTCTATCCGGCTCAACCTCTCCCTACAGCTCAAACCCTCGAGTCCTGGCAACATCCTTGTAAATCTTTTCTGCACGCTTTGCATCTGCAGAAGATGTGACCTATCTTGAACCCGAGATGGGGCCTTCAATAATATTTTTGCCCCAGTTTTCTCCTGGAGTTGCCGAGTTTACTGTCCGTATCATTGGGAGCACAGAGTTGATAGCTGGGCCCTTCTGTTACTGGTTCATAGAGTTTATTCACCGCATTAATAGTTTTGTGATTGTCCACAGTCTGTTGGATCCACCCACGAACAAACAGGCCTTTGAAAGTGAGGTCAACAGCTCCGAAGTAATCAATTTCAGTTTGTCAAGAGTGCATGAAAAACTAACCCCGAGGCTGAATTGGAAGCGATAGCTGTATGAATAAAAAACAAAGAATGTGTGTTTCACAATCTACAACGGTTCAATGGTGTTTTGTTTGTCACATGTGCAACGGCACAGAGAAATTATTATGTTTTGGCAACATTTCCAAACTCCAAAGTCCATTCTGTCCACTTGCTCAATCTACTGGAGCCAATTCCCGATCCAGCAAGCCCTAGGATCCTGCAGGGCCTTCCTCCATCGCCCTCGACTGGATCGGCCCACAAACAGCGGCGACCCTCTCCTTGCCCGGCTATCTTTGTGGCCCAGGGGTGCCTCTTGCAGCCAACCTTGAAGTTGCTGGATGCGTTACCTCAGTTTACCCGCCCACCAGCCCTTGATCCTCAGGTCCGCTGTCTCCAGCAGCTCCCTCCCAGTACCACAGTCTGCCGAGACTTCGGCTCCTCCTGGCTGGTTCCCGGTTCCACGCCCACGGCATCTCGGGAGGACGTCTGCTGCATGGCCCTGGGATGGCCCAAATACTGTCTGTCCAACAAAAACTAAATATTCCATTCATGTTCTGCTTTCATGTCCTCACATTACAAAGTTGTCATGACATGTGAATTATTTTTGCAGTATCATTGCATTGGCAAACACAAAGCAACACTTTGTACCAAACTCCCTGGCCTGAGACCAATGGCCAGATTAATCATTGAAAGTTCAAGGGGAAAGAGTGTTTAATTGTCAAGAATATGTACTGTCAATGGAACAATGAGATTCTTACTTGCTGCTGCTTAACAGGTCCGTTAATACACCACCACACACAGATAAATAAATGATCAGCAATGCTATAAATTAATGACCATAATACTCAGTAGCCATGATAGTGCAAAAACCAGAGTCTGTAGTGCAAATAAAGACAGTCCATAGATTCTTGATCTGGAGTTGAATCTCTGTCACAGCTGGCATCTCCAATCCCACAGAGCTGCAGAGAGAGCGAGGGAGAACGAGATGGAGGCTTTGTTTCCCAAAGGACTCTAGCCATGACTTTGGCACATGCTCATGGACACACTTCAGCGATCAGACCTGTGATCAGTGCGGGTTTGTTGCCTGGTGTCACACTCTCTGCTTCTCTCCCCAGGGATTACATTGCAGTTGCCAGTGATCAAGGTTTATGTAATTAAGTTTTGACGAGAATAGCTGTTATAAATCACAAAGTACTAATGAGTTCCCCTTACAGATTTATTTTATTATTTAATGGCATAAACAAGATTTCTGAGCATTAGCTCAGCGACCAAATTAATTTATGTTCTGCAGACCCTGTGTTTCTCTCTTTGTATCTCAGACTGTTTCCTCAAGGGTCTTCCAACATGTTCCAACTGCGTCCAAAGTATGTTCTTCTTTGCCACAAAGTGCCCCAAATGGACTTCTGTCCCTTTGCTTCTCCTACCAATGATTGACGTCACGTGGAATAGCATTGAAATAGGCCATTCGGCCCACCAAGTCCGTGCCGACCCTATATGCAGCATGGTGTACACCTGACCTGCATGGATTTTCTCCGAGATCTTCGATTTCCTTCCACACTCCAAAGAGGTCCAGGTTTGTAGGTTAATTGGCTTGGTGTAAGCGTAAATTGTCCCTAGTGTGTGTAGGATAGTGTTAATGTGTGGAGATCGTTGGTCGGTGTGGACTTTGTGAGCCGAAGGGCCTGGGTCCGCGCTGTATCTCTAAACTAAACTAAACTAAACTAAACTAAACTAAACTAAAACTATATCCTACACACGAGGGACAATTTAGAGAAACCAATTAACTTACAAACCTGTACGTCTTTGAGATGTGAGAGGAAACCAGTGCACCCAGAGAAAACCCACACGGTCACAAGGGGAATGTACAAAATCTGTACAGACAGTTCCCCGTAGTCAGGATCGAACCTGGGTCTCTGGCACTGTGAGTGAGGCAGCAACTCGACTGCCGTGCCACCGTGCAGCCCCTAGTTTCCAGCTGTTTGTTATATTGCTCAAGATTCCAGAGCCTGCAGTCTCCATCATTGGAAATGATTCTCATTTCAGGAGAGCTGCTGCCCTTTTATATCCAACTTCATCATAATTATAGTTTTGTTAACATTTCGGAGAGGCTGAGCATTAATAAGCATGCAGGAAATCAGACTTAATAATTATGCTAATTGATTTAATAAAAGCTGGTTTGCATCTGGAAAGATCAGTGTAATACCATGAGCAGAATTAAGTTGTTTCATTGCCTGCTTTTACATAGTTTTATCCCTCTGTAAATCTGACCATTCTGTGGAAGAGTCTAAGGTTCCCACTGTCCCACTTAGGAAACCTGAACGGAAACCTCTGGAGACTTTGCGCCCCACCCGAGGTTTTCGTGCGGTTCCCGGAGGTTTTTGTCAGTCTCCCTACCTGCTTCCACTACCTGCAACCTCCAGCAACCACCTGCAACCTCTGGCAACCGCACGGAAACCTTAGGTGGGGCGCAAAGTCTCCAGAGGTTTCCGTTCAGGTTTCCTAAGTGGGACAGAGGCTTAAGGTTCCCACTGTGATTGAATTGGTTGAAAGATACAGCATGAAAACAGGCCCTTCGGCCCACCGAGTCCATGCCAACCATTGATCATCCTTTCACACAAGTTCCGTGCTATCCCACTCTCTCACCTGCTCCCTACACACGAGGGATAATTTACAGAGGCCAATTAACCTACGAACCAGTACGACTTATGAGAGGAAACCAGAGCACCAGGAGGAAACCCACACTATCACATTGGTGCAGCTGGTAGAGCTGCTGCCTCACTGCGTCAGATACCCAGGTCCATTCCAGACCCTGGTGCTGTCTGTGCAGCATATGCATGTTCTCCCTGTGACCAGGTGGTTTTCCTCCATGTGCTGCAGCTTCCTCCCGCAACTTTGTAGGTTAATTGTCCTCTGTAAATTGTCCCTAGTGTGTAGGGAGTGGAGGAGAAAGTGGGGTAACATAGAATTAATGTGAATGGGTGATCGATGGTCAGCATGGACTCAGTTGGCCAAAGGGCCTGTTTCCACACAGTATCCCTAAACACTAAGCTCTAAACTCTGGGCTGATTTACCGCCTTCCAGACATCACTTCCGATAATGGCATATAATCCCTGTGACCGCATGTGTTTGCTCTGGGTGATAATGTATCCTCCCACATCCCAAAGCCATGCACGTTTGTACGTTAATTGGTCCTCAGTAAATTGCTGCTAATGTGTAGGGAGTGGATGCAAAGGTAGGATAACATAGAACAAGTGTGAATGAGTGATCGATGGCCGGCGTGGACTTGTAGGACCGAAGGCCCTGTTTCCATGCTGTATCTTTCAATCAATCAATCTGATGAGCTAAGAGAAGGGGTGATTCCTGTTTAACACATGGATTAACACCCAAGCTATTTATTAAACAACACCAAGATCATGTTAATCCAGAGATATTCAGTTACAGGGTTACCATTTTCACTGCCCAGTAATTGATGTCTAATATTTGCATTAATTTGGTAAAGATACAGAATAATTTCTACAATTTCATGTTGATCTCTCTCTTTATTTCACGCTCTGTTAGCTGAAATTGTCTTTGGTCACTGATTATCAGATGTGTGGAGACAGGAATTTTAATGCAACGTTTCTCATTGAGATTAATATGCTCACCCATCAAGTCTATTTGATCTACAGCCTTTTTCAGTGGTGTTCGGCAGGTATTTCATCAATAATAAAGACCAGAAGGCTTGAAATATTTAATTGAAATTATTCAGAAAGGGATTATTAACATGGAATCTCACAGACATGAAGATGAATGTATTACTGTTCCTAATTCTATTCGCCATTCCCTGAGCATTGACAAAGGGTGGGGTGAGCATCAGACCTCACCTGAGCAGCCAGGTTAAAGGGTTTGTGCTACAGGAGAGGTTGGACAAGCTGGGGGGTTTGCATTGGTGAGCGGGAGGCTGAGGGGTGACCTTATTGAGGTGTACAAGATTATGAGGGGCTCATGTTCACTGTCTTTTTCCCAGGGTGAAGGATTCTAAAACTTGTCAAGCGTCAAGAACATTTTATTGTCATATGTCCCAAAATAATTGGACATACACAGCAGCACATGTACGTGTGTGTGTGTGTGTGTGTGTGTGTGTGTGTGTGTGTGTGTGTGTGTGTGTGCGTGTGTGTGTGTGTCTTTGTGTCTGTGTGTGTGCGTGTGTGTCTGTGTGTGTCTGTGTGTGTGTGTGTGTGTGTGTGTGTGTGTGTGTGTGTGTGTGTGTGTGTGTGTGTGTGTGTGGCTGTGTGTGTGTGGCTGTGTGTGTGTGTGTGTGTGTGTGTGTGTGTGGTGTGTGTGTGTGTGTGTGTGTGTGTGTGTGTGTGTGTGTGTGTGTGTGTGTGTGTGTGTGTGTGTGTGTGTGGTGTGTGTGTGTGTGTGTGTGTGTGTGTGTGTGTGTGTTGTGTGTGTGTGTGTGTGTGTGTGTGTGTGTGTGTGTGTGTGTGTGTGTGTGTGTGTGTGTGTGGCTGTGTGTGTGTGTGTGTGTGTGTGTGTGTGTGTGTGTGTGTGTGTGTGTGTGTGTGTGTGTGTGTGTGTGTGTGTGTGTGTGTGTGTGTGTGTGTGTGTGTGTGTGTGTGTGTGTGTGTGTGTGTGTGTGTGTGTGTGTGTGTGTGTATGGTGTCATCAGCCCAAGGGAATTTGTGTTCCCCCATGTTTTAAAAGCGATTTACTATGGCTGCCAATGCCCCGAGCCGTCTGCCCTGCGACCGGGGTGGGGGTTGAATCACTCGGTGTGGGTTAGGGTCCGGTGTTGGGGGGAGGGGGGGGAATCACCCTGGTGTGGGGGGTGGGGGTCCAATGGTGGTGCATCGCAGTCAGTGACTCTGGGTGGGTGAAGGGACCAACCTGACCCATATCTTTTCAGCAGAGCGGCCATTCGGTGAGTTGGCTTGTAGGCGACGCAGCCTTTTGGTCAGTTGGCGTTTCGGCTTCGTACGCTTGCGGTTATTTGGCATTTTGGCTTTGTTTACGTTCAGTTATTTGTCTTCCACTTCTTTGCTTTGGCTTCTCGTCCTTCAACGCCACGTCCGCACATGGATAGATCAGCCATTATTGAATGGTGGAGTAGGCTTGATGGGCCGTATGGCCTAATTCTGCTTCTATAACTTATGAACGTATTAACTAATTGGATGATGCCAAGATGATCAGAAGGGCTGAGACTCTGGTGTATCTGATCTATCCACTGACCACACGGAGTGCCAATCTGTGCCAGCGATGCCCAGTTAACTCCTTGCCATTTCACTGCCAAATGGCTTGGTTTGCTTGTGTCCATGCCAGCAACAGAACGCTTGACTGGATTTGCTGAGTGTTTACAGGTGCTCAGACCAGCTGGTCAGTTTTAGATCTAAATAAGTGGCATGTTCCAGTTGGGACATGACCAGTGCAGCGGGCCCGATATTAATTACAATGGGGTGTGTGCCAGTAGTGTGCCGATGTGCACATATCTCCCTTTGCTGGGAGTTAAGATCGCAATTGAGGTTCCCAGATGGGACAGGAGGCACACCTTGTGATGGACGATTGAATTACGTTGAAGGCTCCCGACAGCTGACGCGAATGGAAGTCTTCAGTAGTTGGCGAGCGTTCAACTGTGGCCAAGAACAACGATGCTCAAGCTTAAGTAAATGACTCCCCCCAAGGTACTCAAAGCAGGTGGATGCCAACTCAGTGCTGGGAACATTGGCCAGCTTACCACCATTTGTGCTCCCTCCCATGACCAATGCACTGATGGCCAAGGTTGCTGCAGTCTTTGCTTCCCGATTCAGGTCAGGTTTATTCACAGTTTTCACGCAGCTCAGGTTGAGAGGGAAGGCCGTAACAAGAGGCTGTGATGGTTCTTGTGTGCCACAACCTGTAGCCATATAAATCAAATGTTTAAGAAGGAACTGGAGATGCTGGAAAATCGAAGGTACACAAAAAAGCTGGAGAAACTCAGCGGGTGCAGCAGCGTTGTGTACCTGCCATATAAACCAACAATGTTCAACCATGTTTGGCCATGTTCACCCTGCCTATTCCCCTCATGATTTTATACATTTCTATAAGATCACCCTCCAGCCTTGAAGGTTCCAAGGAATAATGTCGTAGCCTGACCAAGCTCTGCCTATAGCTCAAGCCCTCTCGTCTTGACAATGTTCTTGAAAATCTTCTTTTAGTTTAGTTTAATTTAGAGATACAGTGCAGAAATAGGCCCTTCAGCCCATCAAGTCGGCACCAACCAGGGACTAGCACTATCCTGCACACTAGGGACAATTTACAATTTTTACCAAAGCTAATTAACCTACAAAACTATGTGGGAGGAGGAAACTGGAGCACCTGTGTGTGTGTGTGTGTGTGTGTGTGTGTGTGTGTGTGTGTGTGTGTGTGTGTGTGCGTGTGTGTGTGTGTGTGTGTGTGTGTGTGTGCGTGCGCGCGCGCGCGTGTGCGTGCGTGCGTGCGTGTGCGTGTGCGTGCGCGTGCGCGTGCGCGTGTGTGTCTGTGTGTCTGTGTGTCTGTGTGCCTGTGTGTGTGAAACTTGATGGCATGCTTCCTGTTAGCAGGATGACCAAAATGGAACACAATACTCCATGTGCAGCACTAACTGGAATATTTAAAGAAAACCTACCCCATCATCGAGCAAAGCTTAAAAATTGTGCCCTAGACATAATCCTCAAAAAAAAACATTAAGAAAAGAATAATGAAATATGAACAACTCCCATCTTAAGAACCCTAAACATAAATCACCAAAGGAATAGAACAAACCTTGTACATAGCACAGTAATGAGAACATTGATACAGAAACGGTGACAATGGGTAAAGTAAATGATTCTGACAATATAAATAGTGAATTAATGTTTCGTGACCCTGCCTTATATTAATCTTTCTTCTCGGCATACAACCTATAAGTCATAGGCATGTAACAATAACCAGTAAATGCTTTTAGGACACATCTCAGGAAATTATTTTTGACAAGTGCTATACACCTAAAAATATAAAAGGCAAATACTGAACCAATTTGGTGCCCCAAGTATCATTCTTCAAATAAGAAAAAGAAACTCATATATATAACATTTCCTTTATCCTTTTTCACAAACTGCTTCATAAAAGTCTTTTGTAATATTTAGTCACTTCTCACAATTTCAGAATGTCCTGAAGTGCTTCATGGCAGATGAAGTGGACTTGAGTCTAGTCACTGCTGTGATATTGGAAAAACCAACAACACAGCAACTCTCACCAGCGGCAATTTGTAAGGGAGCAGATAATCTATTTCTGCAGTGCCGGTTGAAGCAAAAAACATTGGCAAAGATGCTGAGAGAAGAAGATGGGTCTGAAGAAGGGTCCCGACCTGAAATGTTACCTATCAAAGTCACAAAATGTAGGAGTAACTCAGCTGGTCAGGCAGCAACATCTCTGGGGAAAAGGAAGTGTGTAGGGAAATATTTTCTGAGATGAGGGTCACACAGAAGACTCTTCTTCAGTTCTGAAGAAGGGTCCCCGGCCCAAGGACAGGTTATCTTTTCATGTTCTCCTCGAAGAGGCTGGCGTGACCTGATGATGATACACCAGCAGGTTTATTAGAGGGGAGCAGGTAGAAGGGGTTGAGAGGAAATTGAGAGTGGAAACCAGAATGTCTGTGGGAGGTTTACAGCAGATAGATTTCCATTCATTGGGGACTGTGAGGTATCTGATGCGTCAGTTGTCCATCTGGAGGTCGTTCTTTGGCAGGTGGGAGTATTCCGGTTCCCCCATCTCCACTCTCTTTCCACCCACGTTCTCAATGGGAAACCCAAGTGCACATAGATTTCTCCGAGTAAGATCCCCCAACTAAGTCTGGATAACCTAGAAACTCTCTTTCTGCAAGTGGGTGCTGGAGTAACAATCAGCGTGAACTCGGGAAGGTTAGGCATCTTTATGAAGTATATGGAGAGAACAAGTTTTCCCCACCCACCTTCTGCCCGGACTTTATTATTCTCCCAATTAGGTCAACTACTCCTAGGGGGAGATACAAGAAGAAGTGCAAAGTGCTGGAGTTCTCTGCTCAGGGTAACCAGTCATTGCTCATGATATGAATGGTAGGTGCAGCAGGCAGGGAACCAAAGCCGAATTTCGGTATCTGTTCATAGAGCAGGAAGGATATAGGGCAGATAGTGAGGAAAGCAGGTGAACAGGGTTGAGGGAAAGACATTTTCCACCTGGAGGTACAGAGTGACTCGATTGAAAAACAGCTGCCATAGATGGACTAAGTGGAACTGATTCCGGGGATGAATAGAGAATGAGAAGGAAAGAATGGCATAGACTCGGCTTGTATTGGCTAGAATTTTGAAATTTTCAGGTTGATCTAAAAGAAACTTAATCTTTGAAAATTTCTTGGTAATTCAAAGTCATGCAGTTGACGGGGAAAGAACACAAATGGCAGTCTCAGTATAGAATATGATCAATTAGAAACTGAGAGGGAAATGTCAACGACATTATTTATCACTGAATATAGATCCATCCCTAGATAGTAGACAGTGAAAAGCAATGGGGTAAGTTGGAAAAATGGGATTGTGCCCTATCCGTCTCAGTAAGGCGACCAGCATAATCAAGAATGAGTCACACCCCGGTCACTCCCTCTTCTCCCCTCTCTCATCGACCAAATGCTATAGAAGTGTGAAAACGCACACCTCCAATTTCAGGGGCAATTTCTTCCCAGCGGTTATCAGGCAACTGAATCATTCTATCACCAACTGGAGGCAGTCCTGACCTACTATCTCCCTCATTGGTGAGGTATGTTACATTATTTTACTAGCTTACATGATTTTACTAGCTAACATGCAAAACAAAACTTTTCGCTGCACCTCGGTATATGTGATAATAAAGTATCATCATCAGTGCCATCCTGCACCTTGCAAGCTACTGAATAATAAACATTTTTTCTCTATGCAGCCTGTTTCCTTCCTGCCAAAATGTATCACTCGGCTAAAGTATTTCTGCAATGATTTTATTTATGAGTTTACCCCAGTCTTTTATTTCTCTTTACAGTTTTCCCTCAGATTACTTTACAATTCCCAGGGACTCCAGGACTGTGCACAGAACGGAGGGAACCTGCTGTGTTTTATTTTATTATTGCTGACTTCAGAACAGAAGCAAAGACTGGTAAAATAGAGATTGAATGGGGACTGTGCAGTGTCCAGCGATTCTTCTCACTTTGATACTTAAACAATTCCTTTCCATTGTCATCATTCCTTCTCTTTCCGGGATATGTGATGCTTGAGCAGACTCTAATAAATCCAGAAAACACGGATAAAGCTGAAATTTTACACACGCAGCAAGTTGGCAAATTGGAAATATTTCTGGTGGCACCTGACATGAACAGCTCCCAGTATTTCTGATCTGTTTTTTTTAATCCTATTTCCAAGTGCAAACTCTTTGCTTTCATAAGTTCATAAGTTATAGGAGCAGAAGCAGGCCATTCTGCCCATTGTGTCTACTCTGCCATTCAATCATGTCTGATCTATCTTTCCCTCTCAACTCCATTCTCCTGCCTTCTCCCCACAACCCTTGGCACCTTTAATAATCAAGAATCTGGCAATCTCCGCCTTTAAAATATCCATTGACGACATCCACAGCCATCTGTGGCAATAAATTCCACAGATTCTCCCACCTCTGACTAAAGAAATCCCTACTTATCTCATTTCTAAAGGTACGTCCTTTTATTCTGAGGCTATGGCCTCTCGTCCTAGACTCCCCCACAAATATTAAAATCCACTTGACATTCATTCTATCCAGGCCTTTCACTATTCAGTAGGTTTCAATGAGGTCCCCCCCTCATTCCTCTAAACTCCAGCGAGTACATTGCATCCCTTTTTTCATATTTTACAGTATATAAATATTCTTATATTTATAAGAAAAGGAATTGCCTATAGTGGCTATCAAACCCTCACGGGGACACAAACCACTTTCCACCCAGTGAGATGGGTTTTCTGATGTATGGCCCCTGACATACATGATGTAGGAGAGAATAGCAGCTAAGTCACAGGCACTGTTCTGATCAAACACCTTCCTCACTGCAGCACTCCCTCAGTCCAATGTAGACACAAGGCGAGGCAGCGTCTAAGTCATTGCCTTACAGCACCAAAGACCCAGGTTTGATCCCGAAAGTACGGAGTTTGTATGTTTTCCCTGTGACCGCATTGGTTTTCTCTGGGTGCTCCAGTTTCCTCCCACACTCAAAAGACGTGCTGGTTTCTAGGTTAATTGGCTTCTGTAAAAAATTGTAAATTGGCCCTAGTGTGTAGGATAGGTCAATTGCACGGGGTGATCACTGATTAGAGCAAACTTGGTGGGCCGAAGAGCCTGTTTCCACGCTATATCCCACAAGTCTAAAGTCTAAAACAAGGAATTACAGATGCCAGTTTACAAAAATAGACACAAAATGCTGGAGTAACTCAGCGGGTCAGACAGTATCTCTGGAGAAAATGGATAGGTGACGCTTCAGGTCAGGACCCTTCTTCACACAAATAATCCTTCCTGGTTTCCTCGCCCCCCTCTTCCCTACAACCAACTTACACTTACACCCATTTCTTCCCTTTTCACTGGTCTAGTCTTTTCACTGACTGGATAGCACGCAACAAAAAGCCTTTCGCTGTACCTCATGACAATGATAAACTAAGCTAAACTTGTTGCACTGTTTGTATCTCTTCGTTATCAGCTCATCCACAACCAACAATGGGTCATGTGGCCTCCACCTTTCCTTGGTCATCGGTGCCAGCTCGGATTTGTTCTTTTCATACCATGCGTTCATTTGTTCTGTACCTTTTCATACCTCTAGTTTCCCTCTCCCCTGACTCTCTGTCTGAAGAAAGGTCTTGATCCAAGCGTCGAGACCTTGCCCCTTTTCACCAGAGATGCTGCTAGGCCCGCTGAGTTACTCCAGCATTCCGTGTATACCAGCATCTGTAGTTCATTCTGCATGATCATAACCCTCTGGCTCCAACTTTTCAAACTTCAACATGGATGCCATCTGCTTTATGACACCATAGAAACTAGTCCCATATTTGGATTTGAGATCAATTCTCTTCCTTCTGGCACCCCATGGTTTTAGTTACTCTCTCTATCACACATGTATAATTACTTCATGTCAGGAGAAAGAATTGAGATGTTTTTGGTGCATTTTCTTCCGAATAACATCTGCTTCTTTGCTGGGGCTGAGGTGTTATTTAACAGTCTCTTATCTCGTTAAGGGGTTACATTTTAAAGCCTGAGGTGTTTTTTCCCGCTGGATTTTGAAAGCGAAACGTGACTCACCATTCCTCTGCTTTTTACATCAACTGCTTCAATGACCTAAATTTATATTACCACAATTAAACATATGTTTTACAGCACAATTTCCCAAGCAAAGCATTGATATCTGCTCATGATTACAAAAAAAATTGTAGCAAACTCTTGATATAGTCCAGTCCATCACACAGATCAGACTTCCCACCATCGACGACTTGATCTACACTACAAACTGGAACTCCTTTTTTGTAGTGTAGGAAACTGAGGGGTGACCTTATTGAAGGTCTGAAGGGCCTAATGGTTGGCTAAAGTGCCTTATTGAAGGTCTGAAGGGCCTTATTGTGGGCTGAATTGTGGGCTGAAGGCCCATGCTGTATCTCTAAAGTCTAAACTCTTTGGGTCATGTAGCATTTGTGGAGGGAATGGACAGATGGCATTTTGAGTCACGGCCCTTCTTCAGACTGAAGTAAGACTTGGATTTTCTATCACAATTTTTACAGTCCCAGCTCTTCTAACATGATCTAATTCATCCAAGAAATGCTGGACTAATTTGGCAGGTCTGGCAGCATCTCTGGAGAACATGGATAGGTGATGTTTTGGGATGGGACTCTTCTTCAGACAGATAGTGGTGGGGACGGGGGGTGGAGGAATCTGGAAGAGGAGGGAACAGGACAAAGGCTAGGTAAGTGGATAGGAATCGTACGGTCATAAGGTCATAGGTAATAGGAGTAGAATTAGGCCATTCGGCCCATCAAGTCTACTCCACCATTCAATCATGGCTGATCAATTTCTCCCTCCTAACCCCATTATCCAGCCTTCTCCCCATAACCTCTGGCACCTGTACTAATCAAGAGGGTGAGGGGTGTTTTGGGGGTAGGCCATTTAGGACTGAGATAAGGAAAAACTCCTTCACCCAAAAGAGTTGGGAATCTGTAGAATTCTCTGCCACAGAAGGCAGTGGAGGCCAATTCACTGGATGTTTTCAAGTTAGATTTAGCTCTTAAGGCTAAAGGAATCAAGGGATATGACGAAAAAAACAGGATCATGGTACTGATTTTGGAAGATCAGCCATGATGAATGGAGGTGCTGGCTCAAAGGATCGAATGGCCTACTCATGCACCTATTTTTCTATGTTTTTTCTATGTTTTCTATGATAAGCAGATGGTTGGGCAAACGTCAGACAAAAGGTATGAGGTAAGTATGGACGAGGTGTGAATTGTGAAGCCAGAGAAAGGAAAATAGGTGGAGGGGGAGATTAGTCAAAAAGAAATATCAATCCGAAGCTACACAAAAATGCTTGAGAAACTCAGCGGGTGCAGCAGCATCTATGGAGCGAAAGAAATAGGCAACGTTTCGGGCCGAAACCCTTCTTCAGACTGAATCTGTGGAATTCGAAGCGTCACCTTTTTGTGTGTATCTTCAAGATAACAAGTGTTAGTTTCACACATCTTATGGAATGTTGGCCTACCTGAATATAAAGGTTAAATGTTCAAAAAGTTGAGATGATAGAGTCATCAGAAAGATTGGCCGATCTTCTCAAGATATTCTATTTGTGAAACGCATAATGTGTAATTTAACTCTGCTGGTTGAAATGATTTGTCAGCAGTTATGAAGCTGGCTTCTAGAAGAACAACGAACCATTAGTGTATCCAGGTTTATAGGCTCTGTAATTGTTACAGCAATATTGAGTATATGCCATATCTGTCAACTCGTTTGAGCCCACTATGTATACAAAAGCTTTCAAACATCAAAGAAAGCTTTCAACATTTGAGTTGTTATTACTCAAAGAGAACATTTTCAAATTATGACACTATTACAGAATTATGGTATAAAAATCTAAAATACAGATCTTTAACTCATTAGTTAATTGAATTTTGCACAAAGTTTTAAATCAGTTATTGGTCACATTAACATGATTATATGACAACATTGTAACGTAGTGCTATCTACATCTTTAACAATAAAGCATTATCCTTTGAGTTATAGAGTGATTACAAAATTAATCACAATTATTCATGTGATTCCAAAAAAGTAATTGTCATTTAATTGCGCTTTTAATTGTGCTGTAAATCAATAGTGAATTGGCAAAATTTTGGACAGTACCAAAGGAAAAAGCAGTGTCTTTGGCACAGTGAGGAGGGAAGGGGAGGGAGAGAGAGAGGGGGGAGAGAGGGAGGGAGAGAGAGAGAGGGGGAGAGAGAGAGGGAGAGAGAGAGAGAGAGAGAGGACAGAGAATGCGGATGTGAAAATAATTTGAGAAGAGTGAATGGAAACAAAGGGGGTAAACAGAGAGGCAATGAGTAGTTAGAAGACACTGGAAACCAATTCTTAAGGAGTTGGTCTCCTTTCATCGACTTTTTGGAATCATGTGATGCAGCAGTACCGTAAAGATTGCTGATTTCAGTTCATGCCGTGGATAGATCTACATCTCCGAATAAAGATTTGAAAATTTCTCTTTTAAGGGGCCTTCTCTCCTATTTCTACTTTCCACTTTTTCTTTTTTTATATACACACTTCACGTTTTTCTACTCTCTACCTTCTATTTTTCCTCTTTTTCCCCTTTCCGTTGTTTTCTTTTTCTTGTCTTGCTCACTTCCTTTTCAAAACATAAAACTAGAGGTTGTACATAGAATGGATTACGGTATGACATAGTTGGCACCTAAAATTAGGTTCCACTGTATTGTTTTGTACTGTATTAACTTCTAATAAAATAAACAAAACAAAAAAAACAAAAAAAAGAAGACACTGGAAGGACTCACTGGAGTTTAGAAGAATGAGGGGGGATCTAATTGAAACATACAGAATAGTGAAAGGCTTGGATAGGGTGGATGAGTGGAGGATGTTTTCACTAGTGGGAGAGTCTAGGACAAGAGGTCATAGCCTCAGAATTAAAGGACGTTCTTTTAGGAAGGGGAGGAGAAATTTATTTAGTCAGAGGGTGGTGAACTTGTGGAATTCTTTGCCACAGTACGTCATGGAGGCCATCAGTGGATATTTTTAAGGCAGAAATAGATAGATTCTTGATTAGTGCAGGTGTCAAAGGTTATGGGGAGAAAGCAGGAGAATGGGGTTAGGGGGGAGAGATAGATCAGCCATGATTGGCAGAGCAGACTTGACGGGCCAAATGGCCTAATTCTACCCCTATTCCTTATAATGTTATGAGCTAATGACAGAGAGAGAGGGAGGGAACTGGGTAATAGTACTGGGCTCCTTTCAGTCAGGATTGAACCCGGGTCCCTGGTGCTGTACGGCAGCAACTCTACCATTGCACCATGGTGCTGTAACTTACATAGAGCATAGGTTCTTTAGTAACTTGTCAGTTTCTTTGTTGAACTAAATTAAGGCGCATGTTGCAATCAAAAGCGCTTGAACAATTGGTTGGGAAGAAAGCCAAACTGTAAGAAAGACGACTGGAGACACACGGAACTGCAGATGGTAGAATTCTATATGGTACACAAAGTGTAACAAAGACCAAAGAACAGCAGCACAGGAATGGGCCCTTCAGCCCACAATGTTTGGTCCGAACATGATGCCAAGTTACAATGCTGAAGTAACTCAGTGGGTCAGGCAACATCTCTGGGGGATATGGAAATGGAGGCTTTGGAGGGTCAGTATAGTACAGCACAGGAACAGGCCCTTCAGCCCACAATGTCTGTGCCCAACATGATGCCAAGTTAAACTACTCTCCTCTGGCTGTTCTTGATCTATACCGCTCCATTTCCTTCATATCCATGTGCCTATCCAAAAGCCTAATAAACAACGTTAATGCATCTGCTTCCACCACCAACCCTGGTGGCAGGTTCCAGGTACCCACTACCCTCTGTTTGAAAAAAAACCTTGCCCTGAATATCTCTTTTAAACTTTGCCCTTCTCACCTTAAAGCTATGTCTTTAATTTTTTCTCCCTGGGAATAAAGTTCTGTCTAACCTATTTAGGCCTCTCATAATTGTATATACTTCAACCAGGTTTCCCCTCACCCTCCGTGATCTCTCCTGTATTCTGTGTCCTGTGTTCAATGTTCTGGGATCTATGTTCTATGTTATGTGTTCTGTGTTCTATGTTTTATGTTCTATGTCTATATTCTGTGTTCTGAGTTCTATGTTCTGTCTGAGTTCTATGTTCTGTTCTGTGGTGTGTGTTCTATGTTCTGTGTTTGACATTCTGCACACACACACCCTCACACACCCGCACTCTCTCTCTCGCACACACACGCATGCACACACACACTCTCACACACACTGTACACACTCTCACACACACACACACACATACACACAATCAATCACTCATTCACACGCTCAAACACAACGTCCCAGGCCACCCACACACGACACAGACTGGCGCGCTCTGTGAAGCAATGGCAGGATAGAAGGATGCAGCCTTCGATCACATTCACCTCCTGCAGCAGGGGGAGAAGATGTAATTATAGGATGAATTAAGTCAACGTGAGAAATGGGAAAGCACCTAATTAATAACTCACGACCCACCAAACAAATTGGAGAAGGTTTGCGTTGGGAGCAGGCAATCTGAGATCGAACCCTTTCATTAGTGGGTCATTAATTACAGAGCAAGAGGCACTTGCCTCACAGATTTCTATCCGTAAAATGAATCATTTCACCTCCCTAATGCACCAGTTACCCGGGGATAAAATTCCACAAAGAAAAGAGATGGGCGATCACTATGTCTCTGCAATAATTTTTCTTGAAAGCCTCAGCTCATTAGTATGCGGACCTCTGAGCCTGCCTCTGAAAATCACCTCCACTTCAAACATCAGGGATAAATTCTACATCCAATTAAACTTAGAACCTTCTCAAATTTGACATAGTTTTATAAATCAGAGAAACGCAGGTTTGAGAAGCAAATTTAAATTCTCGTAATGTTGTAGTCATGCTTTGATTGTTATAATTATTAAAGGCGAACCTTACCCTTCCACTTCACACTCAATTGGAAACATTTACCTGCAGTATCACTTTGCAGGGAGAGTTGAACCATATAATTCAACATGCCACCAATGACTACCAAAAGACAGTCACCTTGAGCGGAGGGATAAGTTGGTAAGGTTCGGAGTCGGAGTATTGTGCACAGTTTTGGTCAGGCAGCATCTCTGGAGAACATGGATAGGTGACGTTTCAGGTTGAGACTGGCTCGACCCAAAACGTCCCAGATCCAAGTAGAAAAGATGGAAAGAGTGGAGAGAAGATTTGCAAAGACATAGCCAGGACTTGAGGGCCTGAGCTACAGGGAGACGATGGGCAAGCTAGGACTTTATTTCTTGGAGCGCAGGAATCTGTAGGCCGATCTTATAGAGGTGCATAAAGTCATGAGGGGCCTTTTAGGGCAAACAAGATCAAGAGGACATAAGTTTAAGGTGGGAAGGGAAAGATTTAATAGGAATCTGAGGGGTAACCTTTTCATACAGAGCGAGGTGGTTATATAGAACGAGCTGCCAGAGGAGGTAGTTGAGGCAGGTACAATAACACCATTTAAAAGACAGGTAGAAACTGTGTATTAACTAGATGCTAGTTAATGCACAAAAAGACACAAATAAATGGTCTCATCATGAAATGTCACCTGTCCATGTTCTCCAGAGATGCTGCCCTGATCTGCTGTGTTATTCCAGCACTTTGTGACCATTTAATAGACATTTGGGCAAGTCCCTGGATAGGAGGGATATGTCAAACACGTACAAATGGGACCAGCTTAGATGGGGCATAAATTGGGCCGAAGGGCATGTTTCCATGCGGTATAACTCCAGGATGCAACTGAGGAACATAATATGAAATAAGGGAACAGTGTTTTACAGTTTTCTGTTTACAGTAAATAGAAATAGGGAAAAAATGTTTTACATCGAGAGATGATTGGGCGGCACAGTGGGGCAGTGGTTGAGCTGCTGCCTTACACCACCAGAGACTCGGGTTCGATCCTGACTATGGGGCGCTGTTTGTATGGATTTTGTACATTCTCCCTGTGGTCGCGTAGGTTTACTCCGGGGGCTCCTCCCATGCTCCAAAGACGTACAGGTTGTAGGCTAATTGACTTTGGTAAAGTTGTAAATTGGCCCCAGTGTGTAAGATAGTGCTAATGTGCAAGGTGCTCACTGGTCGGCATGGGCTTAGTGGGTCTGTATCTCTAAAGTCTAAAGATCCAGTGAGAATTATTTTCCGAATTAATTGCTTATTCTTAGCTAGGCATCTAGAAAGGAATTCAGGGTACTTGTATTTATTGCCAAGGGCATTGGATCTCGACCCGAAACATCACCAATTCCTTTTCTCCAGAGATGCTGCCTGACCCGCTGAGTTACTGCAGCATTTCGGCGTAAACCAGCATCGGCAGTTCCTTCCTACACACTGGTTCTTTCTGCAGTTGGAAAGCCAAGGACAGATTAGGGATAGTCAGCATGGCTTAGTACATGTGAAATTGCCTGACAAACTTGGAGGAGACCCAAAGGGTTGAAGAGGGCACTAGACACTGTCTACAGGGACTTTAGCAAGGCTGGTGACAGGGTTCTCCATGGGAAACAGGTCCAGTAGGTTCAATCACCAGAGATCCAGGACGAGCTGGACAATTGGATACAAACTTGACTTGATGGAAGAAGTCAGAGGGTGGTCAGTCATACAGCGTGGAAACAGGCCTTCTGGCCCAACTTGCCCACGCCCTGCATGTCCCATCTACACTCGGCCCATCTGCACATGGTTGGCCCTAATCCCTCTAAACCTATTCAATCCATGTACCTGACCAAATGTTTTGATAATATCTGCCTCAAGTTTCCTGTTTCCGTGCTGTATCACTAAACTAAACTAAACAAACAAAGAATAGGAAGTAATAATTGAAAAATGAAGTTAGAATGTCTGAGTAAGTAATAAATGTAAAGATATGAAATGGAAATAGATAGGGTGCCTGCGATATCAAACTCAGTTACCAATGTGTAGAGTGAATGGTATGTGCTGTATGAATAAATGTGATCGGAGAGATTGTTTGTATACTTGGGGCTGCGATTGTTGCTGTTCCTTTCTCATTTGATTTGTGTGTCATTGTCATCAAAGGATGCAGTGACTGGAGCGAGTTCATTTCATTTCAGGTTGTGTTGATCTCGCTTGAATTCGTTCAACAATGCACTCATTTCTAACAATGTTGAGACTTGCTCTTGGATCCAGAAATGCAATTTGAACTAAGGAACATAGAAGGGTATAGCACACGAACAGGCCCTCCGGCCCACAATATCTGTGTCAATGGTTCAATGGTGCTTTATTTGTCGCATGTGCAACTGCACCGTGAAATTATTTTTGCATATATTTCACAATCTGGCACTGTCATTTTCGGCGCCATTATTCAAACTCCAAAGTCTGGTCGGCCCGCGTGCTCGATGAATTGGTGTGGTTCCCGCGAACTGATGTCCCTCTCTTATCGTCTGGTCATGTCTGTGTCCCGGGGGTGCTTGAGGCATTACCCTGGTTCGCCCTCTGACTGGCCGATTCCTAACGCCCGACGTCTCCAGCTCCCTCCCAGTTACGCTGTCTATCAAGCCTTACCCGGTCCCGTCAACCGACGAAGCAATCAAATCCGGCAATGTCATACATGAATACAATCAAGCCAAACACAAGTACAAAAGGTAGCAATGTCACAAAATTTTGAGATTTAAAAAATCAAGTCTGTAATTTATCCCATCAGATAAAGCATAAAAAGAAGTTTAATTTGACACCTAATTCACTTTCATATCTCAAGTATTTAAAAAGTTATGGCCATTTTCATACTCGGAAATTAGCATCTTGTTCCCTATTGATTTTCTATGGACATAACAAAAACGCTGTGATCGTGTGCAGTCAAAAGCCCATAACCTTCTTAAAAATTAAGAGAACTGAATGAAATTTTCAGTTATCGTAGATTGAACCATTCTGAAACAAATATAAAATAATCTTACTTGGATGACCTGAAATTAAAACATATAATTAGTTAGTTACCCAAGTGTAGCTAATTTCAAACTTCAATTACTAGATCTAAATATCTATCCATTTCTTAATAAATGATTAACATTTTTAAATAGCCTAAGTGTCCAAATAATATTCATAAATAATTCACGATAAAACATGATTTTTAAATCTCATTTACATTAATTTATAGGCCAAATGGAAGGAATTTAGTGTTCAATTGCTGTAAATTAAAGTCCATTTAAAATCAGCTTTCTAGTGGGTTCCTGTGAACGCGCTGGTTTAGAACGTTCACATTGCGGTAGATTTGTGCCCCCAAATGCCCAGAAAAATACTGCGGGATATAATGGGCCCAAAATGAGCTACTCGCAATATTAAACTTTGTATAAAGGGATCTTAAGAAGCCCTTTTTAATGTAAAAATAAGCAGCCTACCTTCTGTTATTTGCTCTATGCGACCCCGACAGCTGCCGGTGGTTGCGGGTTTAGAGATTGATTTTTAAACTACTATAACTATTATACGAGGCCTTTAAAACTAATAATAGCTTTTGCGACGGGGTCTTCCAGCGATTTTTCGTTAATAATTAACTAGGCTGAACATCTTCGATTTGAACAGCCTAGAGAAAATCGCGTTTTAAACCCGCCCCCCTCTAAACGGCGCCAAAATCGCGCACACCCGCAGCGACAGATTTTCAGCGACGCTTCAGGTAGGCTTTGCAACATACCTACAAAAGATAAAGCAAAGAGAAAGATACCCGAGTGAAAAATATAGCTCTAAAAGCCTCTTAAATTGTATCTGCTTCCATCACCTCTGGCAGTGCGTTGCAGGTACTCATGTATAGAATGATATGAGTGTACTGTATGCAAAACGAGCTCTTCACCGTATCTCTGCATAGAAAATAAGATCATAAGTGATAGGAGTGGTTAGGCCACTCGGCCCATCAAGTCTACTCCGTCATTCAATCATGGCTGATCTATCTCTCCCTCCTAACCCAATTCTCCTGCCTTCTCCCCATAACCTCTGACACTCGTATGTATACATGACAATAATAATAATAATAAATTAAATTTAGATAGAAACAAAGAACTGCAGATGCTGGTTTACACCAAAGGTAGACACAAAGTGTTGGAGTAACTCAATGGGTCAGGTAGCATCTCTGGAGAAGAAGGATGGGTGGCATTTTAGGTCAGAACCCTTCTTCAGACTCAAAAGGGTCCCGACCCAAAACGTCACACATCGGGTTTTTTTCCAGAGATGCTGCCTGGCCCGCGGAGTTACTCCAGCACTTTGTGTCTACCTTTGGTGTAAACCAGCATCTGCAGTTCTTTGTTTCTATCTAAATTTAATTTATTATTATTATTATTGTCATGTATCTTTAAAATCAGGTCGAGTTCCCCAGGTAGTGTCTAGGAAAGTAAATCGCAGTGTTGACAGTCGGATCTGAAACAAGAGAATGACACAGTGGCGCTGCTGGCGTTGCTGCCTTACAGCGCCAGAGACCCGGGTTCGATCCTGACTACTGGCGCTGTATGTATGGAGTTTGTATGGTTTGAGTGTGACCGCTTGGGGTTTCTGCAGGTGCTCTGGTTTCTTTCCACATTGCAAAGGGTTTGCAGATTAATTGGCGCCTGTAAATGGTCCCTAGTCTGTACGATAGGACTAATGCATGGGGATCGCTGGTCGGTACGGACTCAGTGGGCCAAAGGGCCAGTTCACACACTGTATATCTAAAAAAAGTTAAAGTCTGCGGATTCACAGGTGTCAGCTCTTTTATACCTCCTTTGTTCGTTAATTTGGAAGCATATTGTGAGCCAGAATTGGCGTGCTGGTACAGTAAAAGTGCCTGTAATAATTTCCAGGAAACATCAGAAGACTGAGAACATGATTACACTTTACTAATGACAACTCGCACCTGTGCTTTTCACCATCATCATAATGATCACACTGGCCCACGAGCCAGATGTATATTAACATGCAGATGCTTCTCCTCATTGAATGAGTGTTTCAGATACACCTAACATGTTAGAAACAAAGCACTGCAAGATGTTGGTTTATAGGCACAAAACGCTGGAGTAACTCAGCGGATCAGGCAGCATCTCTGGAGAATAAGGATGTTTGTCGTTTCTGGTAGGACTCTTTTGAAGACTGGGCGGGGGACTTTTCTGATCAGGACCCTTCTACAGACTGTTGGTAACGTTTTGGGATTCACTGTTAGAACTGCTTCCCTCTGCCTTTCGCCAGCGTCTTGAGCTTAGTTTAGTTTAGTTTTGAGATACAGCGAGGAAACAGGCCCTTCACCCCATCGGGTCCATGCTGACCAGCGATCCCCGCACATTAAGACTATCCTACACACACCAGGAACAACTTTTACACATACACCAAGCCAATTAACCTACAAACCTGTACATCTTTGGAGTGTGGGAGGAAACCGAAGATCTCTGAGAGAATTCACGTGGTCACGGGGAGAACGTACAAACTGTGTACAGACAGCTCCCATAGTCCATAGTCACAAAGTTTACAGGATTGTAAACCATCCTAACAAGAATTGTTTTGTAAACCACAAACATAAACCAGTACAGCAGTGCAGTACTATAGGACATTGGTTCGACTGTATTTGGTGTATTGTATGCAGTTCTGGCCACCACAATACAGGAAAGATGTGGAGGTTTTGGAGAGAGTGCCGAACAGGTTGACCAGCAAGCTGCTTGGATTAGGGGGTATTAGATAAAATGAGAGGTTGCACAAACTTGTGTTTGGTGTATTGCATGCAGTTCTAGTCATCCCATTACAGGAAGATGTCGAGGCTTTGGTGACGGTTTACCAGAATGCTGTCTGGATCAGAGGGTATTAGCCACATGGGGATGTTGGACTGATTTGGGACTGTTGTCTCTGGAACGCCAGAGGTTGAGGGGGAGATCTGATGGAAGTATATAAAATTATGAGAGGAGTAGAGAAGGTAGGCAGTCAAAACCTTTTTCCCAGGGTGGAAATGTCATGGAGAATATACTGCAGTTTTGAGCTGAGAGGGGCAAAGTTTAACGGAGATGTGTCAGGGCAAGGGTTTTGCACAGAGTAGTAGGGGCCTGGAACGCACTGCCAGGGGTGATGCAAGAGGCAGATGCAATAGTCATGCATAAGCAGCTTTTAGATAAGCACATGGATACTCAATGAATGGAGGAATATGGATCACATGAAGGCAGATGAAATTAGTTCAATTTGGCATTATGTTCACCATGGATATTGTGGGCCAAAAGGCCTGTTTCTGTGCTATACTGTTTTATGTTCTATTTTCCTAAACTGCCTAAACTAAATTTAACATGGATAGATTCAAGATCAGCTGAACTGATATGACCCACCTCTAACGACTGCCATATTCTACAGAATCAGGTTCCTGCGCGATACAGTTTTATGTTCCATGTTATCAGCCTTAAGGAAATTAAAGAATAAATTGCGCATGTCAGCAGGTACTGCGGTAGAGTCGCTGCCTTACAGCACCAGAGACCCAAGTTCGATTCCGACTACGGGTGCTGTCTGTACGGGGTATGTGCGTTCTCCCTGTGACCGTGTGGGTTTTCTCCAGGTGCTCCAGTTTCCTCCCACACTCCAAAGACGTACAGGTTCATAGGTTCATTGGCTTTGGTAAGTTGTAAAAAAATTGTCCCTAGTGTGTAGGATAGTGTTAGTGTATGGGGTGATCACTGGTCGTCGTGGACTAAGTGGGCCGAAGGGCCTGTTTCCATGCTGTATCTCTAAAGTCTGAAGTCTAAACACAATTTATATTTGGATTGATATTTCAGAGAGAGTCGTGACTGAGGGGGTGTTTGTGGTGTGATGATCTTGGATTCCATTGTAAATAGAGGAACTCCATTGATTTTTAACTGTTAAAATTTCCATTAAGCTGACATTAATGTATTTTTGAAGCATTGGAGTTTCACACGATGGGCTCAGTTAAAGTCTCTCATCAGATGAAGTGAGCTCTCAGGGAGCTATGCCTGACTCTGGGTCCTTGTGACCTGCAAGTTCACGGAAGGGACCATCGCAAGCTGATGGTCCTATCAAACGCTAGTAAAACGTCTGCTCAGCAGGTTGAACTGCTGACTCACAGCACCGGAGATCCAGGTTTGATCCTGACCTCGGATGCTGTCTGTGCGGAGTTTGCACGTTCTCCCCCTGACCATGTGGGTTTCCTCCAACATCCCAAAGACGCGTGGATTTGTAGGTTAATTGGCCTCTGTAAATTGCCCTGAGTGTGGAGGGAGAGGACGAGAAAGTGGGTTAACATGGAACTAGTATGTACAGGTAATCGATGGTCAGCATGAACTCAGTGGGCTGAAGGGTCTGTTTCAATTTAGAGAATGGATAAGAAAGTGGGATAACATGGAACTGGGGTAAACGGTTGATCAATGGTTGGTGTGGACTCGGTGGAACGAGGGGCCTGTTTCCATGCCGTGTCTTTCAATCAATTTAACCCCGAACCATCCGACACCCAGCAGCAGGGACAGTGACTCGTACAAAAATCCTTTTATTGTAAAGCCCAGCTTTCCCAGCTGAAGCACAATAATAAAGCGGAAGTACATTGTCAATAAAATAGAATAGAGATGCCTTAACATTTTGTTGCGTTTCGTATCGTTGAGATTCATGTTTTTTTTTACTAAAATAAGAACTTTTAAGATTGTACAAATCGACACATAGAAATGACATAGACATCAGGCATTTGTCACTGTGATGGGAACAGATTATGTGCCCGACACATATTAAACACAATACTTAAAGTCAAAAAAAAGTTTACAAGATTTAAACAGGAATAAGATCTCGTTCTTTCGTTTTTGCAAAGACAGATTAGTTTTGTGCCCCTCAAAAGCTTTCAAAGTCACAGCAAGATGTACCACCGGGGGAGTGGTGATGCAAATGCAAAAGTCCCATACAGCGACTAACTCCATTACTTAAGGCTGTGTTATTATCTTGGCTGCCGACAGCATCTTCCATTTCTGATGAGTTTCAAGGCTCTGTGGAAATGCCTTTTTTTTGCTCGCTTCCCCCTCAGTTTTGTTTTCATCTTTAAAGCTTCGGAACTTTTATTGCCCCGTAATCGTTGAAGCAGTATCAGCGAAGCAAACTCGTTCATCTTGTTTCGCTACCTGTTGACACGGGAGTGGGGAGGGGGAGTGGTTTGAGTATGTTTATGGGGCATTTGGAGGCAGAGAGGAGGAAGCAGATGACCAATGGAAAACAGAAGTGATTTTTGGCTTGTCGAGGCCAATTTCACAGTATCCATCTTTGAAACAATAAAACGTCCAACACCTAAACGATGGAATCATCATCAACAGTTCCTGTGCTCAGTACAATCGAGCATATATATATATATATTAAAAATAAGAAAAAAAAAGAAAAGAAAAAGAATGAATATCCGCCCGATCCCATCAAAGTCCAAGTCCAGCGTTCCATCTCTGCTTTTATCCTTATTGTAGAAGTTTTAAGGCCAGTTTGATGTGCTGAATGTTAAGAATCGTCGCACACGTCTTTAGATCCGTAGAGGTCTGCCAGCCGTTTGAAGCGGGGACCCCAACTGTTGAGGTAATCGTAGTTCAGGTCGGATTCCGTGCTGGCTGATTCCAGGGAGCTGAGGGACCCGGCCACTGAGCCCCGTCCCTCGTAGCCGTAGA
The DNA here is from genome assembly GCF_028641065.1 of Leucoraja erinaceus. Classification (NCBI taxonomy): domain Eukaryota; kingdom Metazoa; phylum Chordata; class Chondrichthyes; order Rajiformes; family Rajidae; genus Leucoraja; species Leucoraja erinaceus. The sequence goes on along the minus strand of NC_073393.1, from coordinate 22,146,773 downwards.
TCTGGATGGAGTCGTAGGGAGGGGAGGTGGGGTCGCAATCTGCTTCCTGCAGCCGCACCTTGATGAAGTCGTCGACATCCACGCTGTTGGGGGCGGCGCCGAAACCCTGCCTGGGCACGTACTGCAACTCGGGCTTGATGTCCTTGCGCGGCAGGAAGCCGTTGAGGCCGTCGGGGTTCTGCAAGGTGGCGATGTCAAATGCCTCTGTGTCCTCCTCTCCACCCCCCTCATCGTCGTAGCTGATGATGTTCTCCCGCACATCCTCCTCTTCGAAGACAATCAGCGGCTCCTTCTTCTGATGCCTCAGCGTTACAAACAGGACCACGATGACTGCGAGCGGGAGAAAGGAGACGGTTACTGGTGGCAAAGCAGGTGCATTGAGTACAAGTCAGCACGTCATGGTGCAGCTTTGTTGCACTTTGGTTAGGTTGTATTTGGAATAGTTTTGTTTGGTTTGCTTTGATTTCACTTGGTTTTGTTTAGTTTTAGTTTAGTTTAGCTTTAGTTTGGTTTAGTTTTAGTTTTATTTAAATTAGTTTAGGGTAACGAGTACCGAGGTACACTGAAAAGCTTTCCAGTTAGCAGTTAGACGATACACAAGTACTCTCAAGCAGCTTTATTAAACTTTGGTTAGGCTGCACCTGGAGTAGTTTAGTTGTTTAGTTTAGCAGAGTTGATTGTCATGTGTACCGAGATACAGTGAAAAGCTTCTGATACAGTCACCAGAAAGACTATACATAAGTACAATCGAGCAGCTTTGGTTCGACTGGACTTGGGAGTAGTTAAGTTTAATGGAATTTAGTTTAGTTTAGCGTAGTTTATTGTCATGTGTACTGAGGTACAGTGAAAAGCTTTTGTCACGTGCTAACCAGTCAACGGAAAGACAATGCGACTATTTGCAACAGCTGGGAAGAAACTTCCTATGAATCTGGACATGTGCATTTTCACACTTCTATACCTCTTGCCTGAAGGGAGTATTGCATGCAGCTCTAGTCACCCCATAACAGCATAGATGGAGAGGCTTTGGAGAGGGTGCAGAGGTGGTTTATCAGAAAGATGGCCTTTTAAAAATAGTCTCTTAAATGTTGTTATAGTACCTGCCTCAACAAACTCCTCTGGCAGTTTGTTCTATATACGCAACATCCTCCGAGTCCCTCAGGTTCCCATTAAGTCTTTCCCCTCTCATCATAAACTCGTCCTCGGGTTCTTCTGAAGAAGGGTTTTGACCCGAAACGTTGCCTATTTCCTTTGCTCCATAGATGCTGCCTCACCCGCTGAGTTTCTCCAGCATTTTTGTCTACCTTCGATTTTCCAGCATCTGCAGTTCCTTCTTAACCACTTTATCATGAGCTCCCTACACCCTAGGGACAATTTACCTACAAACCCGAAGGTCTTTGTGATGTGGGAGGAAATATTCCTTCTTTCCTGTCTTGTCCTGTCCTGTCTTTCCATCCCACTATCCTTTCTCTTTCTCTCCTTCATAGTCCTGCTCTCTCCGACTCTCTCTCTTTCTCCCTACAAAACATTCCACCCACTTTCTCCCTCCCCCTCTGCTGTTTTTCTGCCTCTCATTCTCCAGCCGACTACTTACCGAGGAGGATAATGATGCACGTGAGTATTGCAATGAGGGCACCAGTGCTGAGGCCGGCGGGCAGCGTCAGGGGCTCGGTGTTGCACGACTGCACGCTGCCGTCAGCCCTGCAGCTGCACACGCGCACGGTGAGGGTGCCGGTGCTGCTGAGGAGGGGCGAGCCCCCGTCTGAGATCACCACCGGTAACAGGTAGACCTCCTGCTTCCTCCTGTTCATGGCTCCCCGGCGCACCTTGATGTCCGCAGTGTGCCCTGTGGGAAGAAGCAGAAAACACCAGTGAATTAAACACCAAACCTGGGCTAAATATGTCAACCCAGCTTTCTTCAGAAGATTGGGTGCTAATATTAGACAGCACAGCTGGTAGAGCTAAACATACAGTGCTGGGGTAACTCAGCAGGTCAGGCAGCATCTTTAGTTTGGTTTGATTTGGTTTAGTTTAGTTTAGTTTAGTTTAGTTGAGAGATGGAGTGCAAACAGGCCCTACAGCCCACTGAGTCCGCGCCGACCAGCAATGCCCGCACATTAACACTATCTTACACACACAATTTTTCATTTATACCAAGCCAATTAGCCTACAATGTATCGAACATGACTGTACCGGAGGCAGAATTAAAGTGCTTATTTAAGTTACACTTTAATAAAATTAAAGAATTCAACGTTCATACTGCTGGGTTATCAGCTACCCAAGCGAAATATAAGGGGCTGCTTCTCCTATTTGTGTTTGGCCTCACTTTAGAAATGAAGGGGGCCCAGGACAGAGAGGTTAGGGTGGGAATGGGATGGAGAATTACTATGGCTAACAGCCATGAGAACAGGTAGGCCAAGGTGTCCAGCGAAAGTCGCCCAGTCTACGCTTGGTATCGCCGATGTACAGGAGCCCACATCAGAAACAACGGGTGCAATAGATGATGTTGGAGGAGGTGCGTATGAACCTATGTCTCATCTGGAAGGACTGTCATGGTCCCTGGATGATGTCGAGGGAGGAGATACAAGGACAGGTTTCAAATCCCCTGTAACCACAGGAGATGCAACACCTGCTCTCTCTGGTTCTGAAATTATTAAAGCTGGGGACTATTTCAAAGAGAAAATCTCACCATCAGGCAACTAATAAAGGGGTGCTTCAGCATCAGAAATACATTTAGAGTTTTCGAGTCATGCAACACAGAAACAGACTCTTTGCCCCAACTCATCCATGCAAACCAAGATGCCCCCATGGAAGCTAGTCCCATTTTCCTAGGTTGTAAATGTCAAGGGCTAGAGGGCATTGCTTTGTGAAAGTGCGGGGACAGATGGAGGTGGGAGCCAGGGTTGGTGGTGGAGGCAGATATGATAGTGGTCTTTAAGAGGCTATTAGATGGGCACGTGGATATGCAGTGATTGGAGGGATATGGATTAGGTGCAGACGTGGAGATTAGTTTAACGTGGCAACATGTTCGGTAAAGACAGTGTGGGCCGATGGGCCTGTTTCTGGTTTGTACTGTTCTACGTTCCATTTCCATAACCTGCTTAATTTAACTTGGATAGATTCAAGAGAAGCATATATAACGCACCTCGAAAGACTGCCCTTTTCTACAGAATCAAAGATGCTTTCAATTGATGTTATTTCAAGCTATTTACAAGCTAATCTTGCTTTAAAACTACACCAGAAAAGCTTTGTTCCACTAGATCTAATTACATTTTTAATGTATAATAAATCATAATTACTACAGAGTAAACTTATTGACCCTAAAACACTAATTCTATATCATGCTTTATAATTTTCTCATATAGATGTCCCAAGACATAATGGATGTTCCAATTCAAAGTTGTGTTTGATTATTATATTTCAGTACCCATCAAAATCTTATGTGTTCAAACGTGTCTTTATTTCACACTTCATATAAAGTTAATTAAAGCGTTTGCATCTTCCTTCCTGGATATCAGAATTCTTAAGTAACAACGTTAACTTTTGGCCAATTGAATGACATTTCAAGAGCTGCGTGCCAGAGATCCAAATGAACTGGTATCTGGTAGGATACTGGTAGGGAAGAGGGGACAAGGGACATACGCAGAGATCTCTGTGGGAGAGAACTGCTTTGAGGCGAGTTGTTAAGTGACCACTGCTTTATAGAGTCACAGATCTATGTAAAAGCATTTTATCGGGATGCATCACAGCACGGTTTAGGAACAGCTCCATCCAACACTGCAAGAAATGGAGACCAAACCATCACGCAGGCTAACCTCCCTTCCACCGACTCCATCTACTCTTCACGCTGCCTCGGCAAGGCCACCAACATAATCAAGGACGAAACTCACCCTGGTCACTCTCTCATCAGGCAAGAAGAACAGAAGTGTGAAAACACATCCTGCCAAATTCAGGGGCAGTTTCTTCCCAGCTGTTATCAGGCAACTGGACCAGCCTATCAACAAGTAGAAAGCAATCCTGGCCTCCCATCTACCTGATTGGAGATCCTTGAACTATCTTTAATCAGACTTTACTGGAGTTTATCGTGCACTATCCTATCATTCCGTTTATCCTGTATCTGTACACTGTGGATGGCTTGATTGTAATTATGTATAGTCTTTCGCTGACTGGATATTATACCACAATTTTTTTTTCTGTACTTCACAATAAACTAAACTAAATTAAACTTCTTAAAATTTCAGCAAGTGCCGCTGTTTGTGTCTGTAAACTTCGATTAGGTCACGTCAAAGTCTTTCCTTATACAGAGAGAACATATACATCTCCATCAACCCTTCGAGGAACCAGACACACCCAATCATGACAGTCCAAAACATCATTGTACCACATGTTACTATCACAAACCTTGTTTTCCACAAACACCTACCAGGCATACCTGCTTCCTACACACTTAGTCTGCCCCAACACTTTGGCAGTTCCAGCAGGATCAATTCCCCAAGTTTACACAGCAATTTTTCTTCCACACTTCCAAAGTATGTTTTTGTATTAAGCATTTACACACATAGGCAGCAGGAGGAAGAGGCGAATGAATCTCACACAGTTTGAAGGCTTCTTATTAACCTTTTACTCGTATACACAATGTGATCTTCCCCGGCACAACATATATAATGCAATAAGCTATTTAATAATGCCAAAAAATGTCATCGCTTTTACACTGCTATGATATGTCATCTCCTTGTGTAGCTATTAATATGAAAAAGCCAGAATGGGAACTGTTAGTGCGGTAGGTTAGTTCAAATTTAATGATAGCTTTGGATATTAAAGTTTCAGGAAGGCCACTGTTTAATGGAGCATTAATGAGAGATCGTGCTAAGCAGAGAGGGATTTGTGATGGGGCAAGAACGAGGGGGATGTAGATAGGAGTCACTCGGAGAGAGGGGGTGAGGCACTCATAAGTTCTAGGAGTAAAATTAGGCCATTGGTCCATCTAGTCTACTCTGCCATTCAATCGTGGCTGATCAATCTTTCTCTCTCAACCCCATTCTCCTGCCTTTTCTCCATAATCCCCGACACGTGTGTGCGTGTGTGTGATTTCGCCTTTGAAGCCTCCACATCCTTCCTGTAATGGAATAACCAGAAATGCACGTAATACTCCAAATGCATCTTAAGTAACGAGTCACACAGTGTGGAAATAGGCACTTCAGCCCAACTTGTAATTTCTGACTAATATGTCTCATCTACTCTAGTCCCACCTGCTTGCATTTGGCCCATATCTCTCTAAACTTATCCTATCCTTGTACCTGTCTAAATGCTTCTTAAGCGTTGTTATGGTACCTTATGAAGCTGCATCCTGATTTCTTTACTCTTGTACTCAATGTCCCGATCAATGAAGGCAAGCATATCATACGTCTTCCATCCTTTGTTTCAATTTGTGAATAATTACACCAGAAAGTTGTGGTGATCCCTCAAGTGCTGTTGTCTTGATTGCCTCCCATTGACTGGGAATCTCCTTATCAGATATCCACAAGGCAAGCATTTCCAAATGAGTGTCGTTAAAATCTTATTAGCTCCCAATCACTTGTGGTAATGGAGTCAAGCAACAATCAGAATATCTTTATTTCCAATTAGTCTCTGTGATTAGAAGCAGGGTCAGAAAGGTCATTGGAAATTAAATGAGGTGAGTTGCACAAGAGACCTCTTGAGACTGTAGAGATAAATGGTTATCTTCGAACTCATGTGACAGGAAGAATTGAGGAGCTCCTGACCTCAACGGAGTGTCATAGACTAGCTTGGATCCCTGCTCTGAATTGAGATAAATCGGTGGCACAGTGGCTCTGCGGTAGAGCTATTGCCTTCCAGAGCTAGAGACCTGGGTTCGATCCTGACCCCGGGTGCTGTCTGTGCAGAGTTTGTATGTTCTCGCTGTGACCACGTGGGTTTTCTCCGGGTGCTCCAGTTTCCTCCCACATTCTAATAAAATCATAGGATGACTTGGGTTGGGGATGGTGGGGGAAGTGGGAAGGTATGCAGGAGGTCCTTGAAATTAGAGAAATCAAAGCTCAAACAGCTGGGTTCTGAACTGCCCAAGCGAAATATGCAGTGCAGTTCCCCCAATTGGCACTCTGACATTGGAGGAGGCCCAGGGCGGAAAGGTCAGAATAGGAAGGGGAGTTAAAATGTTTGGCAACCAGGAAATCACATAGGCCAAGGTGGACTAAGCGTACGTGTTCAGCGAATAGATTGCCAAGTCTACGTTTACTGGTCTCGCCGATATATATGAGCACACACTGGGAGCGGCGGATACAGTGGATGAGGTTGCAGAGAGCAATGCAGAGAGTTGTTGAGAGAAAAACACTTACCACTGTTCTGAATTAAAGTGAAATTTTGATTTGGTGCCATGGTGAAGGTAAACCTCGGTCCATTGGCACTTTCATCCTTGTCCACACCCTTGATGGTCTGAATAAGCTGCAATAGGATTAATATATATATAATTAACGTTCAGAAATTGCAATTAAGGTTTACTGGCTATTCCCATTCTGACGGCACAATTTGCAACAATTACCTTTATTTTTTGAAATCTATGATTATTATACCTTCCAACGCTATGGGATATAGCATAGCCATACTGCAGAAAAACAGGCCATTTGGCCCAAATCCTCCCTGCTGACCAAAAAGCCCCATCAAAGCTTGTCCCATTTGCCCATGTTTGACCCATATCCCTTTAAACCTTTCCTATCCATGCACCTGCCCAAACGTCTTTTGAATGTTGTTATAGTACTTGCCTGACCTACCTCTGGCAGTTCGTTCCAAATATCCAACATTTGTGTGAAAAAGTTACCCCTCAGGTTCCTCTACAATCTTTTCTCTCTCAACTTAAATGTATGTTCTCTGCTTCTTTACTCCCTACTCTGAGTAATAGACTGCACATTTAACCTATCTATTTCTCTCATGATTTTATACCCCTCTATAAAATCACTCCCCCCCCCCCCTCCCCCACAACCTCCTGTGCTCCAAGGAAGGTCCTAACATGCCCAACCTCTCCCTACGGCTCAGTTCCTCAACTCCCTGGCAACATCCTCATAAATTTTCTCTATGCTCTATCCAGCTTAATGCCATCTTGTCTATAACAGGGTGATCAAAGCTGAACACAATACTCCAAGTGTGGCAGCCCCAACTTCTCGTACAACACTATAATGTATATCGTACTGTCAAAAAACTGCACCTTGCTGCATTATCAGAGGGGCCGTGATACCGGCCCTCAAAGTTGACCGTGGAAGTCGGCTCTGGGAACTGATCTGCTGGCTCTGGCCAGGCCAGAGTTCCAGAGCCCCGACCACAGGGGGCAAATTCGACTCGCCACCCGATCTCATCACGACTCAAAGTCCTGAAGAGATTGAGATCGGTTGCCTCACCCGGCCTAAATGCCACACTTTCGGGAGGTGGCGACTTGAGGGGGGGGAGGGTTTGTCCGGATAAAAGGAGAGGGGGCGAACCACCAGTTGCCAGAAAATCAGTGTAGCTGTATTAGAGTAGAAACCATTAATTTTGTATTATTTCATTCCTTCTAAGGAGCAATCCTGTGGAATGCAATGGGAATGTACTCAATTCTACCCACCTTTCCTGCATTTGCATTCTCACACATATCCGCCTCGTAGGGCTCTGCCAATTCTGGCGCATTGTCATTGATGTCACGGATTTTGATAGCGACTTGAGCGCGGGATGTGTGAATGTGGTTATCTGCAAAAGAATAAAGATTAGACATAGAGTCACACAGCACAGAAACAGGCCCTTCAGTCCAACTCATTCACACCAACAAAGCTACCCCATCCAAGTCAGTCCCATTTGTCCGCATTATGTCCACATCCCTCAGAACTTTACCTCCCACATACTCTTTCAAATACTGTTACGGTATATAGCGGGCAACACAGTGGTGCAGCGATGAAGTTGCTGCCTTAAAGCGGCAGAGACCCGTGTTCATTCCTGGCTACAGGTGCTGTCCGTACAGAGTTTATATGTTCTCCCCGTGACCACTTGGGTTTTCCCCAGGTGTTCCGGTTTCCTCCTACACTTCAAAGACGCACAGGTTTGCGGGTTAATTTGGCTTCGGTAAAAATTGTAAATAGTCCCTAGTGTGAAGGATAGCGCTTGCGTCTGGGGATCGCGGGTTGACGTGGACTCGGTGGGCCTGTGGAAGAATTAACCACCCCAAAACTCCAGGATTAGATTCCAACTAGTAGTTTACTCACACTACAGCTCAGCCACTATGGAATGTCACCTATTTGTTAAAGTTATCGAAGGGACCAGTATACACAGGGGTAATTCATTGAGTTTCACCGAGTTTTTGAAGGACTGATTGTTAGAAATCTCTAGCTTACAGTTCTCTGGAGTGGTCCAAATCCAGGCATAAATCTTCAGTGTTTGCTGCTGCCATGGGAATATTATTTTTCCTCATGGCCACTCACGGTCGTCATCTGTGACCTTGAGACACTAACTCGGATGACAGATGGAACCTGCCGACGGTTTGCTGTTTTATACGGAGGGAAGTTATTAAAGAAAATTCACTATTGACAGCCTGAGGTGATTGTAAAGGAAAGTGTACGGTCACTGATTTCAATCTGTTTTTGTTTGAGTATTAAACACTCATCGGCTACAGCAAGGATTGGAAATCCAACCTGCCGTGTGCACTAGATAGACACAAAAAGCTGGTGTAACAGCGGGACATATAGTAGCTCTGGGGGAATAGTTGACGTTTCGGGTCGAGACCCTTCTTCAGACTGAGACAGGGGTGTCCCAGTAACTCATAATCAACAATGGCAGATTGGGGGAATTCCTCCTCAAACACCTCCCTACAGATCCCCAGCTTACCGATACATTCATCTACTATCCCACCCACTCTGATCTCCTTGTTACTAGCTTTTTAAAATATTCCATAAAAATTAATTTGTATGTTTTATTATTCTATCTATTGAGTACTGTTTATAGATTTGTTAAGCTGCTGCAAGTACAAATTTCATTGTTCCCTTTTACTACATATGAGAACTAAGAACTCTTCATATGGAAAAAAACAATTGGTGCATAAGTTCATGTCATAGGGGCAGAATTGGGCCATTCGGCCCATCGAGTTTACCCTACCCTTTGATCATGGCTGATCTATCTTTCCCTCTAAACCCCTTTCTCCTGCCTTCTCCCACAATGTAATCCAACCACAATGTAAGCTAAAGGAACAGCAACTTATCATCCAACTCTATCTTTCCAATGTATCTGAAGAATCTCTGAAGAAGGGTGCCGACCAGAAACGTCACCTATACATTTTCCCATTGGGCGGCACAGTGGCACAGCGGTAGAGTTGCTGCCTCACAGTGCCAGAGACCCAAGATGGATCCTGGCGACTAGTTCTGACTTTTTGGAAAGACTGTTGGATAGGCAGGGAAATGGAGGAATGTGGGTTATGTGCAGGCAGATAAGGGGCGGTCTTGGCATCATGTTCAGCGCAGACATTGTGGGCTGAAGGGTCTGTTCCCATGCTGTACTGCTCTATGTTCTATGAAACTTGGAAATGTGAATGCATTGAAATACTTCATGACCACATTAGAGTTCAAGACCTAACTTTACCCTCTCAGCTCAAGGTGAAAGATCTGACAACATCGCAGCAAGAAGAATGGAGAAGACAATTTACGACATGAAGCTTGCAATCTTAACTTTTAGACTTAGACTTAGATCCTTTATTTGTCATTCAGGCCTTTCGGTCTGAACGAAATGTCGTTGCCTGCAGCCATACATAAAAACACACAATAAACACAAATTAACATTAACAATTTGAAACAAAGAGGGCATGGCTAACTGGGTTACTAACACTGACTACATTAAACTGATAGCAGGTAGCAATGATCCACCTTTGATTCGATTTAAACAATGATGAAAATGTTTGCAAATTTTAATTTGTCACTTTCAATGTCAGCCATGCTTGGCGACAGGAACTGCAGATGCTGGTTTACAAAAATAACTCCAAGTGCTGGAGTAACTCAGCACAGCAGACAGCATCTCTGGAAGACATGGTCAGGTGACATTTCGGGTCGAGACCCTTCTTCACACTTGGTGATAGGTGCATTTTAATTATGCCATTGAATTTTTATAACAGCAATGTTCAATATAGCTTCTTTAAAATATTCATATTAGCAACAAAGGACAAGACAACCTGTTCTGCCTTTCAATAAGTGTGTGGTTGATCTGACTGTAACCTCAACTGTTCAACACCAGTGATTGCTCACCCCATTGCTTATTATCTATCTATCTTAAAGTATTCAAAGAGAGCTGCTCTGACAAAGGCTCTTCAATGGGGCAGCACAGTGGCATAGCGTAGAGTTGCTGCCCTACAGTGCCAGAGACACAGGTCCGATCCTGACTACAGGTGTGTCTGCGTGGGTTTTCTCTGGGTGCCCCAGTTTCCTTCCACACTCTAAAGACGCACAAGTTTGTAGATTAATTGGTTTTATTTCAATTGCAAATTATCCCTAGTAGTAGAATAGTGCTAGTTTATGGGGTGATCATCAGTGTGGATTGATGGGCCGAAGGGCCTGTTTCCAAGCTGTATCTCTAAAGTAAAGTCTAAATGAAAATATTAACTCTGTGCTTCTCCCTCCATTGGTATAATCTGATCGGCTGAGTATTAACAACATTTTCTGTTTTTGTTTTAGATTTCCAGCATCTGCAGTTTTCTCAAGTCGAGAGTCAAGATTGTTAAAAACATAGAAAAATAGGTGCAGGAGTAGGCCATTCGATCCTTCAAGCCAGCACCGCCATTCAAAATGATCATGGCTGATCATCTAAAATCAGTATCCTGTTCCTGGTTTTTTCCCATATCCCTCGATTCCTTTAGCCGTAAGAGCTCTCTCTTGAAAACATCCAATGAATTGTCCTCTACGGCCTTCTATGGCAGAGAATTCCACAACTCTCTGGGTGATAAAGTTTCCTCGTCTCTTATTCTTAAACTGTGACCCTGGTTTTGGAGGTACAGTGAAAAGGTCGGGATGGATAATTGTCATATGTCAAGGGGAAAAATAATATTCTAGCTCGATCAGCTTTCTTTCTCCCCACCCCTGCCATCCCCCATGAAGAAGGGTCCTGACCTGAAATGTCACCTATCCGTATTATCCAGGATTGCTGCCTGACCCGCTGAGTTACTCCAGCACTTCTGCATTGAAGAACCTCGGACTTTCTTTAATCGGACTTTACCTTGCATTAAATGTTATTCCCTTTATCCTGTATCTGTGCACTGTGGACGGCTCAATTGTAATTGTGTATAGTCTTTCCGCTGACTGGATAGCATGCAACAAAAAGCTTTTCACTGTACCTCGGTACACGTGACAATAAACTTCACTAAACACATTGTGCCTTTTTATGATATTCTTGCTTTCCGCACTTTAACAAGCCCGTAAATGCAGTAACGCAGATAAATAAATATCTTTCTCTTACTTTCAAACATTCAGGAGATTTTTTTTTGTCAGAATCTGTATGAGCTGCCTGATTGATTGGTGGAGAGATAAGTACTCTCACACAATTTATGAAGTTTGGAGATGAGCAAATGAATCACCAAGGAATAAACAACCGACTAAGTACTGCTAAATGGAATTAATATGGATGAGTTCACAAGTTCATGTCACAGCAGCAGAATTCGGCCATTCAGCCCATCAAGTCTACTCCGCCATTCAAACATGACTGATCTATCGTTCCCCCTCAACCACTCATTCTCTTGCCATCTCCCCATAACACTTGACACCCTTACTAATCAAGAATCTGTCAATCTCCGTGTTAAAAATTCCCAGCAATTGGCCTCCACAGTCGGCTGTGGGAATTAATTCCACAGATTCACCACCCTCTGGCAAACAAAATTCCTCCTCATCTTCTTTCTAAAGGTACGTCCTTCCATTCTGAGGCTGTTCCCTCTGGTCCTAAACTCTCCCACTAGTGGAAACATCCTTTCCAAATATAATCTATCCAGGCCTTTCACTTTCACTATTCACTATGTTCTATGAATTGTTCCATCTTAATTATAGAACACATAACATAGACAGTACAGCACAGAAACAGGAACATTGCTGCAGTAAATCAGCCCGTCAGGCAGCATCTCTGGAGAAAACGGATAGGTGATGTTTTGGGTTGGGACCTTTTTTCAGACTTCTTCAACTGCTGAAGAAGGGTCCCAACCTGAAACATCAATGATCCATGTCCTCCAGAGATGTTGCCTGACCCGCTGAGTTGCTCCAACACTTTGTGTCTATCCACGCGCAGTCTTGAACTGGTTAAGGTTCTTCGCTCGTATGCAATGGAAAGAAAACTCCTCATTTTTCTTCTGCCATGGAAAATAAACAATGGGGATTTAACTGAGAGAATCCCTGTGTCGAACGCACACAGGGGAGATGACGGGGTACGACCTAAGAATGTGCCAGGAAACCCTATGGGAGCTGATTTGCTGCGCGCATTATAAATCATCTCAACACAACCCTGCTGTCTAAACGTACGTGTGCACTGTAACACCTTACAGTTTTCCATGTTAAATATGATCAATGCCAACACCGTGGAGATTATTTCTGCTTATAACATCTGAGGTATGGGCGGCACAGTGGTGCAGCGGTAGAGTTGCTGCTTCACAGCGCCAGAGACCCGGGTTCAATCCTGGCTACAGGTGCTGTCCGCATGGAGTTCTCCCTGTGACCGGGTGGGTTTTATCCAGGTGCTTCGGTTTCCTCCCACATCCTAAAGAGGTGCAGGTTTGCAGGTTGATTGGCTTCTGAAAATTATCACCAATGCAACTGATAGTGCTAGTGCATGAGGTGATCACTGGTCGGCGTGGACTAGTTAGGCCGAAGGCCCTGCTTCCACGCTGTATGTCTAAACTAAGCTAAACTATAACTGAGTTCTACAAATTGTACACTGTCCCTAATGTGTAGGATAATGCTAGCATACGGGGTGATCGCCTGGTGGGCCGAAGGGCCTGTCTCCAAGCTGTATCCATAAAGTCTAAAAGTCCAAATACCTTTATATTGAAAACTCTAGAAGATCAGCAACCTCCTCCATGGCCAGAACGAGGCCACACGCAAACTGAAGGAACATTGAATTTGGAATATCCAATTTAAGGTAACCACCATCCCCACCATTTGATTTTGACTGGGTTTACATATAGTATCTGAATTGATTGAATTGTATATAAAACAATGTTTCCCCTGTGCCTCGATACATATAATAATAATAAACCGAAAACATAAAACCTGATGTCATGTTTGCCATGGACTTTGTGGGCCAAAGGGCCTGTTCCTGTTGCTGTTCTGTTTTATGGTCTATTATAAATGCACACATTCTGAGAGGATCGTGCTGTAGCCATTCTGTCATGATAAGGAAGATAGGGAGTGAAGTGAAGCCGGCAGGACAGTGGGTGGAAAGGAACAGTTGAGGAGGAGGGAGCAGGAATCCTTCTGATGTGCATCTCGAACATTTTGAGCAGCACAGTGGCAAAGCTGGTAAAGCAGCTGCCTCACAGCACCGGAGACCCAGGTTCGATCCTGTCCTCGGGTGCTGTGGGTGTGGAGGTTGCACGTTCTCCCTGTGAGTTTCCTCCGATTTCCTCCCACATACCTCTGTAAATTACCTCTAGTGTGTATGGAGTGCATGAGACAGTGGGATAACATAGAACTAGTGTGAACGGGTGATCAATGGTCAGCAGGGACTCAGTGGGCTGAGCATGTTTCCATGATGTATCTCTAAAACAAACTAAACTAAATGTAATGAAAAGTGCAGTTATTCTCTGAAGTAATTGAAAATTCTTGGGTGATGAACTCAGGAACCTTTTAATTGACTTTCCAGCAAACAAAGCCAGTTTCTTATCTCTATTCTAACAAGCAATTGACTTTGGAGTGAACTCATCTTACATTCTACTTTTTATCTTCAAGGGACAGACATCCTATACTTTATCCCCTCAATAATTTCCTGCAATTTGCAGCATGGCTTTTGAGACATGTTGGACAATTCAATTTTACTTCGGAGTCACGTGAGTGACTACGTGAAGAACCCCGCCAGGACGCATGCGTGTCGTATCGCTACACGCATTGCGAAACGTCAGGCGGGGTGGAACGACGTTCCCCCGCAGCGGCAGTTTTAAAAAGCCGGAACCAGCAGGTAAGAGTTACTCTGCGGTCTTTTTGTGTGTTTCCTATACCAACTTACAGGTGGGAAGCATGGACAAGTCTAAGAAAGCAACAAGGGCTGCGACAAAGCTGGTGGGGGAGGACCGCGGAGTAGCGGGCAGCCAGCAGCGGCCAGCGGCACTTGAATCACCGATAATGGGATCAGCTGTGCCCGATGTCGCCTCCGCACCGGCCGGATCCACTCCGCGGCTGGTCGGTAAGGCAAGACAAAAAACTAACAAAGTCGTGGACTCAGAGGAGTCCGACTTTGAGCAACCGCGGGCGGCCAGCGACCGTGAGCTGCACAGTGCTTCTCCCTCATCAGAAGGGAGCACTGGGGGTCAGTACTGGGCTGATCCTGAAGAGGGGTTCGCAGAAGAAAAATCAAGTGTGCAGGGGATGCAGGAACGAGAAAATCTGCTGGACATGATGTCCAACTTCATACAGCCAGACCAGACTGGCCAAAACCTGGAGCAAAAGCTTGCTGCCAGTATAGACTATATGCCTTTTAACCAGCTACAAGAACAGGCTGTATTGGACACCACGTCAAGACACCTGTATATCCCTGAATGTTCCAGTAGTCAATACTTGTATATGGAAACATATTGGAATAGGAGTTAGAGGCATGGATGTCAAACTCCAAAAGGTATTAAAACTCCTAACAGCAGGGATAACAGCATTCGCCTGCACAGTGGATGAGAAGGACATGTCCCAGGACCAACAGGATGCACTGGCATTGCTTTGCAACACTCAATACGAGATAAATAGCATCAGGAAGAATGCCATCCAACCCACTTTAAATCCGAAATTTGCGGGTCTGTGCAAACCTGGGAACATAAAACCACCAATACTGCTATTTGGAGGTAACCTATCGAAGGAAGTCAAGGAGCTCGATGAGGAAGCAAAAACCCTGGGACTCATAAAAGGGACTTCATCAAAAACCCACTACAGCCACAGACAGCATCCCTATGCACCCACCAGTAGAACAAGCCGACTGGTGAAAGCTCGAAGGTCCGGTACACCAAACATGAGTCTTTTAGGCCATGGCCCAGGCCGGCCTTCTTGGAAGATACGCGAACCTCCAACATCAACCAAACCACAAACCCAGACACCAACGCCTCAACATCAACGAAGGATTTACAAAAAGAAGTAAACCTGCCACTGGTAACTATGGAGGTAGGTGGGTCTGGTTCCCTACAAAATACAGGGAGCATGGAGGTTGGGGGGAGATTACACTCCTTTCTGGATGCATGGAGCATGTTAACTACCGATACTTATATTTTAAGCAGTATCCAGGGAAATACAATAGAATTTATACACAAGTACGGCCCTCCAGTTCAACATATACCGAACCGAATGTTCGTACTTTCTGGTAAAGAGAAATCAGAAGCGCATGCTGAACTGGAGAGGCTTTACGCAAAAGGTGTAATTGAAAAATCCCAACGAACCGCTAGAATTCGTGTCCAATATATTTACCAAAAACAAAAAAGATGGTGGTTGTCGCATCATCATAGATCTGACCAAATTGAATACATTTGTACAATATATTCATTTTAAAATGGAAACCTTTGTTACTGCTAAACAATTGATTTCCAAAGGTTACTTCATGGCTAGCATCGATTTAAAAGATGCTTACTATTCAGTGCCTATACGAGGTGACCACAGATGTTTCTTAAAATTCAACTGGATGGGACAGCACTGGCAGTATAGAGCGCTGCCAAATGGGTTAACATCAGCCCCCAGACTGTTCACAAAAATTTTGAAACCAGCCCTAGCGTTTCTACGGAAACGAAAACACATGGTCATGGCATATCTAGATGACATACTTATTGTGGGCAAAACTTTGGAATTGGCCAAACAAACTGTAACAGCCACAAAACAGTTATTTGAAAAACTGGGGTTTATTATCCATCCAGTTAAATCTACATTAACGCCTTCCACTACAATGGACTATTTGGGGTTCACCATTGACTCAGTTCACATGTCGGTGACTTTCCCAAAGGGAAAGGCTAGAGATTTAATAGAGGCTTGCAATAACCTCATTGACATCAGTAAACCATCCATCAGATTGGTAGCAAAACTAATTGGCAAAATGGTGGATGCCTTTCCAACCACACAATTTGGACCTTTACATTACAAAAAATTTACAGAGAGCAAAAATACAAGCACTCAAAATCAATGCTGGTCATTTTGACAGACCAATGAAGCTATCAATCAAAGCGATAATGGAACTAAAATGGTGGATAGATAACATTTGGCTTTGTTTCAATCCAATCATTATCAGCAACCCTTCAATGGTGCTACAAACTGATGCCAGTGCACTTGGTTGGGGTGCCACCAATTCCATCTCCAGCTGTGGAGGTAGATGGACTGCTCAGGAGGCATCATTATTACTCACACTGGGCATAAACTACCTGGAAATGTTGGGTGCATTCTATGGCCTTAAGTCATATTGTACTGGGTCATATCACCAGCATGTTAGACTACGAAATTGTTTATTTATGCATTCCCTCCTTTCTGCCTCATCAGTCGGGTATTAAGGAAAATATAGCAGGACTCTGCGTCTGGTATTTTGGTAGTACCCGATTGGCCTACTCAACCATGGTTCCCAGTGATACCTGGCAGGCCTCAATTATGATGAGGGGCTCAGTTATAGTGCCATTAACTGCGCCAGAAGTGATTTATCAACTTATCTATGGCAAGGAACACCCTGGGGCAGCGGAGCGTCATTTTCGCTGCTCTGTTGGAACTCACTCACTGGTATAAGAAAAAAAATATGAGGGGAATTTTTTAATGGCCTATCAACCATGGTTCCCAGTGAGAACCAGGTACTCCCAAATTATGATGGGATGTCAGTTATTGTGCCATCAACTGCGCCAGGAATTGGTCTTAGCAACATCTATGGCCCCTACATTGACTGACACTCTGTTGGAAACTCACAGTCATAATAAAACTTATGAGGGGAATTGGTCATGGCACAAAGCAAGAACCAGTCACTCCCAAATATGGGATGTGGATTGTCCTGAAGATGCTCAGGAATTGGGCTCCAGTAACAGCCCTGCCCCTCCATAGACTCACACTAAAAACAGTCACGCTCATGCCATTGGTCAAGGCACAAAGTGTACAGTCATTACATAAATTAAGACTGGACAACATGACTTCTTCATCTGAAAATATTACGTTTCATATTTATGAATTAGTGAAGCAGAACAGACAGGGATCAGCAGGCCTCAATATAGAATTTAGGTCTTACCCAACAGATGATCGTCTCTGTATAGTATGACATTTGTCGTTATACATGGAGAAAACGAAAATCATCAGAGGCAATGAGAAGGCACTTTTAGTCAGCCATAAGCAACCACACAAAAAAGTGATGGTCCAGACCATCTCAAGATGGCTGAAACAGGTTCTAATACAGGCTGGGGTGGATACTAATATTTTAAAATCTCATTCCACCAGGGCTGCAGCTACATCGGCAGCTATGCAGTTGGATGTACCAATGGACCAAATCCTCAAAGCAGCAGGATGGTCAGGGGAAAAAACATTCCAACTATTTTATAATAAACCAGTCATGAAACCTGGAACGTTTGCAGAAACAATTTTAAGTTCTGTAATTTAATTTACCCCATAAATAGGGGTTATAATTTGTGTTAATAAATTTCATGGATTTTAATGTTGGATTCATGTCTAAATTATGTTGACACAATTCCTCCTACAGTCATTAAGGCAGATGTGATGCATGGACTCGTTTCCATGGCATGAAATCACAGAGCTTTGAAATCTTCACGTAGTCACTCACGTGACTCCGAAGTAAAATAGTAAGATTAAACGAGAACTTACCAGTTCGAAGTTTGATCATTATTTTATGAGGAGTACGTTGAGGGAATACGTGCCCTCCGCTCCCACCCATGATCATATACTCAACTGGTATTTCTTTCTCTAATCTTACTATGTTTAAGTCATTACAGTTATCTGTGATTTCACACCGCTGCTTTGAAGAATGACACGCATGCGTCCTGGCGGGGTTCTTCACGTATTCCCTCAACGTACTCCTCATAAAATAATGATCAAACTTCGAACTGGTAAGTTCTCGTTTAATCTTACTATTTATTAACAGACAAAAAAAAGGGCAGAGGAATTGTGTGAGCTTAACGGAAGTAGGAAAGGTTTTTAAGTCAGATCGCAACTACCGAGTACAAAGTGGCAAAAAAAACCCTTAAATTGTGACCTTTCTCCCTCAGAGCCTTTATGTGGGTTCACCAGAATAAAAGTTCTTCCGTAATCTTACATAATGATGGATAGAAAAGGTTCAGGGAGATATGGGTCATTCATGGACAAATGGGACTACCTTACAAGAGGCATGATGGTCGGCATGGACAAGTTGGGCTGAAGGGTCTGTTCCCCTACTGTATCACTAAGACCACCTAGCCCATGCCAACCATTGATCAACCTTTCACATTAGTTCTATGTTATCCCACCTGCGTAACCACTCCCCACGCGCAATTTAGACTACAGTGTGGAAATGGCCCCACTGGCCAACCGAGTCTACACCGACCAGCGATCCCCCTACACAGGCACTATTCTACACACTAGGGACAATTCACCCAATTTTGCAGAAGCCAATTAACCTACAAACCTGCATGTCTATGGAGTGTGGGAGGAAACTGGAGCATCCGGACAAAACCCACACGATCAGAGGGAGAATGTGCAAACACGGTACAGACAGCACCCAGTCAGGATTGAACCCGGCTCTCTTGCGCCATAAGGCAGCAACTCCACTGCCACTGCACTGTGCCTCAGTGGCCACTTTACCAACGACAATTAATCTACAAACCCGCATGTCTTTGGGATGATCTTTGTTGACCCAACTTCATGCGTGGATCACTCAGAAGTGCTTGATACTCACTGACTTCAGTTGCAATCACAGAGATGTTCTGCCAGGCCGTCAGCTCCCTGTCCAGTGGTTCTGTGGTCTTTATAACCCCGCTTTGGGCATTGATGATGAAGAGTCTATCCATGTACGACTGCTGCTCAATAGAATATCTGGGAGGAGTGAAACGAGAGAAGAAATAATCTTTGGAAGGAAGAGAGCAATCTACAGTATGTGTCTCAGCATAGAAACATTCCCATATTAAATTTACCTCTCAAAACTTCACTTCAGTACTACACTTCACGGTGCCTCAGCAAGGCCACAAGCATAATCAAGGAGCAGTCCCACTCCCTCTTCTCCCCTCTCCCATTAACGTTTGTAAACAGAAGTTTGAAAACGCACACCTACAGATTCAGGGACAGTTTCATCCCAGCCGTCAAGGCTTCATCAAGGAAGTGGACTCACCTGTCACTGGAGATGCTCAAACTATCTTTTATCACACTTTCTCCAACTTCAATATTATACCTTGCACTGAGTAGTACCTTTTATCTTTTATCTGGGCACTGTGAACAGCTTGATTGTATTCATATATAGCCCTTTCTCTGTTACATATTTATTTACATATATGTTTACACTTCTGTTGTGCTGCTGCAGGTAAGAATTTCATTTGTCTGTTTTGGGATATATAACAATAAAACACTCTTGACCAGTTTACTTTAATTCAGAGATACAGCATGGAAACAGGGCCCTCGGCCCACGTACAAAACCCGTATAGATAGCACCTGAGGTTAGGATCGAACCCGGATGACTGGGGCGGTGAGGGAGCAACTCCGGTGTGCCGCCCAAGTGCCTGACTTTTGGCTGACTGGATTGCACGCAAACATAAGCTTTTCACTGTACCTCACTGTACCTCACTGTCCTTCAGATGACAACAAATAAACTAAACTGGTCACCTTTATCTCTTCACTCTTCCAATCTGGAATGTGGTATAATATGATGCCAATCTAAGGAGCTGTACTCAGCTTTAGCTCAAGTTAGCAACAATTGTTGGCTACTGATATAGGGAAACATCAGATGATTAAACGGAAAGTGTTTCACACCCAGGGCTAAACATCCATCAAATGGATTAGTACGCAGATCCCTGCTGCAAGCAAAAAAGAAATCAAGAGTCTAGAATGGAGTCTGACAGACCCCATATAGATCGTAACTGCAGCTCTACATTGCCCAGCATTCCTCATTTCCCATCCATTTGATCACATAATACGCTGGTCACCAAGATGGTTCAAAAGGAGCTGTAACAGAGGTCTTTGGGGCGAC
Organism: Leucoraja erinaceus; assembly: GCF_028641065.1. NCBI lineage: Eukaryota > Metazoa > Chordata > Chondrichthyes > Rajiformes > Rajidae > Leucoraja > Leucoraja erinaceus. The sequence goes on along the minus strand of NC_073393.1, from coordinate 22,126,415 downwards.
ACAATTGCGCAGGGGTAGAGCTGCTGCCTTACAGTCCCAGAGACTGGGTTCGATCCTGACTCCGGATGCTGTCTGTATGGAGTGTCCTATGTTCTCCCTGTGACCACGTGGGTTTTCTCCGGGTGTTCCAGTTTTCTCCCACACTTCTAAGACTTGCAGGTTTGTAGGTTAATTGGATTCAGTAAAAATTGTAAATTGTCCCTAGTGTGTAGGATAGTGCTGGTGTACAGGGTAATGAAAAAAAAAAATGAAATGATTCAATTTATTGTCATTATCAGTGTACAGTACAGAGACAACGAAATGCATTGGAAGAGTGAAGAGATAAAGGGTAATTGCTGGTTGGCGCGGACTCGGCTGGCTATGGGGCCTGTTTCCACGCTGTACCTCTAAAGTCTAAACAGATGTAACAGGAAACGGAAGACAGACGTGAAATGGATGTAAAAAATGCAGATGCTGCAATCTTGAGTGAAATACAAAGTGCTGGAGAAACTCAGAGAGTCAGGCAGCATCTGTGGAGGGAATGGGCAGACAACGTTTCGGGTTAGGACCCCTATGCAGAATGATGGAACGGTGGAGAGAAAGCTGATAAAAAGAGGTTGGGATGGAGCAAAGCCTCGTTTCTTTCCTCGTCCCCTGTCATCTTCCATCCTGTGTCCCTCCAGCTTTACATTTCACTCCTCTTCTTTCCTTTAGACTTTAGAGCTGTCCCGTGCAACAGAGGGGCAGAAGCTGTTCCTGAGTCTGTTGGTGCGCACTTTCAAGCTTCTGTGTCGTCTACCCCATGGGAGGTGGGGAGAAGAAGGAATGACTGGGGTGGGATGACTCATTGATTATATTGGCTGCTTTACCAAGGCAGCAATGCAGTCAGTGGTGGGGAGTCTGGTCTATGTGATGGACTGGGCTACATCCACAACTCTCCGTGCAATTTCTCGTGGTCTTGGAGCTCTTCACCTCCCTTTCAGTATGAAGGAGGATCCAGACCCAAAACGTCACCCATCCTCCATCTCCAGAGGAGCTGCCTGACCCGTTAAGTTACTCCAGCACTTTTTGTCTATCTTTGATTATAAACCAGCATCTGCAGTTCTTTGTTTCTAACCCTAACCTAATTAGATACTGAACAATAACCCTCTACCCGTTATTTATTAAACTACATTAATCTCATTTAATGAGAGAGATTTTGTGGATATATTTGCAAAAGAACAGAAACTAGGTTGGGATTCAGAAGGTTTAGGTTCAGGTTTATTGTTGTCACGTGTACCAAGGTGAAAAGCTTTGTTTTTGTTTGCTTTCCAATCAGAGCAGATAATACTATACATAAACAAAATCAAGCCAAACTCAAGTACAATGGGTAGAGCAAGTGGGAAGATAAAAAGTGCAGGATATAGTTCTCAGCATTGTACGGCGCATCAGTTCCTTATATACTGTAGTGTACGCATTGGGGTAGAGGTGAATCGGACAGTACCCTAGCTTATGGAAGGACCATTCACAAGCCTAATAACAAAGGGGAAGAAACTGTTCCTAGCTGTTTACCTAAAGAGAGTGACAGACAGCCAGGAGCGATTGTGGAAATGGAAGTTCTGCAGAGCTAAATAAAGACCTAAGGTGGTCATTCAGACTCCCTGCTGCTCTCTGAATTATTTTTGAGATCTCTTGAGCTAATCCATTTGATGGATGGTAGTCCTGCAAAACGGAATACTTTCCATTTAATCATCCGTGTCTCCCTGTATCAGCAGGGAACACACTGCTGACTTGAGTTACAAGCAGAGTAACAATAATTACATTATTAGATTCCAAGCTTTTGTTCCATATATAAACCCCTCAGAACAGCTCAATCCGATCTCAGTAAGCCATGAATGCTTGTTAATAAGATACAACTCCCCTCCGCCATTCCTCCAAACCCCTGGATTAGATTCCAGCTTGTAACTCAATCCTATCTAATTTTGGTATCTAATTTTCTAGCTATAACTGCCCCAAATTCCTTAATTAGATTATAGCATGTAACTCACTCAAATACTCACAGAGTCAAACAACATGGAAACAGGCCCATTGGCCCAACTCATTCATAATGACCATGATGCCCCATCAAAGATAATGACATTTGTCCATACTTTGGCCCATTACCTTCTAAACCGTTCCACTCCATGTACCTGTCCAAATCCCTTTTAAATGTTGCTATTGTACCTTTTCAGATTCAGATTCAGATTCAGATTCAATTTTAATTGTCATTGTCAGTGTACAGTACAGAGACAACGAAATGCATTTAGCATCTCCCTTGAAGAGCGACATAGCAAACGATTTGAATAAAAAATAAATAATAAGTGTCCGGGGGGAGGGGAGGGTGATTGGCAGTCACCGAGTTACGTTGTTTAGTAGAGTGGCAGCCGCCGGAAAGAAGCTGTTCCTCGACCTGCTGGTTCGGCAACGGAGAGACCTGTAGCGCCTCCCGGATGGTAGGAGGGTAAACAGTCCATGGTTGGGGTGAGAGCAGTCCTTGGCGATGCTGAGCGCCCTCCGCAGACAGCGCTTGCTTTGGACAGACTCAATGGAGGGGAGCGTGGAACCGGTGATGCGTTGGGCAATTTTCACCACCCTCTGCAGTGCCTTCCGGTCGGGAGACAGAGCAGTTGCCATACCATACTGTGATGCAGTTGGTAAGGATGCTCGCGATGGTGCAGCGGTAGAAGTTCACCAGGATCTGAGGAGACAGATGGACCTTCTTCAGTCTCCTCAGGAAGAAGAGACGCTGATGAGCTTTTCTAGCAGCTCATTCCATATACCCACCATCTTCAGAGTGAAAATGTTGCCTCTCAGGTTCCTATTAAATCTTACCCCTCTCACCTCAAACCCAGGGCATTTTATTCGGCATGGTCATTGACTCAGTGTTACTCCAGCAATCTGTTTATTTTTCTTTGTAAACCAGCATCTGCAGCTACCTCGCGTCTCCATCAGAAATGCGTTAGGACTTGGGAGGGCCGTGCGAGCGGTCGCTGAATCCTGACAGACAGCCAGTGGCGGAACCAAGAGACCCCACCTGGAGTGGGTCCAAGGCTCGTCTCCCGCTCGCCCCCAATGACTGGGAAGTGGATGGAGGAGAGACGTGGACGCTGGATGCGGGTGGGAGAACCAGCGAGTTTAAACTTTCGCATCTTCAACGTCGGCTGCAGGAGAAGCCTCCACAGAGCATAAAGGCTGAAGGCCCGGAGAGGAGAGAAGGACGGCTCGCTGGCAATCTGAATGAGGGGATGACTGCAACGAGCCTTTATGACCAGATGCAGCCTGAACTGTGCAAAATGACGTCAAAATCTGGCGACTCTTATATGGACTCAGTGGGCTGTTTCCATGCATGGAGTACTCAATCTGGGGTTGTCTTTATGTATGGCAATAATCACACAAATCTTTATGCAAAACAAAATGTATTTCACCGTACCTTTGTTAAACGTGACAATAAAAGAACCATTGAACCATACAACATATTCGAGACCCGGTGAATCTCACCTGCTGTTATTCTGCCCTCAGTGGCCTGACCCAGAGGACACAGATACCATTGAACCTACAGGCAATGCAAGGGTTAAACATCTCGGTTGCTTTAAGATAAGATGGTGGAATACTTGGAAGCAGCTGGGAAGGCCAGCTGTCAATGGGGAAGTGGTCATTGGGGGAGTGAGAGGAGATGTTGTGCGTGGCACTTCAGTCAAGGTGAAGAGGGAACATGAGAAATGGAAATAACGTGTGATTTGGACCAACTGTCATCGATTTGAGAATTAATATTAGCAATAATATATGTGGCAAATTTTCGTGACTATTAATCATGTAATGGAACATTGATATGTAAAATATTCATACGCCTATTAATTTTAAACTGCTCCATCCTCATTTATAGTGTTTGGCAAACTATTTTTAAGTAGTTGGGACAGGAAAGTTTAATGTTGTCTACATGATTTAGATGGAGTTTGATTAGTTTATGGTCACATACCAAGGTACGGTGAAAAGCTTTTGTTTGTGTGCTATCCAGTCAGCGGAAAGACTATATATGGTTAGTTTAGTTTTGTTTATTGGCACGTGTACCGAGGTACAGTGAAAATGTTTTTTTGTTGCCTGCTATCCAGTCAGTGGAAAAACTATACTTGATTTCAATCAAGCCATCAATGATGCACAGATACGGGGGTAAAGAGAATAACATTTAGTGCGAGATAAAGTCCGGTTAAAGATAGTCCTAGGGTCTCCAATGAGGTGGTTGGTGGCCCAGGAATTCTCTGATAACAGCTGGGAAGAGCGACAGAGAGTCCGAGGTCTAGCAATTGTCTGATAACTATAAGACTTTATAAGAGCAGCAGAAAAAATTTAGCGATCCACTAACTATTCCAGATCGGTACTTTGTTGACCACAAACCCAACTCTTCACTTCTCAGGGAGACTGCAGATGCTGGAATCACAAAGTGCTGGAGAAATTCAATGGGTCTGGCAGCATCTGTGAAGGGAAATAGACTGATGATGTTCAAGGCAGGAAAAATGGTCCCAATGTTGGGCGAGTCCAGAACCAGGGGCCACAGTCTTAGAATAAAGGGGAGGTCATTTAAGACTGAGGTGAGAAAAAACGTTTTCACCCAGAGAGTTGTGAATTTGTGGAATTCCCTGCCACAGAGGGCAGTGGAGGCCAAATCACTGGATGGATTTAAGAGAGTTAGATAGAGCTCTAGGGGCTAGTGGAGTCAAGGGATATGGGGAGAAGGCAGGCACGGGTTATTGATAGAGGACGATCAGCCATGATCACAATGAATGGCAGTGCTGGCTCGAAGGGCCGAATGGCCTCCTCCTGCACCTATTTTCTATGTTTCTATGTTTCTAAGGCAGGGACCCATCTTCAGACCTTACTTTAGACTTTGGAGATACAGTACGGAAACAGGACATTCGGCCGATCAAGTTAGCACTGATCAGCAATCCCCTGTACACTAGCACTTTCCCACACAGAAGGGACGACCTGTATGTCTTTGGAATGTGGAAGGAAACCGGATAACACAGAGGAAACCCACGCGGTCACAGGGAAAACTCGGTACAGACAACCCTCATAGTCAGGATTGAACCATGGCCTCTGGTGCTGTTAGGGAGCAACTCTGCTGCTGTGCCATTGTGCCACCCTGGAGTAAGAAGGGTGAAAGCTGACAAAGAGAAGTGAGGAAAGGGAACCTCTAAAGCAAGGCTGCTGCAAATGATCTCCTCTTCCATTTTGAGTATTTTGCAGGGATCACTGAGCTGCTTGCATTTTGGAAAGTTAAAGACTGCTGTGGATCTTTGAATCCTATGCTGGTGATCGAGGCTTGGCACTTTGCCAGTGCTGGATATCTGCACCAACCATCAGCTTTGGACCCACGCCCCCACCAAATGGAAGGGGCTGGGCTGCTTTCAATAGAAGAGGAAGCATGTGTCACTTTAATGAATGCTGCTTGCAGACCAGTTGCCAATGTCGATAGTACCCATGCTGTTCACATCATTATTTTTTCCATAACGTGATTAATATGGAATTACACACATAGAGCATGTTGTTTTGCAAATGCCTCTCACACACTCTCCGTGGGTAGGTTACGCTGCCTAGGGAGGATCACAAGTCCACACGCACAGCACACCTTTAAACACACACACAAAGAGATACACAGACACACATGCACAGTCACACAAAGAAATAATTCACATACAAACACAACGAAGAATGCGCACTCCGGCACACACTCACACACACACCGACACCGACACAGACACCCATACAGACACAAAGATACAATACATATACAAACACACAGACACACTCTCACACACACACACGCACAAAGAGACACTGACAAACATACAGACAAAGATACATTGTCATTCATATACGAAATTTAAAAACACACAGACAAACACTCTAAAGCACACGGTAAAATAATAAAGATAACACACACAAAGAGACACTGACGTTACCAACATACAGACGCATTTAGTGCTGTAGAGTGGGGTAAAAACTGTTTTGTACACATCTGTACACACAGTTCAAACAGGGAGTGTCCGGGGTACATTCTGGGTTTTTTTTTTTTTTTGGTGCAGCACACTCTCACACAGACGCATAGAGAAACAGACAGACAAACATACACAGACACACATACACACAATGCACATACAAACACACAGAGGAATACACATAAAGAGGCACACACTCACACATAAAGACACAAAGAGACACACAGACACACAGAGGGGAGTGCAAACAAATATGAAGAGACACGTGAATACACACAGAGATACAATATACATACACACATTGACATAAAGATGCAATATAGCTGCAAACATATATAATATGTGCAGACACACACACACTGACACAGAAGCATGCATAGACACACACAACCACATACACAAGCACACAGACAAGCGCACACCACGGCAGCACGGTGGCACAGCGGTAGAGTTGCTGCCTTCCAGTGAATGCAGAGACCTGGGTTTGATCCCGGCTACAGGTGCTGCCTGTACGGAGTTTGAACGTTCTCCCCGAGACCTGCATGGGTTTTCTCCGAGATCTTCGATTTCCTCCCACACTCCAAAGATGTACAGGTTTGTAGGTTAATTGGCAAATTGTCCCTAGTGGGCGTAGGATATTGTGAATATGCGGGGATCGATGGTCAGCGCGGACCCGGTGGGCCGAAGGGCCTGTTTCCGCACTATGCGACTCTATGACATGTCTGTGTGCATGCAGACACGAGTGTGCACAAACTCGCCACACACACACACACACACAGGTTAAGTGAGAGCTGGAACCTAGTAGATATGCCAGTGTGTTAACAGTGGCGCCTAGCACTTTTGCATTTTGCAGAGAGCTCTCAAATCAATAAGAAGTTCTGTGTAGGATTTGAATTTGTGTACCCAACAATTTTACGGATGGAGCAGCTCTGATTCAATCCCCGTCCTTCTGCAAATAAAGCCAGGCTCCATTTTGATTCAGAGGATACAAGTTAATCTACGTTAGACTGGCTGCCTGCAGACACTCAACATGGTTTGCGAGTCTGGCCGTGCCTTCAGCTCCGTTTGCGTCTGGGGAGACGGGGAACAGTCAGTCTTATGACGGAAAGCAATGTGTCCTGCTCTTAGCTGCTTCCCACTCTCCCTCAGGGGAGCTTAGATTTGCAAAGCACTGTTGTCAAACAGATCAAATACAGCTGGGATTACTGGAGTGCTGAACAGACCATGCAACCTGCTAAAATCTCATTCCAAAAGTTGTGAAACGAGATTTGTAAAATCCCACTTTGGCAATTCACTTACCTTGAAATGTAATATTCAGCCCTGTTCTACAATTACATTTCCACTGATGTAGAAGTAGAAGTGAGAATGCTAATCCTACATTGCATATTTGCAATAAAGAGAGATGAAATCTGTCTTCCAGTTTAATTAAAGCCATACTTTACAGCCGCAGAAGACTGCAACTACAATATCTACTTTGTACATGGTCTGTTTCAGCAGGAACACATTATCTAAGTGTAGAGGGATTGGAGACTTAGGTGAAGGGAGATTTGTGTGGTCCAGCATGTTGACAACAAAGCTGGGATACAACACATCAAAGGCCAATTGAAGACGCAGGTAGGCTGTTCAATCAGACAGTTCCGGGGTCAATGTAATGTGTGCTCCATGGATAACTAACCCTCAGATGCAAAGCTAAATTAAGTTCTTGCCTATCTTCTGAGGCGTGGCTTGGTGTCGCAGAGGTAGAGTTGCTGCCTAACGGTGCCAGAGACCCCAGCTCGAAACTGACTACGGGTGCTGTCCGTACAGAGTGTGTACATTCTCCCTGTGACCGTGGGAGTAAACCAAGTGCTCGGTTTACCAGAGAACCCCAGCTCAAAACTGAAATTACAGGAGGGCCATTGCTCGAGCCTGCCGCCACAGAGTGTGTACATTCTCCCTGTGACCGTGGGAGTAAACCAAGTGGCCTCAACTACCCTCCGGTTTACTCTCACTCTCCAAAGACATACAGGACCCCTTTCTAGGTTATCTGAAGAAAGGTCTCGACCCGAAACGTCACCTATTTATTTTCTCCAGAAATGCTGCCTGACCCACTGACTTACTCCAGCATTTTGTGTCTATCTTCAGTTTGTAGCCTAACTAGTTTCAGTAAAAATTGTAAATTGCCACTAATGTGTAGGATAGTGCTAGTGTACGGGGATCACTGGCCAGTGTGGACTGAGTGGATTGAAGGGCTTGTTTCCACACTGTATCACAAAACTAAACTCAATTAAAATTTAAGTTTTCCAATCCACGTCACATCATGGTGAATCTCCTCTGCGCTCTCTCCAGCAAAATGTTGTTGAAAACTTCATCAACCAGGAACCGATGCAGTGTGAGATTATTTTAAACTGCAATTTGTATTTGAAACAATTCTATTTAAGCAGGCTGGGACATATTGAATGTAAAATAACTATCGCAAAATAAAGAAACGTTTATAATTGAACATTTAAAATGAATGCAATGCTGGAAGTCTGAAATAAAATCTGATAATGCTGTAATCAGCAAGTCAGGCAGTACTGTGGAGAGGGAGAGAGACAAGAGAGAAAGACAGAGACACAAACAGAGATACAGAGAGAGACAGAGACAGAGAAAGATAGAGAGAGACACAGATAAAGAAACAGACACACAGACAGAGACAGACAGAGCGACATACAGCACAGGAACAGACTCTTTGGCCCAACTTACCCATGCCAACCAAGATGCTCCATCAATGCTAAACCTCCCTGCCCACTTTGGCCCATCACCTTGAAACCTTTCCTATCCATATATGGTCCAAATGCTGTTTAAATGGTGTAATAGTACCTGCCTCAACTGCCTCCTCTGGCAGCTCATTCTATAAACCCACCACCTTGCGTGTGAAAAAAATTAAAGAGAGAGACATGGAGTCAGAGAGTCCAGATAGAATGCCAAGTTTGCAAAATTAAGTTTTAAATTAAAATTAAGATTTGCAAGATTAGAGAGAGACAACATGCTGCCTGCCTCGCTGAGTTACTCCAGCATTTTGTGTCTACCTTTGATTTAAACCAGCATTTGCAGATCTTTCCTACACGACAGAGAACGTCTTTCCTATAACATGGTGTCCATAACTGAATGCGGGTACAGAGACAGAGATAGACCGTGTCTCTGAGAGAGACAGAGAAACACAGTCAAGAAGCTAGACAGATTTTTGCGAAGTTTCTGCCTTGACATGAAGTTTAAACTCTGCTTCCCTCTCCACAGATGTTTCCTGACCTGCAGAGTATTTCCAGAATTTTGTTTTTATTTCTTAAAAATTAATTGCTTTGTCAATCCACCATCTGTGATTAACCCAAATTTCAATTAACAAATCTTATTAAACCGCCCCCTCTCTTTAATCCATGTTTTGTCAAAACTTTTGGCCATCTGTCTCTACGTTTCTATCTATGAGCTGGAGTCACATTTTGTTTGGAAACCCTTCTGCCAAATACTTTGGAACATTTTAGTAAGATGTATAGAAGTTGGGAGGTCATGTTGCAGTTCTATAAGATGTTGGGGAGGCCGCATTCAGTTATGGACACCATGTTATAGGAAAGATGTTGTCAAGTTGGAACGGGTGCATTGAAGATTTACAGGGATGTTGCCAGTTCTGGAGGGTCTGAGCTATAGGGAAAGGTTGAGCAGGCTGGCACTCCATTCCATGGAGGATGAGGTGTGTAAAATCATGAGAGGAATAGATCGGATAGACGCATAGATTCTGTTGCCCAGAGGAAATCGAGAACTGGAGGACATAGGTTTAAAGTGAAGGGGAAAAGATTTAATAGGAATCTGAGGGGGTAACGTTTTCACACAAAAGGTAGTGTGTGTGTGTGTGTGGAATGATGAGGTAGTTGAGGCAAGTACAATTGCAAAGTTTAAGAAACAATTAGACAGGTACATGGATAGGACAGGTTTAGAGGGATATGGCCAAACACAGGCAGGTGGGACTAGAGATGGGACATGTTGGTCAGTGTGAACAAGTTGGGCCGAAGGGCCTGTTTCCACGCTGTATGACTTTATGACTCCATGACCATGTTGGTACCAGATAAATACAAGTTGTTGCAGAAATTACGTTAAGTATTGTTTTCTGGCAAGATAGATATAGAGGCATCTGAAGAAAGTACTAAATAAGAGACAACATGGAACTGCAGATGCTGGGATCTTGAGCAAAACCCAAAGTGCTGGAAGAACAGTGGGTCAGACGGCATCTGAAGAGGGAATAGACAACAGGTGACAAGTCGTATTGGGACCCTTCTGCAGACTTGTGGATTGGACGGGAGTAAGCTGGAAAAGAGAGGTGGGGGAAAGCAAAGCCTGGCAGGTGATAGGTGGATAGGGGTGAGGGGGTGTTAGATTGGTGAATTGACATCTAAACCTATCTGATCCACATACTTGTCCAATTATGGTGGGTATGTGGAACAAGCTGCAAAGAAAATAGTGCATGGATGTCGGCCAAATGAAGATAAATGGGAAGAGCATCTTGGCCAGCATGGACCAGTTGGATGGAAGGACATGCTTCCATGCTGTATAACTACAAAACTCTATTGTCATAGCTGTACAGTGCCAGTGATTGGGGGGGGGGGGGGGGGAAAGGTTGTTAGTTAGAGGTTAGGAGAATCTGATGTTTATACCCTTGGGTTGTGAGCTACATAGTGGAATATGAGGTGCCGCCCAAGAATACCATTATACACAAGAGCAAAATTATGCCATTTGGCCCATACTCCGCCATTCAGTTACGGTTGATCTATTTTTCCCTCTCAATCCCATTCTCGTGCTTACGCCCCATTACCTCAAACACCCTCCCTAATCAGGAACCTAACCAGAACATAGAACGAAACATCACCCATTCCTTCCCTCCAGAGATGCTGCCTTACCCACTGAGTTACTCCAGCATTTCGTGTCTACTTTTGATTTTACCAGCATCTGTAGTTCTTTCTTACACATGGAACAATGCCGCACAGGAACCAAATGATTTGGACTTCGACCCAAATGATTTTGCCAAACATGATACCAAATTAAACTGATCTCTCTACATGTACATGATCCATATTCCTCCATTTCCTGCCTAACCACGTGCCCATCAAATAACTTCTTAAATGTCACAGTTGCATCTATCACCAATACTACCCCTGGCACCATGTTCTGGGCCCAATCTCTTCTACGTTGCTTGCGGCTGAAGCTTATAGATAGGAATGTCTCTTTACCTGATGGGGCTTCGCCCCAGGTCGTGATCCATGGCGTGCACCTGCCCCACTGGGGTGCCAGCCGGGGCACTCTCGTTGACCTTCATGAAGTAGACGGACTGGGAGAAAATGGGAGGTTCATCCGCATCCTCCACCGAGATCTTGACGGTGGTGGTGTCCTTGAACGGGCCCCTGCTGACGAAGCGCGTGTCGAAGAACACATTGGCTGCCTCCACCTTCAGAGAATAGGACTTCTTGGTTTCGTAATCCATGCCCAGCTGAAGCAAGAGACAGAGATGGATCATTTGACAATGGGGAAGGGCTGATCTCAAGGCAACACTGATGGATGGGAGGGTGTGGGAGCAACACCATGCTAATACATCTTCCAACAAAGTGACTTGAGATGAAATATATCCTGCGGTACATCAAATGAGCTGGAGAACCAAGTCAAGCAACACCACTTCCCTCAGCATCTCTGCCGCACAACCTTCTGAATTAGTCTACTGCCAGGGCTGTGCAGAGCTGATTGCCTTTCAAACGCATGCATAAAATGACACGCCCATTCAGCACAGTGGTACAGCGGTAGAGGGTGGTGTGTATATGGAACGAACATACTAAAAATACACTTGTACAGGTATAAGAGTAAGAAAGGAAAGGTTTAGAGGAATATGTAGAGGATTTTGTACTCGCTAGAATTTAGGAGATTGAGGGGTGAACTTATAGAAACGTACAAAATTCTTAAGGGATTGGACAGGCTAGATGCAGGAAGATTGTTCCCGATGTTGGGGAAGTCCAGGACAAGGGGTCACAGCTTAAGGATAGAGGGGAAATCCTTTAGAACTGAGATGAGAAAAAAAAATTCACGCAGAGTGGTGAATCTCTGGAACTCTCTGCCACAGAAGGTAGTTGTGGCCAGTTCATTGGCTATATTTAAGAGGGAGTTAGATGTGGCCCTTGTGGCTACAGGGATCAGGGCGTATGGAGAGAAGGCAGGTACGGGATACTGAGTTGGATGATCAGCCATGATCATATTGAATGGCGGTGCAGGCTCGAAGGGCCGAATAGCCTACTCCTGCACCTATTCTCTATGTTTCTATGTAATATGAGCCAAATGCAGGCAAATGGGACTAGCATGGGACTATGGGACTAGGGCGGCACGGTGGCATAGCAGTGGAGCTTACATTGCCAAAGATCTGGGTTCGATCCTGACTATGGGCGCTTGTCTGTACGGAGTTTGCACGTTCTCCCTGTAACCTGTGTAGGTTTTCTCACAGATCTTCAGTTTCCTCCCACACTCAAGAAGTGCAGGCTTGCAGGTTAATTGGCTTGGTATAAATGTAAATTATCCCCAGTGTGTGTACGATAGTGTTAGTGTGCGGGGATCACTGGTCGGTGTGGACCGGTGGGGTGGGCCCATTTCCATGCTGTATCTCTCAACTAAGCTAAACTAAACTTAGATAGGCTATCTTGGTTGTCATGGACAAGTTGGGCTGAAGGATGGGTGGGCCAAGGTAGGTTGTAATTGGGAGAAGGAACGGTGGATTGTAGAAGGAGGGGTGGAAAGCAGGCCTGCGTGCCGTACAGGTGCTAGCACAACCCCATTGGGCTGAGTGGCCATTTTCTATACTGTTTCAATTATTTATAATTCTGATTGGTCCCAAAGAGAAGGCGGTTAAACAAAAATGAAACGGAGGAGAACCTGTGAAATGAGTCTGGTAGCTATCATGACTAATCAGGAAAGTTTAAAAAAAAGCAGATGGTAAGATTAGCATGAATTTTACATAGCGACTGACAGGCCTAATTAGGATGATGATGTGAGGCACTGAATAATGGATGGCACTGCGTTTGGGGCCCAGACATCATTTTCCAAGGTCAGGCGCTGTGTTAAACTTGTTCCAGCTGATTAAATAGACTTGGCAGAGGATTAGCTGCACAACTATGAGAGATAATATCTTCCAGCCCAAGCCTATCCATCAGGTCTGGATGACCCAAGTTTCTCAAGCAAGTTTGCATATCAGAGAGAGAGATAGAAATGGAGAGTATAGATTTAGAGCAAAGGGTAAGATATTTAGTGGGGACCTGGGGCGGCACAGTGGCGCAGTGGTAAAGCTGTTACCTTACAGCGCCAGACACCTGGGTTCGATCCTGACCAAGGATGCTGACTGTACATTCCCTCTGTGACCGTGTGGTTTTCTCCCGGTGCTCCGGTTTCCTCCCACACTCCAAAGATGAACCGGTGTGTAGGTTAATTATCCCTAGTGTGTAGAATAGTGTAGTATACAAGGTCGCCCAAAGAAACTGTTCAAAGGCTGCATCACAGACCACCTACAGCATGCAGGCCTAGCCGCAAAAGAACCAGAAATCTGTGCCAGTGGCAGGACTGGCTGGCTGACAACCACTGGGAATGCAGTCAGCAGTTTTGAAGTTAATTGCCGAGGCCGACTCGTTAGTGCCAGAGACAGGAAGAAGGTTGCAACCCTAAATCCTCCCACAGCAGCCGTCATGTGCCTCACTGCTTCCACGTGTGTGTGGCTGGCGCATCGGACTTGTGAGCCGCCCTCGATCCCACAAGACAAGAGATTGCGACGGGCCACCACTACAGGCTGATCACTGGTTGGCGCGGACTCTTTAGACTTTAGAGATACAGTGTGGAAACAGGCCCTTCAGCCACTGAATCCTAGCCAACCAGCGATCACCCCATAAACTAGCACTATCCTGCACACACTAGGGACATTTGCAATTTTACAGAAGCCAATTAACCTACAAGCCTGCATGTCTTTAGAATGTGGGAGGAAACCGGAATGCCCGGAGAAAACCCATGTAGTCTCAAGGAGAACGTACAAACTCCATACAGACAGCACCCGTAGTGAGGACCGAAGCTGGATTTCTGGTGCTGTAAGGCAGCAATTCTACCGCTGCATCATTGTGCCACACAACATGGTGAGCCAAAGGACCTGTTTCCGTGATGTAACTCTAAAAGTTTAAAAACAAAAGTCTAAAAGTATCTACGGTGAAGTAATTTGCTTCCAAAACCCTTTCTCCAGCAGCTTGCAATCCAAGCCATCGACAAAATTATTCCAGAGCAATGAAACAAAGGTGTCTTTTTAAATTGTCCTGGTGGCTTTGTTTGTGTGAGGCCGAGAGGTGAGAGCTGGCATATAAGTCACCCAGCCTTGAAGGGAGCAGAACATATCCTGAATATCCTGAGGAGTTCCAGTTCCTACCATCGCCTCCACAGCATTGGCTCGGTACCTTTTTCAGTTTGACGATTCCCTCTTGAGTCTGCGAGTCGGTTATGATCTCGAAGAGATCTTTTCCGTCCCCGTCGATAATGCTGTAGGTGACCATGCCGTTTTCCCCAACGTCCGGGTCTTTGGCCTTGAGCTGTCCCACCACCGTCCCCACCTTGGCAGCCTCCGACAGCGACATCTGGTACACACCTGCAAGGACAAGAGTGGCAAGTATTGCCATTAGAATACAACGTTGAAAACAGGAACTATTGTTTCCCTAGTCCATCCAGTTTGTTCTACCGTTACAATAAAATGGTAGAGGCTTAGGTTTATATTTATTATCATCACATATACCGAAGTACAGTAAAAAGCCTCATTTGGCATGCTATCCAAACACATCAGATAATACTATACATAAATACAATCAAGTCAAACTTAAGTAGAGTAGGGGAAGGTACAGAGTGCAGAATATAGTTCTCAGCATTGTTCCATCGACAAAGTCCAATATCCACAATGGGGTTTGAGGTGAATTGGCGAGTATCCTAGCTTGTGGGAGGAATTCTGTTCAGGAGCCTGATAACAGAGAGGAAGAAGCTGTTCTTGAAACATAGAAACATAGAAACATAGAAAGTAGGTGCGAGAGCAGACCACCAGGTCCATCAAGCCCGCACCGCCATTCGCTCATGGCTGAACACTAAACAGACACACTTACCCACAAACAGTAGACACAAGACACAGAACACAAGACACTACCCTCCCATTTAATACAATCACCCCAAGAACTCGTATCTCCTGGGGGAGGCAAAAAAGATAAAAACCCAGGTCCAATTCGGGAAAAAAAATCCGGGAAACGACCCCAATCTAGGCGATCGACACTTGTCCAGGAGATCACTCAGGTCTTACTATACTTCATATCCCTGCCCTTCCCCGTAGCCCCTTATCCCCTTGGCAGCTAAAAAAAAACATCTATTTTAGTCTTAAATATATTTAAAGTTTCTGCTTCCACTGCTCCCTGGGGCAGTGATTCCATAAAGTAACCACCCTCTGGGTGAAGAAGTTCTTCCATCTCAAGAGCCCCCCCTTATTCTGCAACTATGTCCCCTAGTTCTAGTTTCCCCGAATTGGGAACATCCTCGGTGGCGAGGCCCCTCATCCTATATGTTTCAATGAGATCGCCTCTCATTCTTCTAAACTCCAAAGAGTAGAGTTCCAGCCTACTTAACCTTTCCTCATATGTCAATCCCCTCATTGCAGGAATTAATCTTGTAAACCTTCGCTGCACTGCCTCCAGGGCTTGTACATCCTTTCTTAAGTATGGACCCCAGAACTGTACACAGTATTCCAAATGTGGTCTCACTAATACTGTGTACTGGTGAGTCTGGTGGTGTGCACTTTCAAGTGTCTGCCTTACTGCGCCAGAGAGCAGGATTCGATCCTGACCTTGGGTGCGGTCTGTGTGGAGAAACCAATCTTTGGACTTTAGAGAAACTGTGCAGAACTGGCCCTTAGGCCTGCTGAATCTTTGCCGTTCAGCAATCACCCATAACTCTATCCTACACACTAGAAACAATTTAAAGATGCAAATTAACCGACAAACCTGTACAGCTTTGGAGGAAACCAGAGCACCTGGAGAAAACCCACACGGGTCACAGGGAGAACATACTAACTGTGCACCCCTAGTCAGGATCGAATCCCGGTCTCTGGCGCTGTAAGGCAGCAGCTCTACCCGCTGCTCCACTGTGCCGCACTTTGACAATCTGACAACGTCCAATTCAAGCTCAACCCCATCACGACCAATGCAACACCAGCCAATCCAAACCATAACCCAGCTCAGCCAATCACATCTCTATAACAACAATCTAAAACAAGATACAAAATATCAGAGCATTTGCTAGGCTCTTCTGTGTCTATTCATCTTTGTTATAGAGTTGTACAACAGAAAAAGGCCCTTCGACCCAATTCATCCATGCCGACCAAGATGTTCATGTATGTTAGTACCATTTCCTGCATTTCACACACTCTTCTCTTTCCTATCCATGTGCCCGTCCAAATGTCCCTTTAATGTTGCTATTGTACCCGTCTCCAACTATCTCCTCTAGCAGCTCATTCCATATACCCACCACCCTCTGAGTGAAGATGTTACCCCTCAGGTTCCTCTTAAATCTTTCATCTTAATTCATTCCCTTTGAATCGTTGTTTCATAACATTTAATATAGCGCAGTGCTGTGAAGATATCAAAAGGCTTCCTTACTTTGAGGGAACTTTGGAGGATTGTCATTGACGTCGGTGAGGGTGATTGTCACTTTTGTTGTCCCAGAGAGTCCGCCCATGTGCCCCCCCATATCCTTTGCTTGGATAACCACCAGATATTCCTCTCGAGCCTCTCGGTCCATGTTTGGAAGAGCCGTCCTTATGATGCCTGAGGAGAGATGAGAGGAAAAATGACTCCAACATCTTGTGCTTCTCCATCGAAAATGATGGAGTCATGGTGTCAAAGAAAGATACAGCACAGAGAGCCCTTCAGCTCACATCAAGTCCACACAACCATCAACCACCCATTAACACTGATCCAACACTGATTCCCCAGTTTTCTATTCCCCGCATACTAACACCCACCGACACACTAGTGGCAATTTGCAACAACCAAATTAATTTGCTTTGGTTTAGTTTAGTTTAGTGACAGAGCATGGAAACAGGCTTTTGGCCGATCGAGTCCATGCTGACCAACAACCAAACACTAGTTATATCCTACACTCTTGGGACAATTTGCAGAAGCCAATGAACCTACAAACCTATCTAAAAGCTTCCTAAAGACTCATCACACCCCTGTAACGGACTGTTTGAACTACTTCCCTCCGGCAGACGTTACAAGGCCTTCTACGCCCGAACCTCCAGACTCAGAAACAGCTTTAT
Source organism: Leucoraja erinaceus (assembly GCF_028641065.1). NCBI lineage: Eukaryota > Metazoa > Chordata > Chondrichthyes > Rajiformes > Rajidae > Leucoraja > Leucoraja erinaceus. The sequence goes on along the minus strand of NC_073393.1, from coordinate 22,109,066 downwards.
TCCAAGAGCTATAGCGGCTCTGAACCGGCCCTGCTGAGTGCCCCCCACCCCCCCTGGACTGTCTCCCTCGGATGGTCACGACACACAGCTTATTTATTTATTTTACTTTTCTTTTTCATCGGTTGGAGCTGCATACTAAATCTCGTTGCACTGACGTGCAATGACATATTATTATTAATATATTATTATTATTATTATTATTGTTATTATCACATCTGCCTCCACCATCACCCACAGCAGCGCATTCCAGGCACCCACCACCATGTAAAAAACTTTGCCTGCACGTCTATATTATTGTAAAAATCTGATCTTGGATGTTTACTTATTTGTTTGTTTACTTGAGTATTTTTCTTTGATTCACATCTCCTCGAAAACCCGACGCACTAATGGTGAAAGTTTTACATATTCCGGTAGATTTACCTCATGATCTGGAAAATCGCCTCATTGATTCATTATTTCCCGAGTTTTTTTACTAAAGTTGTTGACCAATCTGAGGTCTTTTTAAAATCTAACGAGCTGAAGCGAGCTGGATGACGTCACAAAGCCTCGGCTCCTCGCAGCCAGCTGCGCATAGTTTTCAACGAGCAGCCTGCTGGGCACTGTTTCCCATGAGCTGCGAGTTACGTGGCCCAGACGCCCTCTCCTTCTCTCCCTCCCTCCCTTCCCCCGTCTCACCCTCCCTCTCTCCCCCTCTCTCTCCCCTCTCTCTCTCCTTCCCTCTCTCCCACCCCTCCTCCCCTCACCGCCCTCCACCCCCCTCCCACCCTCCCCCTCCCCCCCCCCTTCCCTCCACCCCCCTCTCCCTCTGTATCTGCCCCTTTCTCTCTGTCTCTGCCCCCCCTCTCTCTCTGCCCTCACTCTCTAACCCTTCTCCTCTCTAGACGCGCCTGCGAGTTGGGGGCTATGCATCAGTGGATAGGGCAGTTATGGGGTAAAAGGAGCATATGAATAATATTAGTATAATATCAAGGCAGGTAGAATAATATTAGTATAATATCAAGGGGGGGGTAGTTAGTGTGTGTGTGTGCGGGGGCTAGTTACTGTGTGTGTGTGTGGTGGTTAGTGTATGTGATGCCCCCGCCCCCCAATCCCTCCCCCTCAACCTGCCCCCCTCCCCCCCCACAACCACGCGTTGAGGGGATGGGACCCGACAGGTCCCCCTTGGTCTAGTCTCCTTTAAACTTTGCCCCTCTGTCCATATACATAGCATGAAGGAGTTGGGCTGAAGGGCCCGTTTCTATATTCTGTGATTCTAAGAGTCTATTAACTCTGGGAGCACTGGTGAGGAAATAGAACATTAGCACTGCCAATCATTGTAGTGTCACTTTTTTAAATTCTTGGCAGAGTGGAGTAATCATTCTTCTGGGTTTTGTTAATGCTTGGAACAGACTATTCAGCCCCAAGAGCCTGTGCACTTTAAAGAGCCTTGGAGAAGTGCTTCACTGCATGTGAAATGTATTGGGGCATTCAGAAGCCATAAGGCATCTAGTGACTCTACTGATATGGAAGCTATCCTTCCTTTCAAATCTTTCTTTCCATCTCATTTCACCGAAATACGACTGATCCCTGGAGATCGACTTTCTGATGAGTCTAGACAAAAACATAAAAAGTATACTTTCCCGAGCCAGAACTGAAAAGAAAATTAGTCCCTTTCCCCACATCTGAATAAATTATGTAACTGAGAGATCGCTCTGCAGCTCTTTGGAGGATAAGACTTAATATAATGTTGTTTATAAAAAAAATTAAAAATTGCTTTATATTTGTTCCATAACCAGTTTCAAGTCATTTGAAGCTGCATTTCACTTAATGGATCTAAAAGTCAGACAGAAACATGTCCACAAGCCGTGCTTGGTGTTCCAAAATAAACTCAATTAGCAGACATCAAGAATGTTCTCTGCAGGAATTTCCTTTTTCGGTCCAAAACTATTTTGTTTTGAAGAACGGAATGGGGAGTAGGAGAAATGTGGGAGTTTAGTGTGGGAATGGGGAAAAGAGACAGAGCGAGAATTCGGGAATAAGGGAGGGGAAAGTTGTGAGGGCACAGTGGGAAGTGGGTGAAAGGTGCCGAAGATCAGGAAAAGTTGTGAGTGAAACACAGAGCAATATATAAGGTTTAGCCTATTGAGTCCGCACCCGCACCCCATACACATGCACTCGCCTACACGCTAGGGACAATTTACAGATGCCAACTTACTTACAAACCTGTACGTCTTTTATTTAGCATAGTTCAGTTTAGGGATACAACAGGCCCTTCGTTCCACCAAGTCCACGAGAACCAGCAATCACCCGTACACAGGCAGAAGCCAATTTACCTACAAACCTGCGAATCTTTGGAGAGTGCGAGGAAACCGGAGCGCCCGGAGAAAACCAATGCAGTCACAGGGAGAAAGTACAAAGTCAGACAGCACCGGTGGTCAGGATCGAACCTGGGTCTCTGGTGCTGTAAGACAGGAACTCTATCACCGTACCACTGTGCTGCCCCCCTAAACCTTGTACTTCAATCATATATTTTTAAAATAGGTGCATTCCCATCCTTCTGGCAACTTTGCACAAATGGTGGGTGTGGAACTCGGATTGTCAAATGTAATTCAGACTGTCTGCACCAACCAAATTGCCCCTAGGGTCAGTGGTTGTCAGAAGAATTGTGGGTGAGAGTTATAGAGTGACAAAGGACAGTAACAGGCCACTCGGCCCACGACCTCTTTGTTGACCATCGTGTACATATGAACACTATTCGCATTTATCAGCACTGAGTCTACGCCGACCATCAATCATCCTCTCACCCATTTTCGCATCCTCTATTGTAGACTTTAGAGATACAGTGTGGAAACAAGCCATTCGTCCCACCGAGTCCACACCAACCAGCGATCACCCCGTACATCTACACACTAGGGACAATTTTTACAAATGCCAATCAACCTACAAATCTGTACTTCTTTGGAGTGTGGGAGGAAACTGGAGGACCCGAAGGAAACCCACGTGGTCACGCAGATAGTACCCAAGGTCAGGATCAAGCCCAGGTCTCCAGCGCTGTGAGGCAGCAGCTCGAGCCGCTGTGCACTGTGTCACCCTTCAGTTTCTATATAACTGGAGCATAACAATCTTCCTTCAGTAACACCTCCAGATTCAGGGGCAGTTTCTTCCCAGCTGTTATCAAGCAACTGAACCATCCTATCAACAACTAGAGAGCGGCACTGAGCTGCTATCTACCTCATTACCGACTCTCGGACTATCTTTAATCGTACTTTACTGGACTTTACCATGCCCTAAACATTATTCAATTTATCCTATTTCTGCACACTGTGGACAGCTCGATTGTAATCACATATAGTCTTTCCACTGACTGGTTAGCGTGAAACAAAAGCTTTTCACTGTAGCTCGGTTCACGTGACAATGAACAAAACCAAACTAACATCAACTCACTGAGACACGCAACATGCCGCTGCCCTAGGATGTTGGTGTTTGAGGTAGGCAGGCAGGCAGGCAGGCAGGCAGGCAGGCCAAGAGGTGGTCTTGACGGAGAATAAAGAAGGGCGCGGCAGGGGAGCCGCTGAGAGCAAAGATGGACCCAGCAAGGGGAGGGGTTCGAGGACAGAGAGGGACAAAGATGACTCAATTGAGTGCTTTTGTAACGTTGTCAGTGCAAGTAACGTGGCGACGCTTTGTGTAGTTTATGCTAAACCAAGAACATTTCACTGTCACAATAAAATATCATTGAATTGTGTATGTCATCTTGTTTAGAGGGGCTGGCATTCCTACCTGTCTGAGGTTCGACAGAGAAGTACGGCTGACCCTCGAGTATGCTGTAGACCAGCCTGGCACTGTTCCCATACGATGGATCATCTGCATCGGTGGCCGTGACTTGAATCACAGACGTACCTGAAGAGGAGAGGAGATGATCACATTGTCAGCGCGAGTGAGGGAGTGATGAATGGAGCCAGCGCGTGAAGAAGCGACACAACCCAGGACTGAGTATCGCCATCCATCATGCTGTCAAACCCCTGCACCTCCACCTGTCTTCGCTGCAAGATAAGAGATTCTGTTATGAAAGGTTTCGGAATGTACACCACCCGCAAGTTTGGCTGCGCTTAACAAAGGTAACATGTAAAAGCACTGGAGCACCCATTGAAAAGATTAACCACAATGATATCAGTAGTCTTAAGCAGGAAAGAGTGCAGAGAGGCGCCACTGCGACCTAAAGGTTAACTGAGGACAGAGTTTGGCCGACAATGATTCTACTTTGGTGCAAAGTTTTGGTTAAGACACTGAGTTTCGAACTTAAACCGACACCAGTGCTTGGGAATAGAAGAGTGAAAAAGAGATTTTTTTTTTTTTAAATGGCGGCACGGTGGCGCAGCGTTAGAGCTGCTGCTTGACAGCGCCAGAGACACGATTGCGATCCTGACCACGGCTACTGTCTGTACGGAGTTTGCACGTTCCCCCTGTGACTGCGTGGGTTTTCTCCAGTTGCTCCAGTTTACTCCAATACTCCAAAGACGTACATGTTTGCCGGTTAATTGGCTTTCGTAAAAATAGTAAATTGCCCCTAGTGTAGGAATCGCTGGTCGGCACAAACTCGATGGGCTGAAGGGCCTGTTTCCACTCTGTATTTCTAAAGTCTAAAGCCTAAAGATTTACGAGCATATAGTCAGGATTCGAGGGCCTGAGCCACAGGGAGAGATTGGGATGGCTAGGACTTGGGAGCACAGAAGGATGAGGGGTGATCTTATCTATCTATCCCTCTCATGCTCTCATTACCAAGATTACGGGAACAAGAACCAAAATACATTTGTTTAAGGTGAGGGGGAAAGATTTAATGGGAACTTGATGGGCAGCCTTTTCACACAGAGGGTGGTGGGTATATGGAACCAACTGCCGCAGGAGGTAGTTGAGCTAGGTACAATAACAGCATTTTAAAGGCATTGAGGAAAGATTTAGAGGGATATGGGCCAAACGCAGGCAGGAGGGACTAGTATCGATGGGACATCTTTGTCAATGTGGGCAAGTTGGGGCGAAGAGCCTGTTTCCATGCAGTATGACTATGATTCTAGTTGGAGAAGCAACAGAGCTCGGGGTTACCTGCAATTTATCTACACTTTGTAGGAAAGAACTGCAGATGCTGGTTTAAATCAAAGGTAGACACAAAAGGCTGGAGTATCTCACTGGGACAGGCAGTATCTCTGGAGAGAAGTAATGGGTGGTGTCTCGGGTTGAGACCCTTTTTCAGACGGAAGTCGGAGGGCAGTGAGAGAGGATGTTGCTGAACTCTCGTCGGAGAGAGGAGGAGAACTTCTTCAAAGTAGACATGCTTTGAGATTTTGCAGTGAAGCGGACAAAATGTGTGGGAAAGAACTGCAGATGCCAGTTTAACTCGAAGGTAGAGCACTAGTCCCTCCTGCCCGCCTTTGACCCATCTGCCTCTCTATTTCAGATTTCTGTTATGATTCGTTATTGTATTTTTGTTTCTTTTTTTCCATAACCATAACAGGGATCTACCACCCACTGAGTAATGGTTATTGAAAAAAACAAAAATACAAAAACAAATTATACCAAAAATCTGAAATGCAGATAGAAAATATTGGAACACACTGCCTGGGGAAGTGGTAAAAACCAATAGCATGGCGATATGTAGGGGGCAGTTACACAGGCACCTGAACAGACAGCGAGTGGAGGGACAGACAAGTGCTGGCAAATAGGATTTGGCATCATAGTCAACACGGACAAAGTGGGCCAAATGTCCTGTTCCTGTCCTATGTTGGAAGCATCCTTCTTTGTTTAGTTTAGTTTAGTTTAGTTTAGTTTAGTTTAGTTTAGTTTAGTTTACTTTAGTGATACAGCATGGCAACGGGTCCTTCAGCCCACCAAGTCCACGCAGACCATCGATCACCAGTTCACACTAGTAATATGTTATCCCATTTTCGCATCCTACACACCAGGGGCAATTTACAGAAGCCAATTAACCTACAAACCTGTATGGCTTTGGGGTGTGGAGAGAAACCAGAGCACCAAAGAGGTCACAGGGAGAACGTACAAACTCCACACAGACAGCAACGGTAGTCAAGAATGAACCCGAGCCTCTGGCACCGTAAAGCGACAACTCTACCGCTGCGCGACTGTGCCGCCCTTGGATCAAACTATGAGTATTTGATATTTTTTTGTGAACTCATGGAGAACAGGATTTTTCAATGAAGAATCAATGTGATTGGAAGTAGGGAAATTGGAAGAACAGTGAGGGCGTTCTTGTCTCTTCCTGCTCAATATCAGCCCCCGTTATCCTTCAACCTCTCCTGCTTTACACAGATGCTCCTTCATGTGATTGTATTCACGTAAGGATGATTCATCTGGGTTTCACACTAAACATTTATCACTGTATCTCAGTCCACATGACAAGACTGAACCAATACCCAATGCCAAAACCAATTCTTCACACCATCAATTCTCCTCTCTCTGCTCATTACTTTATCTCCAAATTTTCTTGGTGTGATTCAATTTTTTTAAATGACCTGAGCTGTTCACCTCCCCACGGATACCACTTCACCTGCTGAGCATTTCCAGAATTTTCTATTTTTATATCAGATTTTCAATAACCGGAGATTTTTCTTTTGCTTTCTGAAACAAATGCGGGAACTCAATATTAACTAACTTCAATATTAGGTTTGGAGATACAGCGTGGAAACAATACATTTGGCCCACAGAGTCTGTGTCCCTCAGCAATCACCCCATACACTAGTTCTATCTCACATACTAGGGACAATTTTTGACAGAAGCCAATTAACCTACAAACCTGTATGTCTTTCGAATGTGGGAGGAAAGTGGAGCACCCGGAGAAACCCATGCGGTCACAGGGAGAAGGTATTCCTTTTCTCCAGAGATGCTGTCTGACCCGCTGAGTTACTCCAGCTTTTTGTGTTTATCTTCAGCGCAAACTGCAAACACAGATAACCCCCGTGGTCAGGATCGAACCTGGGTCTCTGGAGCCGTGAGGCAGGATTCAAAACATCGACAGCCCTGTTCCATCCATGCTGCCTAGCCCCCGACGTTGTTCTTGTGAACTCATGAAAAACTAAACCTTTCAATGAAGAGTCAACATAAGTTGGAGTCGGGAAGATGGATGAACAGTAAGGGCACTCACCCACATTAGACATCTCCGGGACAGTTGCATGATGAGGTCCGTTCAAGAACTCGGGAGGGTTGTCATTAATGTCCTGGACTTTAACGATGAACTGCGACGGGGCTTCCAGGGGTTTGTTGGTTATCCGGTCAACAGCCTGGGCCATCAGAGTGTACTGAGCTCGCTCTTCCCGGTCCAACGTCTTGGTGGCATGGATGTTTCCTGTTTTCTCATCGATGACGAAGATGGTGCCTGCCCCTTCGCCCGAGAGGATGTACCTGATCTTCCCTCCTCCACTGTCCAGGTCAGTGTGAAGCTGCAACAGCAAAGGAGGCATGTTACAAATCACAGTGAATAGCAGGGCCATGGGAGGTGCTGTAGAGCAGAGGGATCGTGGAGTTCCCTGAACATAGTTCCCCGAAAATGGGAGGTGTTGCACTTTGGGAGGTTGAATGTAAGGAGAGAGTATGCAGTTAAAGGCAAGATCTTTAACAGCATTAATGTGCAGAAGGATTTCAGAGTCTATGTTTATAGCTCACTGAAGGTGGCAGCACAAGCAGAAAGGGTGGTAAAGAAAGTACCCTTGCCTTCATTGCTAGGAGCATTTTGTAAATGAGTTAGGAAGTCATGATGCATCTTGAGACTTTAATGAGGCTGCATTTGGAGTACAACGTGCAGTTCTGGTTGGCCTATTACAGGAAGGACCTGGAGGCTTTGGAGAGGGTGCAGAGGAGGCTTGGATTGCCTGGATTCAGCTGCAGGGAGAAGTTAGATAAACTTGGGTTGTTTTCTCTGGAATGCCAGAGATTGAGATATAAAATCATGAGAGGCATAGATGTGGTCGACACAAAACCTTTTAACCAGGGTGGAAATGTCCAACACTAGAAGACATACCTATTAGGTGAGGTGGGGTGGGAAGTTTAATGGAGGTGTGCGGAACAAGTTATTTTACACAAGGAGTGGTGGGTCTTGGAATACATTGCCTGGGGTGGCGGTGATGGTGAAGGCAGATACAATAGTGATGTTTTTTGAGGCTTTCAGATAGGTACATGGTAGTGCTAGAAGGATATGGATCATTTACTGGCAGATGTAACTTGGCATGTTAAATGTTCCTGTGCTGTACTGTTCCATGTTCTATCAAAGTTGTGTCTCAGGTAGATTGGGTGGTCCAGAGGCTTTTGGTATATTGGCATTCATCAATTAGGGTATTGAATATAGAAGTTGGGATTGTCTGGGAAACAAGGAACAGGAGATGCTTGTTAACAAACAAAAATAGGCACAGAGTGTTGGAGTAACTCAGCGGGTCAGACAGCATCTTGGGAGAACATGGATAGGTGATGTTTCGCGTGGGACTCTTCTTCAAACTCTTTGTGAGGGGATTGGGGAACTGGGAGAGGTGGGGCAAGTGGCAAGTGATAGACAATAGTTGCAGGAGTAGGCCATTCAGCCCTTTGAGCCAGCACCACCATTCAATGTGATCATGGCTGATCATCCACAATCAATACCCCATTCCTGCCTTCTCCCCATATCCCCTGACTCCACTATCTTTAAGAGCCCTGTCTAGTTGATACGTGGGGTTGGGGGAGGGAGGGGGGGGGGGGGGGGGGGGGGGGGGAAGTTGATAGGCTGATGATTAGATAAAAGAGAAACGTCCCAAACTGAACCATCACCTATCCATTTTCTTCAGAGATGCTGCTGACCCGCTGAGTTACTCCAGTATTTTGCATCTATCTTTGGCATAAACCAGCATCTACAAAACCAGTTGCTTTTTATTACATTATTCTGCAGTTAAATGTTTGTTGTTGGATTCTCTTCTGGTTCCTACATGTAGAGTAATCATCAAACCTCAGCGCGGTTCTAAATCAGCAGATGTTTAACTGAGAGAGTGTCTCCTGCCAAAGGAGAAAAGTTGCTTCCCCTCACGAAGCACACAACAGGGGGCTTGCAAGATTAATCTATCATAATCCCTGCTGCTTTTGTCCCGAACTTCTCTTCTTTTAAGGCTTCCTAAAAAGGGGTGGGAGCAAATGGAAAGGCCACTTGAAGTATCAGGATTTAATTAATTAATTAAATTTTGTATGTGACGATTTATTGAAACTGGTGCGAACCAGGAGATCGGTCGAAGCTGATCTACTGAGCGCGGCCTTGTTACAGCTTTTACATTCTCACAGAAACATGTTTAACAGTAAAACTAGGTCTTGATTACAGAATGGAGGTAACAGAAAGACAAACTGGGTCATGGCTGCAGAATAAAATGATCACCCACAAATCTAACTTTGTTGACAGAAGATCCAATTTCCTGTTACAACGTTATGCTACTGTCCCACTTAGGAAACTTGAACGGAAACCTCTGGAGACTTTGCGCCCCACCCAAGGTTTCCGTGTGGTTCCCGGAGGTTTTTGTCAGTCTCCCTACCTGCTGCCACCACCTGCAACCTCCGGCCACCACCTGCAATCTCCGGGAACCTCACGGAAACCTTGGGTGGGGCGCAAAGTCTCCAGAGGTTTCCGTTCAGGTTTCCTAAGTGGGGCAGGGGCATTAGATAGAGCTCTAGGGGCTAGCAGAATCAAGGGATATGGGGAGAAGGCAGGCACGGGTTGCCGATTGTGGATGATCAGCCATGATCACAATGAATGGCGGTGCTGGCTCGAAGAGCCAAATGGCCTCCCCCTGCACCTATTTTTTATGTTTCTATGACGATGATGCGTGCAAGCTGAAGTTCCTGAAACCTGGGTGTCGTCACTGCTGCATTTGATGCCTCTACTTCTATCTGCGGTTCCCTCTCACCACATTAGCATAATCCACTTCCCTATTTACTAGTTATTAAGCCCTCACTATTCCTTCCCCTGCAACAGAGGGAATTGGGACAAATACGGGCAGGTGGGCCTGGCGTAGATGGGCATGGACGAGTTGGGCCAAAGGAGCTGTTACCGCGCTGAGCGACTCTATGACTTACCCTGCCCACCAGTACAGGATCCGGGCCCGTGTACTCCTCGATCACGAAGAACTGATTCCACACCCAACCTCTCTTGGATCTGTGAAGCACTTGTCCTTTGATCCCCATCCCGTGTCGAGATCGAGACGATACCTGGGAGCCGGTGGAATTCCTTGCGAGCGCAGAACTGTTCCACTGAGCAATGCTCAAACACGCCAGGAGTAGATGCAGGTAGAAGTCTCTCCCCATCCTGTAGTGGTATTTTTCTTGGATCAGATGCAGGGATTACAATCGCAGCTAAACTGCCTGGCTCCGTACACAACAGGAGATTTACTGTCAACGCTCCTTCATGGAGCAGCCACACTGTTCACTCCGAGCTTTCATTACCTTCCACAGGTCACGATGCTGCAAGTTTACAACCTACAAGATCACAAAGAGAGAAATCAGATTGTTAGATCACCCTGAAGGAGCAACAGTCAATCTTCCCTACAATTTGCTTAACATGTTGTGGATGTAGCCCAGTCCATCACACACACCAGCTGTAGAGCTACTGCCTTACAGCGCCAGAGAGCCAGGTTCGACCCTGACTATGGGTGCTGTCTGTATGGAGCTTGCACGTTCTCCCCATGTCCACGTGCATTTTTTCTGGGTGCTCTGGTTTCCTCCTACATCCCAAATACGTGAAGGTTTGTAGGTTAATAGGCATCTATTAATTGTCCCAAGTGTGTAAGACATAGAAATAGTGTGTGGCGTGATCGCTGATCGGTACGGACTTGGTGGGCTGAAGGACCCGTTTCCACACTGTATCTCTAAACTGAACAAAACTAAATAAACTAAATACTCACAAAGCAGAGACATCACGGCATGGTCAACATTGATTCATCACCAAATTACAATTGGACAAGAACAAAACTACTTAAAAATAAATAACTGTCTGTCTCTATTCTATTTTTATGAATTAATTTAAATTGGTTTTGTATATTCACTTGCTCTGATTCTCTGAGGAAAATTGAGGGTCAGGCTTTGATATTGAGCCAGCATTCTGTGTATTCTGCATTATGATTACATTTCCGTTCACCTATTATACAACAAGTCTGGACAGGATGGGTAAATGTATTAAAAGGACACAGGTTACAGATAGGTCGCAGTTGGTGCGTGTTGCAGTAATGATATTTATTCATTTAGACTCAGTTCACATTCACACCTGCAACTGTAATATCTGCTCATGAATTATGTAACACCAACGCTCGCTGTTCAACGTTCCAGCATCCCGATGCTAACATGAAACTTTACAGTAATATAGTATTGACTTTGTTCTTAATTGCTTTAACAAGCGATGCCCCATTAATTGAAAATGGTATAAGGAGGCCACAAAGTGGCACAGCGATAATGTTGGTGCCTTACAGCGCCAGAGACCCGGATTTGATCCTGATTACGGGTGCTGTCTGTACAGAGTTTGTTCGTTCTCGCCGTAAGGCCATTGAGGATAAATGGGGATCCTGTGGATAGGGTGAACTGTTTTTAATATCTGGGAGTCCACATCTCTGAGGATATGACATGGGCATCACACGCCTCAGCACTCGTGAGTAAGGCAAGGCAGCGCCTTTACCACCTCAGGCAATTGAGGAAATTCAGAGTGTCTCCGAGGATCCTCCAGTGCTTTTATGCAGCGGCGGTGGAAAGCATCTTGTCCGGGAACATTACCACCTGGTTTGGGAATTGCTCTGCCAAGGACAAGAAGGCTCTGCAGAGAGTAGTGCGTTCGGCCGAACGCACTATGGGAACTTCACTCACCCCCCTGCAGGAACTATACAACAGAGGTGCAACCCAAATAAAATCATGGGAGACCCCGTCCACCCCTGCAACGGACTGTTCGAGCTGCTACGGTCAGGCAAACGCCTCCGTTGCCATGCGGTGAGAACGGAGAGGGTGAGAAGGAGTTTCTTCCCAGAGGCAATTCGGACTGTAAACGCCTTTCTCACCAGGGACTAACTCTACAGAACGTTTTTCCTTCCATTATTTATTCTGAATTAGTAAATATGTGTTATGATTGTGTTTCTAATTTGTTTTGGTGTTTCGTGTTTGTCTTTTGCACAAAGTCCACGAGCATTGCCACTTTCATTTCACTGCACATCTCGTATGTGTATGTGACAAATAAACATGACTTGACTCGACTTGACTTAACCTTGTGGGTTTTCTCCGGGTGCTCGTCCCACACTCCAAAGACGTACAGGTCTGCAGGTCAATTGGCTTTGGTGAAATTGTTCCTAATGTGCAGGATAGTGCTAATGTACAGTGGTTGGTGCAGACTTGGTGGGCCAGGAAGTGCCTGTTTCTGCACTGTAACTCTAAAATCTAAAGTGTAAAATCGCTTCACGCAGTAGAGAATCAATATTCAGCGCAAGTCTGTGTGAGATTTTTTGCAGTTGCAATTGTTCTCTTGCTACCTCTCTGCACCTTTTCTTTTGCAGGCACAGTCTTATAAATATATGCAAATAATGCAGTCTCCAAGACTAATATGTGATGTACTGTTCAGAAGGTATTAATAAAAAAAATAAAAATTCAATTTTCTTCCAGAAGCAATGGACTTGCCGCCTGTGGATAAATGTTCAGTTAATCTCCATGGATTATGTTGGAAAATGATAATTCTCTCTTAATTCTTCACATTACTCTTTTTTTTGATGTGCCAGAATTCTAAGTTTCCTTCTGAGGCGAGAAGGCAGCTAATCCTAGCTGTAGAGGAAGATCTCTACCTGAAAGAGGCTTGGGTGTGGGGATCTAAGAGTCTGGGCAATTCTGCATCATTTGTGTTGTCCCCCTTCAGATACTAAAGGGGACACAGGGGCAGCACGGTACCCGAACGTGGCGTTGAAGGACGAGAAACTGAAGCAAAGAAGTGGAAGCCAAATAACCAAATGGAAACAAAGTCGAAACGCCAACTAACCGAAAGGGTGGGGCGCCTAAATGCAAACTAACCGAAAGGGTTGGATGCCTAAAAGCCAACTAACCAAAAGGCTGCGTCGCCTAAAAGCTAACTCACCAAATGGCCATTCTGCCGAATTGCCAACTAACCGTAAGGCTGCGTTGCCTACAAGCCAACTAATCGAATGGCCGCTCAACAGAAAAGGCAAATAACGGACATGACGTCGCCAGGGCGGGACTTGTCAGTGATTGGTCCAGACCCCCGCGTCCATCACATCACTGGCCAGTGGAGACGGGAGGGTGGGGGTCATATTCCAACACAAGCCAGAGGTGACTGGACACTCTGAACCCGAGCACCGAGCACCAAGTTGTGAAGGAGCGCATCCCTCGGGACAGCCTCCACTCTCCCACAGCCACGGACGCCCTCCGCCTCGTCTTACCCTTGCAGCCGCACTGTGACGGGTTGTGTGTCGGCAGCGCTGGGTGGAGCAGAGGTGTGGGACAGGTTGGGCCCTCTCAGAGTCACTGACCACGATGCACCGCCATCGGACCCCAACCACCACACCAGGGATATTTCCCCCCGCACCCCTCCCCACGACCCCCACAAGGGGTGATTCACCTCCACCAGGGACACTCGGCTCGGGGCATTGGCAGCCATAGTAAATCGCTTTTAATACATGGGGGCGACACAAATTCCCTGGCGGGCCGATGACAAGTGTGCATGACAACGAACAATTTTACCCCCCCCCCCAACAAGAAGCACGTTTTATTTATTACCATCTGGTTGCCTTCCTAACGCACACAAGCTCCCACGCACAAAACACCGATCTGTAAACTGCTTTAGCCGACGATGGACACAAAAAGCTGGAGTGACTCAGCGGAACAGGCAGAATCTCTGGAGAGAAGGAATGCATGACGTTTCGGGTCGAGACCATTCTTCAGGCCTGAAGATTGTGTCTGAAGGGTCTCGACCCGAAACGTCACCCATCCCTTCTCTCCAGAGATGCTGTCTGTCCCATTCAGACACTCCAGCATCTTGGGTCTATCTTTGTTGTGACAGTTGTCTCATTTCATCGGCTTCATGTATTGCGCGCAAGGAAGAGATGCTTTACATGCTGCTTGCATCTATTCGTTTGCGAGGGAGGGATAGAATGGATGTGACCAGCGGCTAAAGGCAGTTAGGACAGGGAAATAATCCCACCACTTAATTAACCAGGTTCCCGAATGTAAGAAATATTTATACATGTAACAATTCTGTTTTTAAATCAATGTAACTCTTTTTTGATTTTTAATGCCGAGTTAAAACCCCGTCCTGTGGGAAGAGTTTGCGGCAGCTGGTTTCATAGTGGTAGGTGCATTGTTGGTAGGTGCTGTCCTTTCACATGGACCGCTGTCAGTGCCAGTTTTCTCAACTTCCATAGCCGCTCTGCATAAATTTAGTCAGACGTGATGGACGCGGGGGTCTGGACCAATCGCGGACAAGTCCCGCCAGCGGCGACGACGTCATGTCCGTTATTTGACTTTTCGGTTGAGCGCCATTCGGTTGGTTGGCTTGTAGGCGACGCAGCCTTTCGGTTAGTTGGCATTTCGGCAGAGCGGCCATTCGGTGAGTTTGCTTTTAGGCGACACAGCCTTTCAGTTAGATGGCTTTTAGGCGTTCCGCTCTTTTGGTTAGTTTGCATTTAGGCGTCCCCCTATTCGGTTAGTTGGCGTTTCGGCTTTGTTTCCATTCAGTTATTTGGCTTCCACTTCTTTGCTTCAGCTTCTCGTCCTTCAACGCCACATCCGCACATGGGGGCAGCGCAGTGGCGCAGCTGGTAGAGCTGCTGCCTCACAGAGTCAGGCATAGCCCAGATCATCACATAACCCAACCAACCTTCCTATACTTCATGCTGCCTGAGCAAGCCCACCAGCATAATCAAGGACCAGTCTCATCCCAGACACTCCCACCTCTCCCCTCTCCCATCAGGCAAGAAGCATAGAAGTTTGAAAGTGCACACATCCAGATTCAGGTACAGTTTCTTCCCAGCTGTTATCAGTCAACTGAACCACTCTATTACCAACTGGGGTGGGAGATTGCATCCTTCACGTGGTCCACCCTGTTTCGACTAATGCAATCAACCCGACGTGCACAGATAAATAGATCAAATAGAACAAGTTGACCTTCAACTTTAGGCTGTGCATGGCATACGCAAGAAGAAGAAGATTGCCAACTAGAGAGTGGTCCTGACCTCCCATCTAACTCATTGGAGACCCTCGGACTATCTATAATCGGAATTTATCAGACTTAATCTTGCACTAAATGTTATAGCTTTTATCTGTACACTCCCACGTCTCCCCTCTCCCATCAGGCAAGAAATACATAAGTTTGAAAACGCACACGTCCCGATTCAGGGAGTTTTGTCCAAGCTGTAATCAGGCAACTGAACCATCCTCTTGCCTGCTAGAATGAGGTCCTGATCTCCCATCTACCTCATTGGAGACCTTTGAACTATCTTTAATCAGACTGCAATGTTATATCTTGCACTAAATGTTATACACTGTTGACGGCTTGAGTGCATCATGTATTTGCTTTGACTGGATAACATGCAGCAAAAAAGCTTTTCACTGTACCTCGGTACACGTGGCAAGAAACTAGCCTAAACACGGCAGGTGGAACTAGTGTAGATGGGGCATGTTGGTCAGTATGGGCATTGGGCCGAATGGCCTGCTTCCTTACTCAATGACTCTTAAAATGTAAAGTGTTACCAGATGGGGAGATGCGGGTGGAGACAAATACTGAAAGGCGATAATGTTTCCGACGAAGGGTCCGCAGCACGAAACATTAACGCTGTTTCTCTTTCCACGGATGCTGCCTGACCTGCTGGATTTTTATTTTAGATTTCTCTACTACCTTTGGCAATATCTACACCTCAAGTTATATCATCTCAAAGGAACAGTTTATTAAGATGGTATATCATTGCTGCTCGCGGGAGCTAACTTTGAGGAATGTGGTCGGGAGGTTTCAATGGAGCAGTGGCTACATTTCAAAAGTATTTCAGTGACTTGAAAGCATATTGAAACCTCCCATGGTAATACAAAGAGCTGTTTGATTGCAAATCTTTCTCACAAGGTCTAGGGTCCACTGTCATCATGGGATCTAATCAAATTTGCCGCAGTAAGTCATCCATCTGAATTGGAAGTGCAGATAGACACAAACTGCTGGAGTAATTCAACACTTCAGGCAGCATCTCTGGAGAAATAGAAGAGCTGACCTTTCGGGTCGGAACCTCTCTTTAGACTAAACGCAGAAGTGGGGAGAGGTGGGGGAGTGGATATTCTCTAGTATTTTTCTCCAAAGATGCTGCCTGACCCGTGGTGTTACTCAGGCATTTTGTGCTTGAGTATAAACCAACATCTATAATTCCTTCCTTCACGCTGAATGGGGTGTTTCTTAATTAGTATGGGTGTCAGAGGTTATGGGGAGAGGGCAGGAGAATGGGGTTAGGAGAGAGAGATAGATCAGCCATGATTGAATGACGGAGTAGACTTGATGGGCTGAAAGTCCTAATTCTAGTCCTATTTCTCAATGCCTGTTTCCCTGCTATATGACTCTATTGACCATAGTGAATATACCCCAGTTCACTCAACTGTTCCTACATGGGCTTGTGTTCCTCAGGTTTAGGTATTGGTTTATTATTGTCACGTATACCAAGGTACAGTGAAAAGCTTTGCTTTGCAACCTATCCAAACAAATCAAATATACCATACATAAATACAATCAAGTCAAACTCAAGTAATAAATAAAGGGGTGGGGTGGAGGTGAATCGGACAGTACCTCAGCTTATGGAAGGATCGTTTAGAAGCCTGATAACAGAGGGAAAGAAGCTGCTCCTTGGTCTAGTGGTGTGCGCTTTCAAGCTTCTGTACCTTTTGCCTGATGGGAGCAGGGAGAAGAAGGGATGACCGGGGGTGGGACAAGTATTTGATGATGTTGGCTGCTTTCCTGAGGCAGCATGAAGTGTAAATGGAGTCAATGGTGGTGAGTCTGGTCTGCGTGATGGACTGGGCTACATCCACAACTCTGCAATTTCTTGCGGTTTTGGGCAGAGCTGTTCCCAACCCGACAGTGTGCTTTCTACGGAGCGGTTGGTAAGAGTCACTCTGCAGACAGTAGAGGAGAAAGCTGTGAATGGTGCAAGGGGGGAGAGAGAGATCTGGCCGGGCCCAAGTCTGACACACACAAAAAACCAAACTTAACGAACCACAAAATTGCAGTGGGAGTCAAATGGCTGGGAATTCTGGGGCTGGAAAAATAGAACCCCCGAGAAGGGTCACGGTAGGAATGAAGAAACATTGTTATTACAGCAATAGAGTAAGATGAAATGAACCTAAAATATAAACATGGCCGACAGTTAATCAGACTTCTTGAAAGGAGAACTTGGACAAGTGCATGTTTGGATATTAAACAGACTAAACATTTTCATGAGATGGTGGGTGATTGGAATTTTTGTGTGTTGATAAATCATTCTCATTATCCTCGATGGGGTTTGTGAAATTCCTGAACATAATTATATTAACCAGCTTTCCAAAGGCTTCTGATGGCTCCAAATAAGTTTGAACCTTGCAAACAACTCAGTGGTGATGAGTGGTCTCGAGTTCGACTGACAGCTTGAAGACATTCAGGTCTGATGGAGGGTCCAGACCCGAAACGTCGCCCATTCTTTTTCTCTAGAAATGCTGCCTGACCCGCTGAGTTACTCCAGCATTGTGAGGCCATCTTTGGTGTAAACCAATATCTACATTCCTTTCTACACAGCTTGAATACATTGATTTCTGAAGAGCGTTGTTGAGAAGTTTTGATTTTTTTTGCTGCCTCAAAGACAACGGCAACTTGTATTTACCTAGTACCTTTCATGCGGTGAAAGTTTCTAAAGGCACAGATTTTATGTTGACTGCTTTCCCCAGGCAGCGGGAAATGTTGATGGAGATGATGCTGGGGAGGATGGGTATGTGTAATGGTTTCCCGGACGTCAATCCCCAGGTCACCTTCAGAACCAATGAGTGTCTTTTACCCAGGGTGGGGGGGAACATGAACCAGAGGATGTAAGGTGGCAGGGGCAAGAGTTAGACTTTACTGGAAACTTACGGCCCCCTCAGCCCACCGAGTCAACGCCAACCAGTGATCATCCCATACACTAACACTACCCTACACACTAGGGACAATTTATGTGTGTGTGGAGTCCATGTCGTTGGACCCGGGTCTGACTCGGTGGCTGTCTGTGCACCCGTCTCCTCACGGGAAAACATGTCACCCACAAACATCCATCTGGAGGGACTTAAAAGTCTGTGGCTCCAGGATCAGCCTCTACTGGGCAGCACAATGGCCTTACAGTGCCAGAGACCCGGGTTCCATCCTGACTACGGATGTTTTCTGTACAGAAGTTGTACGTTCTCCCCGTGACCGCGTTGTTTTTTCTCCCAGGTGCTCTGGTTTCCTCCCACACTCCAAAGACGTGCAGGTTTGTAGGTTAATTAGCTTCTGTAAATTGTCAATTGCCTCTAGTGTGTAGGATAGTGCAAGTGTGTGGGGTGATCGCTGGTCGGCACGGATACGGTGAGCCAAAGGGCCTGTTTCCATGCTGTACCTCCAGAGTCTAAAGTCAAGACTATAGAAACATAGAAAATATGTGCAGGAGAAAGTAATTCGGCTCTTCGAGCCAGCAATGTGATCATGGCTGATCATCCCAAACTCAGTAACCTATTCCTGCTTTCTCTCATTATCCCTCAATTCTGTTAGCCCTCAGAGCTATATCTTACTCTCTCTTGAAAGCATCAGATGAATTGGCCTCCACTGCCTTCCATGGCACTGATAGGCTTGTGGTCTCTCTCTGTCTCGGTCTACAGTTTCAAGCTCGCGTAGAAGGTGGCTGATTTTATTCCGCTGGTCTGACACTGCCTTGTTGAGCAACACGCTGCTGGAAAATATGCAACGTTGATCTCGTTCGCTGACAGAATAGTCGAGAATCAGCCGTCCTGCTTAAAGCTCCCTCTGTAGTAAATCAGAGTCAGTGTGATGCTTGCATTAGTGCTGACTGAAGTTTAACTGCTGTGTGAGCTTGGGCCAATCCAGCCCCAGATAATGGGCTGGAAACAGCAACCGTGCGATAATCCAAAGACTTCAATTATTTAGAAGAGATGTTCTTTCTTAAAGCAGCGAAGCTGCGAGAGACGCATTCAAAATTCTGAAGGGCTTTGAAGGTGTAAACAGGGAGAGCCGTTTTCAGTGTCAGGATGGTCAGTTGTCAGAAGAGCCAGGGACAAGATGAGGACGAAATTCTTCAGTACAGCAGGCTGTTATGATCGGCAGTGCGCTGCCTGAAAGCAAATTCAGCAGCAGCTTGTATAAGGGAAAGTGGATGAGCACTTAAAAAGGAGGTGACCTCAGTGCGGTAGAGAAGGATAAGGGAACAAGGGCTAATTGGAGTCACACACAGGGTGGAAATAGGCACTTCAGCCCACCATGTCCATGCTGACCATCAACATGGTGGCGCAGCAGTAGAGTTCTTGTCTTACGCTGTCTGTATGGAGTTTGTACGTTCTCCCGGTGACCGCGTGAGTTTTTTCCGGGTGTTCCAGTTTCCTCCAGACTCCAAAGACTTACAGGTTTGCAGGTTAATTGGCTTTAGTAAATTGTAAATTATCCCTAGTGTGTTGGATAGTGTCAGTGAACGGGGGTGATCGTGGGTCGGCGTGAACTCGGTGGGCCGAAGGGCTTTTCTTCGTGCTGTATCTCCCAAGCAGCTATGAGATTCTGCAGCCTTTAAGAGAGAATGATTATAATAGAGTTCTACTTGGGGTTAAGATGCCAGCTGATGCAGCTGTCTTAACCACTTCACTGTGTAGCTTCACAGGCATGAGTGACAGGACTACTTTAACCAGCCAGGCCCACAGGCTAGTAAAAAACGCAAATAGACTAGAACTGGCAGAAGCCTAGAGAGCACAGTCAGCCTCTGATCAATCTGTCAATCTCAACGTAGTATCGGCCACCATCATCAATCCACCAAGGGAACAGGAGAGAGACGTAGAAATAAAGAAAATAGAGCCAGCTCTTAATGAAATTCACATCGCCATCCGTGGGATCAGATTGCGTTGAGTGATGTTTACATTTGTACACACACGTTCCTAATGGAAATCCTTTATCAGGTAAGAACGGAGCGTAAGGCAACGCAGTGGTAGTTGCTGCCTTACAACTCCAGAGATCCGGCATCGATCATGACTATGGGTGCTGCCTGTATGGAGTTTGTACGTTCTGCCTGTGACCATGTGGGTTTTCTCCAGTTTCCTCAGATTTCAAAAAAGTGCAGGTTTGAAAGTTGGAATGGAATGCTATTGGAATGGAATGGAATGGAATTGGCCTCTGTAAATTGTTCCAGAGATGCTGCCTGACCCATTGAGTTACTCTGGTACTCTGCATCTAATTTAGCATCATGTCCTGCACAGATATCATGGGCTGAAAAGCCTTTCCTGTGCTGTGCTGTTCCATGTTCTATGACAGCAATCGGGTTTTTACAACAAAATGGCAGCCTCACAATCGGTATCATCGCCACGACCATTTAAATATAACGTTTATTTACAGCTAACTTTAAGTTCTGAATGTGGGAGTAAAGAAACAGAGCTCATTCATTGAGGGCGGAAAATATAAAGTGTGCAAGCCAGCATACAATGTCATTTTCTTCTTCAGTAACCACAAGTTAACAAGGTGGATGTTTGACGACATTGATCAGCTCGAGCGCCTCGCTTCTATTTGTATTTGTGTGCGCGCCTTTCTCCAATAATTTCACGAGGTACTTTTAACACACGATCATTAATCTGCCACTGCTGGCTGATTTATTTCTTCGGTTACAATGAATGAGATTTAGATTGAAGCCGGGAATAATAATCCCAGCGGTCGCTGACAAAGCGGGTACTCGGCAAGAAATTGACAGTTGTAGTGGTGGGAAGTTCTGCCCACTCACTCTTTAATAACACGGCGCAAGAACTGATTACAACCAAGGTAGGTTAAGTCCACTGGAGAGCAGAGTGGTGAAGGCAGAAGGATTGCCTTATGGATTTATCTATCCGGCTGTGACACTTCCTAATTAACATTTGCCGTAGGTTTTTCAATACATTTTGTCCTAATTATATTGTCCCTGAGTTGTGGATTCAGAGCAGTCTGGCACTTACCTTAGCCCGGTTATTCCCTTTTCCCCTTCCTCTTCTCTGCTCCCTCATCAGTCAAGAGGTACAGTAGTATGAAAATGCACACCACCAGATTCAGGGACAGTTTCTTCTCAGCTGTTATTAGCGATGTTACAATACTCACCTTCAGCAGCGCTGCAGTTCTGCCACTGGCCGTGTGTGCAACTTTGGCACCTTTGAGCGAGGGGGGGGCGGGATTAAAATGCCGTTTTCTCCTGCCTGTCGGAGTCAAACTTTCTCAGGCTGTTCAGCTGCTGCAGAAAAATCGTTCCGACTTCAGTTTTCAGAAGTTTTTAAATAAAATTTGCGGGACAATTTAATTCCTGGAGTGAAATAAAAAGCTACTTCTAACACCGTCAACGCCTACAACGGGACGGATCTCACGTAGGGGATAAAACATAAGGTAAGTTGTTTATTTTACATATAAACTTGCTTCTTAGGATGACTTTAATCCAAATTTCATTGGCAAAAATATGATTTTGGCCCCATAGGAACCGGCAGTGTTTTTCCTGCCGATATGGGGTTCAAATTCACCGCAACATTCCTATCGATCGCGTTCCACAAAAACCCACTCGCAAGATGATTAAAATGGCCATTAATTTACAGGAATTAAACAGCAAATTCCTTCCATTTGGCCTATAAATTCATGACAATGATATTTAAAAATCATGTTATATTGTGAATTCTTGTGTGAATGTTATTTGGACACTTAGGCTATTTAAAAATGTTAACCTTTTCTTAAGAAATGGATAGATGTTTAGATCTAGTAATTGAATTTTGTAATTAGCTACAATTAGGTAACTAACTAATTATATGCTTTAATTTCAGGTCATCCAAGTAAGATTGTTTCATAATTGTTTCAGAATGCTTCAATCTATAATAACTGAAAATTTCATTCAGTTCTCTTATTTCTTAAGAAAGTTATGGGCTTTTGAC
Organism: Leucoraja erinaceus; assembly: GCF_028641065.1. NCBI lineage: Eukaryota > Metazoa > Chordata > Chondrichthyes > Rajiformes > Rajidae > Leucoraja > Leucoraja erinaceus. Next base: position 22,086,941 of record NC_073393.1, on the reverse strand, counting down.
TGTCCTCGATCACAGCTTTTGAGTCAATAGAAAAGCAATGGGGAACAAGATGCTAATTTCAGAGTATGAAAATGGCATCTTTTTTAATACTGAACATATGAAAGTGAATTAGGTGTCAAATTAAACTTCTTTTTATGCTTTATCTGATGGGATAAATTGCAGACTTGATTTTTAAAATCTCAAAATTTTGTAACATTGCTACTGTTATCATGCAACTGAACCATTCAACCAACAGCTAGAGAGGTCCTGACCTGCCATCTACCTCTTTGCAGACCCTCGGACTACCTTATATTGGACAACTGGACTTTATCGTGCACTAAACCTTATTCCCTTTATCCTGTATCTGTACATTGAGGACAGCTTAATTGTAATCATGTATTGTCTTTCTGCTGACTGGATAGCACGCAAAAAAAAGATTTTCACTGTACCTCGCGACAATGAACTGAATTAAATAATATGTTCTACACCAACGGAATGGTGCTTGAGGGGGAAGATTTGTGCACAGCAAGATCCCACTAACAGCAACATGATTGCAGTTTTTAGTAAGTTGATTGGTTGTGCTACCAGAGATAACTTGATGCAGTGAATGTTTTAGTTTAATGTAGTTTAGACATACAGCATGGAACCAGGCCCTTCGGCCCAACGGGTCTGCTCTGACCAGCGATCCATGCATATTAATACTGTCCTACACACACATTAGGGAGAATTTTTACACGTACCAAACCAATTAACCGACAAACTTGGGAGTGTGGGAGGAAGCCGGAGATCTCGGAGAAAACCCACGCGGTCACGGGGAGAATGTACAAACTACATACAGACAAGCATCCAGAGTCGGGATCGAACCTGGGTTTCTGGCACTGCAAGCACTGTAAGGTAGCAACTCTATAGCTGCGCTACCGTGCCGCTCATAGAGCATAGAATGTGGTCCACCGCAAAGAGTAGACATGTTCTCGGTTTGACGTCTCTCATCCAACCGAACAGTAATCAACCGTTACTAATCTAATACCAGTCCCATTGTGCTGCATAGATTTCATAACATAGCTCCTGGAGTGGGATTTGAACACTTTTTCTCATGCCTACCCACTGAAACATTGCTGACATTTACTGTAGGAAGGAACTGCAAATGCAGGTTTAAACCAAAGATAGACACAAAAAGCTGGAATAACTCACTGGGTCAGACAGCATCTCTGGAGAAAAGGAATAGGTGACATTATGGGTCAAGACCCTTCTTCAGACGTTTAGTCATCTTCAAGTTATCAAGAAAGATTTGATGGAATAAAACCAGTCCCTGTGACACCTTTTGTTGTGGAGTCATTTTTCTGAATAGTATGGAAACAAGCACCTGCTCCACCTTGTCCATACTGACTAAGTTGGCTCACCCCAACTAGTTCATGCCAACCAAGATGCCCCATCTAAGCTGGTTCTGTTTGCCTGTATTTGGCCCATATCTAACTAAACCTTTCCCATCCATATACCTATCCAAGTTTATTTTAAATGTTATTACAGTACCTGCCTCAGCCATCTCCTCTGGCAGTCTCTTCCATACACCCACCATCCTCTGCGTGAAAATGTTCCCCCTCAGGTTCATGTTAAATCTTTCTCCTCTCACCTTAAACATTTACTGATATACTTGAGCTGTCTTTCACATCTAAACATCGATGCAGTGAATCTTTTTTTAGTTTAGCTTAGTTTAGAGAAATAGGCCCTTTGGCCCATTGAGTCCGTGCCGACCAGTGATAACCCCGTACATTCGCACTATTCTACATACTAAGGACAACTTATGTTTACCAAAGCTAATTAACCTATAAATCTGTAAGTCTTTGGAGTGTGGCAAGAAACTGGAGCAGCACGAGAAAACCCACGTGGTCACAGGGAGAACACAGAAATTCCATACTGACGGCACCCAAGGTCATGATCGAAACAGGAGCTTGGGCTTGGGAGACTTGGTTGTCTTTGTCTGACTTTTATTTAGCAATTAAGAAGCTTCAGCATTTAATTTAATGTAATAAACACTTCAGAACATTCCTTTATTCTCCATGCCATGTGACCCCCATTTCTACATTTTCTTGCTTCTATATGACGTGCAAATTAGAACCTCAATTAATTTTACCGTTTGATTGAAAATCCTTCATTAAAATTGTGTCTCTTTTCATGTAAAGCAATTCTGTTAATTTGCAAATCCTCCTTTTAAATTTTAATTGTACTGATAATGCTTGATTAACATTGCAGTTTGTCACACTTTGAAGAGGTGTCATTTTGGTCACGTCATGCGCCATAGACTGAGTCAGCTACTTTACGACTTCAGCCCTCCTGATTACTTGGTTTAAATGTAGTCGTATTATTGTCATGTGTCAGGTGCAGTGAAAAACCTAATTTTGCATGCTATCCAAACAGATACATGGATACAAATGTCAAACTCAACTACAATAGGTAGACCGAAGGAGAAGATTCAGAAAAGGCCACAAAGAACTGGAATAACTCAGCAGGTCATGTCTGGAGAACATGGATAAATGATGGTTCGGGTCGCGACCCTTCTTCAGATTGTGATCTGAAGATACAGAGTGCAGAATATAGCACTCAGCATTGTAGCAACAGTTCCAGTGACAAAGTCCCATATCCACAATGCGGTAGAGGTGAATCGGACATTACCCTAGCTTATGGATGTACTGCTCAGAAGCCGGTTAACAGAGGAGAAGAAACTGTCCCTAAGTCTGGTTCATTTGCTCTTGTGTCAGACAACGTTCTGCCATCGCTTTGCCACAGCCAGTGCTACCTAAGCCGCGCTTTCAACCTCTGTATCTTTTGCCTGACGGGAGCAGGGAGAATGACTAGGTTTGGACAAGTCTTTGATTATTTTGCCTGCTTTTTCGAAGCAGCATGAAGTGTAGATGGAGTAAATGGTGGAGAATCTGGTCTGTCTGATGGACTGGGCTACATCTGCAACTGCAATTTCCTGCAGTGCTAAGAGCATGCGGGTGGGTGTTGATGGCCGGACAGGTGTTATTTAGAGTGGCACGTAGCAGTAACTGAGTACCAGAAACCCAAAAGAATGGATTAATAATCCAAAATAGACCAAGAGTTCAAATCCCACGATTGGAGTTGAATTTGAATTCAGGTTACCTGGGCTTGACAACTATCAAACGAGAATGAACCCGAGGATGACTGGGATAACATATTAGGAGCATTTGACGGCTCTGGGTCTGCACTCGCTAGGGTTTCGAAGGATTAGGGGAGACGTCATTGAAACCTTTGTAGGATGCTACTGCAGATGCTGGTTTACACTGAAGAAAGGCAAAATGCTAAACTCAAAGGTCAGGCAGCATCTCTGGAGAAAATAAATAGGTGGCATTTCGGGTTGAGACCCTTCTTCCGACCCAGAGTCTTTTATCCAGATACAGCCTGAGTTACTCCAGCATTTTGTGTCCATCTCATTGACAGCTTCCAGATAATGAAAGGCCTAGATGGAGTGGATGTGGAGAGGATGGTACCACTAGTGGGGGAGTCTAGGAGCAGAGGTTACAGCCTTAAAATAACAGGATGTACCTTTAGAATGGAGATGAGAAGGAATTTCTTCAGCCAGAGGGTGGTGAATCTGTGGAATTCATTGCCACAGGCGGTGCTGGAGTTGGTCATTGGGCATTTTGAAAGCGGGTAGAAAGCAGGTGAATGGGTGAAAGAGGGAAAATTAGATCACTCACGATCGAATGGCAGAGCAGACTCAATGGGCCAAATGGCTGAATTCTGCTCCTATATCTTATGGATATGATCTAATGGAAAGCTGGAAGGAAGACAGAAGGGAGAAAGGAATGGAGGGATATGCTGTTAAATTGCGGTGAAGGAGGGTGGAGAAAGGATTAGCTGAAGCGTGACTCTGGTAAGGACCAGAGGATTAATCGCACTGTCCGTAGGCTGTAAATGTTGTGAAATATAAATAAAGGTATAGAACTCCCAGGGCTTTGAATACACCACATAACCTTGCTCCTGTTAGTCGGCAGTACGTGATGTAAATCCCTGATATTTAACTGAAATGTGCTACAGACCCACACAAACCTGTCAGCTCCCAATTTATTTTCACTGAGTCTCATGAAAGAAACACTCAAAGGAATTGGTGAGGTTAGGCTAAAGAAAAGAACGTGGAAATTAGAATCCTTTTCACTACAAAGCATTTACAATTAGTTTGATTATGGATTTTGTGCCTGATGACTAACTGTCGGTTGGTGATCTGGTGACAAAACCAGGCCAGCAGGCAGTTCATGGAGTTGAGTGGTAATTATACGGAGCTGGCAGGTACACACTCTTCAACACACACTCCACATGTGCTTCTCACACACTCAAATACACACACACGTACAACTATGCGCATGCACACGCAAACACTTGCACTAACTATGCACACTCAAACATACACATATAACCATGTACACACACGCATGCACTAACTATGCACGTTCACACACACACATGCACTAACTCTGCACACTCAAACACACATACAACCATACACATGCACTAACTATGCATGTTCAAACACACACTCATTAATTATGCAAGCTCGAACACTCACACATACACCTACAATCATGCCCGCACACACACACACACTCACTCATTAATTATGCACACTCAAACACACATACATTAACTATGCACACTTAAACACACAAAAAAACCATGCCTACACATGCACAAACATGCACACTCAAATGCACACTGCACACATGCACAAATGCACACATAAAGAAACGTATATACACACAAAATTGTCCTGGCTGTCAACTCATTTCACACACACGTATGGAATTATGCACATACATACAGACAGATATACACATACCTAGAAACACCCAGAATTCTAAACACACACACATGCAAAATTGGACTCTACTTGGCGTTATTTTGTGCTAAATATAATTCTCTTAATCCTGCATCTGTACACTGTGAACGACTTGATCGTAATCATGTATAGTCTTGCACTGACTGGATAGCAGGCAACCAAAAGCTTTTCACTGTGCACATGAAAATAAACTAAACTAATACATGAAAATATACATTTACACACACATTTAGATTGAAGGGTCCCGACCCAAAATGTCACCTATTCATGTTCTCCAGAGATTCTGTGTGAGCCAGAGTTACTCCAGCACTTAGTGCCATATTTTGTAAACCAGCATCTGCAGTTCCATGTTTCACCTTCAAAATTTCTTCCTGTCGACCAATCTGTACAAAAACATTTCCCCTCAAATCGTGTTGATACCTCCCACTGAACCATGGTGTTTAAAAAAAACTTACCCTTATGAGCCTGTCCCACTTAGGCAATTTTTCAGGCGACTGTCAAGTTGCCGGCAGTCACCTGAAAAACTGGCAACTGGAACGCCGACTGTCAGAGTGGAACACACACACACACACACACATCGCTTCCTTCACCAGCCCTTTATGCAGGCGGGGGACAGGGCAAGAGGGGGGAGCGCTGTCTGAGTGAAATTCACACGGTGCAAAGCCAAGCAGATGCAGACACACAACAATGATGAACAGGAAGGTTGGCGCTGTAATTAAGATGGCAAAAGCACAATGCACGGTAAGTCCCTTTAAAAAAAGTGGGGGGGGGGGGTGTGGGGGGGGGAGGGGGGAGAAGGATGGAGAAGGAGGGAGAAGGAGTGAGAAGGAGTGGAGGCAACTTTTAAGAAGCCAGAGATACACGGCTGTGAAGCTCGGCGGACATTTAACATTACCGGTCGGTTATCCGTGGTTCTGAAAACTACCAGAGAGGATAAATGTCTAAAATTTCCTGGTTTTAAATTGTCTGACAATAATCTTAGTGTCTGTAATAAGGTAAAATATCTTGGGCGTTTTATTACAGAACAAATGACAGATGATATGGATATTTATAGGCAACGACGTATGCTGTATGATCTGGCGAATATTCTCTTGCGTAAGTTTGGTGCGTATACAGATGTGGTGAAGGTGTCGCTGTTTAGAGCATATTGCACACCACTCTATGCTGCAAATCTGTGGTCGAACTATGGAAAGATATGTTTGCAGGGACTATGGGCGGCCTATATTGATGCTACGAGAACACTGCTAAGGAAACCTAGATGGTGTAACGCTAGTAACAAGTTTGTGGCTGCAGGAGGCAGTACTTTAGAAGCAATCCTAAGAAATCATATGTATAAATTCATTTACAGGATAAATGACTCTAAAAATGTAATTATTGTGGCCTGGTCAAACATAAAGTTTAGCACTACACACTACCAGTTGTGGAGACACTGGTATCGCTGTCTCGTTGTAGGACACTGATCATTCTTTTTTATTCTGGATTGTGTTTTTTATAATATATAATTTACGATGCTTTTATAAGTGATATACTAAGATTTTATATGTATTTTATGATGTTTTTATATGCCATGTATTTTGATGTAATGTTGTCCCTTGTCTGGACATTGGGTCCGAAATAAAGATTATTATTATTATTTTATTATTACTCCTTACGGTTTTTTTCCCTAATGAGCCAATGAAATTCACCGGTCAGCACCGGCTACAACCTATGAGAACCTTCGACCTCCTGGCAACCCACTAGAACCTCCTGTCGACCCACCTATGGCACGAGAATTCTGGGTACTCTCCATGGCGGTTTCATTCTAGTCTCCGCTAATTTTTCAACATGGTGAAAAATTTGTGGCGACCATAATGAGGCCACAACTAGTTTCCAGAATGCGGGAACTCCTCACGACCATGAAGGCGACTCCCCGGCAACCACCCGCGAACATGTGGCGACCATGCGGTGACTGCATAGTCTTCTGCAGTCGCCTAAAGAGTCGCCTAACTGGGACAGGCCCATTAAAATCCCTTTAAAATGCTGCCCTCTCAACCACTGTGTAAAACTCTGAACCTCTCTGTTTAAAAAATACTTCATCCATAAGTATCCTTTAAAGCTTAAGAAAGACAAAGTGCTGGAGTAACTCAGCGGGTCAGGCAGCATCTCTGGAGAACGGGTCTGAAGTAAGGTCCTGACCCCAGATGTCACCTATCCACATTCTCCAGAGATGCTGCCTGACCCACCGAGTCATTCTGGCAATTTGTGTTTATCTCTGGGATAAACCAACATCTGCAGTTCATTGTTTCTACATTTCCCCTTTAAAACATCTTCCTCTCAATTAAAACCTGTATCCTCTTGCTTTCGATGCTCAAACCATGGGGGGGAAAAATGGGTCAGCATGGAAGTGATGGGCCGAAGAGCGTTTCTATGCTGTGCAACTCTGCGTTAATCAAGATATAAATCTCTCAGCTTGCACCACAGGCTCTTCTTGCAGAGTGGGATGAAGAGAGGAGTCTTAATGGGAGCTGACCAATGTGTCGTCATGAGCCAAACCTCACCAGCACTAACTGATGCAACTGACCCGAGGCAATGAATACATTTCCCCAGCCGCTGTCAGCCACATCAGCTTGGTGTCGAGAGGTGTTCTGCATAGTTGGAACTCCCTCCAGCTGTTATGGCTGATTTAATGATTCTCCAGGATGTGACAAGCCAACTGCACTTCCAGCAGCTTATTATACATGGACCCCCGCACAAAAAGCCTTGAGGAATCCTATAAATATAGACAGGCGAAGGAGGGGGAAGGGGTGGGGACGTGCAGGGCAGTGTGGGAGGAAGGGTTTTGGATGAACATTGATGGAGGAGGACTCTCTATTCTCAACATAAAAGGATGTACTGGTAGAAAGGAGATGAGGAGGATTTCTTTAGTTAGAGGTGGTGAATCCATAGGTAGATGAGGGGGAGGGGGTAATCTCATTGAAACCTGCTGAATGGCCTGGATAAAGTGGGTATGGAGAGGATGTTTCCACTAGTGGGAGAGTCTGGGACCAGAGGCACAGCCTCAGAGAAAAAGGAGGTACCTTTAGAATGGAGATGAGGAGGAATTTATTTAGTCAGAGGGTGGTGATTCATTGCTGCAGCCAGTGGTGGAGACCAAGTCATTGGGTATAGTTAAAGGAGAGATTGACAGGTTCTTGATTCGTAAGAGTATCAAAGGTTACAGGGAGAAGGCAGGTGATTGGAGTTGAGGGGGATAGATAGATCAGCCATGGTTGGATGGCAGAGTAGACTTGATGGGCCAAATGGTCTAATTCTGCACCTATGACATGAACTTATTCACCAATTGGCTATTTCTTCTCTACCAGCCCTGTCCCCCTCTCTACCAGATGTGTGCTGCCAGAAGATCTCAATATGCATGGGGTGCTTCCAGCTCCTGTATCCAAGCCTCACCATGGCAACAGAGGAATTTAAATTTGGTTCATTAAATAAAAAAGTACAAACTTTTCAGATTGTGGCTAAGTCTCATTTGGGTCAATAATGCCCTTCAGGGGTACAAATCTGACTATTTTCCCACTCTGACCTGTGTATAGTCGACTTTCAAATGTGGCACACCAGATTGCTCAGCAGTTCAATGCTGCCTTTAGTTTAGTTTAGTTTTAGAGATACGGTATAGAAATAGACCCTACGGCCCACCGAATCTACTGCGACCATCAATCAATGTTAAATGGAGAACATAGAACAGTATAGTATAGGAAAAGGGCCCTTCAGCCCACAATATCACTGCCGAACACGATGCCAAGTTAAACTGATCTCATCTGCCTGCACGTGATCCAAACCCCCTTATTCTGTGCATTCCCAATGTGTCTGTCTAAAAGCTCCTCAAATGCTATTATCTCCATTAAACATATCTATTAAACGTTCCCTCTCTTACCCTGTAGCTATACTACCTTATACCACTTTCTCATCCATTCCCTACACACTGGGGACAATTTACAGAAGCCGATTAATCTACAAACCCGCGCGTCTTTCGGACGTGGGAGGAATCCGGAGCACTCGGAGGAAACCCGTGCGGTCACAGGGAGAGTGTGTAAATTCCACACAAACAGCAGCTGTAGTCAGGATCAAACCCGTGTCTCTGGTGCTGTGAGGCAGCATCTCTACCGTTTCAGGTCAAGACCCTTCTTCAGATTGACCATGTTCTCCAGAGATGCTGCCTGACCCACTTAGTTACTGTGTGTTTCTTTCGACTTTAATGTGTTGATAGGAAACACCATTTCATGTTCACAGACTACCTATTTGGACAGCACCGGAGCCAATTGCAGAGCAAAACTGAGATTATTTTGGCAAAGCAAGGCAAAGGAATCCACACAAAGAGCGCCGTGGAGATTCACTTCTCCTGGTCACGCCTGAGTACTTGTTCAGACTAATCAGAGAAGATCCAGTACTGCCTTGGTCCCAAATCACAACGCATCCATTGTTAGTGCATCCATGCGGAAACAGCCCTAAAGCATTCCCACTCCCTAATCGCAATTCAACCAATTGTACAAGGCACGTTGAACACAGCTGCACATGACTAACAGTTAACAATGCCTCGTCTTCCTCTGTGACAAATTCTTAAATATGAATACCAAAGCTACCCGTGAGTTGGCTTCACTCTATTTATAGAGTAATTATAGAGCCAGACAGCACAGAGACAGGTCTGACCCATCCACGCCGACCAAGATGGCACATCTAAGCTAGTCCCTTTTGCCCACAATGTCCACTCCTCAGCCCACTTGCCCAGCTGATCGAGGCCCTGCTGTAATTCTTGATAACCATTTTCACTGTCTACAATACCACCTATTTTGGTGTCATCTGCATATTTACTACTCATGCCTTGTACATTCTCATCCAAATGATTGATTTAGGTGACAAGCAGTGATGGGTCCAGCACCAATCCTGGAGGCATACCACTAGTCAGAATCTAAGACAAGTCTCACCCCAGTCACTCCCTCTTCTCCACTCTCCCATCTGGAAAGAAGTACTGGAGTGTAAAAATGCTCACCTCCTGATTCAGGGAAAGTTTATTCCCAGCTGTGATCAGGCAACTGAACCATCCTGTTACCAACTACAGAGCAGTCCTGACCTACCATCTACTTCATTGGAGACCCGCGACCTATCTTTCATCGGACTTTACCTGATTTTATCTTGCACTAAATGTTATTCCCTATATCCTGTATCAGTATATCGTCGACGGCTTGATTGTTATCATGTAAATTCTTTCTGCTGACTGGATAGCATGTAACAAAAAAGCTTTTCACTGTATCTCGGTACACGTGGCAATAAACTAAACCACAAACAGCTCCCCATCTATGGTTCCTGGGATAAGATGAGATCCGAACCATGGATTCATATCCACCCAAAGGTGTTTGAATTATTTTTTTTAAGAAGATGTTGAAATATGCATTCTGTTGAGCTATGTTAAGAGTGACAAGAGTCCATGACAATGATCCATCAATTCTACCGTTTTCACTACTGTAATTAAAATTCCAAATTAATACTGTTACTTAAACTTTAATTCGCCATCAACATTGGTGGGATTTGAACATGCATCTCCAGAGAAATTATTCCGAACTATGTCCGCTGATTCATTAAGTTAACACCCATGCTACCATATTACACCCAACCTTTACCCATTATTTTCCACGCAGGGGCTGGGATATTGGACGTGGTAGGAAGATAGATTCAAATGGGAATAAAGATTGTTTTCACAGCCAGTTGTCTGGCCCTTCACATTTTACAATTTTCATACGCTGTGTTGATTGGATCCATACATAGATTTAAAATGAGAAAATTAACGTGTCTCACAAGAAACTAAAGGTACACGGCATTAATGCTATTGAAACAATATGATAGGTTTCTTGCACAATGCTTTGTCTCCCTCAAATTCCTTACCAGTAGAGTTACCCCATCCCTCAACCCACCTGTCTTTCTTTTCAATAGGATGTGTAACCTTGGATGTTCAGCCTCCGTGATGCCCACAATGTCGTATCTACCAATTTCTAACTGCGCTACATAATAATAATAATAATAATAATAATAATAATAATAATAATAATAATAATAATAATAAATACTTTATTGATCCCCTCAGGGAAATTCAGATGTCCAGAACATCCACAAGCTCATTCATTTACAACATGCATTCAAATATAACACCTATAGTTCCATATTCACCATTCTTCTTCTCACATTGGTCCTGATTTTGCCTGACCTTAGATTCTTATCCCTTTTTAAACTTTCTGTCCTTTTACTCCTGGAGACTTCAGTAATCTCTCCTGCATGCCCCTTCCCTTTGACTTCATCCGTACATTTCCAATTTGCAACCCCTGTCCCTATACCGCCTCCCTTGACTTTATTCAGGGACCCTGCCAGTCCTTTCAGGTGAGGCAGAAGTTTACTGCACCTCCTCCAACCTTATCTACTGTATCCGGTGCTCCAATTTCTACTTGTTCCAGTGTTCGCACCCTTGTATCCCTGTCATTAGCACATCTTCCCCAGCCACCAATGGGTCATTATGAACTCCACCTTTCCTGAGGTCACCTGTTGCCGGCCCTGTTTTGTTCTAGCGTTATCTATCTTTCACCTTTCAGTCTACCCGAAATGTCACCAATTCCATTTCTCCAGATGTGCTGCCTGACCCGTAGAATTACGCCAGCATTTTGTGTCTATTTTCAGTACAAACCAGCTTCTGCAGTTCCTTCCTACATGTTATAGTTCCGTTTTTCTCTTTGTCACAGCCCAGTGCTGCTTCATAAAAAGATTACTTGCCCCGTTTTTCAAGCTTTCATCTCACAAGTCAGCTGCCGTTTGTTCAGGAGCATCTCCGCGTACGTTGCTGGCAAAGCAAGCTTCTCAATTCTTCGAGTCTTAGAATACTGCTTGTTAATCTTTTATTAAATGGGGACTGGAAAATATCCAACAGCATGGACTGGCAGTCATGGCAATAGACGGAGAGGCTATCGAGGGGGTTAGTATCAAGCAAATTAATCGCACTTTAAGTTTGTCGGAATGCTGCCTGGATTAGAGGGTATTACCTAGGAGAGAGGTTGGACAGACTTGGATTGTTTACTCTGGAGACCTGACAGAAGTATATAAAATGAGAGGTGCAGATATAGTCAGAACTTTAAACTTTATTTGAGGCTTTAGAGATACAGCGCGGAAACAGGCCCTTCAGCCTATCGAGACCATGCTGACCAGCGATCTCCACGTACTCCAAGACACACTAGGGACTATTTTTTATCAAAGTCAATTAACGTACAAAACCTGGATGTCTTTGGAATGCGTGAGGAAACCAGAGCACCCGGTGAAAACCCACGCGGTCACAGGGAGAATGTACTATCTCCGTACATACAGCACCCATGGTCAAACCTGGGTCTCGGCGCTATAATACAGCAACTCTACCGCTGAGCCTCCTGTGTTCCAACCTTTACCCAAGATGAAAATGTCAAAGGCTAAAAGACATAGCTGTTAGGTGAAATGGGCAAAGCTTAAAAGAGATGTGCAAGTTCATCATTTATAGGAGCAGAATGAGGCCATTCAACCCATCAAGTCTACTCCGTCATTCAATCATAGCTGTTCTATCATTCTCCTGCCTTCTCCCCACTACCTCCTGTGGCAGCTTGTTTGACATACCCACCATTTATTGTGTAAAAAACTTGCCCCTCGGGTTCCTATTAAATCTTTCCCCTCTCGCCTTAAACTTATGTCATCTGGTTCTCGATTCCCCTACTCTGGATAAAGGACTCAGGGCATTCACCGGTCTGTTCCCCGTAACCTATTTAATTTGCTACCAGAGCACTACATTAACTGGCTAGATAACTGATGGTCATGGTGGCACAGCAGGAGAGTTGCTGCCTTACTGCGAATCAGTGCCAGAGACCCGGGTTCGATCCCGACTACAGGTGCTGTCTGCACGAAGTTTGTACGTTCTCCCCGTGACCTGCGTGGGTTTACTCCGAGATCTTCGGTTTTCTCCCACACTCCAAAGACATACAGGTATGTAGGTTAATTGCCTTGGTAAATGTAAAAATTGGCCCTAGTGGGTGTAGGATAGTGTTAATGTGCGGGGATCGCTGGTCGGCACGGGCCTGGTGGGCTGAAGGGCCTGTTTCCGTGCTGTATCTCTACATAAATAAATGACTATTGGTGATAGTGGCCCCAGTCATCCAGCTGCCAACATCTGGTCATCATTGGCATGGCCAGCATTCATTGCTCATTTCCAATTTCCTGTAATTGAGTAGGTGTTTCATGAGGCAGTGAAGAAAATTCAGTATTTGATAATCCAGTGCTTTTTGGGATCATTGTAATTTACAATTAACCTATGTTTTTGCAAAAATGCCAGTTGGTAAGACTTGATCTCTGAATTGTTTGACCAAGCCTTTTTATGGCCAAAATTAATGTTGGAATGGGTGCAAAAGTGATTCACCAGATGTTACTTGGGTGTGAGTTACAGGGAGAGGTTGAATGGGCTGGTACCTTTAACTTTAAAACGTAGGAGGCAGAGGGGTGATCTTATAGAGGTGTACAAGATCATGGGGGGCATGGATAATGTGAACGCACAGTCTTTGTTTCATGGTAGATTCTATAACTAGAAGGAATTGGTTTAAGGTGAGATGAGAAAGATTTCAGAGGGATCTCGGGGACCAGCAAGGGGATAGAATGGGGGGGGGGGGGGGGGGGGGGGGGGGGGGGGGGGGGGGGTGGAAGGCGGGGGGGGGGTGAGAATTAAACTGAGGGGAAGGAGAAAAAGAGAGAGAGTTGGGGGCAGGGAGAGGGTTGGGGGAGGGAAGAGAGGTGGGGTGGAGGAGAAGGAGAGGAGGTGTGGAGTGGGGGGGGGGGGGGGGGGGGATGGAGATGAGGAGGGACATATGGGGAGGGGAAGAGAGCAGTGAGGGAGAGAGGCAGGGAGAGAGGATGGGGAAGAAAGCGAGAGTGGAGTGATGGGGAGAGGGAGAGAGAAGGGAGGTGAAGAGGGGCCAGAGATGGGATGAGTGGGAGGGAGGCATGGGAACAGAGGAGGAGGGGGAAAGGGGGAGAGGAAAACTGAAGACCGAGAGAATGAAAGAAAATCGTTCTCAGTTTTTTAACACACGATTGAAAAGCACTATTGTTCACCATTTCATATTCTAATCTCCTCAGCACTTAATTACCCAAGCCCAGGACAATGGCAACCTTGTCCAGAACAGAATGACCCTTGTCAAGAAATGGTTTGTTGCACAAACACATTTAATTTTGTTTAAAAAAAATCCCTCCCTATTAGTGGAATGATGAAGAATGCATTGAGGAAATCTGCCTAAGCCGTCTCAAGAACACAAGGATTTTCTTTGAATGAAATATCTATCAGTCCGTTCCAGGGAGATATTAACAGTCAGCTTGTTTATGTGACATCTTGTTCGGTTTTCATTTCTTCCCCAATTATCTCCCATCCCTCATCTCCAGAAAGAAAAACATCTATACCTTGGGGTCAAATGCTCAAATAAAATATTATCCATTCGGGACTGTAGAGAATTGGTGGAATTCCAACTCAAGAGGTCTATGGAGGCCAAGTCAGTGGATATATTTAAGGCAGAGATGGATAGATTCTTGATTAATACAGGCGTCAGGGGTTATGGAGGATAATGGGGTTAGGAGGAAGAGATTGATCAGCCGTGATTGATTGGCAGAGTAGACTTGATGGGCCGAATGGCCTAATTCTGCTCTTATGAACTTATTGGGCTCAACAATTGTGGACATCTGTGGCAGAGATCAAAACCATCAACAGAATTGAGGAAAAATTGGTTGATTAAATAAACAAGAAACTGCAGATGCAGGTTTACAAAAAAAAAAGACACACAAAGTGCTGGAGTAACTCAGCGGGTCAGGCAGCATCTCTAGAGAATATGGATAGGTGACATTTCCAGTTGGGACCCTTCTTGGGTCCATGTTCTCCAGGGATGTTGCCTGATCTGCTGAATTACTCCTGCACTTTGCATCTTGTTTAAGATTGATAGATTGATTAATGAATTGAATGATTGATTGAAAGCTACAGCAAGGAAAGAATTCCTTCAGTCCACGTCAACCATCGATGACCGGTTTACACAAATTCTATGTTATCCCACTTTCGCATCCACTCCCTACACCCATCTACTTACCCGCCATATTTGGGATATGGGAGGAAAACCAGAGAGAGTGGTACACAAAGAGTTGCCATGTTTCTGATTTCAAGTATCGTAAAAAAGAAAATGGAGTCTTCATGTGATATGGCTGAGGTATGTGAAGGGATGACTTTGCATCAATAACCAGGTGCTCGCTCCATCACTCTTTAACAGAGGAACATGGACGGCACGGTGGCAGAGAATTGCTGTCTTACATCGCCCGAGATCCAGGTTCAATCCTAACTGCAGATGCTGTCTGCACGGAGTTTGTACTTTCTCCCCGTGACAGTGTGGGATTTCTCCGGGTGCTCCGGTTTCCTCCCACACTCCAAAGACGTACAGGTTTGTAGGCTAATTGGCTTAGGTAAAAATGGAAAATTGTCCCTCGTGTGTAGGATAGCGTTTATGTACAGAGTGTTCGCTGGTCATCGAAGGGCTCGTTTCTATACTGTACCTCCAAAGTCTGAAGGATCAGGCATAAGTCAGAAGATCAGCCCTAAAACAGTTACAGGGTGGGTCCAAACACCAAAGAAACATTGAACAAAAAGTTTACAAATGCAACTTTTGTTTTCATTTCATCAAAAAACAAGAGTCAAATCTCTCTTTGCCTCGAAGCAACCAATAGGAATTATTCGATGCTCATTTTTCTTTGTGATTCTCGCTGCTGGGTGTCTGTGAAATGAGATGTCTCAGGCACTAAGGGGCACGAGCTATAAAAATGTAACCAGCAGCAGACACTATAACGGGTTGCCAGCACAGTACCAGTTTTAAAATGAGCCAGCCTGGAGTGAGAGAGAAGATTAAGAAAAATATTTTCCTCATAACAAAGGGCCGAGCTCGCTGGCACACCATTAACTCCTTCACAAAAAGTGACGAGATCAAAAGCAACAGAAGAGGGCTAAACGCTTTGGGATACGCAGCCAATGGGTTCCTCCGGCTGCTCCGGATTCATCCCACATCCCAAAGATGTGTGGGTTTGTATAGATAATTGGCCTCTGTAAATTGTGTGTAAGGAATGAATGTGAAAGTGCGATATCGTAGAACTAGTGAACGTGTGATCGATGGTTGTTGCGGGACTCGGTGGGCAGAAGGGCCTGTTTCCATGCTGTATCTCTAAACTAGGGTGGCATGGTGGTGCTGCGGTAGAGTTGCTGCCTTTCAGCTCCCGAGACCCGGGTTCGATCCTGATTAACGGTGCGGTCTGCATGGAGTTTCACCCGGAGAGTTGGGAATCTGTGGAGTTCTCTGCCACAGAAGGCAGGAGGCCAATTCACTGGATGTTGTCAAGAGAGTTAGATTTAGCTCTAAATTTAGGGCTAAAGGAATCAAGGGATATGGAGAAAAAGCCAGAACGGGGTAGTGATTTTGGATGATTACCCAAGATCATATTGAATGGCGGTGCTGTCTCGAAGGGCCAAATGGCCTACTCTTGCATCTTATGTTTCTATGTGATCCCCGTGATCTGCGTGGGTTTTCTCCGGGTGCTCCGGTTTCGTCCCACAGTCCAAAGACTACAGGTTTGTAGGATAATTGGTTGGGTACAATTGTAAATTGTCCCTAGTGTGTAGGATGGTGTTCATGTGCAGGCATTGGTCGTTGGCACGGACTCGGTGGGACGATGAGCCTGGATCTCTAAACTAAATTAAACTAAACAATAATAATAATCCAATAACAACACTAATACCAGGTTCAATTTGTGATGATTAAAGTAGAATATTCCCAAGGCCAGCCCCACTAATCTAGACCTCGTCAATCTGGCTTGAAACTCAGCCTGGGGGTCCATTTTTCCTGACAAGATGCATAACTGACAGGAGAGATCAGGGAGGCGGGGAGTTGGGGCAAATTTTCCGTTAAAATCGTTCTGATTTCCAGAGCACTGTCTATGAGATTTGTGGAAGCAGATCAGTAGCAACAGTCAAAAGCGAATTAAGTATGTAATTGGAAAAGCGAAAATTGCAGGTCTGTGGGGAATGTGACTAATTGGAGGACCCTTTCGAAGCGCTGAGGCAGATGTAATGGTTTTAAAACCCAACCGTAGAGCAAGATTCAATTATATGAATTAAGTTTTGCCGAGCGAGATTATTTTTTGCTCCATAATTCACCAGCATCTCGAACATTCAAGGCAACAGAAATAAATTAATAGATTGCTGTTGGCAAAACATATCGATGGTATCGAATGCAATCTAAGGCTTTCCACCCGTGCCACATCATAGCTACGTGTTAGCCTTGATACAAAAAAAGACATCAACTGAAACCCCATTATATTGACGATTTCTTTCTCTCTCACCTACAGACCCTCCAGACACGAGGAAATCAACTACCTGTGTTCTCCAGAGATGCTGCCTGACCCAATGAGTTACTCCAGCTTTTTGTATCTTTCTACAATTGAAGATCTCTGTTAACTTCTACTGATGCAGCATAGAAATCATACTGTCGGGTTGCACGGTGGCTTGGTTTGGGAACAGCTTTGCCCAGACCGCAGGAAATTGTAGAGAATTGTGGAGGTAGCCCAGTCCATTACGCAGACCAGACTCCCCACTGTTGACTTTATTTACACTTCACGCTGCCTCGGGAAAACAGCCGACATATTAAATGTCCTTCTTCTTTCATTTTATTCCTCATCCCTTCTTCTCACCGCTTCCGTGGGGTGGGAGATTGCAACTTTCACGTGGTCCACCCTGTTTTGACCAACGCAATCAACCCGACGTGCACGAACAGGATCAAATAGAACAAGGTGACGTACAACTTTAGGCTGTGCACGTCCAGACAGAAGCAAGAAGAAGACCGCTTCTGTCTGGCAGAAGGTACAGAAGCTTGAATGTGTGCACCACCAGTCTCAGGAACAGCTTCTTCCCCTTTGTTATCAGATTTCGAAACAGTCTTTCCACAAGCTAGGCTACCAACCCCTGGGATACCATCCTGATTTTCCAACCTATCCCATTGCAGACATTGGATTTTTTCTCTGGAACTGCTATGCTACAAAGCTGTGAAAGTATATTTTGCACTCTGGTATTTTTCTCCTTGCACTACCTTTTGGACGTGTGTGACTTGATTGGACCCATGTCTAGTATTGTCTGATGTTCCTATAACACGGTGCCCAAAACGGAGCACAATGTGGCCTTGCCAACGTCTTATATTAACTG
This sequence comes from Leucoraja erinaceus, assembly GCF_028641065.1. Classification (NCBI taxonomy): domain Eukaryota; kingdom Metazoa; phylum Chordata; class Chondrichthyes; order Rajiformes; family Rajidae; genus Leucoraja; species Leucoraja erinaceus. The sequence goes on along the minus strand of NC_073393.1, from coordinate 22,068,813 downwards.
CAACATGACCTCCCAATTTCCCGACACAAAATCTCTTACTAAACTGTATGCAAACAATGTAAGATGGACCCAAAAAGCTGGAGTTACTCAGTGGGTCAAACAGCATCACTGGAGAAAAGGAATATGTGACGTTTCGGGTCGAGACCCTTCTTCAGACTGAGAGTCAGGGATGCCCGGGATGGTGGGACTGTCATATGTTGATAGAATGGAGCAGCTGGGCTTGTATGCCCTGGAATTTAGAAGGATGAGAGAGGATCTTATTGAAACATATAAGATTATTAAGGGTTTGGACATGCTAGAGACAGGAAACATGTTCCCGATGTTGGGGGAGTCCAGAACCAGGGGACACAGTTTAAGAATAAGGGGTAGGCCATTTAGAACAGAGATGAGGAAATACTTTTTCACACAGAGTTGTGAGTCTATGGAATTCTCTGCCTCAGAGGGGTGGTAGAGGCCTGTTTTCTGGATACTTTCAAGAGAGGGTTAGATAGTGCTCTTAAAGATAGCGGAGTCAAGGGATATGGGGAGAAGGAAGGAATGGGGTACTGATTGTGGATAATCAGCCATGATAAGAATGGCGGTGCTAGCTCGAAGGGCCGAATGGCCTACTTCTGCACCTATTGTCTATTGAAAAGGGAAACGAAAGATATACTGTAGATGTTGATATAGAGATATAGAAAAATGAATGCAAGATATGAAAAAAAGTAACAATGATAAAGGAAACGGGCCATTCTTAGCTGTGTGCTAGGTGGGAATGAGTACAGACACGTACAAAAAATGTATTTCAGTGTACCTTGGTGCATGTGATAATAAAGAACCATTGAACCACTGAACAATTTAATGGCGGCAAAAAGTTAGATCTTCCAATATCTTCCCTGTGGGTCGGCCGCCCCTTTAAAGCCTCCTGCTGTCTGCTGCTGTTTACGATCAGCTCATTTCACCCTTGACACTCCTGCGATATGAAAGATACTCAAAATAAACATCTCGCATTTTTAGACCCAACTCCAAAGCCCGAGCAGGAGGCGAGACAGGACTAGGTTTGTCAGTTAAAAGCAAAAGATCCCCTTTGTTTCATAACCTGTCACTTCTCATTTTCTCCTGACTGTTCAGACTCCAGAGTTGAATCTTCAATTTTTTATGCACGTTTGAGTTACACAGAAGCCCGAGCTGAAAGAAAATTTAAAGGGCACTCGCTGTCAGCTATAAAATATTAAGTCATGGTATCTCATATTTTACTCCCTGTAAAATGTTATCGATTTTGATAAAGTGACGTTTGACTTATTTAATCACATGTTATCACATCAACAATGAGAAGATGGGTAATTGGAGTGGAATTGCAGGAGGGACTGGGTGTGTGGAGCAATGCAAAGCTTCAGAGATGGTTCTACCGCTGACAAGGTGGCAAGTGTTTGGGTTAGTTTAATTTAGAGAGGGAAACAAGCCCTTCGGCCCACCGAGCCACACTTATATGTTATCCCACTTCCACATCAACTCCCTACACATTAGGGGCAATTTACAGAGGACAATTAACCTATAAACCCAAGTGGTAGAAGGGAAGAAGGGCCCCAACCCAAAACACCACTTGCCCAAGTTTTCCATCCCTGCAGACGAAGGGCCCAGATTTAAAACATCATCTATCCTTGTAATCCGGACCCTTTGAATTATTCCAGCACTTTGTGTCTATCTTTGGTATAAGTCAGCATCTTCAGTTTCTCATTATTACATGAGGCCAAATTAAACTAATTTATTTTAATGTCTACGTGATCCATATCCCTCCATTCCGTGTGCCCATCTAAAATCCTCTTAAGCATCACTATTGTATTTGCCTTTCAACACCAGCCCCGGCAGTGCTTTATGCTTTCCCCCGCCACACTGCTTAAAAATAATTTTAACTCGCACATCTCTGTGAAAATTGCCCCTCTCACTTAGCTGTGGCCTCTACTCTTTGAAATTTCCACCCTGGGGAAAAGAACCTTGTTTTGGGAAAACGTACGGCCATCCTTTTCCACTGGAGTCCAGAGAGTCACAAGCATTTAATTGTCATATAGGAACCAACAACAGAACAAAAAAACTCTTCTTTTGACAATCAAACATTATTGGCTCTTGATTCTTGAAGAGATAGAAAAGGCATTTTGGTCAGGGATCGTTTATGAGAATGATTCCAGGAATGATTGGGTTAACATATGATGAGGATTTGCTGGCTCTGGGCCTGTACTCGCTGAAGTTTAGAAGGATGAGGGGGTAACTCATTTCAGGGCTGCCAACTCTCACGCATTGAGAGTGAGAGTCATGCATTTCACAAAATTCTCACGGTCTCACGCTGATCACGAATTTCCAACGCTCAAAAATCTGCTGGAAGTTCAAAATAAAGCAAAAATGTTTTAGAGGTGAGTAAAAGCCATGAGGGGAATATATAACGTGAATGCATAATCTTTTTCCCGGAATATGTGATTCAAGAACGAGAGGGCATTGGTTTAAAGCAGGGCTGTCAAACTACCAGCCCGCGGGATGAAAAAAAGTAGTTTAGTTTCTCCCGTGCAGATGATGTGATAGGGGGGACACGGTGGAGACCCCCCCCCCCCCCCCCCAGGCACCGCTTATACCTCCCACCCTCACCTCCGGGGGCTCTGTGTCCATCGGCCGCTCTGTCCACACCCCATGGAGTTTTAACCCTGGCCCAGAACCAGGAGCGGACCGGGTGAGTGGAGCATCGATCCCGACTCCAGGGGCCACGGGGATGAATCTCGGGCAAAGGCTCTGCCCCGATGCCCGACCCCAGGTCACTGACCCACGGGTTACTGACCCTCACTTCCCCCGGACCCAGCTGGACACAGAGCACCTGTGGGGGGGGTGGAGGGGGGGGGGGGGGGGGGAGGGGGAAGACGGAAACGCCCCCCGGGCATCACTAAGTCTCCGCTCACTCCGGAGGTTGTTGCCGCTCACTGACACACACTCTCACACACACACTGGCACACATAAGATTTAAAGGGAGATGGGCCAAATGCGGATTAATTTACATCTTCACTTGCTATATGTTGGCCAGAAGGTATAAAACACAAGAATGTTCTTGTTTGTGACTTAAAGTTTTATTCCCCAAAATGTTGCATTTGACATGCTTAGCTCAAGGACTTCATAGAATTGCCAAGCACATATGTAGCTTGTTTCCAAATGTCAATCGCCTAGTTTCCAATGTCAAGAAAATCCTCCTCAAAGCATATTCAAGGAAATGGCAGCCGAGATTCCGCTACCTCCTCAGCCCGTTTTGACTAGGTGCGGTACATGAATCTCTGCTGTGCTCTACCGTGCTGCAAATTTTGAAAAGATAAAATAAATCGTCAACTGTTTAAGAAGAAGAATCTGCTGCAGTCAGGATCGTCAGTGAAATCACGTTGAAAAGGTTCCTCCACCGCGATCTTGTGTTTTCAAGAATTTAATTGTCCTATCTGGGACATATGACAATAAACTCTCTTGACTCCTGACAATTTTGCAAACTTCCCACAAGCTATCACTTCCCTTGAGGAATGTGGCGAAACATTAGTGAATAACTTGCAGGTTTTCAACAAAGTAACTGACGATATTCGTAAAGTTTCTGGCGATGTAGGTAAAGACATACAAGGAAAATGTGAGAGAGTGATTTTAGCTAACAAAGATCTTGAAGAAATACAAAACATAGCAAAAGTTCTCAAAGGTAGTTGTAATGCACAAGATATTGACATGAATATAGAGTCTGTAGCTAATTTTGGGTATGCACCAGTGACCTCAGTTGAGGTAGACAGTTTTTCACAATTGAATATCCTGTCTGACATACAGCATGGTTTAACACCAGATTTGGAAAAATGCTAGTAATTTTATGCAACCAGGCAACTTTAGTCATTTAATGTAGTATACCTTTATATTATCATTTATAACCATATTTTGGTGGTGAAAATAAATGCCTTTTTATGCCTTTTTTGTCAATAAATGTCTTATTGTAAGTTTATTATGCCTTTTTGCCTGCCTATTTCAGTGTTTTTAGTGCCTAAACATCCTGGCTCTAGTAATTAGGAACATACTTTAGCCTAACCTTATTCATACCTAATCCAATTTAAAGCATACATGGTGCATTCAAATGCAAGTTAAAAGACTCGCTACAGTATGCACCAGATTGCACAATTTCAAGCTGAAACATGTGAAAGCTCCTTACCATGGGAGGGGGGACACCTCTCTCCCATACCCTCCCCCCTAGATCACTACGATCCTTCACAATTTCTCACTCTCAACTCTCACCCAATGTTGGCAGACCTGCCATTGAAACATACCGAACAATGAAAGACCTGGATAGAGTAAATGCAGAGAGGATCTTTCCACTAATGATAGAGCCTTGAACCAGAGACCATAACCTCAGAATAAAAGGAGGTACCTTTATTAACGTGATGAGGAGGAATTTCTTTAGTTGGACAATAGTAAATCTGTGGAATTCATTGCCACAGACGGCTGTGGAGGTTATTGGGTATTTTAAGGCTCAGATTGACAGATTCTTGATTAGTAAGGGTGTCAGGGGTTATGTGGAGAAGGCAGGCAAATGCGATTGAGAGGGAAAGATAAGTCAGCCATGATTGAATGGCAGAGAAGACTTGATGGGGCGGATGGCCTAATTCTGCTCCTATCACTTATGAACTTATGAATCAACCTTCTTTTCACCTCTGCAATGGGCGATGCAAAGCTTGAAGTTCTCCCTCACTTCCTTGTTTGGATGCATTCAATTAGGGGTATACTTGGGTTGCCCTTCACATCTGAACATCGATTACCTTAAGTGCAGGGACATCGGGTTTGCTTCTGTCAAGCAAAGGGAATATGCTTTTATCTTGTGTGCAGTTGATCACGAATGATCGTCAACCACGGAGGAATATTGACAGTGGTGGCCGACAGACTTTTAGTCCTTATTTAAAAGTTTGTTTTCATGTCAGATGAGACTCCTCCACTTTATTTGTTCCAAAGCTGAAGGGCATTGGACTCAGTTGAAAGACACGAAGAGGAATTGTGCAGGGAAGCAAGCAATGTATTAATGCATTAACTGAAGGTCAATTGTCAGGTCACCTCCTATGGGGAAAGTCTGTTGGGATGTTACATCAAGTGCCTCATAATTACCCAGGCCATTGATCCTCAAGGATAGTTATGGGTGAAAGTTTAAGATATGGGCAAAAGCACAAAGTTTCTTCCCAGCTGTTATCAGGCAACGGAACTGTCCTCTCACCAACTAGAGTGTGGTCCTGACCTCGCATCTATCTCATTGGAGATCATTGAACTATCTTTAATTAGACTTTATCTTGCACGAAATGTTATACCTTTTCTCCTGTACGGCTTGATTGTAATCATATACTGTATGGTCTTTTCTTTGACTGGATAGCATGCAAACAAAAGCTTTTCATTGTACCTTGGTATACGTGAAAATGATAAAATAAACTGAAGACACTGGAGGAACCCAGCGCCTCAGGAAACATCTGTGGGATGGACAGATGGCAATTCGGGTTGGGACCCTTCTTCAGACCCAGTCAGTGAAGGAGATTGCCTACGGCTGCCCTCGACTGCCTGTAACTAAATAGCGACCCCACTCCACTGCACTACGAGTCAAAAAGAATCATGCCGACCAAATGCCGATCAACATGCTGAAATTTGTTCAGTGACCGAGCTGAGGCCACGAGTATTCGGGAACTTCCCTCGAGCATGAAGGAGAGTTCCAGTGACCTCATAGGACCTCGTGTCGACCATATATAACCTTATTACAATTACAGCACGGAAACAGGCCATCTCGGCCCTACAAGTCCATGCCGAACAAATTTTTTTCCCCTTAGTCCCACCTGCCTGCACTCGTACCATAACCCTCCATTCCCTTCTCATCCATATGCCTATCCAATTTATTTTTAAATGATACCAATGAACCTGCCTCCACCACTTCCACTGGGAGCTCATTCCACACCGCCACCACTCTCTGCGTAAAGAAGTTCCCCCTCATATTACCCCTAAACTTCTGTCCCTTAATTCTGAAGTCATGTCCTCTTGTTTGAATCTTCCCTATTCTCAAAGGGAAAAGCTTGTCCACATCAACTCTGTCTATCCCTCTCATCATTTTAAAGACCTCTATCAGGGCCCCCTTAACCTTCTGCGCTCCAAAGAATAAAGCCCTATAATAAAGCAAAGAATAAAGACCATGCTGCGAGTTTGAGTTGAGGGCAAACTCGTCTAAACTTGCAGATTAGGTCGCCGCAATGGGACAGCCCCTTAACTGTTTCGTAATTGTTAGAATGGTCCCTGCCTCAACTACCCCCTCTGGCAGCTTGTTCCATACACCCACCACCATCTGTGTGAAAATGTTGCCCCTCAGATTCCCATTAAATCTTTTCCCCTTCACCTTAAACCTGTGTCCTGTGGTTCTCTGGACAAGAGACTCTGTGCATCTACCCAATCTATTCCTCTCATGATTTTATATACCTCAATAAGATCACCCCTCATCCACCTGCGCTCCAAGGAAATGAGTCCCGGCCTGCTCAACCCTCTCCCTATAGATCAGAGCCTCTAGTCCGAGCAACATTGTTGGCCTGGAGGAAACCCACGCAATGATAGGGAGAATGTGCAAACTCCACACAGACAGCATCCGAGGTCAGGATCAAACCCAAGACTCTGGCGCTATGAGGCAGCGGTTCTACCAGCTGCTCCACTGTGCTTGCAATTCCATTTCTGCACTTGAATTAACAAAGTGCAGTTTGAGATTTCTCTCGCTGATATTCAACCTCACACGTCGGAAGCCAAATAAGAATATATCTTCACGAATCTGCATTCATTTCATGCTGGTCCATTCCAAGTTCAGTGTTTATTGCTTACCACTGTGATTCAAGATAAGTTTCTTAATAAAGGTGGCTGACAAGGAGTGAAAGGATTCATTGGAACAGCAACACACTCTCAATGCTAGATTACAATGTACTGCTACGTATTATATTATCATTAATCATAGTCATTTCCCAGCTGACTGACTTCAGAAAGAAGTTATTGTGACAGCAGCAACCTGATGTTGTGAGCTGTTTGAACCACGATACATTCATTCTACATCCCACCCAGCCACACAATGTAGCCCATCCAGTAAAGGCAGACAAAGTGCTAGAGTAACTCAGCGGGTCAGGCAGCATCTCTGGAGAGCATGGATAGGTGACTTTTCGGGTTGGGACCCTTCTTCAGACAGTCTGGTAAGAGGCCCAGTATGGAGGCCTCAGTCATAGAATATCACAGGTGTAGAGTGGCACAGTGTTGTGATGTTTGGACATCCTCCTCGAGACCACATAGTTTAGATATTAAGAACCTTTTCGCAGCATAGAAAATCAAATACTAGAGAGCATAGCATTAAGGTGAGAGGAGCAAAGTTTAAAGGAGATGTGTGGGCAAGCTTTTTATTTACACAAAGTGTGGGGTGTGGCTGGAATACACCACCAGGGGTGGTGTTGGGGGCAGATACGACCGTTTAAGAGGAATTTGTATAAGCATATGGATATGCAGGGAATGGGGAGATATGAATTATGCGCAGGTACATAATCCAGGTCTTGGCATCATGTACAGCACAGGCACTGTGGGCTGAAGGGCCTGTTCTTGTGTGGTATCGTTCCATGTTTAGAAGGTTGAGGGTGGGGGCCTCATTGAAATTCACCAAATCGAACCCAAGCCTGGATAGAGTGGATGCGGAGAGGATGTTTACACTTGTGGGAGCGTCCAGGACCAGAGTGCATCGCTTCAGAATAAAAGGACGTAACTTCAGAAAGGAGACGAGGAGGAATTTCTTTAAGAGCCTGTCCCACTTGGTGATTTTTTCGGCGACTTCCGGCGTCATTGACTGAAGTATCATGGTCGCCGAAAGATTTTGAACATTTCAAAATCCAGAGGCGACAAAAAAAAGTTGCGACACTCGAGGAAACATCGCGCATCAACACGTCATCACGCCGCATCGTGACGCGACTTTCTCGGTGACCTGATACGTCAGTCAATGATGCCGGCAGTTCCCAAAAAAAAATCGCCAAGTGGGACACGCCCTTTAGTCTTAGGGTGGTGAATCTGTGGAATTTATTCCACATAAGGCTGTGGAGGCCGTCAATGGATAATTTGAAGGCAGAGATTTATAGATTGTTGATTAGTGATGCCCCTGTCCCACTTAGGCGATTTTTTAGGTGACTACAGGCGACTAGGCTGTTGCCACGTGGTCGCAGGGGTGTCGCCTGTATGGTCTCCTCAGTCGCTCAGTCGGATCTTTTTTTCTGGTCGCCGCTGGATTTTGAAATGATCAAAACTTTTCGGCGACAGTCGGCATCCGTGGCTTGACGTCAACGATCGTAGCCTGATGGAGTGCTGTTGCCAGGATGACATAGGTTGTCACCGGAGCTGACTTCGGTGAATTCCATTGGCGACTACCTACGTCAACCTACGTCAACCAGAGACAGGTACCGGCGACTGAATTGTCTTACCTTGTTGTAGATTGTCGCGGGTGGACATAGGTTGTGGTAGGTGTGGTCGTAGGTGGACGTCCTATGGGTCGCCGGTTGTCGGTAGCTTGACATTGACTAGGAAGTAGGTTGTTGTAGACATTGTCGCAGACATTGTCGTAGGGGGGTCCAGTCGCCGGTTTTTCGATGACCTGCTACGATAATGAGTCGCCTGCAGTCACTGAAAAAATCGTCTAAGTGGGACAGACCCATAAGGGTGTCAGGGTTTACAGGAGAAGGCAGAAAAATGGTGTTGAGTGGGAAAGATAGATCAGTCATGATTGAATGGCAGAGTGTACTTGACGGGCCGAATGGTCAAATTCTGCTCCTATAACTTATGAACCTATGTTATCTGACTCTACATCAGTCGTCGCTGGTTACGTGATCCATTGACTTACACTTTGCACTCTGATTGAATCACCACCAGTCACGATCGGACAGGGCTCCAGCTGAACAGAGTATATCCTATGCTAATTTCAGCATATTTTACTCATTACTCAGACACATTGCTCTTGATAGAATTCCAATTATTGCGATTGAGAAAGTGCAGAGTTAATGAAGTGTGTTATTACTAATCAATCCTCATTCCTCTGAAATGTTTCTTAAAGCACCATTTCACTCCAGCTCTCAATTAAAGGTTCTGCAAAGGGGAGGGGTGATTTCATTAATATCGTTCCCACAATTGACTCCACTTAAGTAGATGCACAACTAGCTAACACTATCGCTAACTAACACTCAAACTATTTTTCAATCCGCTCCCTATTGACCTGCCCTCTGGCATTGCATCGTGTAAGCAGGATATTACATTACGGTAGTTACTGACTGCGCTAAACTGAACACAAAGAGATGGTTTGGCCAAGTCTGTTAGTTGCAGCCCAATCTCCTGGAACTTCTTGGTATCCCAAAAAATATATTTTTAACATGCTCCACTATGCTGAACAAACAGAAAAGAAAGAAGAAAAAAAAATAGAGAATGTGCAAACGCCACACAGACAGTACCCGAGATCAGGATCGAACCCAGGTCTCTGGCGCTGTGAGGTGGTGACTCTACCAGCTGCGCCACTGTGCCGCCAAAATCATCACCTATCCATGTTTGCCAGGGATGCTGCTTGACCCTTTTGAGTTACTCCAGCACTGTCTTATATTCAAGATTCTGCAGCTCCTTGTGTCTGCAATTTATAGTAGACATTAGAAGAAGGGTCCTATCCTGAAAAAGTAGCGTATCCATGTTCCCCAGAGATGGGGCAGCACAGCAGTAGAGTTGCTGCCTCATGGCAGCAGATACCCTGGTTCGATCCTGACTACGGGTGCTCTCTGTACGAAGTTTGCTAATTTCACCCTGTGATCACATGTATTTCCTCCGGATGATCCAGTTTCCCCCCACATTCCAAAGATAGACAGGTTTGTAGATTAATTGGCTTCTGTAAATTGTCCCTAGTGTATGAGTGATTGTTGGTTGGCCGGACTCGTTGGGCTGAAGGGCCTTTTCCACGCTGGACTAAGCTAAACTAATGCAAAGCTAAACTTCCATGCTGGACTATGCTAAAGTAAACCAAGATGCTGCCTGACCCACTGAGTAACTCCAGCACTTTTTGCTTAAAGGGCCTGTCCCACGAGCATGCGACCTGCATGCGGCAAGCATGACCGAACCGGAAGCGGGGGCCACGCGGAGGTCGAGTGATCCCCATACAGGGCGGGTCCCACCAGCATGCGCCTGCATGCGGCGAGCGCGACCAAACCGGAAGCGAGGACCGCGCGGAGGTCGAATGAGTGACGTGAAGTTCGAGCGAAGTCCGCGGGAAGTTCACGCGTGACGTACGGCGTCGAGACGCTGCGCACGCCCGTCGAGGTGGTGCGTACGGCGTCGAGGTGGCTGCGGGCTGGCAGGCCTTTGCCGCGCGGAATCTTTGAACACGGTCAGTTTTTCGGAGCCCCTCGCGATGTCGGGACCAGCTCCACACAACTCCATACGACTCTGGGAATCGAAGTGGGACCAGCCCCGCGAGGCCGTACGGCTCAAGCGACCACGTTAGATCGCGCTTGCCGCATGGAGTCAAATGCTCATGGGACAGGCCCTTAACTCAACTGAATGAATGTTGGAAGGGTCATTGATTGGAAAAGGTCTAAAAGACGTGCAATTTTGTAGGTTAATTGGCTTTGGTAAAATTGTAAATTGTCCTTAATTTGCAGGATAGTGCTAGTGTCAGTGGGCGAAGGGTGTGTTTCTTCGCTGTAAATCTATAAAATCTAGAGTGAGGATTAGATACGGCGAAGGGGAATTACCTTAGTGGAGGGAGCAGAGATTGGAGTGAAATTTAAAAATGAGTTTTGAACGCCACAGAGAGCACAATAAATGCAACCACAATGGAAAGTTCACAGTTGGCATCCATTACAGACATCTGCGAATAATTCTCCCCATTAATGGCAGGATGTGGCTTGAAAGAAAAGCCATTCTTCCGAATGTATAGGGGCACCACTGGAAACGCTCCCTTGCAGCCAAACCAGGGGAGAATCTCTGCAAAACATTCGCCCATGAGTTCTGTGCTGCGTCGCAAGATCTTTATCAAGAGCTACCCTTCTCTGAGTCCCATTGATTTGCACTGGCTTCATGCCACAGTAAACACTATCTTGGTTTTACGGGAGCAATTAATCTGCTGTGTGAATGCGGGTGACAATGCAGTAACTGTCTTGACGGTTTGCTGCTGGCTTATTCCTTTTTCTGTGTAACAGTGCGAAGGCAGATTGCCAATGTCGTTGTTCCTCCCCCTCCCTCACTCCCCGGCTCTGTCATCTACCGCAGCCTGGATTTAGATTCAAACCAGCCAACCTCCTGGCTCCACGTCCCATTGTCTGCAGGGGTTGGAGTCTCTCCTCCATTCCATCTGGCAACGGACAACCATAGAGCGAGTCTGCACAACTAACAAGCTTCCCCCAGCACTCACTCACAGAGAAATCAAACAATAATGCACAAACAGGCCCGTTCAACACCATGTCCACGTAAACCATTAAGCACCCATCTAAATCAATCCTATTTACCAACATTTAATCTGTCCCCTACTATACCTTAATAGACACAAAATGCTGGACAGGCAGCATCTTTGGAGAGAAGGAATGAGTGACTTTTCGGGTCGAGATCCTTCTTCAGTTACTCCAGCATTTAGTCTATCTTCGGTTTAAACCAGCATCTGCTGTTCCTCCCTACACATCCTCTCAGGCACAGCGTGATAGATTTTTACCACCCATTGGATGACAAGAGTTTCCTCAGATCTCTTCAAACCCTCCTAGTCCTTACCCTGTGGTTTTAGTGTGCTCTGTCTAGTTTAGGTTTAAGGATACGACACAGAATGAGGCCCTTCGGCCCATCGAGTAACACCAACCATCGATCTCCATTTCGCACCAGTTCTCTGTTATCCCACATACTCTCCATTCCATACAGTCTAGGGGCAATTTACAGAGGCTAATTAACCTACAAAACTGCACATCTTTGGAACGTGGGAAGAAATCGGAGCACTGGGAGGAAACCCACGCAGTCACAAGACGAATGGACAAACTCCGCACAGACAGCACCCGCAGCCAGGATCGAACATGGATCACTACCGCAACTCTACGGCTGCACCACTTTGCCGCCCAAGATAAAGCTGAGCTTCATGTGGAGTATGAAGTCCAGGATGCTCTTGTAGGGCCGACCATCTGGGCCAGCACAGAGATGCAGCAGTAGAATTACTGCATTACTGTGGCAGAGACCTGGTTCGATTCTGACAATGGGTGCTGTCTATACGGAGTTTGTATGTTCACCCTGTGACCACGTGGGTTTCCTCCGGGTGCTCAGGTTTCCTCCCACATCCCAAAGAAGTGCAGGTTTGTAGGTTAATTGGCTTCTGTAAATTACCCCTAGTGTGTAGGAGATAATGCATGTACAGGTGATCGATCGATAGTCGGCACATACTTAGTGGGGCAAAGGGCCTGTTTCCGCGCTGTATCTCTAAACAAAACTAATCCTTTCTAGGTGGAGGAGAGTAGTGTGGTGAAATTATATATTCTTTCACACGGAAAAGGGACCCAGGAAAGTTTTCCCAGTCTTCTGGGTGTTCCACCGTTCATAGATGGAGCATTGGCACAAATCACCACAAAGGTTGCAGCTTCCCTGCACAGATACCCTTTGCAAGAAATCCTGTGAAGCTATTCTTCATAAACAACAGAAAATACATGCGAGTGGTGTAAAGAAGTAATTCAACCTCTCGAGCTGACTCCAGCATTAAATGTCACCCATTGTTCTCAGACTCCCCCATTCATCCTTTGTATTTACTTTATACTGTAGAGATACAGCGTGGAAACTGGTCCTTTGGCCCACCGAGTCCGCACCCCATACACTAGCACTATCCTACGCACTAGGGACAATTCACAATTTTTTTACAGAAGACAATTAACCTAAACATCCGCATATCTTTGGAGTGTGGGAGGAAACCGGAGCACCTACAGAAAGCCCACAAGGTCACAGGGAAAACTCCTTACAGACAGCACCCGCAATCAGGATCAAGCCCGGATCTCTGCTACCGTTAGCAGCTATGCTACCGTTGTGCCACTGTGGCACCATCAATCTGCAAGGTGGGATTACGGAGCAGGCCATTCTTCCCAACCAGTCCCTACTGGTGTCTAAACCCCATTGAGCTCTTCCCATCTTTCCTTATCCCCTTCATTCATAAATAGCAAGGTTAACACATATAAGTGAGGCAGTGGGCTCTCAACTCATTGATCCTGCTTCATCATTTAATGGAGACTTGTTTGACCTCAAATAACTAGAGGCCATCATTTTAAGATGAGAGGAGCAATGTTTAAAGGAGATAAGCGGGACAGGTTTTTCTTATTTACTCATAGAGGTTGGTGGGTATGAGGAACGTGCTGCCAGAAGTTGAGACAGATATGATAGTGGCATTTGACACTTTTGGATAGGCACATGGATATACAGGGAATGGAAGGATATGGATTATATGCAGGTAGATGTTGGTCTTGGCATCATATTCGGCACAGACATTGTGGGCCGAAGGGCCTGTTCTTGTGCTGTACTGTTCTATGAATGCAACATTGTTCTTATTCATGCAGTAGCCAGCACAGCAAAATATCTCACCATTCATATTTTTGTTTCTATTTTTCCCATCAAGATGGACAATTACACATTTTCCAACATGATACCCTGCTTGCCAGCTTCATGCCTACTCACTGAACCTATTTGTACCTCTTTGAAGCCTCTGGATGCTCTCTTCACATTATATTGCTGCCCATCTTTGAGTCATCAACAAAATTTAGCAACCAGATCTTTGATGCCTTTATCCATATCTTTGCAAGAGGCAAAGTTTTCAAATTGGCATATGTACTGGCAACAGAACAATGACATTCATACTTGCTGCAGCTTAACAGGCCCATTAAGATATTAACACACAAATATCTATTTTAAAAATAAATAATACTTGGTAACCATAATAGTGCTAAACCAAAATCCATAGTGCAGACAGAAACAATTACCACAGAAGACCATGGTTGGTGAGGTGGTGGTTAGTGTTATGCAGTGTGCTGGTGGTTGCCAATACTGGGTAACTAGACCCTTTTAGTTTAGTTATACAGCGTGGAAACAGGTCCTTTGCAGACCAGTGATCCCACTACACTAGCACTATCTGACACACTAGGGACAATTTACAATCCTTACCAAAGCCAATTAACGGGCAAAGCTGTACGTCTTTGGGACTTTGGGAGCTCCCGGAAAAAAACCCAAACTCTGGCGCTGTAAGGCAGTAACTCTACCGCTACAGTAACGTGCCACCCTAATAGTGCAAACCAAAGTATGTAGTGCAACTGAAAAAAAATCCATAGTAGATCGGTTCAGAGGTTAGAATTATGATGAGGGTTGTGCAGTGTGGTTCAGGAGCCTGGGAAGATGGGGTTCTTCAACCTGTAGATCATGGTTTTCAGGCTCCTGTAGCTTTGACTTGTTAGAAGTCAAAGCCCAAGAAACATTACCTGCGGCAAACAGCTTGTAACATCGTGCCAACATGTTACCTCCTACGCACAAGCTTTTTTTCTCAACAATAAAAACTGGAAGCTTTGATGTGGTGCCTCATCAATTGCCTTCTGGAAATCTAAATATAGCACGTGTACTGGTTCCCCTTTTCCAAACCACATGTAACTTTTGCAAACAACACTGATAAATTGGTGCAACGTGGCTTTCCTTTCGCAGAAGCCTGCTGACTTGTGCACAGTTAGTTTAGTTTAAGTTTGTTTAATTTGGTTGAGGTTTGCTGTGTTTATATGACTGTCACATGGACCGAGGTACAGTGAAAAGCTTTTTTGTTGTGTGCTATCCAGCCAGCTGAGGATTATACATGACCACAATCAAACCGTCCACATTGTACAGTTACAGAATAAAGGAAATAATGTTCAGTGCAAGATAAAGTCCGATTAAAGATAGTCCGCGAGTCGCCAATGAGAGAGATGGTAGATCAGGACCACACTCTATAGGACGAGTTGCCCGATAACAGCTGGGAAAAAAACTGTCCCCAAGTCTGGAGGTGCACATTTCCCACTCTGTACCTCTTGCCTGACTGGAGAGGGGAGAAGAGGGTGTGTCCGTGGTGAGACCCATCCTTGATTGTTCTGGTGGACTTGCTGAGGCATCATGAAGTGTAGATGGAGTCAATGGAAGGGAGGTTAGTTTGCGTGATGGTCTGGGCTCCATCCACAATTCTCTGCAATTTTTTGCAGTCTGGATGGAGATGTTCCCAAAGCACAGTGTGATGCATGTTTTGTACCACACTTCTGTAGACATTGGTTGGAGTTGTTGGGGACATTACAAACATCCTAACTCTTCAAAGGAAGAGAGGCATTGGTGTGCTTTCTTGACCATTGCTTCGATATGTCTGGTCCAGGATAAGAGGCTGGTGATATTTACTCTTAGGAACTTGAAGCTTGCACTGTCTATATATACCAGGGTTATTTGTACCGCATCGCTTCCTGAAGTCGATCACAAGCTCCTTTGTCATGTTGACATTGAGGGGAAGATTTGTCTTGGCACCAGGTTAAGAGGTTCTCAATCTCCTTCTAATCATTATTTGATATCAAGCCCACTACGGTGGTGTTGTCTTGAGAATTTGTAAATTGAATTGAATTGTATTTGGCTGCAGTCATGGGTGTATAGGGAGTAAAGAAGGAGGCCGAGAATTCATTCTTGCAGAGCATCAGTGTTGAGGATTATCGTAGAGGATGATTTGTCCTCTATCCTCACTGATTGGGGTCTGTTGGTCAGGAAGTCAAGGATCCAGTTGCAGAGGTGAATGCTGACTCCAAGTTCCATGAGTTTCAAGATGAACTTAGATGGGGCTATTGAAAGCAGAGCTCTAGTCTATGAATAGAAGTCAGACATAGGTGTCTCTCTTATCCAGGTGTTCCAGATAAGTGTAGGGCCAGGGAGATGGCATCAGCCATGGACCTGTTGTAGCAGTAGGTAACTGCAGTGGATCAAGGCTGCTTCGTAGGCTGGATTTAATGTACTATAACCAGCGTCTCAAAGCAACTCACAATGGTGGGTGTCAAGGCCACTAGACGGTAGTTATTTTCTTTGGCACCGGGATAAGGTCTGCTTGAAGCAGGTGGGTACCCCAAAAGGTTTCACACTTGTGTGGAGTTTGCACGTTCTCCCTGTGACCAACTGGATTTTCTCCGGGTGTCCTGGTTTCCTCCCGCATCTCAAAGACCTGCGGGTTTGTACGTTAATTGGCCTCTGAAAAGTTACACTAAGTGTATAGAGCGTGGATGAGAAAGCAGATTTAACAGAGAACTAGTGTGAAAAGGTGATTGATAGTCAAAAGTCAAGACTGTTTTGTTGTCATTTGTCCCAGATAGAACAATGAAATTCTTACTTGCTGCAGAACAACAGAATATGTAATCATAATAAATCATATAACAAAAACTCAGAAAAAAAGAACAAATAATAACAGTGCAATAATAATAATGTCTACTGTAGTTCATAGTTTATGAGGTTGTAGTGTTTAATAGCCTGATGGCTGTAGGGTTGTAGGCTGAACCTGGACGTTACAGTTCTCAGGCTTGCAGTGAACTCGGTGGGTCAAAGGACTTGTTTCCATCGAAAATAGCCACAACATGCTGGAGCAACTCAATTGGGTCAAGCAGCATCTCTGCAGAAAAGGAATAGATAACGTTTCAAGTCGAGACCCTTCTTCAGACGTAGTGTGTAGCAGGCCAGTCATAGAACTGGGCCTGTTTCCATGCTGTATTCCTAAACTAAACTAAACACTGAATGCAAGTGAACATGGCCAGGACTCATTTTAATGCTACATTAATAAAAAGCAATTTAACATAAGGGCTATGACCAGATTTAAACCGCAGACCTAATATGTAACAGCAATCATTTCGTAAGATAGATATAAGCCCAGAAGGAATGTTTACTAACACTTCACTGAAGACTTAAGAAGCTCAGCAGCAATTGTGAAAAATTCGATATCATCTATCCAGGAATCTCTTTTGACTCCAGTTCAAGCAGAGTTAGAGCTGTCAGGCAGGCAAGGTGGTGCATTTCATATAATAGAGATAAGTTACACTTTATCACATGTCTCACAAAATATTTCAAACTATTTCACGAGCAATGAAATAATCTAGCCCCTGTAAATCAACTGGCCATTTTTTGCATGCACTATAATCCCTGATGCTGCAAAATGAACAGTGGATAATTAATAGGCACACAAAAATGCTGGAGAAACTCTTCTCTATTTCCTTCGCTCCATAGATGCTGCTGCACCTGCTGAGTTTCTCCAGCATTTTTGTGTACCTTCGATTTTCCAGCATCTGCAGATGTAGACACAAGGCATGCATGCATAAGCCGAGTTAATTGTAGTTTATTGTCATGTGTACCGAAGTACAGTGAAAAGCTTCATGTTGCATACTTTCCAGTCAGGGGAAAGACTAAGCATGATTACAATTGAGCCATCCTCTCTGTACAGATACAGGATAAATGGAATAACGTTTAGTACAAGATAAAGCCTGTAACCTGTGACTCTACACAGACAGCACCAGACGTCAGGATCGAACCCGAGTCTTTGGCACCGTGAGGCAGTGGCTCTACCAGTTGCGCCACCGTGCTGTCCATATGTTAAGAATGTTAGCTCCAAGTTGGATTAATGACATGCTGGACACAAAGTGCTGGAGTAACTCAGCGGGTTACGCTGCATTGATTAACACAGTGGCGCAGCGATAAGAGTTGTTGCCTAGGGACAATTTTTACCAGAGACTTGGGTTCAATCCCGACTACGGGTGCTGTCTGTGCAGAGTTTGTACATTCTCCCTGTGACCGTGTGGGTTTTCTCAGTGCTCCGGATTTCTCTCACATTCCAAAGATATACAGGTTTGTAAGTTAATTGGGTTCTGTAAATTGCCCTAGTGTGTAGGATGCGAAACTGGGATAGCAAAACAAGTGTACGGGTGATCGTTCATCAGCACAGACTTGGTGGGCCGAAGGGCTTGCTTCCCCACTGTATCTCAAAGCTAAACATCTCTGAAGAACATATCTGCTTTTTCAAGAGTCATAAGAGTCATGCAGCGTGGAAACAAGTCATTCAGCCCAACTTGCCCACACCAACAAACATGCCCCATCTACACTTGTCCCACCTGCCCTCTTGAATCCTATACATGTACCTGTCAAAATGTTTCTGAAATGGTGCGGTAGTAAATACCTCCCCTGGCAGCCTGTACCATACACCCACCACCCTTTGTGTAAATAAAGTTACCCCACAAGTTCCTTTTAAAGCTTCCCCCCCTCATCTTAAACCTATGCCCTCTGGTTCTCGTTTCCTCTACTCTGGGCAAGACACTCTGTGCGTTTACCTGATCTATTCCTCTCATGACTTTGTACACCTCTATAAGATCACCCTACATCCCACTGCGCTCCAAGGAATAGCCTTATCCTTCTTTAACTCTACCTATAGCTCAGACCTTGTGTCCCGGTAACATCCTGGGAAATATTCTCTGCACCCTATCCAACCTGAAAACATCTTTCCTGTAACATGGTGATGAAAACTGAGCACGATGTTCAGCCTCGATTGATAACACTGTAAGCCACTAAAATTCATCACTGATTCTTCTGGCACCTTGCAAGTAACAAGCTGTCAATGTGAAATGGAACGGTTTACTCCTTCTTTCTCCATTCATGCTAACATATTAGCAACAACCCCGCAAGCCTTTCTCTCACACAGCAGCCTGTTTAAGTGATACCTTATGTAACACCTTTTGAAAGGCGTTTGGTAAAAGATGCACTTTGTCCTAATTTCTCCGTATGTGGCTTGACGTGCTATTCTTGAAGTTCCTTGGCGCATTTTATTACATCTTTGACGCTATGAAAATGCAGTTAACAAAGTAGTAAAAAACATTGACGGATCACAACACAAAACTGACCTTTTTTTTTTTTTTATTGTCACGCACTGAGGTACAGTGAAAAGCTTGGTTTGTGTGCTCTCTAAAGAGGTCAGATATACCATACGTAAATGCAAACAGATCACGCTCAAGTACAATAGGTAGAGCAAAGGGGAAGATAGAGAGTGCAGAATATAGTTGTCAGCATTATAGCGCACCAGTTCCACGGATAAAAGTCCTATGTCCACAATGGGGTAGAGGTGAGTCGGACAGTACCCTAGCTTATGGAAGAACCGTTGAGAAGCCTGATAACAGAGGGGAAGAAGCTGTTCCCAAGTCTGATGATGCGCGCTTTCAAGCTTCTGTACCTTCTGCCAGACAAGAGTGGGTAGAAGAAGAAATGACATGGGTGGGACATGTCTTTGATTATGTTGGCGGCTTTCCTGAGGCTACGTGAATTATAGATGGAATCAGTGGTGGGGAGTCTGGACTGTGTGATTTGACTGGACTGCATCTACAATGCTGCCTGACCCACTGAGTTTCTCCATTATTTTGTGTCTTTTAGAGTCTTAGGATCTTCAGCCCAACTTGCCCATGCCTACAAAGATGCCCCATCTGCACTAGCCCCAACTGCTAGTGTTTGTCCCATATCCTTCTAATCCTTTTCGGTCGATGTATCTGTAAAAAAGCCTGTTAAAAGTTGTTATTGTACCTGCCTCAACTACCTCCCCTGGTAGCTCATTCAATATACCCACCACCGTCTGTGTGAAAATGTTGCACCTCCTATTAAATCTTTCCCTTCCCACCTTAACCCTATGTCCTTACGTTTCTTGATTCCCCTACCCTGGGTAAAAGACTCTGTGCATTCACATTATCTACTCCCTTATGATTTTATACATCTCTGTTGTACTTGTGTATGACTTGATTGTACTCATGTACAGTATGGGGGGTTGGCAGTAGTGTAGCAGTAGAGCCTCACAGTGCCCGAGACTACAGGTGATGTCTGCATTGAGTTTGTATGTTCTGCCTGTGACCATGTAGATTTTCTCCAGGTGCTCTGGTTTCTTCCCGCACACCAAAAACATACAGGTTTGTAGGTTAATTAGGTTATTTAATTTGCTACTGCAGGATGCAAAACTGTGATAACAGACTGGTGTCCGGGTGATTGCAAGTCATACTTGTGAATTACTTGATTGTACTCATGTACAGTACAGGGGGGTTTGTGGGTTAATTGGCTTCTGCAAAATTGTAAATTGTCCCTAGCAGAATAGTGCTAGCATACAGGCTGATCACTGGTCGGCACGGACTCGGTGGGCCAAAGGGCCTGTTTCCATGCTGTATCTCTAATGTCTATAGTATGATTTGACTGGACACAAAGCTTTTCATTGTATCTCGGTGCAAGTGACAATAATGAACCATTACACTAGATGCTTGGTGTCTGTGTCCAAGCATATCACAGTGTCTGCAACACCTCTCTCTGCTTGACCCGCAGAGTTTCTCCAAAATTGTGTTTTTTTTTTGGGCACCAGCATCTGTAATCCATTGTGTCGATTAAAGTGTGCTTATTGGAATGGGATGTGATGGCCATGTCATCTAGTGGCTGTGCGGCAGAGCTGTGACAGTAACTTGGACTGGCAGGCAGGATTATGCGTACCAATCCTGCTTCCCAATTCATGAGCAGTTTTGCCACCAATGGAGTACTGCCAACAGACACCATCTGTCCTGTGCGTTTCAGAAACAACCTTTGCACAGGTCTTTGGCTTTGAGAGCAAGCATATTTGATAAGAGAAATTAAAGGACCTACCAATACTGCCATTGTTGGTGTGCTAAACTTCCAGCAGCAGCTTTAGACTTTAAGAGATACAGCGTGGAAACTGAACCTTCGTGCCGACCAGCGATCATCCCGTACACTAGCACTATCATACACACTAGGGACAATTTTTATCAAAGCCAATTAATCTACAAAACCGTACACCTTTGGAGTGTGGGAGGAAAGCGGAACAGGTAGAGAAAACCCACGCGGTCACGGGGAGAACGTACAAACTCCGTAGTAAGGATCGAAGCCCGTTTTCTGACGCTGTTAGGCAGCATCTCTACCGCTGCACCACTGTGCCGCCCCTAGAGATGGAATGATGATATTAAGTTGAAATCTCACAGATGTTGCATGGAAACCTGATAGAAGCTAGAGTGTGTCCTGACCTCCCACCTACCTCATTGGGGGCCTTTGCATTATCTTCATTGTTACTACCTGCAATGTTATATCTTTGTACTATTGCTGTACCCGTATTCCATTATCTGTGCACTGTGGATGGCTATATTATATTCATGTAGTCTTTTCTATGACTGGATAGCACAACACGCAAACAAAAGCTTTTCACTGTATCAAGGTAAATGTGACAATGACAAACTAAACAAAACAAAATGACCAGGACGCCACTGAGAACATCCTTGCTCTTTCCCCAGAATATTCCACAGCCACCTGACAGCAAACAAGGCCTCGTTGTTAGTTCACCTCAAACCAGCCCCTCCTGATGTACCATCGCACTGGCGTCTATTGACCTCATGGCCTTCATGCTCGGAGATTATGTCTCACATCTTGAAGTAAATAAAACCTTCTATATAAGGGCAGGTTTTAAGTAGAAATGATTCAGAGATTGCAGATGTTAAATTTAAATATACTCCGATGAAATGTCCTTTCAATTTTCTAAATGCTTGCAAATACAACCCTAGTCCACAAAGTCTCCTCGACATTGGAGGAGTAGTAGACAGCGGTCCAACATAAAGTATCATTGAATCAATACACATGCCCTTTTACTCCTGCGATTTTAGCAATGGTAGCCTTTAACAAACTAGAACCAAAGACACATACCAAATTATCGAATCTATCTGTGTGCACAGTAACCCTTCAGTAAAGACCAAGAATGCTTCTAAAGCTTAATCCTCCTGCAGTTCCAATCCTCCATGGTCTGAGAAGTTTTCTCAGGCATCAGGCAAGTTCTTTGCCTGTAGATTACAGAATCAGACTCACATCCCAAATCAAAGCCTCAACTAAAACACTCCTCACTGCGTCGTAGCTCAGATGAGGTTCTGTTTACCTGTTTGTTCATGGCAAACGGTGGTCACTGGACTACAGGATAGACCGGGGGAATAGAATGATTAGCGAAAGAATGACGTGGACTCAGTGAGTCAAATGATTTCCTTCGTATTGTAGTGAGACTGTGCCTCAACAATCAACCTGCTGTACCCTGGAGCTAGCTGAAGACCAGACCAGAAAAGGTAGCAGATTGCCTTTCCTGAAGAACATGAACATTAAGAACACTAACTTGATAATAGGCTAGTAGGAACCCGAGGGGTAACTTCTTTTACACAAAGGG
Organism: Leucoraja erinaceus; assembly: GCF_028641065.1. NCBI lineage: Eukaryota > Metazoa > Chordata > Chondrichthyes > Rajiformes > Rajidae > Leucoraja > Leucoraja erinaceus. The sequence continues at coordinate 22,046,531 of NC_073393.1, read as the reverse complement.
TGGTGGGTATATGGAATGAGCTGCTGGAGGAGGTAGTTGAGGCAGGTACTATTGCAATGTTTAAGAAGCATTTTGACAAGTACATGGATGGGTCAGGTTTGGAGGGAAATGGGCCAAACATGGGCAGGTGGGATTAGTGTAGATGGGGCACGTTGGTCGGCACAGGCAAGTTGAGCTGAAGGGCTTTCTTCCATGCTGTATGACTATCTATGAAATGGTTTGTCCTGTTAAGATTCCCTGGTAGTGGAGTAGATGGGCAGCAATTTGGATTTCAGTATTAGCAGGCAAATAATTTTCCTTGTATGACTGACTATGTACAATGAATAGACATTCACCTTCCTGTGCTGAAAATTATACTTCAGAAAGAATATTTAAATCATACACAGATTATTTTGAACGACTGTGATCTTTCCAATTCTGAACGAATTGTTGGAATTCTCTCCCTCAGTGGGTCTGCCAGTGCTTAGTAGTTGAGTGTATTCAAGGATGTGATTGGTATATTTTTGGAATATGTAAAACTGGTGTTGGGATAAAACATTGGTCATGAACTTATGAAATGGGGAAGGTGCAAGGTTGGCCCGCTGCCCGATGAAATGGCTTCTTGCCATTATTATCCTGAGACTGTTCTGAATCTGTAACACATCCCTGGCCATCAGAAAGAGATGGAACAGAACAATACAACGGGACAGGCAGCATCTCTGGAGAGAAGGAATGGGTGATGCTTCGGAAGGAGGCCCTTCTTCAGACTTCTGCCTGTCCCGCTGAGTTACTCCAGCTTTTTGTGTCTATCTTCAGTTTATACCAGCATCTGCAGTTCCTTCCTATACATAGAACAATACAAAACTGGAACAGGCCCTTCAACCCAAAAGGGCTGTGCCGAACATGATGCCAAGATAAACTAATTTTATCTATCTCCACTTGCTCTATATCCCTCTATTATCTGCATTTCTAAATGCCCCTTAAACATCCTACAGTATAACAGCCTCCACCACCTCCCCTGGAAGTGCGTTCCAGGCATTCACCACTCTCTGTATATATGTTTTAAACTTACCCTATACATCTCCAGTAAAGGCTGCCCTGCTCACCTTAAATCCGGGCCTTCCAATCTTTGACATTTCCACCCTGGGAAAAGGTTTACCCAATTAATGCTTCTTATAATTCTATCACGTCTACCCCATTAACCTTCGATGCACGAGAGAATGTTTTTCCAAAGTCTCTGTGTACCTAATACCCTCTAATCCAGGCATTAAGAAAAGTCCCGACCGATAATGTTACCGATCCATGTTCTCCAGAGATACTGTCTGACCCGCTGATTTACTCTAGCATAAACTAGCATCTGATATTCCTAGTATTTCATCATTCCGATAAACCTCCTCTGCACCCTCTCCAAAGCCTCCACATCCTTCCAGTAATGGAGCAGCAATAAATGCATGTAACAGTTCAAGAGAAGGGCCTCGACCTGAAACGACCATAATAAACTTGAAAGTCGACTCTCCCAGTACCTCCACAGATGCTGCTCAACACTGGGTTGTTCAACCAGTTGATTTTTTTTGGCTTCACATTCTCAGGGAGAACATATTTCCTGAGGAAATCCAATCCTGGGGCATTATCTCAAGAGAACAGAGTGAGAATTGGAGGAATTTTCATCTCCCTTTGGTTGTGGAGGCCGAAACGGACAGCTTGTTGGACGACAGGGGAGGCAAGGATTAAGGGGAACAGGTTGGCCGTGAACTGAAGCCAAGATCAGATGGGTTGGCTTGAATGGTGACACAGCCTCGAGGACCATATGGGGGACTCCTGATCCAGTTTTGTTTTGCTCCACAGTTGACCTTCTGCTGACATTGCTGAGATTAACATTAAAGCATCATTTGGGTGGTACAGTGGGGCAGCAGTAGAGTTGCTGTCTTACATTGCCAAAGACCCAGGTTCTATCCTGACTAGGGGTGCTGCCTGTGCGGAGTTTGCACGTTCTCCCTGTGAACCCGTGGGTTTTCTCCGGGTGCTCTAGTTTCCTCCCACTCTCCAAAGACATACCGATTTGAAGGCTAATTGATAAAAATTGTAAATTGTCCCTTGTGTGTAGGATAGTGTTAGTGTACGGGGTGATCACTGGCCAGAATGGATTCGGTGGACCGAAGGGCTTATTTCCGCACTGTATCTCTGAAGCCTGAAGTAAATCATCTCAATGCTTTAGGAAGCGTGTACACAAATTGGAGGCCACTTTTCATATCCTGCAGCTCTTCAAATGAGTACTTAATTGTCATAGAATCATACAGCATAGAATCAGGCCCATCGGCCCAACTTGTCCGCACTGACCAAGATTCCCCATCCGAGTTAGTCCCACCTGCCTGGATTTGGCCCATATCGCAAAAGGACAAATCAAAGCCAGCAATGATCATCAAGGAAAAGTGACCATGATGGCCCATTATTTGCTGTGGAGAAGGTGATAATGAGTAATACAAACCGTGAAACCAAGCAGAACAATAGAAACATAGAAACATAGAAAATAGGTGCAGGAGTAGGCTATTCAGCCCTTCGAGCCTGCACCGCCATTCAATATGATCATGGCTGATCATGCAACTCAGTATCATGTACCTGCCTTCTCTCCATACCCCCTGATACCTTTAGCCACAATGGCCACATCTAACTCCCTCTTAAATATAGCCAATGAACTGGCTTCAACTACCTGCGGCAGAGAATTCCAGAAATTAACCACTCAAATGTTTTTCTCATCTCGGTCCTAAAAGATTTCCCCCTTATCCTTAAACTGTGACCCCTTGTTCTGGACTCCCCCAACATCGGGAACAATCTTCCTGCATCTTGCCTGTCCAACCCCTTAAGAATTTTGTAAGTTTCTATAAGATCCCCCCTCAATCTTCTAAATTCTAGCGAGTACAAGCCGAGTCTATCCAGTCTTTCTTCATATGAAAGTCCTGACATTCCCAGGAATCAGTCTGGTGAACCTTCTCTGTGCTCCCTCTATGGCTTAGTGAAACTAATACACCAATAAGGATGTGGGAGGGACAGAGAGAAAGGGGATGCAAGGGTTACTTGAAGTTAGAGAAATCAATATTAATACAACTGGGTTGTAAGCTGCCCAAGCAAAATATGAGGTGCTGTTCCTCCAATTTGTGTTTGGCCTCACTCAGACAATGGAGGAGACAATAGAAACACCCAACCTAGGCTCACTCAACCTAGGCGCCACATTTTCAGGGGGTGGGGGGCATCTGGAGGGAATTGCACTCCCGTAATGTTGACTAGGTTTAAAGGAGATGCCGGACCATCAGTTGCCAGAAAATACAGTGGTGGTGTGGGCCTGCATTGGAGAACTCAGCATTGACTAAACATTTGCACACTATTCCCAGCGCATTGAAGCTGCAAAGAGGACAATTCCTTCACACCTACTTCAATTATGCAGAATGAGTCCAACAATGTTCAGTTCATTTCCACTATAAATTGTTTCCAAGAATATAATTTTAATTCAAACATAAAAATTGCAATCCAACCCTGAATCGTTCCTCAGTTTTACAGTCTGTAACACGGAGACCATCTAAATATAGTCCAACCACTGACACAACTAACCTGGAGCCTGAGGCACTTTAATAAATCTAAATGCCTATATAAAATATTATTTTATTTGGTTATGAATCTGCTTTATACTCAATAGCTGAATGAATAGTTAGGCGTGAAGGGATTTGGAAGGAGCTGTTTATATCTGTAGTTTAGAAATCTATGGGAAACAGACAGCATGTGTAGGAAGGAACTGCAGATGTTGGTTTATGCTGAAAATAGACACAAAATGCTGGAGCGTCTCAGCGGGTCAGGCGGCATCTCTGGAGGAAAAGAATAGATGACATTTCGAGTCGTTATGCTACTTTCAGTCTGAAGAAGGGTCCTGACCCGAAACGTCACCTATCCTTTTTTGCCCTCAGAGATGCTGCCTGACCCGCTGAGTTACTCTAGCACTTTGTGTCTATCTTTGGTATAAACCAGCATCTGCAGTTCTTTATTCCTGACATCCCTGGAGAACATGAATAGGTGACGCTTCGGATTGGGACCCTTCTTCAGACCTATTGAGTTACTCCAGCACTTTGTGCCTTTTTTGTAAACCAGCATCTGCAGTTCCTTATGTCGTCTTGCAAGTAAAGATGGGTTTAAGTGAGTATCCCCACTTATACTGTCCTGTTACTCATAATATAGGTGTGGCGGGTAGACATTTAAAAAATGATACACTACAATCAGTCAGCTGGGATGTAAGGTTCCCAGCCAAAAATGCAAAGCTCGAAAGTTATCCAAAATGTTCCTACATATGTGTCAACTTCAGCTTCATGCATGCTTGTCCTCTTGTTCACGAGTCAGAAGGTTTCTGACTAACTTCATCTGATAATCCAGTGCCATACTGGGTTAGGGGAGATATTAACTACAGCAGGGATATCTAATGTAATCAATCTCATGAAACATTGTCAGGATTAAAGGGGGAGAACGGAAGAGACTGCAGATGCCCGGGATCTTGAGCAAAAAAGTGCTGGAAGAACTCAGCAGGTCAGGCAGCCTCCGTGGAAGGAATGGACGGACAACGCTGCGGGGCTGATGGGAGTAGGTGGGAGAAGATTGGTGAGGAAGGTGGGGATGTGGCAAGTGATAGGTGGATACAGGTGCTGGGTGGGTGAGAGGCAGATGGCTGGAGTAAGCGGCAAAGGCAACTAAACGTTATTCCCTTTATCCTATATCTGTACTTACAATCATGTAAGCACGTAGTCTTTCCACTGACTAGTTAGCACGCAACAAAAGCTTTACACTGTACCTCTGCACATGTGACATTAACCTAAACTAAACTAACTAAAGGTAATGAGTTCTAGATCATCACTAATAGGGTCATGGAATCATGTGGCATGGAAACAGGCCCTTCGACCCAGCTTGCCCATGCCAACCTAGATAAGCTAGTCCCTTTTGCCTGCATTTGGCCCATATCCCTCTAAACCTTTCTTATACATGTACCTGTCCAAATGTGTTTTACATGTTGTTACAGTATCTGCCTCAACTACTTCCTCTGGCTACTCGTTCCTTATACCCACCACCCACTGAGTGAAAAAGTTGTCGCTCGGGTTCCGGTTAAATTTTCACCCTCTCACCTGAAAACTACGTTCTCTGGTTCTCGATTCTCCTACTCTGGTTAAAAGCCTCTGTGCATTCACCCTACCTATTCCCCTCATGTTTGCAAGATCATCCCCCAGCCTCCTGCACGCCAAGGAATAAAATCCTAATAAAATCCGAGCCACCCAACTTTATCCATCGTTGTGCTAACATGCTCTGATGTGTGACTTCAGCACATAGCCTGATTTGGAGATAGGTTCCCTTCTAACTGAACCACGTTCAACGCTAGATAATTAATTTCCATCTGCCGCGATCACAGAAAACAGATACTGTACATCTCACTTTGTCTTGTGGACTTTGTTCCCTCTCCAATTCATCTTCCACCCCAACTGAATGCCCCCCTCTATTGGCCAGTCTCTCTAAATCACAGAACAATGAGAACCAATTGGTCCATTGGCTCTCGTCAACTTTTTGAAACCAATTGGAGCAATGCCCCCTGCACTTGAATGAAATGTTTCCTCTATGAAGCATTTATCCCATTCCCTTTTGCAAGTTATCACCGAATCTCCTGCAAGGCAGACCAAACCAGGACACAGCCAATTGTGTGAGATGATTGATTCTATTATCTCTGCTCCCTGCTCCAGATGATGATACCCACAGGGTTTATGAACGCACCAAACATTTCTAAATGTGTATTTTTGCACAGATGTCTTTTTTTTTTAAACGTGTGATAGAATTTATATACAACTTGTGTATATTCCTGCACTAAATGTCTTGTTTTTACACACTCTTTCTTTACACTGTCTTGTAGAATTTCTATGCAATTTATGCACAATTCATGTATAATTTATGTTTTGTGTGTTGTCTGAGACTGTGCCAGTGATTCTTTTGAAAGCATGATTTTCATTGTACCCACATCTCACCGTACTTGTACAACTCGACTTGACTTGAATTCCCTGCAGAAATCTCATCAGAACGTGCCTATATCTCTTGCCCTGTGGGAAATGCAGCAATCACTATCAAACGTGTGACAGGTCTCCATACAGTTTTCAATATAAAGTGTCACAATTGGCAACATTGATATTAACACAAGAATATGTCGCATAGAATCCAAATAGGGGTTCAGTTATAGGACCAACCTCTTGCCCTCCTGTAAATCCTGGTAGTCTTTGACCTCAAGGTCATATCGAAGGGATCTACAGGAGTCGCTGCCTTAAAATAGAGCCAGCATCATCAGAGACCAACACCACCCTTTCGAAGGGTCCTGATCTGGAAAATCATCTATCCATGTTCTCCAGATAGGCTGCCTGACCTACTGAGTCATACCAGCATTTTGAGTCTATCTTTAAAACCGTGCCTGCTAATATTTCATGCTTCATATGGGTGGAATAGTGATGCAGCTAATAAAGGTGCTGCCTCACAGCTTCCGGGTTCGACCCTGACCTCAGCTGCTATCTATGTGAAGTTTGCATGTTCTCCCTGTGATCGCGTAGGTATCCTCTAGGTGCTGCAGTTTCCTCCCATATCCCAAAGACATGGGGGTTTATTGGTCTCTGTAAAATTGCCCCTTGTGTATAGTGGATGAGAAAGTGGGATAACCGAACCAGTGTGAACTGGTGGTTGATGATAGGTGTGGACTCGGTGGGCCAAAGGGCCGATTTCTATGTTGTATCTCTAAAGTAACCTAAAAGTAATCGATACAATCACCTGTTCACACACCTCCAAATTCAGGGACAGTTTCTTCCCAACTGTTACCTGGCAATTGAACCATACTATCAACAACTAGAGAGTGGTCCTGAGCTTCTATCTATCACACTGGAGACGCCCAAACTATCTTTAATCGGAATTTCCTGGACTTTATCTTGCACTAAACATTATTCCCTTTTATCATGTATCTGTACGCTATGGGTATCTTGATTGTAATCATGTATAGTCTTTCCGCTGACTAGATAGCATGCAACAAAGATTTTTCACTGTACCTTGGTACATGTGACAATAAACTAAACTAAACATCAATCAAAGTAGTTGGAAAGTCTGGACTCAAAATGTGCAGATTCGAATCCAACTCTCCCATACAATAAATACCAAAAATTCATGTTTATAGTACATGTCAGAGGCAGCACTCCAAGAATACTGCCTGAAAATAGAGGGCTTTAGCTGTAAGGAGAGGTCAGACAAACTTAGAGACAAAAGGAACTGCAGATGTTAGAATCATTAGCAAAACACCAAGTGCTGGAGGAACTCAACAGGTTAAGCAGCATCTTTAGAAAAGAGATACAGCGTAGAAACAGGCCCTTCTGCACACAAAATTCGCACTATTCTACACACTAGGGAGTGCCCAGAGAAAACCCATGCAGTCACAGTGAGAACGTGCAAACTCTGTACAGACAGCACCTGTAGTCAGGATCAGACCCTGGTCTCTACTGCTGCAAGGCAGCAACTCTACTGCTGCGCCACCTCTGTGGAGGGAATGACAGACGACATTTCGGGTCGGGTCCTTTCTTCAGATCTCCTCTTCATAGTTATAGGACTTAAAGTTACCTACAGCAGAAATGATTATGTTACATCAAAGATTGAAGTTTGAAGGCATTATCGTAATTCACGTATTTATTTTGGAAATGGAGATGCTAAGGGAAAGGAGACAGGTAATGGGAATGGAAAAGAGGTGATCAATAATCTTCAAATCTATGGTGGTCTCGGGTAAGAACATCCACACATGGTCTTCAGCCCAACATTGATATTGAAACATGAATCTGTTTTCCTTTCTGGTGGTATTCTTTCTAAACCAAACACACTGTTTTCCCTGGCATGACTTAAGCCAAGATTTCTAGAGCAAAAGTTACAACCTGCAAATCAGCAGAATTTATTTATACACCAGGCATGTAGCTTAGAACGCCACACAGTGAACAGAACAGCGCCACAGAATCAGGCCGTTCAGCCCATCCTCCCTGCCAGCTTTAAAATTCCACAGATTTCCACAGACAGTACGATGGCACAGTGTTAAGAGTTGATGCCTCACAGTGCCACAGACCCGGGTTCAAACCAGACTATGGGTGCTGTCTGCACGGAGTTTGTACATTCTGATTCTGATTCAGATTCAATCTTTATTCTCATTGTGCAGTGTACAGTGCAGTCTCCCCGTAACCACATGGGTTTTCTCCAGGTGCTCTGGTTTCCACCCAGGTTTGGACAGTGATAGTGCATGGGGATCATGGTCGGTGCAGACTCGGTGTGCTGAAGGGCCTTTTGCCGCACTTGCCTCTTAAATATATCCTTGCTATTTTTTCACAACCATCCTTCACGAGAGCAAGTTCAACACTCTCACAGCCCCCTTGGGTAATTATTATCTCCTCTCTGGAATTTCTTTTGGAGACAATCTAAAGTTGATGATATCTACTTTCAACCTTGAACTCTCAAAAGATTTTCTCCAAGTCCAACATAACAAAACTCTTTCCAAGTTTTGTTATGAGGAGGTCACCTCTCAGTATTCTACTCTCTGGGGAACAGAGCTGCAGGCACTTCAGAGCTGCCTGAGTGTTGCGCGCTTTGAGGTTTGGTAACTTTATCGCAAGGTTTTCGTTCCACCGTCTCCAGCGTACTAGGATGGAAGACCACACAAGCGTGACTTGCACAGTCACCCATGCAATTGAACCACTTGACAAGCCCTCAGGCAGCTCTAAATGTCCGTCATGCTCCCGCTTGGAGACCCAAGGTGACTGAATGTCCCTTGAAGGACAGTTACTACCCGAGGTACCTCTTCCACCAACCACATGGCGAGGACAGTCAGTAACAACAGCAGCATAATGCATTGAACATTTTGTAACTTAACTAATTTTATCAGCTGGTCACGTGTGAACATACATCAGGTGCTGCTCGGGAACTTGGCTAAAGATCGAGGGTTAAGAGGGAGAGAAGTAGGGAGATTCCAATATCAATTCCAGAGCCCAGAGTTAAAGAGAGAATGATGGAGTTGAAACAGCGTGAAAACAGACCCATCGGTCCAACACCCATGTTGACCAAGATACCCCATCTATACTAGTCACACCTGCCCGTGCTTGGCCCATAACCCTCTAAACCTTTCCTATCCATTAATTTGTCCAAATACCTTTTAAATGTTGTAAGAGCACAAATAAAAATTTCGACAGCGATCTTTAAGGCCTCAAATACAAACAGAAAATGTTGGAAACACTCAACAGCCCAGAATAATGGTTTTTATTCCAATTTTATTCTGATGAAGTGCCTTCAACATGAAATATTAACTGTTTCTTTCCAAATAGATGCTGCCTGACATGCTGAGTGTTTTTCAGCATTTTTCACTTTTGTTTCAGATTTACAGCGTCTGCATTATTTTTGATATCCCTGCCATTAAGTTTCTAAAATACATCACAACCCATGAAAAAACCTCTGAACCGAGCATAGCTTTACATAGGAAATGTAGAAACTACTTTGTTATGGGTCAAACTAAGGGACAATTATTTTGTTCTTCATGAAGATATATTTCCACGAGTCACCGAGGCATTGAGTCAAACAGTGTGGAAACAATCCCTTTGGTGCAACTGGTCCATACCGGCCAAGATGCCCCATCTAAGTTAGTCTCACATACCCACATTTGGCTCATATCCATCTCAACTGTTCCTGCCCATGTTCCTTTCTACTTCTCTTCTAAATGCATTACCTGGATAGCATGCAACACAAAAGCTTTTTACTGTAACCTGTACGCATGACTATAATAATTAAAATGTTATTATAGTACCTGCCTCAATTACCTCCACTGTCAGCTCATTGTATATACCCACCACCCACTGCACTGGGTCAAGGTCGCAACCAAAGGCAGTGTGGCTTTAGCCTAGGTTTTGGCCTTGAAGTCCTGTGCAAGATTTAACCTATTGACTCAGAGACAAGGATCAGATCTATTAAGGCATCTAGACGTGCTATTTTGGATGGCACCTCCAAATCACCATCACATTAACCAATTAGTCACAAAGGTATGATGTGCAACTAGTGAGGAGAAGCAAGACTCCAACCAAAATAATGCATAATATATATATCAGCTCAGTACTCCAGGATCTTGAGCTGGCATGGTAGCGCAGCAATAGAGTTGCTGCCTTACAGGGCCAGGGACCCACAGTCAATCCTGACTACGGGTGCTGCCTGTGCAGTTTGTACATTCTCCCTGTGACCAAGTGAATTTTCTCTGGGTGCTCCAGTTCCTCCCACACTCCAAAGACCTACAGGTTTGTAGGTTAATTGGCTTCTGTAAATTGGACCTTAATGTGTAGGATAGAACTAGTGTATGGGTGATCGTTGGTCAGCATGGACTAGGTGGGCCAAAGTCCCAGTTTCCACACTGTATCCATAAAAAACAACTAATCTTGAATTGAATCTAATTGAATTGAAAGATGCAGCATAGAAAGATGCCCTTCGGTCCACCGAGTCAAAACCGACCATCGTTCACACTAGTTCTATGTTATCTCATCTTCACATCCAATCCCTACAAATTAGGGGCAATTCATAGAGACCAATTAGCCTCCAAACTCACGTGTTTTTGGGATGAGACGGAAAACCGGACAACTGGAGAAATCCCACACGGTCACGGTCACGGGTAGAGCGTGCAAACTCCACACAGACAGCACCCGTGGTTAGGATCAAACCTGGGTCTCTGGTGCTGCGAGGTAGCAGTTCTACCAGCTGTGCCATTGTATCGCCCATCTCTCATCTGCAGATCAGCTATAAAGATCAAGGGAAGACCTCACTTCCATTATTTATACCTGCAAGTAGTTAAGCAAATAGTTTAGTGTAACCATTCTCTACAACTGGCAAACCTGCGATGCAAGAGGGGGTATTTTTAGTTGAAGACAGAAGGAGGAATTGTAAGATTGTGGGACGATTAATCAAAAAGCAAAATGTAAATTGGCTTACAAAGACTTTTACAGAATACAATCCTCTCGGAAGGGAGTTTTTTTTTTCCTTGCCGACAATCTCGAGGTGGAATTTATTTATTCCACATTTCCTCACTCTCCTCAAAACCAGCAGTGTCTTAAATGGAGAGAAATTTGATTCCAAAGAGAGGCAGCTCGCACACACACACATATACATGCACACTGTCAAACATATACAGACACACACATAAATATGCATATGGGCAGCACGGTGGTGCAGCAGGTAGAGCTGATGCCTCACATGCCAGAGATCCGGTTCAATCCTGACCACGGGTGTTGTACATGTGGAGTTTGCACCTTTTCCCTGTGACCATGTGGGTTTCCTCCGGAGGTCCTGTTTACTCCCACATGCCAAAGACATGCGAGTTTATAAATTAATTGGCCTCTAAATTGCTCCTAAGGTGAAGGGAGTTCACAAGTTCGAAAGTTGTAGGAGCCGAATTAGGTCATTTGGCCGATCAAGTCTACTCCGTCATTCAATCATGACTGATCTATCTTTCCCTCTTAACCCCTCTGTACATGAGCAAGTGGGATAACATGGAACTTGTGTGAACGGATGATCGATGGTCGGCATGGACTCGGTGGGCCAAATGGTCTGTTTCCATGCTGTATCATTCATACAGACACACGGGCACATACAACATGTTCGGCCTTTGTACATGATGCATTAAATAGAAAACCGTCTAACTGTGGCATCAGAGGCCGAAGAGGGCAGAAAGTGCTCACACTGGGAAAGTAGCCAGGTGTCAGATATTGTGCTTGGCATCTGCAGTGTCTCATAGAGTGACTGTGCCCTCTAGTGGTGAGAAGCACAGCAAGACCTGGCAATAAGGTAGGGACCAGTTTCCTTCCACAGTGGGTTTACCATCCTCACTCAGGTTCATCCAGTAATTGCCAAGTGGCCCCCCATTTCTCTTCAGAAGACATCTGTGATCGCCAGGATGAAGAACAGCTTCTTCCCTACAACCATCAGGCTCTTAAACACTGCACCACAATAACCTCACCTATAACCTTCTCTGGACTGTCTTTGCACTGGTATTGTAGTTTAATTTAGAGATACAGCATAGAAACAGGCCCATCGGCCCCCACCAACCAGCGATCCCTGCACACTAATAACACTATCCTACACGCAATGGGACAATTTACAATTTTACCAAACCAATTAGCCGACAAACCTGTACTTCTTTGGAGTTGTTCATTTTTTTTATTATTTAAGTAGTTAATTTTTTGAATTTTATACATTAAATGTTGTCTATGTGCATTGTGTTTACGGGCCTATTAAGCTGCTGCCAGTAAGAATTTAATATTTTCAATGTTGGTGCATATGACAATTAAACTCTCAACTCCTGTTTTGGAAGGATCCACATTTTGAAAACCCTCGTTGACTCTCAGAGCAGACCGAAAGGCTGTTCAGCCTGCTCTGAAAATGCAAGCTCTTTGGAAAAGCAACTGGTGATCCCAGCCCCCCTGTTGTATTTGTAAGTCCCCATATCTCATGCACACCTCACTTTGTACAGAACAAAGAATTCAGTCAGTGTACTTTTTGCAAGTCAAGATCTTCAACTCAATCCAAGGAAGGCTTAAAGTGTGGAACATAAGTCATTATTTATTTCTTCATGCACAGAACGTAGAACTGAACAGTATGGGGAACAGGCGCTTCGGCCCACAATGTCTGTGCCGAACATAACGGCAAGATAAACAAGTTTCCTCTGTCTGTACATGATCCATACACCTCCATTCAATGGTACTTTATTGTCACGTGTACCTAGGTACAGTGAAATTATTTGTTTTTGCACACAATCTGGTAAAAAAAAATCATACAGCAGACTTCACCCAAGCACTACATAAAGAGTTTTGAGTGGGATCTGCAAACCATAAAGTGTGTCCCACCACAGAGAACCGTTGGCCATTTTAACGCCACCATTGCTGTTTTGACCCAACTTTGCAGTGTGATATATCTAGATATATTTTGAAAAAGCACTCTTCTCGGGCAGAGGCAACGCTACAACTGCGGAGAGGGAGAGAGAGGGACTGCTTCCAATACCAGCCACAAAGGGAAAACTGTTCCGTTTTATAGAGACTTCCAACTGTCCCAACCCCCAACGCAGTCCTGGACCCAACAATCAAGTCTCTGTTTCAGTGCAAATGTGCGCAGAACCGTCTCCTCTGAATTTTTACTCTCTAGTCTCCGTCATTCCCTTGCACAATGCTAGAGTAACGGTACATCTCTCTCCCCCCACCCCCCCCCCCCCCCCCCCCCCCCTCTCTCTCTCTCTCCCCCCCCCCCCCCCCCCTCCCCTCCTCTCTGACTGTCGTTCGTACTTAATCCTTTTTTTTTAAACAATCTCAATCAATTGTAGTTCTGTACTAATTCATGAATTACTGAGTCTGCCAGTCACATTTTCTCAATGTAATATCATTTCGCTCTCGTACTTCTGTACGGCGATTTTTTCTCTCCTTTTCAACTGGCCTGCACTCTCACTCTCATTATTACTCCCGGTCTCGTGTCCCCCGTCAGACTGGAGAAGGGTCCCAACCCGAAACGTCGTCTGCCTATTTCCCCCCACACAGATGCTGCCTGACCCGCTGAGTTCCTCCAGCACTTTGTGGTTTGCTCAAGATTCCAGCGTCTGCAGTTCCTTGCGTCCCTCTTTCTCTACCCGAAATACACTTCACACACACACACACACACAACATGCATCTTATCGCCTGTACTCTCTTCATTATTTTACACCGCATCTATTCTCCTCTTCCTCGCCGCGTAACGATGTCACATAGATTTCGGCGACAGGGGTCGATCAGTCTTGCACCCTTTTCCTGACAACAGTATTTTTCCACATATCTCTCCCTCTCTGCGGTACTTTTGCACTCTTTCACATATCGCCGCGTTATGACATAGCCTTCAAACGAACGTCCGTTTCCTGCAAAATGGATACACCTTTTCCAAGTAAGTTATTACTAATCACGGCTAATGTCTAAAGGAGGCAAGAAGGGGGTGCCAGAATAGGTGGCGATCTCAAGGCACTGCGACTTTAGTGTCCTGTAAGATATATTGATCGACTCTATAGCAGTAATCGATTAATCCCATTTGAAATTAACGAGTGCTGTGATCCCACAAACGATGTGTCCGATGCATATTTATCCAAACATAATCCATCTTTTAAGATGTCAACCACGCCGCTTTCCCCCCAAATGGAACCCCTTTCACCATTATAGAATGGAACTACATTTTTTTTAAACGTGGCAAATATATGTTTTTCTTTAAACCAGCACATTAATATCCCAATGCAATTTAATTTGGGGGGAAACCACAAGTTCCATTGCGGTCCCTCTCGGCTCTGTCCGCCTGCTAAATATGCAGCAATGGTCGCGGACTGATTAATGGAATTGTAGCGAAAATAACATGTCAAATGGTTTTAAAATATAAACATACCGTCGCTGTTCGTGTCATGTCCTGAGCTGCGTGTATCACTTGAACTGTTTTTCATCAGTGAGGAGTGAGACAGCGGGTGGAGGGGGTTAGAGGGATAGATTTTTTGAAAAAACACAACCACCTTTAAATGAATACCCAGCCACAAAAACACTTTGCAAACATACAGGCACATTCAATATTACAACAGAAAAGACGTTGCCAACTCACCCGGGTTTGACCCAAGATGAGAAAGGCACAAACGAAATTATCCAGAAAATAAAACGTACAGCCTACCTTAGAGAGAGACCAGGTCAGTTTCTTGCTGTCCGTTGAACGTAAAAAGAAAGAGTCACCAACCCGTTATTAACAACTGGATGGGATGCTTTCGCTCCCCCTCTCCGTGGATGTACGGCGGAATGTGATCACCGAAAACAGAAAAGGCGATGCTTTCGCTTGTATGCGTGTGTGTGTGTGTGTGTTACTCTATCCAAAATCCTCCTGCAACAATTGCTTCTGTGACACACTTCAATGCAAAGGGTTGTGGAGAGAGAGAAAGAAAGGAGAGAGCTTCAAGAAGGGGCGGTTCCGAAAAAAAATATCTCCCCTCCCACACACTATTTTCTTGGGGGGGAAAATCCCCCTATTTCAACCTCAAACAGTGATGACAGTGAGCTCGTAACCTCGCTTTGTATCCGTCTGTTCAGATGAGAGACATTTTTCTCTCTCCCCATCTATCTCCCTCAATGCACTTAAACTGTGTTTTTAAACAGTCGAAGCCAATGAAACGCTGTTCTCCCCCCCTCCCCTCCCTCTCCGTGTCTCTCCTGGGAGTCTGCTCTCTGAAAGATGAATTTTAAAAAGGTTTTAAGTTTACGCGCATACACATGGACGTACCGAGACGTTTTGGATGGAAATGGACTTTGGGATAAGACCTTCTAGGAGTCAAAAGCAGATCCAAAATAAAACGGGACGCTTTGCCATGAGCCACACAGGCTGGCGTTGACAAGGCAGGTCTTTCCAGCATCGAGTGTATCCCTCTCCCTCCCTCTTGCATTCTGACCAAGCCCCATTGCAGTTGGACACACTTCATGGTTGACTTCTGTTGGAAGAGCAATACCTCTGAAATTGAATCCATTGCCAGGAACTTCCATCCCAATTTGTGAGGTACTTTATTTTGCTCCTTAACCAGAGCCCGCTGCATACTGTAAATGTTTTCCAAGACTTGGACTGTCTCCCTTTGGCTCTGCTGCCGACTCACACAATGCCAATTTGGAATTTTATTAAATGTGCTCTCATTGAGACCCCCTCCCTGTATGAACAAAAGCTCGGGCAATCATCCAGGGAGCTTTCTTCTTTTGTCAATTCACAATTCCAGTGCCTTCCCAACAGGAATGCCCTCAGTGTTCAGCCAAGCATGCAATCCCACATTTATCCTCACCTCGTATCCTGACTCCAGGGCTCCAAGGCTGTGTTAGAGGCCAGAAATTACCCATTTAAAGTCTTATAGCATGCAACCGGGTCATTCGGCCCAACTCGTTTATGCCAACCAAGATTCCCCATCTAAAATAGTTCCATTAGCCCATGTTTAGCCCATATCCCTTGACTCATGGAGTGGACTGCACAGTGGCGCAGCAGTAGAGTTGCTGCCTAATGCCCCTGTCCCACTTAGGAAACTTGAACGGAAACATGTGGAGATTTTGTGCCCCACCCAAGGTTTCCATGCTGTTCCCGGAGGTTCTCGGAGGTTTTTGGCAGTCTCCCCACCTGCTTCCACTACCTGCAACCTCCGGCAACCATCTGCAACCTCCGGGAAGCGCACGGAAACCTTGGGTGGGGCGCAAAGTCTCCAGAGGTTTCCGTTCAGGTTTCCTAAGTGACACAGGGGCATTACACTGCTAAATACCTGGATTCAATCATATTCAGATTCAATTTTAATTGTCATTGTCAGTGTACAGTACAGAGACAACGCAACGGGTCAGGAAACATCTGTGGAGGGAAATGGATAGACAATATTTCAGGTTAGGACCTTTCTTCATAAAGATTGATGTAGAATAATGAAAGGACTAGAGGTGAAATACTACTCATATATCAATCACGTCCGTTTCACCCAGGCTTTGTCCTGCCCCCACCTCTCTTCTACAGCTTCTCCACCCTACACAGGACATAGTCCTGACTACGGGTGCTGTCTGTACGGAGTTTGTATGTAATCTGTGTGAATACATGGGGTTTTCTCCGGGTGCTCCAGTTTCCTCCCACACTCCAAAGACATATAGGTTTGTATGTTCATTGGTTTCTTTAAAATTGTAATTTGTCCCTAATGTGTAGAATAGTGCCAGTTTACAGAGATGATCGCTGGTCGACACAGTTTAGGTGGGCCAATGGGCCTGTTTCCATGCTGTATCACTAATGTCTAAAGGATCATAGAGAATGAAAACAGGCCCTTTGGCGCAACATGCTCATGCTAACCAAGATGCCCCATCTACATTAATCCCACCTGCCTGCATTTGGCCCATTTCCCTCTAATCCTTTCCTATCCATGTACCTGTCCAAATGTCTTTTAATTTATGTTATAGGAACTGCCTAACAACTTTCTTTGGCAGTTCATTCCATATAAATACAACACCCTCAGAGTAAAAATGTAGCCCCTGAGGTTTCTATTCAATCATTCCTCTCTCACCTTAAACCTATGTCCTCTAGTTTTAGATTCCTCAACTCTGGGTAAAAGACTCAGTAGATGCATTCTCTCTTTCCCTTCACTTCACTTGGAGCTTGCACATCAGACAAGGAAAGATTAAAATACAAAGTGCTGCAGTAACGCAACGGGTCAGGAAACATCTGTGGAGGGAAATGGATAGACAATATTTCAGGTTGGGACCTTTCTTCATAAAGATTGATGTAGAATAATGAAAGGACTAGAGGTGAAATACTACTCATATATCAATCATGTCCGTTTCACCCAGGCTTTGTCCTGCCCCCACCTCTCTTCTACAGCTTCTCCACCCTACACAGATGGGAAAGGATTAGAGGGAAATGGGCCAAATACAGGCAGGTGAAGAAGGGTCCAGACCCGAAATGTCACCTGTCCATTCCCTCCACAGATGCTGCCTGACCTGTTCATTCCTTCAGCACCTTGTGTTCTGCTCAGGATTCCAGCATCTGCAGTCTTGTGTTTCCAAGGAGACATTAAATCCTTCTAAGAGATTTTGAGAATTTTGAGATTTTCAAATGTTTAAGGGACTTTCTCCATTCTTCACTACCTGTTAGCTGTTGCAGTGTGCACAGACGGTGGAATGTCCCATCTCATCCAACACTTGGTCATCATGCTTCTAGTTTCAAAGGAGCAGAAATGGGTCCCAACTAAAGATTGGGACATCAGAGAGCAGTGCACAGTATCTTCAGTCTGAGGACCCTCCTCACGTCCCATTGATTCCATTCATCTCCCTGCTCACCACTTGAGGACAACCCAGGTCATTCTGTGTTCTCTATGATATCAAGAAGATATCATAGAGAACCTTCTACGCTCGTTTCGAGATGGGCAACACCACCCCAGGTCTGACGACTAACGACAATACCGCCAGCGTGCTGGCTAACGAAGCTGAAGGGAGGAATGTGCACAGATTCTCGCTGTCATAGCACGATGTGAGGAGGGCTCTGACATGGATGAACACGAGGAAAGCTGCAGGCCCTGATGGCATCTCGGGGCGAGTACTCAAATCCTGTGCTACGCAGCTAGCTCCGGTGCTCACTACAATATTCAACCTCTCCCTGGACAAGTCTGTGGTCTCTGCCCGCTTCAAAAAATCCATCATTGTACTGGTACCAAAAAATGCCTCCCCAGCCTGTCTGAATGACTGCTGTCCGGTGGCCCTCACCTCGGTAGTCATGAAATGCTTTGGGAGGCTGGTGAAGAAACACATCTGCGCCTTCCTCCCTCGCAACATGGACCCGTTGCAGTTCGCATACCGTCCGAACAGATCCACGGACGATGCGGTCTCCCAGGTTTTGCGCACCGCTCTCTCTCATCTTGACAGCCAGAAGGGGGGCTACGTGAGGATGCTGTTCATAGACTTCAGTTCAGCCTTCAACACGATAGTCCCCACCAGACTGGTTGAGAAGCTACTGGAATTGGGGCTCAACACCCCCCTGTGTGCCTGGGCCCTGGACTTTCTCACCGCCAGGCCCCAGGTAGTCAAGATGGGAGGGAATACATCAAAGTCCCTCACCCTGAGCACAGGATCGCCCCAGGGTTGCGTCCTCAGCCCCCTACTGTACTCCCTGTACACACATGACTGTGTGGCTAGGTTCAGCTCCAACTCAATAATTAAGTTTGCTGATGACACTGTGGTGGTGGGCCTGATCTCAGACAACGATGAGAAGGCCTACCGGGAGGAGGTGGCTGATCTAGCACTCTGGTGTCAGGACAACAGCCTCCTCTTGAACATCAAAACTAAGGAGCTGATCGTGGACTTTAGGAGGGCACATCATCCGAGGACGTACACTCCATTGAGGATAAATGGGGATACTGTGGATAGGGTGAGCTGTTTTAAATATCTGGGAGTCCACATCTCTGAGGATATGACATGGACATCACACGCCGCAGCACTCGTGAGTAAGGGGTAAGGCAGCGCCTTTACCACCTCAGGCAATTGAGGAAATTCGGAGTGTCTCCGAGGATCCTCCAGTGCTTCTACTCAGCGGCTGTGGAAAGCAGCTTGGTTTGGGAATTTCTCTGCCCAGGACAAGAAGGCTCTGCAGAGAGTAGTGCGTTCGGCCGAACGCACTATGGGAACTTCACTCGCCCCCCTGCAGGAACTATACATCAGGAGGTGCAACTCCAGAGCCAATAAAATCATGGGAGACCGCTTCCACCCCCGCAATGGACTGTTCCAGCTGCTACGGTCAGGCAAACACCTCCTTTGCCATGCTGTGAGAAGGGAGAGGTTGAGAAGGAGTTTCTTCCCAGAGGCCATTAGGACTGTAAACGCCTATCTCACCAGGGACTAACTTTACTGATCCTTTTTCCTTCCGCCCACAATATTTAATATGTAAAAGAATATGTGATTCTGTTTGTAGTTTGTTTGGTTGTTTGGTTGTTTGTCTTTTTGCACAAAGTCCGCGAGCATTGCCACTTTTCATTTCACTGCACATCTCGTATGTGTATGTGACGAATAAACTTGACTTGAAGAAGAGGTTCCATCACCCACGATTTCATCACTGCCTCTCTCACTGCCATGGCTCAACATGACTGAAACCTTCATCCATTTTACTGATCCTTGACTGTGGCTCTTCCATCATCTTCCACTCTGTTATTAGGTTTCTGAGTGGTCTTTGATGCCTGCATCTGTCTACAGTTTTCCTTTCAATGTCCCTGTCCAAATCTCTTTTAAATATTGTAATTATTCCTGCCTCCACCACCTCCTCCGGTAGCTTGATATCTCCATAAGGAAAAACATACGCCTCAGATTTCCTGTCACCTTGAACCTGTGCCCCCACCCTAGTCAAGTCCTACTAGTTCCTCTGTTCGCATCCATGGATCCCTTCATTATCACCAGCCAACAATGGACCATTGTGAGCTCAACCCTTCCTTGGTCATCTGTTGCCAGTCCTTCTTTGCTCTAGCCTTTTCTTACCTCCACTGCCCTCCCCTCTACTTATAGTCTGGAGAAGGATCCGGACCAGAAATGCCACCCATCCTTTTGCTCCTGAGATACTGCCTGAACGGTTTAGGAAGGGTCTGTAGATGCTGGTTAAAACTGATGAAAGATACAAAAAGCTGAAGTAACTCAGCGGGGCAGGCAGCATTTCTTGAGAGAAGGAATGGGTGATGTTTCGGGTTGAGACCTTTCTGAGTTACTCCAACATTTTGTGTCTGCCCTCTAGTTTAAGTTGTAGTAGTCTGAGCAGTTATGGGCCCCATATTTGAGGAAGGGATAAGGCTGGCATTAGCATTTGAGGGGGTCCAGAGGAGATTTATGAGAATGATCCCGGGAATGATTGGCTTAACATATGATGAGTGTTTGGCGGCTCTGGTCAAGTAGTCACTGGAGTTTAGAAGGATGAGGGGGCACCTCATTGAAACTTACCAAGTAGTGATAGGCCTGGATAGAGTGGATGTGGAGAGGATGTTTCTACTAGTGGGAGAGTCTAGAACCAATGGCCATAGCCTCAGAATAAAAGGACGTACCTTTAGAACGATGAGGAGTTTATTTTGTCAAAGGGTGGTGAATCTGTGGAATTCATTGCCACAGATGGCTGTGGAGGCTGTCATTGGGTATTTTTAAGGCAGAGATTGACAGATACTTGATTGGTAAGGGTGTCAGAGAGAAAGATATGTGCTGTGATTGAATGGCGGCGTATGGTCTACCTCTACTCCTATGACATGAACTTAGACACTTCTTCACTGTGGTGTTGGGGATAAAACAACTGAATACCTATCCTATCCAAGCCCCTGATAATTTTATTATTAAACCCTGTAAGAGCATCTGCTGGCTTCCTCCATTCTAGTGAGAATAAATACAATCTCTTCTTATGTCTAGACTCTTTCCATTACAAGTAAGTCTCCTTCTCCCAGCTCCTGTTGTGCATAATATACAGAAGCTTGAAGCGTGCACCACCAGACTCAGGAACAGCTTCTTCCCCTCTGTTATCAGGCATCTAAATAGTTCTTCCATAAGCTAGGGTACCGTCCGATTCACCTCTACCCAGTTGCAGACATTGGACTTTGTCTCTCTAGAACTAGTGAGCTATAATTCTTACTTGCAGCGTCTACAGTTTTACTACAGTTTTTGCACAAATATGGTCGTCTGGTATTACTGTTATTAATTTATTGTACAGGTTCACCACTGATTTTCCAGCACTTTTGGTTCCAGAGCCTTTCTGGATTTTCCATTTTACTGGATCAACAGAGGTCACAGCCTCCGAGAGGAATTTAACAGTACCGGAATGGTCGGCCTAGGCTGCCGGGGGTTGCTGAAATACTGGCCCTCCAATCAGCCGCAGAAGTAGGTTATGAGAACAGACTGCCGGCTCCAGAGCCCCGGCGACAGGGGGAATATTCAACCTACCGATCAGCTGTGGAAGTCCCTATGAGGTCGAGATTGGCCGCTTCACCTGGCCTAGGCACCATATTTTCGGGGGAACATCCAGGGGTTGGGGGGTTTCAAGTGCGCTTTTGTAATTGTAATCAGATTAAAAGAGGCGCTGGACTACCAGTTGCCAAACATCAGTGGTGGACCTGTATTACTGATTTATATACATATATATGTATCTGTGTTTTACAGGCCTGTTAAACTGCAGGAAGTGAGTATTTCATTGTTCTATTGCCAGTACCCATGACAATTAAACAGCCTTGGCTGAGGAAAAAAATCCACTCTTGCCTTATATGACGAGGTTTCTAAAAGCCAAACTATGCATAAAATGCGCATCAGGAGGCAAAACTAATAAGGAAAGCTGTCCTTTGAAGGCCTAACCATTGAGATTCAGGTTGAGGCCCCAGTAATTCCAAAGTAGCTCTGCAGGACTGGGGTGGGTTCCTGTAAAGACATCCTGTCTGAATATAAGGCACTTAAGGTAACCACACAATAGTCATCGTTTTTCTTGATGTCAAAAACCATTTTGTACTGGAATGCAAATACATCCACACACAAAGAGGAGTTCCTAGAGAGCGCATTTGTATTAAAGAAATCAACTGGCTCACCTGATCAAAGCCACGGACCTTTTTTTTTACGGCCCGCTGTTAAACACACAGGTTCCATGGGTGCTATTGTTGAGAGAGGTTGTCAGGATATATTTAGGAACATAAAACCTGCAACTGAGTGGACCCATGGTAGTTAGTTGTGTAGCTGCCTGAATAACATAATTGCTTCCATCTGTAACAAAGGATTTGATTCAAAGCCCAATCAGTCCAATCTGTTTTCCAGCAGTCAATGAGTCTGTGGACAGTGTCACTGCCTCCAGCTTTGCCAGGCCTGAGAAGCAGGCTTGCTTGCTCTGGAAATTAACTGTAAATTTCCCTGACGATAGACACAAAATGCTGGAGTAACACTGCGGGTCAGGCAGCATCCCTGGAGAACAGGAATCGGTGACGCTTCAGCTCGAGACCAGTTCTTCGATGTAAACCAGCATCTGCAATTTACTCCTTTTCTTCACAGATGCTGCCCGACCCAATTGAGTTATTCCAGCAAATTGTGTCTATTTTTTGAATAAACCAGCATCTGCAGTTCCTCCTTGTTCATAAATTTTCCTGACCAGGCAAAAGAAAAAGGAGAAGAATAACAAACCTAATTCAAATAAAAGTGAATAAATGAGGTACAAAGTGCTGGAGCTGCCTAACAAAGCAATAGAAAAACACAAATTTATTTGAAAAAGGAATAGGTGACATTTTGGGTCGAGACCCTTCCTCAGACTCTTCAAACAGGTGACATCTCATGTCTGAAGAAGAGTCCCAACCGAAATGTCATCTATCCATTTTCTCCAGAGATGCTGCCTGACCGGTTGAGTTACTCTAGTATTTTGTGTCTAACGTCTCTGCAGGTCATTTTGCATCAGGATCCTTGTACAGACCTGAAATGTCACCTGTTCATGTTCTCCGGACATGCTGCCTGAACCACTGAGTTACTCCAGCACTTGGTAATTTATTTTCAATTAAAATTGTGTTTTTCTTTAGCTTTATTTGTCAGGAAAAACTTTACTCGGTCCGCCACAGTTATTGCACTCCCAACAATCTTGAAGACAGTGAGAAGGTGAACCTTTAATTCTGATCAACCAAAGGTCACGCATTTGGGTGGGACCAGAATTCCTTTGCTTCCTGGTTGGCTGCAGGGAGGCATGGTGTGACATGGGTGGTTATGTTGGGTACCATCCTGACACCAACTAGAGGGTGAACCCGACCTACCATCTACATCACTGGAGATGCTCGGACTATCTTTAATCAGACTTTACTGGACTTTATCTTGCACTAAACATTATTTCCTTTACCCTATATCTGTACACTGTGGACGGTTTGATTGTAATCATTTATTGGCTTTCCACTGACTGGACAGCACGCAACAAATACGTTTTTCACTGTACCTCGGTACACGTGACAATAATAAATGAAACTAACGTGTGCCAGGAGTGTAAGGGACAGAACAGAGTGTTCCACAGCAGGGAAGCCGAACCCTTCTGGCCGAATCCTCACCAACTATTGTGCATCCACCTGTACTAATCATCTCCATGTCCAGTGGAGTAAGATGCAGTTCTGGTCGCCCCATTATAGGAAGGAGCAAAGTTTAATGGAGATGCGCGGAGCAAGATTTTTTTAATCAGAGTGGTGTGTGCCTGAAGTGCGCTGCAAGGAGTGGTGGTGGAGACAGGTACAATAGTGGCTTTCAGATGCTTTTGAATAGGCACTTGGATAGGCAGGGGAAAGAGGGATGTGGATCACATGCAGGAGATCAGTTTAACTTGGCATCATGTTCGCCACAGACATTGTGGGCTGAAGGGCCTGTTTCTGTGCTATACTATTCCATGTCCCATGTCCAGGATAGACTATCGATTGCCCTGTCCAGAAGAGAGTTCCAAACATCTCCCATCGTCAGTGTGCCCTAACTTTATTCTTAAAAGTGTGTAGGAAGGAACTGCAGATGCTGTTATATACTGAAGGTAGACACAAAGTGCTAGAGTAATGCAGCGGGTCAAGCAGCATCACTGGAGAAACAGGACTGGTGGCGTTTTGGGTTGGGACCGTGTTTTCGGTCAAGAAAAGGGTGTCGCCCCAAGACGTCACCCGTCCTTTTTCTCCAGAGATGCTGTCTGACCCACTGAGTTACTCCAGCATTTTATGTATATCTTGAGTTTATTGCCAAAAATTTGGCTCCAGTACTTTGTGGCCCCTGTCCCTTCTGTCTCATACAGACTTTCAGCTTTTTCATTCACGGGATGTGAACAATGCCGATATTCAGTTGCCAGACCTAATTGCCTCTTAACTGCAGAGGCTATTAAGAAAGAGTCTGCCACCTTAGTAAGTCTGCAGTCAAGTATAGACCAGACCCTGATGTGCTTTAACAGCAGTTCAATTGCTGTTAACTGTTGCCATTACTAAGAATAATTTAAAATTCCAGGATTATTTCATTATTTGCATTTAAATTCCCCGGTTGCCGTGGTGGGATTTTAACTCACGTCTCGGGATAAGTGGTCTAGAACTCTGGCTGTTTGTCCAGAAACATAAACATTAACTATGCCGTCCATTGTCAGTTGTCTTAATATTGTGCACAGATACGAGAGATGTTAGGTTGCCCTGGTGTGTGCTAAACACACAGACAGCATTTTTCAATCAATGGCTCGTGGAATTCTTTGAGGTATATTGTTGCGTGCATTGGCGTTAGAATAAGTTTATGAAATCCAGGTGCACTAGCAATTAATGTACTGATAATGATTATTGTTTTCTTCCTGGTAATTTATGAATAAGAAGTTGTTTAGAGTGCTATGCGCCAAATGCAAGCTAATGGGACCAGCCCCAGAATGCCAACTTGGTTCATAATACATAGGAGCAAAGTTAGGCCATTCAGCCCATTGCCATTCTCTGCCATTCAATCATGGCTGATTTATCTTTAACTCTTAACCCCATTCTCAGGCCTTCTCCTCGTAACCTTTGATACCCTTACTAATCAAAAACCTATTCATTTCCTCTTAAAAAAAACCCTAATGACTTGGCCTCCACCAACATCTGTGGCAATGAATTCCACAGATTTACCACCCAACTAAATTCCTCCTTATCTCCATTATAAAGGTACATTTTTTTATTCTGAAACTGTGCCCTCCAGTTCTAGACTCTCCTGTTACTGGAAACACCCTTTCCTCATCCACTGAATCCAGGGCATGGACAAGGTGGGCCAAAGGGCCTGTTCATTCTATGACACTGAAAATAATGTAATTTTGGGGTTCAATGACAGCCATGGCAATTTCCTAACTTGTCTGATGTCAGATTTTGTAAATCCAATCTCCTCACTGGGGTCATGTTGGATTGGAACAAGGAAATTTAGGGCAGCACGGTGGCGCAGCAGTAGAGTTGCTGCCTTACAGGGCTTGCAGCGCCGAAGAACCGGGTTTGATCCTGACTACGGGTGCTGTTTGTACGGAGTTTGTACGTTCTCCCCGTGGCCTGTGGTTTTTCTCCAAGATCTTCGGTTTCCTCCCTCACTCCAAAGACGTACAGGTATGTAGGTAAATTGGCTTGGTAAATGTAAAAATTGTCCCCAGTGTGTGTAGGATAGTGTTAATATGCGGGGATCGCTGGTCGGCACGAACCCGGTGGGACGAAGGGCCTGTTTCCGCGCTGTATCTCTAAAACTAAAACTAAAAAACGTATTTATTGGTGGTGTCTGCCACTGCTTGTGGGGGAGCAGACTGCGTTGGGCTGCTGGCTGTTCGTGTGTGGTCAGAACTGAAGCAGGATTCCTTGATGAAGAAAACAGATGAACATCGGAAGGCTTGCTAAGAGGTTTGAAACGAACAACAGTTTTTTCAGCAGCAAGAGACAGCAATCTTCATCCACAAATCATTCTTTAGCCAAGACTCAAGATAGTCAAGAGTGTTGAATTGTCAAATGCACCAAAAACAGAACAATGTCATTCTTAGGAGATCGACACAAATTACTGGAGTAACTCAGCGGGTCAGGCAGCATCTCATAGATTTATAGAGTCATACCGTGTGGAAACAGGCACTTCGGCCCAACTCGGCCACACCAACCAACATGTCCCATCTACACTAGTCCTATCCGCCTGCGTTTTGCCCATATCTCTCTAAACTTGTCCTATCCATGTACTGTACCTGTCTAAATGTTTTTTATATGTTGCAATAGTCCCTGCCTCAACCACCTCTTTTGGCAGCTCATTCCTTACACCACCACCCTTTGTATGAAAAGGAATAGGTGACGTTTTGGGTCCTAAACATAGTACTCATAGATAAGATAATAAACAACAGCATTCAATTAGTTAAGAAAAACTATATTATTGCAAAAAGTCCAAAGTCCTTAATGCAACTAAGACCGTTTGGATGATCAGCCATGATCATATTGAATGGCGGTGCAGGCTCGAAGGGCCGAATGGCCTACTCCTGCACCTATTTTCTATGTTTCTATGTTTGTAGTTCATAGTTTAGTTAGAGTTTGGAGTGTTCAAGAACAACAAGGTTGTTGAGAAGAAGTTGTTCTTGAATCTGGAGGCCACGTGTTGTATGGTGTTCAAGAGTCTGCTGGTAGTTGAGAAGCTATTCTTGAACTTGGTCACCATGGTTTTCAGCATGCATCATCTACGTGATGGCAGGAGTGAAATGAAAGGGTAGCCAGGGTGGTGTGAGTCCTTTTGATTATGCTGGCTGCCTTTTTAGTTTAGTTGAATTTGTTTATTGCCACGTGTATTGAGGTAGAGTGAAAAGCTTTTTGTTTAAGAAGGAACTGCAGATGCTGGAAAATTGAAGGTACACAAAAATGCTGGAGAAACTCAGCGGGTGCAGCAGCATCTATGGAGCGAAGGAAATAGGCAACGTTTCGGGCCGAAACGTTGCCTATTTCCTTCGCTCCATAGATGCTGCTGCACCCGCTGAGTTTCTCCAGCATTTTTGTGAAAAGCTTTTTGTTGAGTGCTATCCAGTCATCGAAGGGTCAATACATGATTACAGCCAACCAAGGGTCTATACATGATTACAATCAAGTGTACAACCACAGTGTACAGATACATCATAAAGGGCATATTGTTTACTGCAAGATAAAGTCAAATAAAGTCCAATTAAGGGTAGTTTGAAGGTCTCCAGTGAGGTAGATGGGAGATCAGGACTGCTATCTTGAGGGTGAGAGGATGGTTCAGTTGCTTGATAACAGCTGGGAAGAAACTATCCCTGAATCTGGAGGTATGCATTTTCAAACTTTTGCACCTCTTGCCTGTGGGAGAGGGGAGAAGAAGGAGTTACCGGGGTAGGACTGGTCCTTCATTACGCTGGGGCAGCATTGTTTATTTTGAGGCAGTGCCTCCTATACATCCCTTCGATGGTGGAGAGATCAGCACACTCAGTTTTCATTCCACTTTATAACTCTCTTGCTTCAAAACTTCCATCACAGTTTGAACACCGTGATTCATTAGCAGAATTAAAAGGCACCTGCATGAGTTATTAGAAGTCTGGCCATTGATCTGAGGCCACAATTTCAAACCTTGCACTACAGCTAAAGAATTTAGAATCTATTAGTTCAATAAATCATAAATCATCAATTTTCATGGCCATAGATGCTACATAGAGTCATGCAGCACGGAAACAGGCCCTTCGGCCCATCTTGTCCTTGTCGACCAAGGGTGTAGTGGATACATGGAACAAGTTACCAGAGTAGGTAGTTGAGGCCAGTACTATAACAACATTTAAAAGACATTTGAACAGGTACATAGATAGGAAGGGTTTAGAGGGATATGGGTCAAATGCAGGCAAATGGGACTAGCATCGATAGACATGTTAGGTAGACAAAAATGCTGGCGAAACTCAGCGGGTGATGCAGCATCTACGGAGCAAAGGAAATAGGCGACATTTCAGGTCGAGACCCTTCTTCAGACTGATGTGGGGGTATGGGGGGTGGGAAGAAGAAAGGGAGATGCAGAGACAGTGGGCTATGGGAGAGCTAGTAAGGGGAGGGGAAAGAAAGAGAAATTGGAGAAGTCAATGTTCATACAGCTGTAGTGCAAACTGCCCAAGCGAAATATGAGGTGCTGCTCCTCCAATTTATGGTGGACCTCACTCTGGCCATGGAGGAGGCCCAGGACAGAAAGGTTGGATTTGGAATGGGAGGGGGAGTTGAAGTGCTGAGCCACCGGGAGATCAGGTTGGTTATTGCGAACCGAGCGGAGGTGTTGGGCGAAGCGATCGCCAAGCCTATGCTTGGTCTCACCGATGTAGAGCAGCGAATGCAATAGATGAGGTTGGAGGAGGTGCAGGTGAACCTCTGCCACACCTGGAAAGACTGCTTGGGTCCTTAGATGGAGTCAAGGGGGGAGGTAAAGCGACATGTATAGCATTTCCTGCGGTTGCAAGGGAAAGTGCCATGGGTGGGAAGGAACGAATTGACCAGGGAGTTATGGAGGGAGCAGTCTCTGCAGAAAGCCCCGAAATGGGAGGAGATGGGAAGATGTGGCCAGTGGTGGGATCCCGTTGGAGGTGGCGAAAATGTCGGAGGATTATTTGTTGTGTGAGATGGCTGGTAGGGTGGAAGGTGAGGACAAGGGGGACTCTGCCCTTGTTACGATTGGGGAGTGAGAGTAGAGTTATGGGGTATAGAAGAGACCCTGATGAGAGCTTCATCTATAGTAGAAGAGGGGAACCTCCGTTCCCTGCAGAATTAGGACATCTCCGATGCCCTGGTTTGGAACACCTCATCCTGGGTGCAGATGAGGCGTTGACTGAGGAATTGGGAGTCCTTACAGGAAGCAGGGTGGGAAGAAGTGTAGTCCAGATAGTCATGGGAGTCAGTGGGTTTATAGTAGATGTTGGTCAATAGTCTGTCACCTGCGATGGAGATAGTGAGGTCTAGAAACGGTAGGGAGATGTCGGAAATTGAATCTGAATCTGAATCTGAATCTGGAAATGGTCCAAGTGTATTTGAGTGCCGGATGGAAGTTAGTGGTGAAATGGATAAAGTCAGTGAGTTCTGTATGAGTGCAGGAGGTAGCACCAATGCAGTTGTCGATTAGCAGAGGTAGAGTTCGGGGATAGGGCCATGGTATGCCTCGAACAAGAATTGTTCGATAGACATCTTGGCCAGCATGGACGAGTTATTCCTCACTGTATGACTTTATTAACTGTTTCTGCCTCCAGACGCTTCCTAACTTGCAGACCTAGGATACTATACGGTATGATAGAACTTTATTTATCCCAGAGGGAAATTTGTCTTCCAACAGTCATAAAACACAACAAGATACATGAAACATGGAAGGGTTTCGGCCCGAAACGTCGCCTATTTCCTTCGCACCATAGATGCTGCTGCACTCGCTGAGTTTCTCCAGCATTTTTGTGTACCTTATGAAATTAAAAGGACAAGTGGAAAGTCCAGGATTGGGGATGTGCAAAAGTTGGGGGGATAGATACAAAGTGCTGGAGTAACTCAGCGGACCAGGCGGCATCTCTGGAGAAAAAAGATGGGTGATGTTTTGGGTTGGGACCCTTCTTCAGACTGAAAGTAGAGGCGAGGGAACTGGAGGTAAGAAAAGGCCAGAAAAGGCCAGAACAAAGCAGGGGCAGCAATGGATGGCCAAGCAAGGGTGGAACCCATTGTTAGCTGGGGATGAGGTGATAATGACGGGAGACAAGAATGCAAAGAGTGGAATTAGTATGACCACTAGGTTATGGCAGAGGGGGAGGGAGGAAATCCAGGCATTACTTGAAATTAGAGAAATCAGAGATCATTCAATTCAATTCAACTTTAATGTCATCGCACAAATACAAGTATGAGTACAACGAAATGCAGTTTTGCGTCAGTCCGTAGTCGTTGTACATAAAGAAAAATAAATAGAAAGAGAGAAGATACAGAATAATCAAGAAATACAGAATAATTAAACAATGGGGACGGAGGGACCAGAGAAATCTATCGGCGGGACTCCGAGTTCAGCAATGTGATTGTGTTGTTGTAGAAGCTGTTCCTCATCCTACTAGTACGTGACCTGAGGCTCCTGTACCGCCTCCCTGATGGGAGGAGGGCAAACAGTCCATGGTTGGGGTGTGAGGGGTCTTTGATGATCTTCCCAGCCCGTCTCAGACACCATTTTTGGTGGAGGGCATCCATGGCAGGGAGTGGGGAACCGGGCATATGCTGCCTGTCCTGCTGAGTTACTCCAGCATAATGTGTCTATCTTTGGTTTAAACCAGCATCTGCAGTTCCTTTCTACACAAGCAACATTTGAGGTTTTATTGCAAATAGCTATCCACCTTCATCGTAAACTGTGTTTAAGAAAGAACTGCAGATGCTGGTAAAATCGAAGGTAGACACAAATGCTGGAGTAACTCAGCAGGTGAGGCAGCATCTAAGAAGAAGGGTCTCGACCCGAAACGTCGCCAATTCCTTCTTTCCATAGATGCTGCCTCACCCGCTGAGTTTCTCCAGCATTTTGTGTCTACCTCTAATCGTAAACTCACATAGATCTGCCTGAGCACACATGGTGAGGTAGAGCTTTAAGTCTTGGCTCAGTGTAGTCTCCTTGTCCCAACCTAGGAGATTGGTGAAAACCAATAAATTAACAATGTTCCATTAAATACGTAAGTAAAGCACAGCAATTTTTTTTAATTGTACAAATGATTTTTGTCTGGCATATTGCCCAGGGGAGAGTGTTGAGCATAAGATCATGCCTGTTTCACCGTTCAATAAGAATGTGAGACTCTGCTCTCAAGGTTTACAGGGGACCTTGAGATGTAAGATTTTTACTAGAGAGTGGTTGGCATCTGGAACTCACTGCCAGAGGTGATGGGGAAATCAGACGTTTGGTTTATAGATGCAGCGTGGAAACAGGGCCTTCGGCCCACCGGGTCCATGCCGTCCATCGATCATCGTTTAAAATAGTTCTATGTAATCCCACTTTCTCATCCACTCTCTACACACTAGGGGCAACTCACAGAGTCCAATTAACCTACAAACCCACACGTCTTTGGGACATGGGAGGAAACAGGAGCACCCAGCAGAAATCCACGAGGTCACAGGGAAAACGTGCAAACTACACACAGGCAGCAGCCGAGGTAAGGATTGAATCCAGGTCTCTAGTACTGTAAGGCAGCAACTCCATCAGCTGCCTTAAGAAACTTTTTGACAGAAAATTAAGAAAGCAAAACATGGAATGAAATGAATCTAAGCAGGCAAATGGGGACAAAAGGTCAGCATAGGCATGTTGGGCCGAAGGGCCCACCTCTGTGCCATAGGATTCAATGACCCGATGATAACTTTTTGCGTAGAGAATTCCGAAGAACCACTGCCCCCTGAGTGATTTTTTTAAAATCTTGAACTGATCCTAAATGACTGACCCAAGACTGTGACAACTTTGGCAAAAAACAAAGAACTGGAGGAACTCAGCTGGTCTGTAGAGGGAAAGGACAGACGACGTTTTGGGTTAGAACATAGAACTGACTCTTCGGCCCACAACGTTTGCGCGGAACATGATGCCAGGTTGAAGTGAACTCATTTGCCTGTACATGATCCATATATCCCTATTCCTTGCACTTCCATGTGCCTATCTAAAAGCATCATAAATTTCAATATTGTATCTGCCTCCACCACCGTGCCTGGCAGTGCATTCCAGGCCCCTACTATTGTCTGTGTAAATACTTGCCCTGCACATCTCAATTAAACCATTCCGTTTTTGCCTATAGCTATGCCCTCTAAAGTTGGACTTGGGGCAGCACAGTGGCACAGCGGTAGACTTGCTGCCTCACAACGCCGGAGACCTGGCTTTGACTGTGGAGTCGATGGTGGCCTCCAATTTAAGGTCCCTGGAGACGATGATACCAAGGAACTTAAATGACTCCACAGATGTGACTGCGGTGTTGTTGATGGTGAGTGGGGGGAGGTGGGGGGGGAGCTCTCCTAAAGTCTACAATCAATTCCACTGTCTTAAGAGCATTGAGCTCCAGGTTGTTGCGATGGCACCAGGACGCCAGCTGTGATACTTCCTGTCTGTAGGCAGATTCCTTCCCATCTTGGATCAGTCCAATCAGGGTTGTGTCGTCCACAAACTTGAGCAGCTTGACAGAGGAGTCTGGGGAGTACAGTCGTTGGTGGAGAGAGAGTAAAGGAGAGGGGAGAGTACGCAGCCTTGGGGTGCTGCTATGCTGAGGGTCAGCGGGTCTGAGATGAGCTTTCCCAGCCTCACATGCTGCTTCCTGTCTGTCAGTAAGTTGATTCAGGCACATTCAACTGGGAGAGTTTGGAGTGTAGTATCTCTGGCACAATGGTGTTGAATGCCGAACCAAAATCCACAAACAAAATTGGCTTTGGTAAAATTGTAAATTGTCCCCAGTGTGTAGGATAGTGCTAATGAACGGACTAGGTGAGCCAAAGTGCCTATTTCCACACTGTACCTCTAAAGTCCATCTCTAAAAGAGTCAAATTTCCACCCTGAGGTAAAGGTTCTGACTGTTTACCCTCTCTATGCCTCTCATCATTTTAAAAACCTATAAAGTCTCCCCTCATCCTCTGACGTTCCAGAGAACACAATCCAAGTTTACCCAACTGCTCCCTGTAGCTGAAGCCCGCTAATCCAAGCAGCATTCTGATAAACCTCCTCTGTAAGCCCTACAATGTCTCCAAATCCTTCCTGTAAGGTTGGGACCCTTCTATCTTTTCCAGGTTTTTACTCCCCACCTCCTCCCCCACCCTAATCAGTATGAAGAAGGGTGCAGGAAGGAACTGCAGATGCTGGTTTAAACCAAAGATAGACACAAAAAGCTGGAGTAACTCAGCGGGTCAGACAGCATCAGTCTGAAGAAGGGTCTCGATCCAAATCGTACCCATTCCTTTTCTCCAGAGATGCTCTTTGACTCGCTGAGTTACTCCCAACTTTTTGTGTCTATCTTCAGCATGAAGAAGGGTCCTGACCTGAAATGTGCCTGAATCTGCCGCTTCTTGTGTCTCCATTTTACGGTGACCTCCTTGTTCTTGAACACCACAGCCAAAAGGAAACTCAACACTTTGTATGAATGGGGACTCATTGAATGAGATCATCTTTACTTTGTTTAAGTACTTTGGCATTTTTGTAACTTTGTCTGCACCAAAACGCAGCGACGCTTGTCTACTGCCTAGGTTGTATGCAAAACAAAGCATTTCAATGTACCTAGGTACATGTGACAATAAAGAATCATTCATTCATTCATCCATTCATTCTGATGCATACTCCCTCTTGTAATGCAAGTAAAGCAGCAGTCAATGTGTCCACAGGGTGTGCTGACAAATAGTGAAGTGATAATGACCAGATAATCCTTTTTTTGCCATTGATATCAGTAATCAGCCAATTACTTCCCAGAACGCCAGGAAGAACTCACTTACTCTTCTTGCAAAAGCATAGAGGCTCTTTGACAAAAAAGACGCATAGTGATATAGAAACTATTTGAAAGAAGGGTGGGGTTACGATTTAACATTTCTGCTAAACACTTGGAAGATGAGGTAAGACACCAAGTGCTGGAGTAACTCAGCAGGTCTGGCAGTAGAACACAGATTAAAATGTTTAGTTTTTGTAGCGAGGTACAGTGAAAAGCTTTTGTTGCATGTTGCATGTTGCATGTAATATGTACAAATCAACACCAATTGCAATAGCCACATTAAATACCCAGAGACTGGAGTAGATTTTATGTAGAAACAAGGAACTGCAGATTCTGGTTTACACAAAGGGACGCAAAGTGCTGGAGTTACTCAACGGGTCAGGCAGCATCTCTGGAGAACATGGATAGGTGACAATTCAGGTCGAGACCTTTCTTCAGACTTTGTAGAGGGGGGGATGAAAGAGCTCTTTCCAGCACTTTGTGCCCTTTAAATTAGTTGTGCCTTGTTATTAAGAGTTCTACATTACAGCAGGGAAGGAAAGTATGTTTTTGTTTAGAGATACAGTGTAGAAGCAGGCCTATCGGCCAATCGAATCCGTACTGACCAGCGATTACCGTACTCCAATTCTATCCCACACACTAGGGACAATTTGCAAAAGCCAATTGACCTACAAATCTGTACATCTTTGGAGTGTGGGAGAAAACCAGAGCACCCAGGGAAAACCCACGCAGTCACAGGGAGAATGTACAAACTCCGTACAGACAGCACCTGTAGTCAGGATCAAGCCCGGGTATCTGGCGCTGCAGGGCAGCAACTCTGCAGCTGCACCACTGTGCTGCCCCATATATCTGGAATTTGAGTTGGTGGAATATCTGTTACACCTGTGGACAGGACTCCATACCCCCAGCTGTGCCTAACCCACAGAGGCTGTTTGAGCTACTGTCTCACAGCTCCAGTGATCCTGGTTCAATCCTGACCTCTGGTACTGTCTGTGTGGAGATTGCATGTTTTTTACTGTGACCTTCTAGGTGGTCTGGTTTCCTCTCACATCCCAAAGACATGCAGGTGTGTAGGTAAATTGTAAGGCATCTCTGGTGTGCTGGTGTGTGTTTATTTTAATTTAGTTTAGAGATACAATTTGGGAAACAGGCCCTTTGGCACTCCGGACCCACACCGACCATCGATCACCCATTCACACTAGTTTGAAGTCTGCAGTCTGAAGAGGGGTCTCGACCCGAAACGCCACGTATTCCTTTTCTCTGGAGATGCTGTCTGACCCATTGCGTTACTCTCACATTTTGTGTCTATCTTTGGTATAAACCAGTATCTGCAGTTGCTTCCGACTCACTAGTTCTATCTTTCCCAAATTTCTCATCCATTCCCTGCACATTAGGAGCAAATTGCAGAGGCCAACAAACCTGCAAACCCACTCGTCTTTTGGATGTGGGAAGGAACCCGGAGTACTCAGAGGAAACCTTGAATAAGGGCTTGGTAAAGACTTGCTATGATGTGTTACTGTATGACGCTCAGAGATATTAAACACAAAGGTGAAAGGTTTACTTGAAAGATTCCTCCAGATGATCTGTGAGTTACTCAAAGCTTTGCTTGGCAAATATTCAATCTCAAAGACAGGGATAATTACATTGCATACACTATTCGTCACCCTTGGATATCTTACCTTGGACTCAACAGCCTGAAGAATACATGCACACAGCAATAGGTTAGAATCAGCGGAGGCGGATTCATCACAAAGAGATGGAGCATAAAGTGCCTCAGCATAGCGGAATGCATTGAACTGAATTCATGTTCACAAGTTCTAGGAGCTGAATTAGGCCCATCAAATGTACTTTGCAATTCAATCATGGCTGATCTATCTTTTCCTCTGGAGCAAGATGGCGCCTGCCTGCGGCGACTTTTGCGGAGCTCCGGAACATAAAAGGCTCGACTACAACTTCCAACAACTTACCTGGATCAGAAAAACGGCAGAAATTGGTGCAGTTTCGGACAAGCTGCTTGAGCACCTCAAGGCTCGCGCAATTTCGCGATCTCCCGCCGCTGCGGGAGCCCCGGACTTTAAAATTTCCCACGCTGGCTGTGAAAACCCCCGCCCCGACTGAGGATCCCAGGATGAAACAGATGTTCGGCAGCTGTGGCGGGGCCTGAATGCAATCGCCTCCTACAAGGCGAAACCAGGAGGCAGCTCGAATGTCGGCGAAACATCACTCCCTGACGGGCTCAATGCGTTTTACGCACGCTTTGATAGGGAGAATACTGATGTGCCTTCCCGATCCCCCATTCGCTGTGATGGCATTTAAGTCTCAGTCACAGAGGCCGAAGTCAGGAAATCTTTCAGAGGGGTGAACCCCCAAAAAGCACCTGGACCTGATGGTATACCCGGTCGTGTTCTAAACACCTGTGCGGACCAACTGGCTGGAGTTTTTACGGACATTTTCAACCTCTCACTTCTGAGGTCTGAGGTCCCCACCTGCTTTAAAAGGGCATCAATTATACCAGTGCCCAAGAAGAGTAAGGTGACGTGCCTCAATGACTATCGACCAGTGGCACTAACGCCAGTGGTGATGAAGTGCCATGATCAACCTCTCATAGCACTTCATCACCAGTGGCACTAACGCTTTGAGAGGTTGATCATGGAGCAAATCAACTCCTACCTCGACAAAAACCTGGACCCACTGCAGTTCGCTTACCGCCACAACAGATCAACTGTGGATGCGATCTCGCTGGCCCTCCACTCCGCTCTGGACCACTTGGACAACAAAATCTCATATGTCAGGCTGTTATTCATCGATTACAACTCGGCATTTAACACAATCATCCCCTCCAAGCTGGTTACCAAACTCGCAGAACTGGGTCTCTGCGCATCCCTCTGCAATTGGATCCTCGACTTCCTCATTCACAGACCACAGTCTGTTCATATTGGTGGAAATGTGTCAGCCTCGATAACAACCAGCACGGGAGCACCTCAAGGCTGCGTGCTCAGCCCCCTGCTGTACTCACTCTATACCCATGACTGCGTAGCTAATCACAGTGCGAACTCCATCATCAAGTTCGCTGACGACACCACTGTTGTGGGATGTATCACTGATGGGGATGAGTCAGAGTATAGAAGAGAGATCGAGCAACTGTCCATATGGTGCCAGCGCAATAACCTGGCCCTCAACACCAGCAAAACCAAGGAACTGATTGTGGACTTTGGAAGGAGTAGGAGGGGGACCCACAGCCCCATTTATATCAACGGGTCGATGGGGTCCTGGGCGGCAATCTTTCTTTCCTGGTCCGCGCCATGCTGGAGAAAGCTCATCAGCAAAGACTTCCTACAGAACGGAGAGTGGTCAAGTAAACTCTCTCTAACTTCTACAGGTGCCAGTAGAGTCCATCTGATCGGCTCGTGGCTTGGTTCCTTCCTGGAGTGGAAAAGACTACAAAAAGTAGTAAACACTGCCCAGTCCATCATCGGCTCTGACCTTCCTTCCATCGAGGGGATTTATCGCAGTCAGGAGCATCGATAGATGTATTTTTATCAAAAATATGCAAGACTCCGACAATTCTATACCAAGACTGGCTGAAGACGCTTTCATTTGAATGAAGTGGTTTATCTTATAGAAAGAAGTAAATCTGACTATGCAGTTATCTTACTTAACTTTAGTTTAGTTTAGCTTATTATTGTCAGTTGTACCAAGGTACAATGAAAAGTTATTTTGTTGCGTGCTATCCAGCCAGCAAAAAGATTATACATGATTACAATGAAGCCGTCCACAATGTACAGATACAGGAATAACATTTATTGCAAGATAAAGTCCAGTAAAGTACGATTAAGGATAATTCGAAGATCTCTAATGAGGTAGATGGACCAGGACCGCTCTCTATTTGGTAATAGAACAGTTCAGTTGCCTGCGAACAGCTGGGAAGAAACTGTCCCTGTATCTGGAGGGGTGGGTTTTCACACTCTTACCTGATGGGAGAGGGGAGAAGAGTGAGACTCGTCCTTGATTTTGCTGGTGGCCTTGCTGAGGCAGCATGAAATATTGATAGTCAATGGAAGGGTGATTGGTTGTGATGGTCTGGGCTTCGTCCAGGCCAGGGGTGGGGAACCTTTTCAGGCCGGAATGCCTTATTAAGTTAGCTGTAATATAATAAGGCCGCATCCAAGAAACTTCAATTAGATATACTTCAAAATTTCCATTATTTTGTTAAATTACCCCTCATGACTCACTAACGTTTTAATTGTGGCCGTCAGTCAGGGAGGATTATTTTGTTGAATCTTCATTTACTCTTTGGTATTTTAAAAAGGTTCATTTTAAGATTAAATTTAAATAATAAAAGATGAACAAAAACATATTAATAAAAATAAAAGGATTTGTTCTACAAAATTTGGATTCATTCAAAAGGCCGCACTTAATGGCCTAGAAGGCCGCATGCAGCGTTAAGGCAGCAGGTCCTTCACCCCTGGTCCAGACCATCACAATAGTTATAGGGCTGTATAACATTGAAAAAGGCCATTCAGCCCAACGTCCATGTCAACCAAGTTGGCATTCTGGTCTAGTCCCAATTTGTCTGATTTGGCCCATAGCCCCACCAATCATTTGTTTAGTCTAGTTTAGTTCAAGCTGACCAAGGTTCCCTTTCTAAACTAATCCTATGTACCTGCCTTTCGCCCACATCCCACTTAAACTCTCCCATAATGTATTTTAAATGTTGTTTTACCTGCCCCAACTATCCCCTCTGGCAGCTCGTTCCATATACCCATTGTGCTCTGAATGAAAATGTTGCCCCTCAGGTTCCTGGCAATGAATTTCACAGATTCACCATCCTCTGGCTAAAGAAATCCCCCCTCATCTCATCATATTACATTTCTCTCACCTAAAACCTATTTCTTTTGGTTCTTGATACCTTTCCCCTGGGTGAAAATACTGTGTTTTATTCCCCCAAGCTCCATGTATGAGTTGCATTCAAGCTCGTGTGCCTCCAAATCAGAGACTCTAGGCAAAAGTCTTATTTGTACAGAATGGAAACAGGCCCTTCAGCCCAACTGAGCTTTAGACTTTACTTTAAACTTTAGACTTTAGAGATACAGCTCGAAATCGGTCTTCGGCCCACTGAGTCAGTGATCACCCCATACACTACCACTATCCTACACACTGGGGACAATTTACAATTTACAGAAGCCAATTATCCTACAACCCTGTACGACTTTGGAGAAAACCCTCATGGTCAGAAGGTGAATGTACAAACTCCGTACAGACAGCACCCATGGTCAGGATCGAACCCAGATCTCTGGCACAGTGAGGCTGCAGCTCCACCACTGTGGCACTGTGCCACCCAACCAAGTTGTGCCATCTCAGCTCGTGCCATTTGTTCATGTTTATCCATATCTCTCTAAACATTTCCTCTCCATGTACCTGTCCAAGCGTCTTTTAAATGCAGTTATTGCAGTGCCTCAACCTTCACAGAGGTTGCGGGTTTATGGAATGAGCTGCCAGAGGAAGTGGTTGTGGCAGGTACAATAAAAAAATTTTTAAGACATTTGAACAGGTACATCACAGAAGGGAAAAGTTTGGAGAAAGATGGGTCAAACCGGAGCAAATGAGACCAGCTTAGACGGGGCATCTTGGTCGGCATGGACGAGTTGGGCCGAAGGGCCTGTTTCCATGCTGTATGACTATGACTATGACTGTGACTCGAAGCAGGTATTGGATGTCTTCCTGTAAACGTGAAAGCTCTTCCTCATTTTATGATTGACATCTACAAATAGCGTAAAAAGACACAATCTAGAGACAATTAGATCTGTGCAATAAACTTGCCTTTCAAGTGGCATCACTTAGAGAGAATGAAATAAATTCCATTGTCCTGTGTATCCTTTGAAGTGAATATAAAGGTTACCACAGAGCAGTTGAAAGGCAGGTAGAGGAATTTCTCCTCTGCACCTTTGGAGTTATTGTCCCTCTAAAGCCGAGGGTAGATGCTTTTATGCAATAACTTAGATAGAGTGGATGTGGAGAGGATGTTTCCAGTGGGACTGGAGGGCAGAGCATCTGAATAAAAGGATGTACCTTTGGAATGGAGATGAGGAGGAATTTCTTTAGCCAGAGGATGGTGAATCTGTGTAATTCATTGCCACAGACAGCAGTGGAGGCCAAGACATTGGGTATTTCTAAAGCGGAGATTGATAGGTTCAAGTGTGTCAAAGGTTACAAAGAGAAATTGGGTAAAATGATCGAATGGCAGAGCAAACTCGATGGGGTGATAGACTAATTCTGTTCCTGTGTCTTATGATGTTATGATTTTACGATAACACAAAGACCAACCTCGTTAAAGCCAGGGCTTAGATTGTATTCATAACATTGTGTTGAGGGAGATTACCATGCTAAAGATGTACAAAATCATGATGGGGAATAGATGGGATGAAAGCACAGAGTCATTTACCCAGAGTAGAGGAATCAAGAACCAGAGAGATAGGTTTAAAATGAGAGTAGAAAGATTTAATAGTTAACTGAGGGTCACTTTTCCACATGGTGGGTGTATGGAACGAGCTGCCAGTGGAGGTAGTTGTGCCAGGTACTATAACTACATTTTAAAGGCATTTGGACAGGTCCATACATAGGAAGCCGCCGACTCCGGTAGGAGGGGGCCGACTCTGGTGTGCACGCCGCTGAGGACGTCCCGCAGCCCCGACGTCGGACTTACAACACCCCAGCGAGCGGTCCTGAACACCGGGCCGCCCGTAGCGGCAACTGCAGAGGGCACGGGGAGGCCCTGACCACGGGGAACAATGGAGGAAGAGACTGACTCTGGTGCCTTCCCACACAGTGGGAAACTTTGATTCTGCTGTGTGGGGATGTTTTATGTCAAACCCTATAGTGTGTTGTGTCCCTTTTTTAATTGTATGGCTGTATGGAAATTTCATTTCACTGTGCCATCTGGCACATGTGATAAATAAATCTATCTTGTATCTTGTATCTTGTATCTTGAAAGGTTTAGAGGGATATGTGCCAAAAGCAAACAGGTGGGACGAGTTAGATGCAGTATTTTGGTCAGCATGGGAAAGTTGGGCTGAAGGACCCGTTTCCATGCTAGATGACTCTATCACTATAAAAGGTATCTCTGTATTACAAACAGTAACTTTAGAATAATATATTGGCCGCAAAACATTTAAAGATGTCTTGAAAAGAGTTTTACAAATGTAAACCTCTTGGGCACTTGAAATAATCTCTTGTTTTCTGGCAAACAGAACAGGAAGTAATACTCAGAGAGAGTTGGAAACAAAGCACTTTTCAGTGTGACGGTTGCCAGCATTGTAAATCATTCTGTTGCAAGTAAAGCCCAATTACCAATCACCCTGCTCATGTGTATACAAACTATTGCTTTTTAAGTATAAAATTCATGCATTTCCATTTGCTCTGCTAATCTGTTGGAAATTTATTTTCAGTCTCGCAGGTACAGTTTAATTTAGTTTAGAAATACAGCATGGCAGCAGGCCATTCGGCCCACCAAGCCCATGCCCAATAACGATCACCCGTACACTAGTACCATTCCGTACACTAGTACCATTGATCACCCATTCACTCATGTTCTATGTTATCCCACTTTCACATCCACTCCTTACATACTAAGGGCAAATCACAGAGGCCAATTAACCTACAAACCCTCACAACTTTGGAATTTGGGAGGAAACTGGAGCACCCAGAGGAAACCCACGCGGTCACAGGGAGAACATGCAACCTCCACGGGGACAGCACCCGTGCCCAGGATCGAACCTGGGTCTCTGGTGCTATGAGGCAGCAGCTCCACCAGCTACCAATTATTTAATGCAGGACGGTAGGTAAACCTGTTAAAGAATCTAATTTATTTTTCACATTCATTTCACTTGGAAGCAAAACTTACAATTATGTTTACCTAATGTTGTGGTTATTCATTTCTTGGATTATTAATCATTGCATATTACCTGTACGTTATTGCATTTAAGGGCTTGTTAAGCTGCAGCAAATAAGGATTTCATTGCTGTGTTGTCTCTGTACATATGACAATGAAACATTCTTGCCTCATGCTTTCTGGCAAACAGGACAGGAAGTAATAGTGCAGGAGAGCTGGAAACAAAGCACTTGTCAATGTGATTGGTGCCAGCATTGTAAATCAGTCTGTTGCAAAAAAAAAAAACCCCTATTACTGATCATCCTGCTCGTGTTTATCCATACTATTGCCTTGTAAGTGTAAGACTCTTGCACTTCATTTGCTTCTCTAGTCTGTTGTCAATTTCTTTTCAGGCTCTTTGTAGCACCTGATGATTACTATCGCAATGTTCAAGAAAAATTTAGACAGGTACATGGATAGCACAGGTTTAGAGGGATATGGGCCAAATGCAAGCTATGTTGCAGGATATGTTGGTCGGTGTGGAGATTGGGCCGAAGGGTCTGTTTCCATGCTGTATGACTTAATGACTCTGACTCTATGAATAAATAGGGTGACATTTTTTACCCAGGGTAATGGAATTAAAAACTATTGGACGTAGGTTTAAGGTAAGAGAGGAAAGATTTAATAGGAATGTGAGGGACAACCTTTTCACACAGATGTTGATGGATACACGATGCAGTTATAGTATAAACTATTGCAAGTATAAGTTTGTCTCTCACATGATAAGAATTGGCTTGGGAATGGGCTTTCCTGGGAAGTTACTGAGCACTATGTTTGCATACCTGTTGTGCTGCTGCAAATAAGAATTTCATTGTTCTGCTTCGGGACAAATGATAATAAAACACTCATGACTCGTGTTATCCCATGGGGATGTTTACACTGGCAATTTCACTTCACAAGAACAAAGTGCAAAATTAAAGTTTAACTTTAAGACATGAATCTTCAAGAAAGCCCAGCCAACTTGCTCATCAACAGCCTGATGATGATGGGTGATGGTTGATGAATCATTCATTGACCGGCGATCCATCTCCTGCTGGCAAATATCTCTGCTTAAAAACCCCCAACAGATTTTCAGCTAGAGAGTCACGGAGTCATACAGCACAAAAACAGGCCGTTCGGCCCATCTCGTCCATGCCAACCAAGATACTCCATCTATGTGCTGCTCCACCATGTGTGGGTTGCACAGTGGCGCAGCGGTAGAATTTCTGCCTTACAGCTCTAGAGACACAGTTCGATCCTGATTACAGGTACTGTCTGTGCAGAGTTTGCACGTTCTTTCTGTGACCGCGCAGTTTTCATCCGGGTTCTCCAGTTTCCGCCCACATTCCAAAGATGTAGGTTTGTAGGTTAATTGGTCTGAAAATTGTGTAGGAGAGAACTGGTGCCGGGGTGATTGTTGGTCAACATGGACTCGGTGGGCTCAAAGATCTTTTTCTAGGCTGTATCTCTAAACTAAACTATCTATACTGGTCCCATTGGCCTGCCTTTGCCGATATCCTTCTGACCTTTCCTATCCATGCACCTATCCAAGTGTTATTATAGTACCTATACTACCTCCTCTGGCAGCTCCTTCCATACACCCTGTGTGAAAAAGTTGCCTCTCAGGTTCCTATTAAATCTTGTCCCTCTCTCCTTAAACCTACGTCCTCTGGTTCTTGATATTTGGTGAATCTTTTAATCGTGTTAGTTAAAAGATTGTGTGCATCCTGTCTATTCCCTTCATCCCCCTTAAAGACATGAAGTGCTGGCGTAACTTAGTGGGTCAGGCAGCATCTCAAGAAAACATGTATAGATGACGTTTCGGGTCTCTCATCCCCTAATTTGTCTGACCCACTCCTGTGCCACCACTTTGCGTTTACAGTGTAATGTCCGATTATGGGCTCAGTACTCCAAGACTGGTGCAGCCAAATAGTTTAGTTTTGTGATACAACGTGTGAAAAACTGGCCCTTCAGCCCGCTGAGCCTACACTGGCCAGCTATCACCCATTTACACTAGTTCTATCCCATTTACCGAAGCCAAGTAGCCAACAAACCTACACATCTTTGGAATGTGGGCGTAAACCGAAGCGCCTGTGGAAAACCACGCAGTCACAGGGAGAATGTACAAACTCCATACAGACAGCACCTGTAGTCAAGATCAAACCTGGGTCTCTGGTGCCGTAAGGCAACAACTCTACCATTGCGCTACTGAGCTGCCCTCAATATATTTTCATTAGATTCATTGCAATTCCATCCCTCCAGAAACACACAGCAATAGCTTTTCTTTTTAACAACCTTATTGAGCTGCATCAGTACTTTGAGTAATTTGGAGTCATTACACCTTGATTGCTTTTGCATACCTTTTCATTTAAATTCTTATTTTATAAGTAAAGTAATTTGTTTCAACACCAAAGTGCAGTACCTCACAAATATCTATGTTGGATTTCTTCTCCACCTTATATTATGGTGGTGCAGCAGGTATTGCTGCTGCCTGGTATTGATTCTACCAGAATGATGCCAGGATTAGGGGGTGTTAGCTACAAGGAGAGGAAGGACTTGGATTGTTTTCTCTGGAACGCTTGAGGTTGCGGGGAGACCTGATAGAAGTATATAAAATGATGAGAGGCAGAGATAGGGTAGACAGTCAGAACCTTTTCCTCAGGATAGAAAAATCAAAGACTGGAGGCCAAAGCTTTAAGGTGAGAGGGACAAAGTTTAAAGGAGATGTGCGGGGCAAGTTTTTTACAGTCTGAGGAAGGGTTTCGACCCGAAACGTTGCCTATCTCCTTCGTTCCATAGATGCTGCTGCACCCACTGAGTTTCTCCAGCATTTTTGTGTACCTAAGTGTTTTACACTGGTGGGTGCCTGGAATGCGCTAGCATTGGTGGTGGTGGCGGCAGATATTATAGTGGTGTTTAAGGGACGTTCGGATAGACACATGGATATGCAGGGAATGGAAGGAAATTATTATTATGCAGGCAGATAAGATTGGTCTTGACAAATGTGCTGGTTTGTGGGTTAATTGACTTCTGTAAATAGTCCCTAGTGCGTGGGGTAGAACTAATGTACAGTGGAGCGCTGGTCGGTATAGACCCAGAAGAGCCTGTTTCCACGCTGCATCTCTAAACTAAACAAAACTTCTTGGGGACTTCACTTTTAGCGTTCCGTTCACTGCCAGCCCACCACTTGCTGAATACAACGTATAAATGTCAGCTGGAGATGGTAGGTCAGGACCACTCTCTAGTTGGTGATAGCATGGTTCAGTTGCCTGATAACAAC
Organism: Leucoraja erinaceus; assembly: GCF_028641065.1. Taxonomy (NCBI): domain Eukaryota; kingdom Metazoa; phylum Chordata; class Chondrichthyes; order Rajiformes; family Rajidae; genus Leucoraja; species Leucoraja erinaceus. Next base: position 22,001,871 of record NC_073393.1, on the reverse strand, counting down.
TGGGAAGATACTGCTGAGTTCCTCCAGCACTTTTGTGTTTTGGGCTGCGAACCTGCTGGTTACAGTGTTTCAATTACTGGCACTGTGCTTTTCTTGCACACGGGTAAGATAGATGCCCTTGATGCCAAGGTGCTTCTCTTGGGCATGCTAAATGCCAGGTATGTTCGATGCCGTTTTGAAGCAAATGGAAACCCCAGATGGCAGAAGCAAAACGTTCTCATGTGCCAAGTATGATAAACAACGTCACCATCTAATGGAGCCCTACACAACCTCTCTGCCGTAGGAGTAGAAAGGAACAGTGTTGCTTGGGTCACTAATGCAGAAACTGTGTCCTGAGAGTACTTAACTCAGCTGAATTGTTCGACTCTCTGGGGGAATGTGTTTAGGTTCCATGTCACGTCCTGGCTATTTAAGCAGTTATCAGAGACTTGGAACATTTTCAGTACACTGTAATTGCATATATTTTCACTGGGCATTAAGTGCTCTGCATATGATTCTTATTTTCCTGTCATTTACCAAGTTTATTTTTAGAAATAAAGGAATCTCATTCTTGGGCTGTGGGCTGTAGAGTAAGTATCTGACTGGTAACTTACAGTGAGTGGACTTTGATTTCAGACAACAGCAGGATTCTGTATTATGGGATGCATGCTGACACTAATTCTTTTGTTTCAAGGGATGGAAACTGTGAGAGGTCTGGCTCTTGTTTGCTTATTACAGGGATAAACATAAGTAAGGACCCCCCATCTGATAATCACCTAGAAAAAACATCTATAATGCAAGAAAAACAAAGTGCTGGAGGAACTCAGCGGGTCAGGCAGTATCTTTACAGGGAATGGACAGATGGCATTTCGGGTCAGGACCCTTCTTTAGACATATGGATTAAGGGGGAGAAAGTCGGAAAAGAGAGGTGGGTGTGGGACAAAACCTGGCAAGTGTTAGGTAGAAACAGATACAAAATGCTGGAGCAACTCGGCTGGTCAGGCAACATCTCTGGAGAAAAGGATAGGTGACATTTCAGGCTGAAGAAGGTTTCGGACCCGAAACATCACGCATCCTTTTTCTCAGGATAAAGATTAGTTTAGTTTAGTTTAGTTTATTTAGTTTATTGTTGCGTGTACCAAGGTACAGTGAAAAGCTGTTTTGTTGCATGCTATCCAGTCAGTGGAAAGACTATACGTACATGCTTACAATCAAGCCATCCACTGTGTACAGATACAGGATAATGGGAATAATGCTCAGTGCAAGATTTGCAAACTGCAGGAATTAAAATTCAGCGTCTGAATTATCATGCCCAATCAATATAAAGGGTAGAGCCTTCTGCAGTTTTCCACATTAGAGCATACATCACTGAGAAGGTTAAGGAGAGATTTCGAGAGGGGCATTGATCAGGAATACCAATATGAAGAAATTATCAAAGGGACCACTGATGTTGATATTGATAATGGTGGAAGGTGAAGGGGAAGTCAGCAGCTGTGAATAGGTCCGTGAATTCACCTTCCCCGCCATCGGAAAGCCTCCTGAAGTTCCATCATCAGCACGGGAAGTGGGACAAGACAACCTCGGCACATGGAAGCGGAGGGGCAGCTGCTGGAGGCGTGGTGCGGTCATGGTCATGGTCATGGTGGTTGTGGGTGGAGGTGGAGGCCCAACTTGCCCATGTCAACCAAGATGCCACTAGTCCCACATGCTTACATTTGCCCCATATCCCTCTAACCTTCACCTATCCATGAACCTGCCCAAATGATTTTTAAATGTTGTTGTAGTACCTGCCACACCAACCTCCTCTGGCAGCTTGTTCCATATCCCCACCACCCACTGTATGAAAAAGATGCTCCTCACGTTCACATCTATATAACTAAAAGTCTCATCTTGACCACTTCCTGTCTGCGCTGTATATTAATTTTAGAAAAAATGCTACCCTATATCGCTATGATTTTTGGCCATCTTACTCACAGTCCTCCTTCGCTGAGGCAGCCCTGAGAAATTTTCCGATCGATGAAAAATAAAAAAGTTATGAGTGTTTAAAAAATCTTGAGATCAGCTGATTGGTCCTCTCGCCTGTCAATCACCACAATTAAGGTAACGCCCCTTCTGGGGCGGGGTGGGGTGGGCAGGACTATAAAACCCCGGATGCCTGGACGTGAGTCAGTCACTCTGGAAGATCATGAGGGAGAGTCCACAACTGTGATTCTAAGCTGTGAATCAACTGAACTGTGAGTCTGCAATGTACTTGCAATAAATGATTTGTTAGCCCTTAATGACAATGCAATGAGTTGCTTGGCAATTTGGTGGCCTGCACTCTGCTTGAAATGCTGTGAAATTGAATGTGCTGGCCTGCACTCTGCTTGAAATGCTGTGAAATTGAATGTGCTGGCCTGCACTCTGCTTGAAATGCTGTGAAATTGAATGTGCTGGCCTGCTCTCTGCTTGAAATGCTGTGAAATTGAATGTGCTGGTCTGCACTCTGCTTGAAATGAAATGCTGTGAAATGGAATTTGGTGGCCTGCACTCTGCTTGAAATAGAATTTCAAGGAATAGCTGTGAGTGAACTGCCAGCCCACCAGTACTGAGTAACTGAGCTGCAGCCCACCAGCCCACCAGCCCTCCCGTGTGAACATGGGACCCAACGGGTGAAACGTGGTGACTCCCTGCATGCTGTTCCAGAAGAGGATCCATTGGACTCATGTATAATATGATCTGACTGGATAGCATGCAGAACAAGCTTTTCACAGTGTACATAACAATAAATAAATGAAATGCAAACCAAGCCGCTTATTGCCTCGTGAGGGAGTGAGACTAGGGCAAGGTCCGAACATTGACAGACTATCACCCAGCCTGGGTCATATGTTCATAAATTGTAGGAGCAGACTTAGGCCATTCGGCCCAATTAGTTTATTCAGCCATTCAATCGTGGTTGACCTATCTTTCCCTCTCAATGCCATTCCCCTGCCTTCTCCCCGTAACCCCTGAGACGCTTACTAATCAAGAATCTCTGCTTTAAAAATACTCAATGACCTGGCCCCCACAGCCATCTGTGGTAATTCATTTTACAGATTCACCACCCTCTGACTAAAGAAACTCCTCATCATCTCCTTTCTAAAGGTACGTCCTTTTATTCTGATGGTGTTTGGAACTGAGCTCATTCCCGTAGTAACTAAGTCTGCTCTCCACCATTCCCCACCTTAAAGAGCAACAACTCTTCTTATCAGGGGATTTCAACTAAATTCTCCTTATTTGATTTCAGATAGATAAAAACGCTAAGAGGAATATTTCTGTATAATTCATTTTGATAAGAGCATTGAATCACAAAACCCCATGGCTATTCCAAACTCGATAGTTTTGTCACATTAGGAGTCAAAACTATGATCTTATAAACTAATTTCAATATACCCCGGGTATGAAAAAATTTAATTAACATTTTAATTTTAAAAATATGTTTACACAGGGTATTTATTAATTTGTTTAAAGTATTGCAAATGATGCGATCTATTCAATCAAAATAAGCTAATTGACAGATTTGTGCCTCTTAATTATCATCAATTTCTAATTGTGAAGCAATGGCTTCTTTGTCACCCGTGAGTTGTCCATCCTCTATCACCTTGGAAAATAAACATTCTCCGACTACTTCCCGCTCAGAACAATAAAATAATTTTATTAGGATGCATCAAAGCATGGTTTTGGAACAGCTCCATCCAAGACCGCAAGAAATTGTAGAGAATTGTGGGCGCAGCTCAGACCATCACATAAATGAACCTCCCTTCCATCCACTGCATCTACACTTCACGTTGCCTTGGCAAGGCCGCCAGCATAATCCAGGACCAGGCTCACACCCACTTCTCACTCTTCTCCCTCCCAACAGGCAAGAGGTACAGAAGTATGGAAATGCACACCTGCAGATTCCAGGACAGTTTCTTCCCAGCTGTTATCAGGCAAATGAACCATCATAGCAACAACAAGAAAGCAATTCTGAGCTGCTATCTATCTCATTGGACATCCTTAGAGTATCTTTGATCGGACTTCATCTTGCACTAATCAAGTCAAGTCAAGTTTATTCGTCACATACACATACGAGATGTGCAGTGAAATGAAAAGTGGCAATGCTCGCGTTCATGTATTGTCTTTCCACTGACTGGTTAACAGGCAACAAAAGCTTTTCACTGTACCTTAGCACACATGACAATAGTAAACTAAACTAATCTAGGTATGCTAATTTGGTCGGAATAGCCATTTTCCATGCTGTATAGCTCTATGACTATAACAGAGTCAAAGATGCATGGTCATACCTGTTGAACTGTGTTTTTTTTATCTGCTGAGTACAGTGTACTTTATCTTTATGTTTCCCCCGGTGAGTTATATTCAAGGTCACTTCCAGTGCATGAGGCAATCAGAATCTCCATAACACTTCAGCCGCCCAGTTACCAGGTGAAAGCATTGACTCACTTAATGATGAATTTGTTGCATAAACTCCTTGCCTGGAATGATTCTTGGAGTTAAATTATGGTCAGCCAGTGAAGGCAATTATTTCTGTGCAACACTTTGTGGTCAAGGAGATGGCCTGTCTGACAGAAGGAATGAAGGAACTTGACTTTGTAAAGCAATTTGCACAACTTCAAGACATACCAATATATTTGGCCGCCAATGATGTTATATTTGAAAGGGAATTGTTCAAAATACAGATGGTGCTGAAGAAACCAAGATAGGATAGACTCCTTCCTAAATTCACATCATAGGAGCAGAATAAGGCCATTTGGCCCATTAAGTCTACTCCACATTCAATCATGGCTGATCTATCTTTCCCTCTCAACCCCATTCTCCTGCCTTCTTCCCGTAACCCTTGATATCCTTACCAATCAAGAAGCTGTTGATCTCTGCATAAAAATACCCCAAAATACCTGGTATCCACTGCCATCTGTGGCAATGAATTCCAGATTCACCACCCTCTGGCTTAAAAAATTCTTCCTCGTCTCCATTCTAAAGTAGCGTCCATCTGTCTCCTCAGATCCTGGTGAACTTCTACCGCTGCACCATCGAGAGCATCCTTACCAACTGCATCACAGTATGGTATGGCAACTGCTCTGTCTCCGACCGGAAGGCATTGCAGAGGGTGGTGAAAATTGCCCAACGCATCACCGGTTCCACGCTCCCCTCCATTGAGTCTGTCCAAAGCAAGCGCTGTCTGCGGAGGGCGCTCAGCATCGCCAAGGACTGCTCTCATCCCAACCATGGACTGTTTAGCCTCCTACCATCCGGGAGGCGCTACAGGTCTCTCCGTTGCCGAACCAGCAGGTCGAGGAACAGCTTCTTTCCGGCCGCTGTCACTCTACTAAACAACGTACCTCGGTGACTGCCAATCACCCCCCCCCCCCCCCCCCGACACTTATTATTTATTATTTTTATTCAAATCGTTTGCTATGTCGCTCTTCAAGGGAGATGCTAAATGCATTTCGTTGTCTCTGTACTGTACACTGACAATGACAATTAAAATTGAATCTGAATCTGAATCTAAAGGTACGTCCTTTTATTCTAAAACTGTACCTTCTTGTCCTAGACCCTCGCACAGTGGAAACATCCTCTCCGCATCTATCTCTGCATGGGGAGTATGGGGAGGGGTGTTAAATTTAGAAATAATTTTCCTTCTCACGACAGGGTCATTGTGTGGTCTTCCCACCACCCCTTTGTTAATTCCTCTGACGTTTGCTTAATGCCAGCAGCAAGGGAAAAAAATCCTCCACACTACCAGGATTCCGATGAACAGGAACGCAAGAGGCTGCAGAGAGTTGTGGACTCAGCCCAGTTCATCACGGGCACAGCCCTCCTCACCATTGAAAGCATCAACACCAGTCGCTGCCTCAAAAAGGCAGCATCGATCATCAAGGATCCTCACCATCTGGGCCGTGCCCTCTCCTCACCGCTACCGTCAGGCAGGAGGTACAGAAGCCTGAAGTTCCACACCACCAGGTTCAGGAACAGCGACGTTCCTACAACCATCAGGTTCTAGACAACCTGCACAACCCTATTCCTAATACGGTAATGGAACACTACAGACCTCTTCTTGCACTAACGTGGACTTGTTTCTAACTGTGTACAGTAGACTCGTGATTTTACGGACCACTTTAGAATGGGTTTTGGTCATAGTGGACGCATCCACCGACCCTCGACCGGCTGCCAACGCCACCTCTGGCCACACTGCCTCCCCAGCCGCTTCCAGGCCAAACCTACAATCACCACCGCTGACCATAACTTGCACACCGGCCGCACGCGGGCCGCGACCATTGACTCCGCCGATCCTTGCCTCTCCTCTGGCCACCAGGAGGTCAGGGCCGTGAACTCACCTGGATTCCAGGCCCAGATCTGGACCGAGAGTCTGAAGAAGGGTCTCAACCCGAAACATCATCTATCCACGTTCTCCAGAGATGCTGCCTAACCCGATGAGTTACTCAAGCGCTTTGTGTCCATTTGCGTATTCACCACACTCTGCAGTTAATTGTTTCTACTAATAGAATGATGATCCCTTACTCGGTTATAGCGGACAATTGGCTTAACGGACATCATTACCTCCCTCCCCCCTCCCCCATGGTCCGTTATAAGTTACACGAGGGTTTACTGTATTTATGCATTGATGTCAAGAGTCAAGAGTGCTTCATTAGACCGAAAACAGAACAATGAAATTCTTACTCTTCTTGTCTAATTTTTGCAGTCATTGTCTTTTCACTGCCTTGTAAATTTTCTATGTAATTTATGCACAGGTTATGCATAATTTATGTTCCGTGTGTTGGGCGACTCTCTGCGTTTGTGATGTTGCTGCGAGCAGGTTTTTCATTGTTCCTGTACTCCACCGCACTTGTGCAGATGACAATAAACTCAACTCATCTTGACTTGAAAGATGTAGACATCGCCAACTGTGGTGTCGAGCACTGAGTCACAATGCTGGTGTCAAAAAATTATATCTGAACTGTTTGTCAGCTGGGATGTTGTAGCTCTAAATAAGACAGGTACTACAATAGGCACTTCTAATTTAAGTATTTAGTGCAACAAATTCAGAGTTATTCTAAGGGAGGCACTATCACAGATTAATATGTACAAATCAGCATCAATCGCAATAGCTACTGTAAATGCCTGAAGACTGGATTTGTTTTTTATGTAGAAACAAGGAACTACAGATGCTGGTTTACAGAAAATAACACAAAGTGCTGGAGTAACTTAGCAGGTCAGGCAGCATCTCTGGAGAATATGGAAAGGTGACGTTTCGGGTTGGGACCCTTCTTCATGCTGGTTGTAGAGAGGGATATGCTGTTCCTCATTCCGCCTGGACCCACCCGATCTCCCGGTTACTAAACACTCTAATTCCCCTTCCCATTCCCACATTGACCTTTCTGTCATAGGCCTCCTCCATTGTCCGAGAAAGACTAAACACAAATTGGAGGAACAGCATCTCATATTTCGCTTGGGCAACTTACAACCCAGGGGTATGACTATTGATTTCTCTAACTTCAAGTAACCTCTGCATTCCATCTCTCTCCATCCCTCCCCCACCCAAGTCACGGCAGCTTTTGTTCTCATCTAGCTACAGCGATCAATGGCCTGTTTCCTTGATCAATGTTACATTTTTGCATATCTTTCATTCATTTGTTCTATATCTCTCTACATCATCGTCTGTATCCCTCGTTTCCCTTTCCCGTGACTTTCAGTCTGAAGAAGGGTCTCGACCCGAAATGTCACCCATTTCTTCTCTCCAGAGACGCTGACTGTCCCGCTGAGTTACTCCAGAATGTTGTGTCTATCCTCCACACATGTTGCCTGACCTGCTGAGTTTAGTTTAGTTTAGTTTAATTTAGTTTTGTTTAGTTTAATTTAGAGATACAGCGTGGAAACAGGCCGTTTGGCTCCACCGAGTGTGCTCCAACCAGCGATCACCCTGTACACTAGCACCACACTGGGGACAATTTATAATTTTTACCAAAAACAATTAAACTGCAAACCTGCACATCGAAGTGTGGGAGGACACCAGAGCACCCGGAGAAAACCCACGTGGTTACGTGGAGAAAGTACAAATTCAGTATAGACAGCACCCGTAGTCAGGATCGAACCTGGGTCTGTAAGGCAGCAGCTCTACCACTGCGCTACTGTGCCGCCCGGCTCCAGCACTTTGTGTTTTGCACAAGTATCTGAGTGGATTGACAAAAATGACTCAGAGTAACTCTTTTTCCCCGTGTGGTGGAATCTGAAACCAAGGAAGAATATGACTCACCCATTTCAGACAGAGATAGAGGAGTTTGTTCTTTTTCTGGGATTTGAATCTTTGGAATTTTAATCCTCGGAGAACAGCACAAGCTGACCTGTTGAACATGTCAGGGGGGAAGATAAACTTCTTGTCAAAGGGAGGTCAGGGTTCTGGGAAGCTGCAGGAAACTGAAGCTGAGGCCAAGACCAGATTGTCTGTGATCATAAGAGCTTGAGCCATTGAATCATACACCACAGAGAAGAGCCCTTCAGCCCATCATGTCCATGCTGACCCTTTTGCCCATGTATACTAATTGACCAGCATTAGTACTGTAGCCTGTAACAACTAATCACAACATTTAAAAGACATTTCGGCAGGTACATGGTTAGAAAAGGTTTGGAGGAATATGCAGGGAACTGCAGATGCTGGAATCTTGTGTGGAACATGAAGCACTGGAAAAACTCAGTGGGTCAGATGGCATCTGTGGAGGGAATGGACAGGCGACGTTTCGGATCAGAATCTTTCTTCAGACTGAACTCTGAAGAAGGGTCCCGACCCAAAACATCTTCTCTCCATTTACTTCGCAGGTGCTGCCTGACCTGCTGAATTCCTCCTGCAATTTGTGTTTTGCTCAAGATTCCAGCATCTGCCTCTCTTGAATCCTCTCAGAATCTAAGAGGGTTTCAATAAGATCTCATCCTTCAAAACTCCAAGGAGTATAGGCTGGTAAGGCAGTATCGCTGGAGGATACGGATAGACATTGGTTCAGATTGGGACCTTTCTTTAGACTGAAGAAGTGTGAAGAACCTCACCTATCCAGACCCAACATGTTACTTATCAATGTCCAACAGAGATAGACAGAGAATGCTGGAGTAACTCAGGGGTCAGGCAGCATCTCTGGAAAAAAGGAATAGGTGACGTTTTGGGTCAGAACCCTTCATCAGACTGAAAGATAGAGGTGGGAGGGAGGAGGAGTGGGGGAAAAACTGGAGGCAAGAAAAGACCAGATCAAATTAGGACTGGCAACAGATGACCTCAGGAAGGGTGGTCACAGAGGAAGAGCGATGAGAGAGGGTGTTGCACAACTCCCGTCAGAGAGAAGATGAGAGCATCTACAAAGTCGGAAAAACTTGGAGGTGATTTTCCAGTGGAGCGGACAAAATGTAAAGGATGGAACTGCAGATGCTGGTTTATACCGAAGAAAGATACAATTCAGCGGGTCAGGCAACATCTCGGAAGCAAAGGAATAGGTGATGTTTCGGGTTTCACAGAGGGGGAGCTGAGATACTGCCTGACCCGTTGAGTTACTCCAGCACTTCGAGACCTAATGTAAGAACTCTGACCAGTCATTTTACGTTAAAGCAAAGAACAAAAAGTTGGCCAAAGACTCGTAGTTATGCTTATCTCTCCCTTTTGATAGAAACCAGGATTTTGGAGCTTTAACCAAAACATAGGATGGAGAATGTGTTAAAATTCCAGATTACTTCTTAAAGAGCAACAAAATACAGCGAATGGAAAGAAAACCAATGATTTATAGGAAGAAATAATTGCAATTTCAGAAGCAAAGAGCATGGAGCAAATTCTGTTTCTTCTCAAACTTTGTTAATTTTCAAACTTCAAAGACAAAGGCATGATTGGGATGATCAAGTTGGTATCAAAGGTTGTGCTGGAGATATTTCTCCCAGATCACTTCCTCATGCTCCAGTGAACGATGAGAGTATGGACCTGCGGTGAAAAGAAGTCTAGAAACAAGGAACTGCAGATGATGGTTTACAAACAAGAACACAAAGTGCAGGAGTAACTCAGCGGGCCAGGCAGCATATTTGGAGAACATGGATAGGGGACATTTTGGATCGGGACCCTTCTTCAGATAGTCTGAAGAAGTCTGTCTCTTCCATAAGATGCTTCAAAGAGTCTCACTCACAGGGTGAACGTGCAAACCTCTCACAGACTGCACCCAAAGTCAGATTGAATCCAGGTCTCTGGCGCCGTGAGGCAGCATCTATACCAGGTGCACCATTCTGCCAAATCTTGAGTCATACAGCAAAGAAACAGGCCCTTCGGCCCAAGTCGTCTATGCCGACCAATGTATCAATCCAAACGGGTCCCATTGCAAGAGTCATGAGTGTTTACTTAAGCTTTATTATTGTCACATGTACCTAGGTACAGTGAAAAGCATACTATCCAAACAGATCAGATCTACCATATGCATCTACCAGATGCAGTCAGTACCAACTCAAGTACAGTAGATAGTCGAAGAAAGACACAAAGTGCTGGAGTAACTCAGCGGGTCAGACAGCAGCTCTGGAGAACATGGACAGGTGATGTTTCAGTTCTGGACCCTTCCTCATTCAGTCCGAAGAAGTTTGCCACTCCCTCAGAATGCTTTAACGGGCCTCACTCACCGCTGACAAAGCCCATGTGGCACTTGCTTGTGGGTGAAGTGTGCCCTGGGAGATCCCATGATCCAATAATTCCAGATGGTACAGGAACTTCAAAATCCTGAACACTACTCAACACATTCCGCTACTTCAGGAATTGCTATAAGACCTTCCAAGGACTATGTTGTACAATAAACTTCAGCTTGCATTATTATGATCTGGTTACCTGGCATAAGTGATAAATTATTGTATTATTGTTTATTGTACATTGTACATTTATATGTTGTGCTGTTGTGTTAATCTATCTGTAAAGGTTGCAGCATTTCTTTGTTCCGTTCCTGCTGCATTTACTAATTAAATACTCATAACACCTAACATTGTCTTGGTGACACACATTTCCCACCTTACATGAATATACATGCAGTGTAGTTACTCGTAACAATGCCGTTGTTGTCCATTTCCAGATCCAATGGATTCTCACTTTGGTTTCTCTCATTTAACCAGTCTTCTTTACCTCATACCTAAACTTTCAAACCTATTCCACATTTCCAAGACATCAGCTCTAATTGTTTCACTCGCCTCCTGACTTGCTGAACATTTTGGCAATTCCTGTATCAGTGTGGTTTGCACTTGGACTGACTGTCAAACGTTAAACCCCTGCCCCTATCTCCCCTCTCCCATCAGGCAAGAGGTACAGAAGTGTGCAAACGCACATTTCCAGATTCAGGGACAGTTTCTTCACCGCTGCTATTTTATCATCCATTAGAGAGCAGTCCGGAGCTCCCATCCACATCATTGGAGACCTTCAGATTATCTTTAATTGGACTTTACTAGACTTTATCTTGTAATAAATGTTATTTCCTTTGTCCTGTATCTGTACACTGCGGACATCTTGATTGTAATGATGTACAGTCTTTCAGCCGACTGGATAACAAGTGATAAAAAAGGTTTCTCTATACCTTGGTACATGTGACAATAAAATAAACTAAACAAGACTGACTGACTGAGGGGGACAGTCCTCAACCTCTGCACTTGGTTCAATGGAAGGATCAGCCATGACTGAATGGCGGAGTAGACTCGATGGACTGAATGGTCTAATTTAGCTCCTATGACATGAACATGAAATTACGAGAAGGTTCGTATGGGCCAAGGCAAGCAAATGATAGATGAATGTCGGCATGGAAAAGTTGGGCTGAAGGGCCTGCTTCTGTGCACTATGACTCTATGACTGTGTTAGAACGCTAACAAGATGTTTGGGTCATTGACTTCCCCATTATACCTCAGTAACTATTTAGGTGACTGGAGCTCATTGGGGACCTTGCCACTGGGAAATGGTATGTGAATGCAAGTGGCTTCCTTCAGGGCAGCGAAGAACCGTGTGGAAATGTTATTCACTCAGCATGTTGCTGCGATCTTGAACGTGTTACCTGAAAGACCAGTTGGAAGCAGATTTTGAAGCGAACTGTGGTAATAGCCAATACGACGGGGGGGGGGGGGGGGGGGGGGGGGGGGGGGGGGGGGGGGAGAGAGGGGGGGGAACTATTAATGGTTACAGGAAAAAGGGTGAGAGAGTGGGAATTAATTGGAGAGCAAGGAGTAAATGCTTACTTGCACAATGACCTGAATTATGTGCTGGAAGAATCCGCTATTCCATAGACGGTGACTGTGCTGTCTTTACAACAATCCCTCAGGGTTAACAATCAATCTGTGGTCTGTGGTACATTGAGTAATGCACCAGCCAAAATATTTTATTGGTTTTGAAGCCAAGTACATTATTAAAAGCACGATTTCCTGTTGTACATTCCATTGCAGCTCTTGAAACCCGGTCAAAGCTGCAATTACCCCTTGAACCTCGAGCGTTTCCTGACCATTGCTGTGTTCCTACTTCCAATCCCAAAGGTGATTTAAGACACTTAGCACATAGCAGTCCTTAATGCTCTTTTATTCTGCAGCTTTAGCAGCGGCTAGTGACAGCCACATGTTGCGGCTCAGGCTAAGGTCGAGAAAGTGAGGGGATTTTAGCCGTTCCTTCATCAAAGATGAAAGTGGCAACGCAAGTAATCGAGTCAAGAAGTGTAGGAAGGAACTGCAGATGCTGGTTTATACCAAAGATGAACACAAAGTGCTGGAGTAACTCAGCTGGTCTGGCAGCATCTCTGGAGAAAAAGAATAAATGACGTTTCGGCTCATGACCCTTCTTTATACCAAAATTAGCTGTGGTGGGGGGGGGGGGGGGTGGGTGGGGGGGGGGGGGGGGGGGGGTGGGTGTTGGAAGGGGGGGGGGGGGGGGGGGGGGGGGGGGGTGTATATAATGGCCCATTGTTGACAGGGGAAGGTGTGATAACAAGAGGGATACAAGCATGCGAACAGTGGAACTGGTAGTACAACTAGGGTGGGGGTGGGGGGGGGGGGGGGGGGGGGGGGGGGGAGAAGGGGGAGGAAATGCAAGTGGTACTTGAAATGAGAGTAATCAACATTCACATCGTTGGGTCGTTTTCTGCGCTAGAGTTGCGAGTGTTTTATTGTCATATTACCCAAAACAGAGCAATGAAAATCTTATTTACAGCAGCAGCACAACCCGTTTGAAATCACAGTCCTCAATAGATAGCGCAACAAACACTCAGAGATATTAAGTGCAATAAATATAAACTCAATATAGTGCAAAAGCAAAAGTAGTCCAAAGTCGCAGAAGGAAACAAAGTGCTGGAGTAACTCAGCTGGTCAGGCAGCATCTCTGGAGAACATGGATCGGTGACACTTCGGGTCGAGTATCTAGTCCCTAGTGCAACCCAGGCAGTTCACAGTTCAGGGTTTAGTTGGAGTTCGCAGTGTTCAATGGCCTGATGGTTGTTGGGAAGAAACTGTTCCTGAACCTGGAGGTCACAGTTTTCAGACTCCAGTACCTTCTTCCCAATGGCAGGAATGAAATGAGAACATGGCCAGGGTGGTGTGGGTCCTTGATGAGGCAGCGACTCCTATAGATCCCTTTGTGCACTTTTTTGGGGCGTGGGAGGAAACTGGAACACCTGGAGGAAACCCACACAGTCCCAGGGAGAACGTACAAACTCCACACATACAACACGTGAGGTCAGGATTGAACCTTTGTCTCTGGTGCTGTGAGGAAGCGACTCTATTACCTTCATCACTGTAACGCCCTCTGTCAAGTTTTGAGAGCTGCCATTTTATCAATTTCCCTCAGCCGTTCAAGCAACACATAACAGATCACAAGATGTGGCCACTTATAAAAATGTTTCATGCTGTCTCAGTAACTTTCGTCCTTTCACTGACCCAGGCACTGTGAACAGTTTCTCTATAGTTACTCTAATCCTGGCTCTGATCTCTTCCTTTGAATCATCCCTCCCTCCCCCTTCAGATGAAAACACCCCCAGCTTCTTGTAACGCCCTTCTCTCTCGCTACATGCAGTGTATCAGTAATGCAGCGGAGATCTCCAGAGAGCTGTTATCTGGACTCTTGTCAGGGAAGAGAGATGACACCCCATTTCTGCCCCATCATCACTAATCATAGGACGGCTGTTTGGACGAGAAGGAGCAGTAATGGAAGAGGTGTGGAGAGTGTGGGGGTTGCAGGAATGTCAAGCATGAAGTATACTTTGGCCAGAATTGTCGAACGCTCGGCAGCAGAGTTGCTCTTGGAGTGAAGGCTAATAACCGCTTGGATTATTGTGGTGTCTGCCTTTTTATTTTCATAGAAAACCCCCAAAGTGTTGGAGTAAATCAGCAGGTTAGGCAGCATCAATGGAGAACATAGATAGGCGATGTTTCGGGAAGGGACCTTCTTATTTTTTTATTTTAGTTTAGTTCAGAGATACATCATGGAAACAGGCCCTTCAGTCCACTGAGTCCACGGTGACCATCTATCACCCATTCGTGTTAGATTTATGCTTTCTCACTTTCTCACCCACTCCCTGCACAATAGAGGCAACTTACAGAGGTAAATTTACTACAAACCCGCACATCTTTGAGATGTGGGAGGCAACTGGAGTACATGCAAACTCCATACAGACAGCGGCTGAGGTCCAGATCCAGTGGGTGATGTTCATAGAGTCAAACAGGCCCTTCGACCCAACTTACTCACGCCGACCTACATGTCCCATCTACATTAGTCCCACCTGCCTGCATTTGACCATATCCCTCTAAACATGTGCTAACCATGTACCTGTCTAAATGTTTCTAAAATGTTGTGATAGTACCTGCCTCAACTACCTCCTCCAGCAGCTCATTCCATACACCTGCCACACTTTGCGTAAAAAAGTTGCCCCTCAGGTTCCTATTAAACCTTTCCCCTCTCACCTTAAACCTATGTCCTCTGGTTCTCGATTCCCTTACTCTGGGTAAAAGACTCATTTATCCGATCTCTTCCTCTCATGATAATTAGAATACATAATTCCCTGAAGGTGGCATCACAGGTAGACGGGACTGGTCAGAAAGGCTTTTGGCACATTGGCCAGTATAGAAGTTTGGAGGTCATGTTGCAGTTATATAAGACATTGGTGAGGCCGCATTTAGAGTATTGTCTTCTGGGTAACATGTTATAGGAAAGATGTTGTAAAGTTGGAAAGGGTTCAGAGAAGATTCACAACTTTTTTGCACAAAGGTGGTGGGTGTATGGAACGAGCTACCGGAGGAGGTAGTTGAGACAGGTACTATTGCAATGTTTAAGAGACATTTTGACAGGCACATGGATATGACTGGTTTAGAAGGATATGGGCGAAACGCAGGCAAGTGGGACAAGTGTAGATGAGACTTTGGTTGGTGTGGACAGGTTGGGCCTGTTTCCACACTGTATGACTCTAGGACTCTCTGATACTATAATGAATACTAATAGTTAGAGTGCTCCAATAATACATAATGAGAGCATGTCCAAAGTAGTCCAAGAGGGGGGGTCAAGTCAAGTCAAGAGAGTTTATTGTCATGTGTCCCAGATAGGATAAGATATTCAGAGCAAAATTCTCCCTAAGCACTGTACCGACAAAATCTTTGGGATTAACGCATTGCATCTGCCCCAGGCAGTCCTCATCCAATGTCAATGCTGGCCATTCCATCTTTTCCACAGTGCTCTGCTGAGCCACCAAATGTTGAAAAGCCCATTAGGATGCCAGTAGAAAGGGTGGCAGCGGTAGGTAGAGCTGCTGTCTTTAAGCACCAGAGACCCGGGTTCGATCTTGTCCACGGGTGCTGTCTGTGTGGAGTTTGCGTGGAGATCCCTCTGCTCTAATACACTCCCCAGAGCCCTACCATTCACTGTGTAGGACTTGCCCTTGTTCGACTTCCCTATTTTCCTACCTACTCCCCGTCACCTTTGACACCCTTATTAATCAGGAAACTATCAATCTCCCCTTAAAAATACCCAAGACGGGCCTCTGCAGCAATTAATTCCATAGATTCTGGCTAAAGAAATTCCTCCTCAGAGCCTGATGGGTGCTGTGAAGAAGTTATTCTTGAACCTAGAGGTCACAGATTTCAGGCTCCTGTACCTTTTTCCCGATGGTAGCAGCAAGATTAGAGCGTGGCCGATATAATTATGCACTGTACAACTATATTTTTCCTTTCGTTAGTTAAAGTGGGTGAGGCTGCTTTTAGTGGTCGAACCACAGTGTATATCCATTCATTTTTAATGGGTTACTATATGTGGAATGGCATTCTGTAGTGGTCAGTATATTATAGCTGTTATTGTGAGGTTTTAACATTAATGATCTCCACAAAATGGCATTTTGAGTAAAAAAAATATACCTGGTTTTGGTTCAAATGGGGACATTTATAACTTCAGCTGACCGAGGGTCAGGTTGACTCATTTTTGTCTGTAATTGTGATTGAACTCAGGGGCAAATGCTACAGACTTGATCATTTATACAAGGCTAATGAACTGGTAGCAGTCACATTGTTATAATGAGGTCTTGGACAAATGACTGAGGGGTGATCTTATAGAGGAGTGTAAAATCATAAGGAGTATGATGGACACAGTCATTTCTTCCCCAAGGCAGGTTGATCCAGAACTAGATGACATACGTTGAAACACAATTGGACACTAAGTGCTGGAGTAACTCAACAGGTCAAGCAGCATGGGTGGAGGCATCGGTTAGAACCCGACTACGGGTGCTGTCTGTATGGAGTTTGTACGTTCTCACCATGATCGTGTGGGTTTTCTCCAAGATCATCGTTTTCCTCCCACACTCCAAAGATGTACAGGTTGGTAGGTTAATTGGCTCTGTATAAGTGTAAATTGTCCCCAGTGTGTGTAGGGTAGTGTTAATGTATGGGGATCACTGGTTGGTACGGTCTCGGACTCTCTAAACTAAACTAAACTAAACTAAACATGGACAGGTGATGTTTTGGGTTGAGACCGTTCCACGTTCACCGATGTTCTAACAACTAGAGAGCAGTTCTGAGCTACTATCTAAAGGGCCTGTTCCACGAGCATGCGATCTGCATCCGGCAAGCGCGACCAAACCGGAAGCGGGGGACGCGCGAAGGTCGAGTGAGTGATGTGAAGTTCGAGCGAAGTCCGACAGGCGTGCGCTGCGTCAATACGTGCATATGGCGTCGAGGTGGCTGCGGGCCGGCAGGCCGATGCCACGCGGAATTTTTGAACACGGTCAGTTTTTCGGAGTCCTGCGCGATGTCGGGACCAGCTCCGCACAACTTCATACGGCTCCAGCGATCGGGTGTCAGAGGTTATGCGGAGAAGGCAGGGGAATGGGGTTAAGAAGGAGAGTTAGATCAGCCATGCTTGAATGGTGGAGAAGACGGGCTGAATGGCCTATTTCTGGTCCACCATTCAATCATAATCTTATGGTATTATGAACATAATCTTATATATTACAGACCTGTTAAGCACTGCAAGAAATAATTTAATTGTTCCACTGTCTATCTAATGACAGCCTGAAGATAGGTCCCAACCCAAAACATCACCCATCCATGTTCTCCAGAGAGGCTGCCTGACTCCAGCTTTCTTCAAATATCTACTGTATTGTATTGTATATCTTTACTGTCATTTCCTGAGTATTCGCATACCCAGAGGAAACAAAAAAACATTGCTCAACCAATGTCCATTCAGTGTGCATGAAAAATAAATAAAATAAAAAAAATACATGTATCATGAACAAATTTAACACTCTACTAAACATTCAACAGCCGTTCCGACCGGCAGCGGCACAACAGTGGCTCTGCTGCAGTGTGGGGGTTTGTGCGCGATACTTGGCAGGGGGCAAAGTTCATTTAACAGTCTTATAGCCTGTGGGAAGAAGCTGAGGAGCATCCTGCTGGTTTTGCAGCTAATGCTCCTGCACCTCTTCCCAGAGGGACCTGGGAAAATGTCATGCGATGGGTGGTAAGGGTCTTTGATGTGGAGATGGCTCTGCTGATACATCTCTTCCTGTATATGTTCACCAGGAAGGGGAGTGGAGCACCAATAATCCTGCTGGCGGTCTTCACTACCCTGTCTAGTTGGTGCCGTTCGTACGCCTTGCAGCTCCCGAACCAGGAAGTGATGCCGTAGGTCAGTGTGCTCTCGACAGTCCCCCTATAAAAAGTCCGTAGGTGTGTGGTGGGGAGGCCTGCTTTACGTAGTCTTCGGAGAGGGTGAAGTCGCTGCTGGGCTCTCTTGACCAGAGCTGTGGTGTTGGCCGTGGACGTCAGGTCATCAGACAGATGTAGTCCTAGGAACTTCATGCTGCTGACCCTTTCCACATCAGCTCCGTCGATGTGCAGAGGTGTATGGTGCTGTTTCCCCGCCCTCCTGAAGTCAACCACCATCTCCTTAGTTTTTCCCACGTTAAGAATGAGGTTGTGGGATTTGCACCAATCTGTGAGCAGCTCCACCTCCATCCTGTACGCCGATTCATCATTGTCACTGATGAGACCCACCACTGTTGTGTCATCAGCGAACTTGTTGATGAAGTTGTTATTGAGTCTGGCAGTACAGTCGTGTGTCAGCAGACTAAACAGAAGGGGGCTTAGGACACAGCCTTGGGGTGAGCCAGTGCTCACGGCTATGGTTTTTGATGTTCTACTGCCCACCCTGACTGTCTGCTGCCGTTGCGACAGAAAGTTCAGGACCCAGTTGCATGTGCCAGCATCAACCCCCAATAGCTTCAACTTCTCCACCAGCTGCTGCGGAATGATTGTATTGAAAGCAGAGCTGAAGTCTATGAAGAGGATCCTGGCATAGGTATTTTTCCGATCGAGATGTGACAATACGAGGTTCAGTGTTGTTGAGACTGCGTCCTCTGTGGATCGGTTGACTCTGTAGGCGAACTGCAGTGGGTCTAGGTCGGCAGGTAGACTATTTTTGATGTGCTGCATAACTAGTCGCTCAAAACACTTCATTACAATGGGTGTTAGGGCCACTGGTCGAAAGTCATTATGGCAGGCTGGGTTTGGTTTCTTCGGGACAGGGACGATGGTGGCACTCTTAAGACAGTTGGGCACTACTGCCTGGCTGAGTGAGATGTTAAAAATGTCTGTGAAGACATCTTTCAGTTGCTCGGCACAGTCCCTTAGAATGCATCCAGGAATGTTGTCCGGCCCTGCAGCTTTGCGTGGATTGACGCTGGCAAAGGCCTTTTTAACTCTGGCTGCGGACAGCCTGAGCGACTGGTCACTGGGAGATGGCAGTAGTGCACGTGTCTGGGTGCTGTTTTTAACCTCAAACCGTGCGTAGAACTCGTTCAGTTCATCTGGTAGGGAGGGGTTGTTTTGGCATATCCGCAGCGGGGGGGGCTTGTAGTCAGTGATGGTCTGAAATCCCTGCCACAAGCGACGTGTGTCTTTGTCATTTGCGAAGTGGCTATTGAGTTTTTGTCCGTACAGCCTCTTCGCTTCCCTGATCCCCCGGGATAGGTTACCCCTTGCCAGTTTATATGCTTCGTTGTCCCCAGATTTGAATGCCGCATTCCGTATTCTCAGTAGGGAACACACTTCCCCAGTTAGCCAAGGTTTCTGATTGGCACGCCTCCTGATGTTTTTTACCACCGTTACATCCTCAATACATTTATTTATTGATGTATGCGATGACGGATTCTGTATATTCTTGGAGGTTGATGCCACTGTCATCTGTTGCTGCCTCTCTGAAAATGGCCCACTGTGTGGTTTCAAAACAGTCTTGTAGTGCTGCCGTAGCTCCCTGTGGCCATGTTCTGACTTCTTTGACCGTTGGCCTGTCAAATATATACTGCAGTTGAGTTTGAACTACTTGCATCTGTGTAAGTTATATCTGCTCTATTTGAATAGTATGCTTTTCACTGTACCTGTGACAATAATAAAGATAAACCTGATTAAACACTCTTGACTCTTGGAATGGGACTAGCTTAGATCGGTACATTGGTAGGAATGGGTGAGTTGCGCCGAAGGGCCCTTTTCTCTGCTGTATGAATCTACATTCAGCTGCTAGACCTGCTGCTCACAGCGCCCGAGACCTGGGTTCAATCCTGACCATGAGTGCTGTCTGTGTAGAGCTTGCACATTTTCCCTATGACCACATGGGTTTCCTTTGGGTGCTCCGGTTTCCTCTGACATCGCTACAACGTGCAGGATTGTAGGTTAATCGGCCTTTTGTAAATTGTCGCTAGTGTGTGGGGATTGGGATAACATGGAACTGGTATTGACGGGTGAATGAAGTTTGGCGTGGAGTCTGTGGGCCGGAGGGCCTATTTCTATGCCGTATCTCTAAACTAAACCACACTACACTGAATATTCTGATACAAGGAAAATCCCAGGCTTGTTTCTGATCCTGACAGATTCCTCTCTCCAAATCATAACTAATTGGCCTAATTTTCCCTATGTTCCCTGCTGGAATCATCTTAAGGCTTTTGAATCGCATCAGTTTGTCAGATGAAGCTTTGGACTGATGGGAGAAAACTGTACACTCAGCGGGGTGAGTGTGCCTAAATGGCAGAGATAAGATTTTGCTAAAAAGCTTTGGCAAAAAAAGGTAGGGTAATGAAAATTGCTTATGCATGGGTCTTATCACACATTCAGCATGTCCCAGAGGTTTCTTCATCCAGTGGATTAGCTTTGAAGTGAGCTCAATGCATATGAATTCAAAAATGGAATTCAAATGGAAATTGAATTCAAACAGTTCCATCCAAAACCACTAAAAATGGCAGAGAATCGTGGACGCAGCCCGGACCATCACGCAAAACCAACCTCCCTTCCATTGACTCCATCTACACTTCACGCTACCTCGGCATGACCACCAGCATAATCAAGGATGAGTCTCACACCGCTCACTCCCTCTTCTCCCTTCTCCCATCAGGAAAGAGGTACAGAAGTGTGGAAATGCACCTCCAGATTCAGGGACTTCTTCCCAGCTGTTATCAGGCAACTGAATCAACCTCTCACCAACTAGAGAGCAGTCCTGTCCTACCATCTACCTCACTGGAGACCCTCAAACTATCTTTGATTGGACTTTACGTTGCACAAACGTTAATCGCGTTATTTATCATGTATCTGTACATTGTGGATGGCTCAGCTGTAATCATGTATGGTCTTTCCGTTGACTCTTGGAATGGGACTAGCTTAGCTGACAATAAATGAAACTCAACAAACTCAAAACAAAGCAACTTATTTGAACACAACCAGGACTTACAGAAGACCAAGTGAGTGAATGGCTAAAGATAGACATAAAGTTCTGGAGTAACTCAGATGGGTCAGTCAGCATCTCTGCAGAACATGGATAGGTGATGTTTTTAGACGGGCCCCTTCTTCAGACTGAAAGCAGGGGACGGTGAGGGAGGGTGGGGGTGAGAAAGAGTGGGAGGCAAGAAAAGACCAGGACAAATCAGGGCCAGCAACAGCCTTGCTTTGAGGAACAATGTTTTCCCAGGATACCAGGTTGTGTCAGGGAGTCTAGTGTAAGAGGATGGTGGATGTAGTTACGATAGGGATGTTTAGATAGGTGCATTGGAGGGAGGGAGGGATATGTATCACATGCAGTGGAGGAGAGTAACTTGGCATCATGTGGGCCAAATGGCCAGTTCTTGCGCTATACTACTCTATGTTCTAAGAGGGAGATGGGAGAGAGGTCTGTGCTCAGCTTACTCATGAATGCTGGAATCTTGAACAAAACACAAGGTGCTGGAGGAACCCAAGTGGTCAGGTAGCATCTGTGGAGGGAATAGACAGACAGGCTATGTTCCGGTTTGGGTCCCATATTCAGGAACTGCACATCGAAGAGGAAATCACAAGTTTGAGGGATAGTAGTGCAGTTTGTAGGACTGCTGCCTCACAGCTCCAGTGACCCGGGTTCAACTCTGACCTCCAGCACTGCCTGTGTGGAGTTTGCAGGCGCTCACCTATTACCCTGTGGGTTTCCCCCGGGTGCTCCGGTTTCCTCTCACACTGTGGGTTTACGAATCAATGGGCTACTGTAAATTGCTGCTACCGTTGGGGTAAATGGGAGAATTGATGAGAAACTGGGGAGAATCGACTTTAGACTTTAGGGATACAGTGTGGAAACAGGCACTTCAGCCCACCGAGACCGCACCGACCAGCAATCACCCCGTATCCTAACACCATCCGACATACTAGAGACAATATTTTACAACTTACCGAAGCCAATTAACCTACAAACCTATCTGTCTGTGGAGTGTGAGAGGAAACCGGTGCTCCTGGAGAAAACCCACGTGGTCACAGAGAGAACGTACAAACTCCGTTCAGACAGCACACGCAGTCAGGGTATCTCAGTACCAGTGAAAATCGGTGGGAGCAAAGTGATTGTTCTGTGTGCTGGCAGTGAATTAATGGGCTGAATGGCCTCCATCTTTGTTGTATACAAAGGTAGAAACACAGAAACAACTCCATCGGCCTGTCCCCCCCCCCCCCCCCCCCCCCCCCCCCCCCCCCCCCCCCCCCCATTCTCCGATGAACTGGATTATGAGCTATTGTCCTGGAGGAAACGTCAATTATGTAGGTCCCTGCCTCAGACAAACGAATGCTACAATGCCAGAGAAAGCTGACATTTGAGATTATTGTTTATCTTTGATGTGCGATGTGTGGCAATTATATTTGTAGCCGTGCTGAATCCACACAAAGTCTGCTCTTAAATGTAATATAAAGGGAAATTATTGGTGATGTTGGAAATCTGAAAATGCTTGAAATGGTGAATGGGGAAAATGTTTAGCAGGGTACTAAAAGCCTAGATAGATTGCGCCTGGACAGGAAATTTCCCTTTAATGAGTTTCAGACCAAAGGGCATATACTCAGAATAAAAGGACTTACCTTTATAAGAAGGGTTTCGGTCCGAAACGTTACCTATTTCCTTCGCTCCATAGATGCTACCGCACCCGCTGAGTTTCTCCAGCACTTTTGTCTACCTTCGATTTTCCAGCTGCTGCAGTTCCTTCTTAAACAAATACTTTTAGAATGGAGATGGGAAGAAATTTCTTCAGTCTAAAGGCACTGAATCTGTGGAATTCATTGCCGCTGACGGCTGGTGAGGCCGTCATTTGGTATTTTTAAAGCGGAGATTGATAGTTCTTTGATTAGTTTGGTTTAGTTTAATTTAGAGATGCAACACAGATGCAAGCCTTTCGGACCACCAAGTCTGCGCCGACCAGTGATCCCTGTAAACTTGCACTGTCCGACACACTAGGGTCAATTGATAATCATTACCGAAGCCAATTAACCTACAAACCGAAGAAAGGCACAAAAAGCTGGAGCAAATCAGCAGGCCAGGCAGCATCTCTGCAGAAAAAAGAATAGGTGACGTTTCGGGTCAAGACACTTCTCCAGACTGTCAAGAGGGAGGGAAATGAGAGATATAGAGAGGTACATAGAACAAATGAATTAAATATAAACAAAAGAACAAATCAAAGCCAACAACGATGATCAAGGATGGTGGAGCTCACACTGGTCCATTGTTTGCTGTGGGGAAGGTGATAAAGATTGATAAAAACAGTGAAACTCAGCAGTATGACAGTGAAACTAGTACAAGGACTAGGGTAGGGGTGGGACCGAGAGAGAGGGGATGTAAGGTTTACTCGAAGTTAGACAAATCAAAATTTATACTCCTGGATTGTAAACTGGTACCTACAACCCTGTACGTCTTTGGAGTGTGGGATGAAACTGGGGCACCCGGAGAAAACCCACATGTCCACAGGGAGAACGTACAAACTCCATGCAGACAGCACCCATCAACAGGATCAAGCCTGGGTCATTGGTGGTGTCAGGCTGCAATTCTATCGTTATGGCACTGTGCCGCCCCCAAATTAGTACGGTCGTCAAAGGTTACGGGGAGAATGGGGTTGAGAGGGAAAAATAGATCAACCTTGATTGAATGGCAGAGCATACTCAATGGGTTGAATGGCCTAATTCTGCTCCTGTGTCTTATGGTTTGATGGAGTAAGCAGCTTTGAAACTTTTATAGGCATCACATCAGATTGGAGTGTCCTTGTCCACAGGCAAGCAAACTGACCAAATATAATTACAGTCCCACCCCCCGTCTTTCAACCTTCTAATGTCTCAAAGCTGTCACACCGACTGATGAACGAGACTGACGGGAACAACATCCCTCCATCTAAATAATGGGGAGATCAAAGCTATTATCATCGAGAGGCAGTTCAGATATTAATACGTGGTGATAAAATTCCCAAGATATGTATTATGTTGTAATTGTGAGGGCTTGACAAGAATGAATTAGCACAGAAGACAGTAAGAACATGCTGGCGTACTTTCTGCAGAAGTATTCTCAAGTTATAAGGTCATGTAACGTTAAAAAAAAACCTTCGGCCCATCATGTCCCTGCTGTCCGTCGAGTGAACAAGAACCAAGCGTGTTTAGGAATCAAGAGTGTTTAGGCACCGACAACATAACAAAGATTATATTCTTAAAATACACACAAAATGCTGGAGTAACTCAGCGGGACAGGCAGCATCTCCGGAGAGAAGGAATAGGGGACGTTTCAGGTCAAGACCCTTCTTCAGATTATATTCTTGTTATATTCTATGATTATATTCTTACGTGCTACAGCTTTACAGGCCCATTAATGCCATAAGACACAAATAAATACACAATAGTCAGTATGCAATAAATTAATAATTAGTGACATTAGGTAACCAGAGTAAAACAGTGCAAAATCGAAGTACATATTGCAACCAAAGCAAAACCCATAAAAACAAGCCCTTCAATCCTCCTTGTCCCTTGACTAAATTAGCATTTTGGGCTAATTCCATTTCCCTGAATTTAACCTATATCCCTCTAAACCCCAGCTTTTGTTTAGTTTAGTTTAGTTTAGTTTAGATTAGTTTAGTAGAGTTTAGTTCATTGTCACGTGCCCTGAGGGACTGTGAAAAGCCCTTGTTATGTGCTTTTCAATTATGGAAAGACTATACATGATTACAATCTAGCCGTCCACAGCGTGCAGATACAGGATAAAGGGAATAGCATTTAGTGCAAGATAAAGTCCAGTAAAGTCCGATTAAAGATCAGACATTCAGGTGCCTCGACTGAGGTAGATGGTACTCATGACCGCTTTCTATTTGGTGAGAGGATGGTTCAGTTGCCTGACAACAGCTGGGAAGAATCTGGAGGTGTGCATTTTCACACTTCTGTAACTCTTGCCTGATGGGAGAGGCAAGAAGAGGGAGTGTCCAGGGTGAGACTTGTCGTTGAATTAGCTGGTGGCCTTGCCGAGGCAGCGTAATGTGTAGATGGAGTCAATGGAAGGGAGGTTTATAAGAACAGTCTGAAGAAGGGTTCGTACACAAAACATCTCTTATCCATGTTTAGGAATGCTGCAGCACTTTGTGCCCTTATATCTCTACAAACTCTTCTTATCCATAAATCTCTCCGGATTTCTTTTAAAAATCATAACTGAATCCCCTTTCTGTAGCTTCCTCTGGCATCTCATTCCAGATACAGGCAACCCTCTGAGACAAAAGATTGTCTCCTGAGGTCCCTCCAAAGTCCAGAGAAAATTCAGCTCTCTTCAAGTGACGGGCTGGGGTGTAATCCACTAAAGGAAAGACGGTGAAGCTAATATATTTGAACAAGTTCATTACAGCAAAAGTCAAGCGGATTTCAGATCTGCTCGCGGTGCTCTGGCAGTCAATTTAATCACTAAATACTTGGCCTGTAATGGGAAAAGTAGGCGAGATAATGAGATGTGGAACACTGCAGTTTCACAATGGTAGCCATCAAAATACTGCATTAAATACATTACAGTGTTGGGCTCAAAAGATGTGAGCACCTGGTCTGCAATCGAATTCTGCAATGTGAAAGTACATCCTGTTATCAGGCTTCTGAACGGTCCTTCCGTAAGCTAGGGGAATGGCGGACTGGCCAGGGCGTCAGCTTGCCCAATGGCAAGTGGGCCGCTGATGAAGTGGGCCCCCCTTGTCTCCTGGCAACCAATATTTTTAGACCCAATCCGCCACTGAGCTAGGGTACTGTCTGATTCACCTCAACCCCATTGTGGATATTGGAATTTGTCTCTGGAACTGGTCCGCTACTCTGCTGAGAACTACATTCTGCACACCGCATCTTCCCCTTTGCTCTACCTATTGTACTTGAGTTTGACTTGATTGTATTTATGTATCTATCGCATTATCTGATCTGTTTGGAGAGCATGCAAAACAAAGCTTTTCTTGTACCCTCAATACATGTGGCAATAATAAAGCTAAACTTAAACCAAAAGCAGGCCAATTGTTGCATGCTTCTCTCTAGTTTTACTAAATATCTAAACCTAAACCTAAACATTGATGTAGTACTGAGGGACAGTAATCTGGCTGACAAGTCCACTCATCTTCAATGGTGTAAAGCGTTATCAGGCTTCTGAACGGTTCTTCCATAAGCTAGGGAACTGTCCAATTCCCCTCTACCCCATTGAGGACATTGGACAATATCTCTGGAACTGATGCTGGGAACTATATCCTGCATTCTGTATCTTCCCTTCTGCTCTGCATATTGTATCTGAGTTTGACTTGATTGTATTTATGCAGAGGATCACCTGATGTGATCGGTGAACATGCAAAACAAAGCTTATCTCTGTACCTCAATACATGCGACAGTAACAAGCCTAATCCTAAACCTTCATAACTGTAGAAAACTAACATGCCTCTGGCAAAGGGTTGCAGATTGAACCCTGGGCTGTTTCTCTCTCCACGGATGCTGCCCAGCCCGCTACTCTCCAGGAATGAGCACTGAATGCTGCCCACATCGTTCAGAAGATCACTAAAATGTTCCGTTCATTCATTCCTCTTGTATCTACAGCACGTTACAATACATCAGTGACTGCACTTCAAAGGTATTTCATCGAGTCTAAAGACCTTTGGGACGTCTGAAGAAATGGCATAGAGATTTTGCTTATTTTACTTAGGAGGAAGGGATCAATCTTCCTCTGTGATATTGTGCTGGAAAAATAACGTGAGAAGAAAAATGCGAGCAGGAGTAGGCCACTCGGACCCATCAGCCTACCCCACCATTCAGTGTGACGATGGCTGATCTATGTTGGCCACAACTCCTCTTCTGTGCCAGTTCCCCACAGTCCTTGGTCCCTCAAACTACCTTCACCTTAAATATATCTAACGATCTGGTGAGGAGAATTCCACAGATGAAGGAAAATATTTTACTTGAAAAATATCTGCCATTGAAAAGTAAGCAGGTGAACGCGTGCCAGTAGTGTCTGGGGCAGCATTGTGGCGCAGTGGTAGAGTTGCTGCCTTACAGCGCCAGACACCAGGGTTCGATCCTGACTACAGGTGCTGTCTCTACATAGTTTGTATATTCTCCCTGTGACTGCATGGGTTCCCTCTGGGTGCTCTAGTTTCCTCCCACCCACCAAAGACATAATGTACACATTTATAGGTTAATTGGCTTTCGTTAAAATTGGAAATTGCCCCTAGTGTGTAATTTATCGCTAGCGATTGCTGGTCTGCGCGGACTCACTGAGCTAAAGTGCCTGATTCCGCTGTATCTCTAAAGTCTAAAGACCACACAGAGAGCGTTGGAGGTCAGGATTGAGCCCAGGTCTCTGGGACTGTGACGTAGCAGCACTATAGAGTCAGAGAGATATAGAGTCACACAGCATGGAAACTGGCCCTTCAGCCCAACCCGTCCATGCTGACCGAGATGCCCCAACCAGGCTGGTCCCACTTGCCCACATTTGGCCCATGTCCCAGCAAACCTTTCCTTTCCATGTACCTGTCCAAACTGTTAGTGTACTTACCTCAACTACCTCCTCTGACAACTCGTTCCATATATCCCATCACTCTCTGTGTGAAAAAGTTGCCCTTCAGCTTCCTATTAAATCTTTCCCCTTTCACCTTAAACCTATGGTTCTTCAATTCCCTACCCTTGGAAAAAGGATGCTCGCTCACTCTAACCATTCTCCTCATGATCTTGTACATCTCTATAATTTCATCCCTCAGCTTCCTGCGCTCCAAGGAATAAGGTTCTCGCCTGCACAATCTCTCCCTGTAGCTCAGGCCACTGTCCTGTCAACATTCTTGTAAATCTTCTCAGCATTCTTTCCAGCTTACTGGCATCGTACCTACAGCAGGGTGACCAAAACTGGACACAATAATCCATGTGCGGTCTCACCGACGTCTTGTACAACTATGTTATGACTCTCAGACCCACAGGATATGAAAATTCACCAGCCTGTGTTGTCTATGATGTACTTGATCTATCCAAGTGTAATCACTGCTTCTATTGACGTGACCTTTCTGACAACATTAATTTAGATGAAACTAAGTAAAAATCCTGTTATTTACCTGTCATCACCAGTTCCCTTGAATGCCAACAACCTGCGTTTATGAAGCAGCTTTTACACAACAAAATCCTTGGGGTAAATTTATTAAACAAAATGTCGCCACAGATGGAAATATCAGGTCAAAGAGGTCGATTGTGTACAGGGTATTAAGAGAACTGAAAGAGTGACATTGAATTGTAAAGGGTATAGAAGAGAATCACTAGGATGTTAACAGGGCTTGCAGGCTTGAGTTACTGGGAGAGCTTGGATAGGCTGGAGCTTTTTCATGAACGCAAGAGGCTGAGGGGTAACCTTGTTGAGGTGTATAACATCATGAGGGGCATGGATCAAGTGAATCCCAACAGTCTTTTTTCCCAGGGTAGAGGATTCTAAAGCTAGAGACCGTAGGCTTAAATTGGTTTAAGAGGGATCACGGGGGTGACATTTTCACTCAGAGGGTATTCTGCATAGGTTCACAGGTTATGGGAGCAGAATTAGGCCATTCGGCCCATCAAGTCTACTCCGCCATTCAATCATGGCTGATCTATCTTTCCCTCTGAGCCCCATTCTCTAGCCATCTGCTCATAACCCCAAACAACTGTACTCATCTGGAACAAGCTGCCAGAGGAAGCTATAGAAGCAGATACAATTACAACCTCCTTGCCCGACCACCTCTGTGGGGCACCTCCTGCAGCTGACCTTGAAGGCGCTGGAGGCAATCCCTCTCCTCCCGGCATTTTGGAAGTGATGACCGCAAGGTACAAGGTACAAGGCCCGTGGTATTGTTGGTCGTATCCTTTGCTGAACCTGTCCCAGACCAGAGAAATCACATAATCAAATCAAGTCTGAAGAAGGGTCTCGACCCGAAACGTTGCCGACTCCTTTTCTCCATAGATGCTGCTTCACCCGCTAGGTTTCTCCAGCATTTTGTGTCTACATAATCAAGTCAAGATCATTTAGTTGTCATGTGGTCTGATTCAATGATACAATGATGATTCAATGAATCAATGATACTTTATTGTCACATGTAACTAGGTGCAGT
The DNA here is from genome assembly GCF_028641065.1 of Leucoraja erinaceus. NCBI lineage: Eukaryota > Metazoa > Chordata > Chondrichthyes > Rajiformes > Rajidae > Leucoraja > Leucoraja erinaceus. The sequence continues at coordinate 21,972,520 of NC_073393.1, read as the reverse complement.
GAATTGCTTTGCTTTGTATACAATCCGGTAAAATCATACGGCAGACCTCACCTAGGCAGTACACAAATGGCACAACGTTTTGGTGCTGACAGTGTTACAAAAGTTGATCGAGCAGCCTACCCACTGTCTGCAGGCCCAACTCACTGGGTCCCCTTTGTTCCCGGCAGCCCCTCCCCATACCGGGACCCCCCTTTGTTCCTGGCACTCCCCTGCCAAGTCCCTGCTTCATACTAGATGGCCCACCCACTGTGTCCCCCTTTGCTCTTGGCAGCTGGACCTCCTTTGTTCTCGTTACCCGTTTTGCCAGGTCCCCATTTCGTTCCCCCCCCCCCCCCGGGGTCGGGTCCCCCCTTCATTATGGCAAAGGAACAATGGAATGCTTACTTGCTGCAGCTTAACCAGCCATTAAATGCAATAACATACAGACAAAATAAAATAATCGATAATATGATAAATTAATAGCAATAATACTAGATATCCCCAATGGTGTACTCCATTGTGGATGGCTTGATTGGAATCATATATAAATTCATAGGTTCGTAAGTCACACGAGCAGAAGTAGGCAATTTAGCCCATCGAGTCTACAACGCCATTCAATCGTGGCTGATCTATCTTTCCCTCTCAACCCCATTCCTCCTGCCTTCTCCCCATAACCATTGACGCCCGTCCTAATCAAGGATCTGTCAATCTCTGTCATAAAAATACCCAATGAATTCTCTTTAAAAATACACAATGAATACCATAAATCCACCACCCTCTGACTAAAGAAAATCCTCCTTATCTCCTTTCCTGAGGTGTGCCCTTTTATTCTGAGGCTGTGCCCTCTGGTCCTATATGGGTAGTCTTTTCTCTGAGTGGATAGCATGCAACAAAAAAGCTTTTCACTGTACCTCAGTACAAGTGACAATAATGAACTAAAACTAAACTAAACTAGTGCAAAACTGAAGTTTAGTTTACCAGATTCCAACCGCACACGGAAACCCAACAGGGCTCCGGGAAGGTAGAAATATTAAACAACTCCTTTTGGAAAATGAAGACGAACTCTTAGTCTGATTAAAATATTCAGTAAAGAAAGGAAGACGAGCTGAGGTAAGACCTTTCATATTATCCTAATTACCACAAGACAATGAAAACCCTAGGGAAAGGACTGTGCATTCACCTGCTCTATTCCCCTCTTTACTTTATGTATCTCTATTTAGTTTAATTTAGTTTAGTTTAGAGATACAGCGTGGAAACAGGCCCACCAAGTGCATGCCAACCAGTGATCCCCGTACACTAGTACTATCCTCCACACTAGGGACAATTGAAATTTTACCAAAGCCAACTAACCTACAAACCTGTACGTCTTTGGAGTGTGGTAGAAAACCGGAGCACATGGAGAAAACCCACGCAGACACAGGGAGAACGTATAAACTCCACAAGGACAGCACTCGTAATCAGGATCGTACCCAGGTCTCTGGCGTCGTAAGGCAGCAACTCTACCGCTGCGCCACCGTGCCGCCCCATTTGTCCATTTGTACGGATGGATTGTCCACCTGTATGGCATTGTTTGACGGCATTCAAAGCTTTTCAATGTATCCCAGTACACGTGACAATAATAAACCAACATGCCAGATGATTGCTCTCTGTGTACAAGCATGTCACAATGTCTGCAATACCTTTCCCTTGCCTGTTGCAAGGAAATGCCTGAAATTGATTTTGTTCCTCAAATCCATTACAGAATAGCAAGAAACCAGCTGCCACATCACACAACATCCAACACATCATTGCTGTTTCCTCAACTGCCCCCCGTGGGACTGAGTGCCACATTCTCACCGGCTCTGGATAGAAAACATTCCTCCTGAGTTTTTATTTCGGATTAATTCATGACCGCCTTGTATATACGGTCCGGAATTTGGTTCTCTTACACAATCAGGGTAATTCATAGGGCGTTCAATTTCCGTTTGCTCCTGCAACAGAGAAGGTGCAGGGAATGAATGGTTGGAAAGAAAGCATTAAATCTCTCTAGGTGATAATAACCGTGGCAGGTACTCCCTGGTTAGATCCTCTAATAAAACCTCTCCACTCAACTAGTGTAAGACAGTGTTGTGTCTCCTCTGTGAAAATATCATGAGTCACTGGGGTTGCAGAACGCTCTTTGGCGAGTAATACAATTTTCTTTGAAAGGCAAGGCAATATCTTTTACTTAAAATTAAATTGTTTCATAAAATCTCTATCAAATATTTGGACATATGTATAATTAAATGTGGGGAGCTCAAGGATCTAGCCCCAGGAAAGGCCAAATCAGAGAGTTGTAGTCAAGGCCCTGTCCCACAATGCGAGTTTACCCAAGAGCCGAGTTTAAAAAAAAATCAAACTCATGGTAAGTACGTAGAATGTACGTAGCGGGTACGTCGGAGCTCGTGGATGTCTCGTAGCGGCTCGTAATGCTAACGGCAGGTACTCGGGAAACGCGGAAACTCGTGAAGTTTTTTCAACAGTATGAAAAATTTTCAAGAGTAAAAAAATACTCGTGATGAAGTACCACGAGTTTGATTATTTTTTTTAACTCGGGAGAGCTCTTGGGTGAACTCGCATCATTGGACAGGGGCTTCACACAGCACGAAAACAGCCCTTCGGCCCAACTCATGAATGTCGTCCAAGATGCCCAATCCAACCTAATCCCATTTGTAGAATCAAGGATGCTGGTTTATACTGAAGATAGACACAGAGTGCTGGAGTAACTCAACAAATCAGGCAGCATCTCTGGAGAAAAACAATTGGTGTTGTTTCAGGCGAGGCCATTCTTCAGACTCAAAACATCACCCTTCCCTTGTCTCCAAAGATGCAGCCTGTCCCGCTGAGATACTTCAGCACTTTGTGTCTATCTGTAGTACCAATTGCCCGCGTTTGGCCCATATTCTTCTAAACTTTACCTATCCATGTATCTCTCCAAATGTATTTTAAATGTTGTTATTGTAACCACCTCAACTATCTCCTCTGGCAGCTCGTACCATAAAACTGAGCTAGTTGCCTTTCTATTCAATCTTTCCCCTTCAACTTACCCGCTGGTTCTTGATTTCTCTGCTCTGTGAAATGACTGAGTGCATTCACCATATCTATTCCCCTCTCTCCCGACCTATTTACCTCATGTTTTAATCCATTCACCTCATGATTATACCCTCATGCTTTTTTTCCTCACAATTTTATCTATAAGATTACCTCCTTGCACTCCAAATACATGGACATGCAGGAACGGAGGGTTGTGGATTATGTGCAGGCAGGTTAGAGTTGGTCTTGGCATCATGATCAGTATGGACAGTGTGGGCCATAGGGCTTGTTCCTGCACTGCACTGTTCTATATGAATAAAATGTAACTCAGCGGGTCAAGCAGCATATTTAGAGAACATGGATAGGTGACGTTTCCAGTTAGGACCCTTGTTCCGGAGAGAGAAGGCGAACATCTTCAAAGTAGGCAAAGCTGTACGGAGTGGTGGAACAGCAGTGGAGGACAGCAACGGCTACGCTCGGCCAGGCCGACCCTGAAGCGCCACCAGGGCAATGGGCTTTCATGGTCAGGTTAAGAACTCTGAACTGATTTACAATTGGGACTTGACAATGGCGCCAAACCTGGGGTTTCTTGTATACCGTCTTAGCGAGGTGGGCTGTGGGAGAGCAAGGAGGGTCGCCGAGAGCGACGTGGCGGTGGGAAGGGGAGGTGGAGATGGCGCACCGAGAACGATGTGGGCATCCAGTGGGTGGGGCCACCAGCCTCCCCAGGACTGTTGAATGATCTTTTGTCTGAGTCAAAACATGGGGACACATGTGTACTGCCGTCTTCAGCATGATGTTACTGGGTTGAATGCAAACCAAAGCATTTCACTGTCCCTAGGTATATACGACAATAAAGTGTTTTTGAATCTTTGAATCATTGAAATGAATGATTGTACTATTTCTATTCACTTGTACCGTACCTAAGATATGTATAGTAATGTTTGCACTGAACTATATGCAAATAATAATTTCACTGTACCTCAGTACATATGGCAATAAAGTACTCTTCAACCATTGAAGAATTGAGCTTGAGGCGATTTCCCAGTGGACCAGTAAAATGTAGAAACGAATAACTGCAGCTGCTGGTTTACAAAGAAAGGCCCCGACCCAAAACGTCACCTATCCGTGATCTGCAGAGATGCTACCTGACCTGTTGAGTTACTCCAGCATTGTTTCTAGACCTCACCATCTCCATCGCAGGCAACAGACTACTGACCGACATCTACTACAAACCCACTGACTTCCATGGCTATCTCGACTGTACTTCTTCCCACCGTGATTCTTGTAATGACTCTATCCCCTACTCCCAATTCCTCCGTCTACGCCGCATCTGCACCCAGGATGAGGTGTTCCAAACCAGGGCATCGGAGATGTCTTCATTCTTTAGGGAATGGCGGTTCCCCTCTTCGACTATTGATGAGGCTCTCACCAGGGTCTTCTCTCTATCCCGCAGCTCCACTCTCACTCCCCATCCCCCCACTCATAACAAGGACATAATTCTCCCTTGTCCTCACCTTCCACCCCAGCAGCCGTCAAATACAACAGATAATCCTCCAACATTTTCGCCACCTCCAACGTGATCCCACCAATGGCCACATCTTCCCATCTCCTCCCCTTTCGGCTTTCCGCAGAGACCGCTCCCACCGTAACTCCCTGGTCAATTCGTCCCTTCCCCCCCAAACCACCCCCTCCCCTGGTACTTTTGCTTGCAACTGCAAGAAATGCTAAACTTGTTGCTTTACCTCTCCCCTCGACTCCATTCAAGGACCCAAGCAGTCTTTCCAGGTGAGGCAGAGGTTCACCTGCACCTCCTCCAACCTCGTCTATTGCATCCGCTGCTCTAGGTGTCAACTGCTCTACATCAGTGAGACCAAGAATAGGCTTGGCGATCGCTTCACCCAACACCTCCACTCGGTTCGCATTAACCAACCTGATCTCCCGGTGGCCCAGCACTTCAACTCCCCCTCCCATTCTGAATCTGACCTTTCTGTCCTGGGCCTCCTCCATGGCCAGAGTGAGTCCCACCGCAAATTGGAGGAGCAGCACCTCATATTTCGCTTGGGTAGTTCACACCCCAGCGGTATGAACATTGACCTCAAATTTCAGGTTGTCCTTGATTTCTCCTTCCTTCCCCTCCCCTTCCCAGCTCTCCCACAGCCTACTGTCTCCGCCTCTTCCTTTCTTCTTCCCGTAACCCCCCCACCCCCACATCATTCTGAAGAAGGGTCTTGACGCAAAACGTCACCTATTCCTTCGCTCCGTAGATGCTGCCTCACTTGCTGAGTTTCTCCAGCATTTTTGTCTACCAGCACTTTGTATCTTGGTTTGTAAACCAGCATCTACAGTTCCTTGTTTCTACACTCTATTGTTCTATGTTCTATGTTCCTGGTACTGATCCCTGGCAGATCGAGCCAACTCTATCGCTACAATGACATTGCACAAGAGGAATCTAATGTTGTTCCTTACTGGGCAAACGCATTTCACCATCTGGGCAGGGGACAGGCCGTGGGAGTACTTTATTTTTAACCTCAGCTCTGCAAGCCAGACTTTTTTCTGTCTGGTTCTCAGTGATCAAAGAGGCCAATGCTGAGCGCAGATGTGCGGTTGCCAACCAGTCAGGAGTCACTCAAGCTTCAAGTAATCTACAGTATAATATAGCATCGTCCACAGATCTATTGGGTTTAACTCTTTGAGATCTCTACACAGTTTTACTCTTTTTAGAGATACTCTGATTACATGCAGGTCATAAGTGATGGCCTTAGCAACATGTTCGGCACAGAGATTGTGGGATGAAGTTTTGTTTAGTTTAATTTAGTTTAGTGATACGGTATGCGTGGAAACAGGCCCTTCGGCCCACTGAGTCCATGCTGACTAGCGATCACCCTGTGCACCATCCTACACACAAGGGACAATTTTACAACTTAACAACACCAATTAGCCGACAAACCTGCACATTTTTGGAGTGTGGGAGGAAGCCGGAGCACCCAGAGAAAACCCACGTGGTCACAGAGAGAATGTCCAAACTCAGTATAGACAGCACCCGTAGTCAAGGTTGCACCTGGGTCCTTGGCACAGAAAGGCAGTAACTCTACTGCTGCGCCACTGTGCTGCCCTTGTTGGGGACAAAGGGACAGCATGGACATGATAGGCTGAAGGGCCTGTTTCTGTGCTTTACGACTCTATGGTTCCATGGAATATGTTCTTCTCCACACTTAGTCACTGGGTTGCCAATCATTGGTTTTAACAAATCAGGACCCAGAAATCCCCTGCCCCCATCCCAATGATCAATAAGCTTCCCCTCTTTGCGTCCTCCCTTCCTCCAGCTTCGTATCAGCTTTCCATTGCAGCTGGAAACTTTCCAAAGTGACTTCATGCTTTCCCGGATCATTGGAAATTTAAAATAAATAGAGTGTCCCGTCACCATGAATAAATATGAGAAAAAAATTATCCCAGATTGAGTTTAGAAGCGAGTTTGAGATTCCTGCTTTGAAATTGTGCACAAGCAGTACAACACTGCTGGCCTTAGTTTTCAGGGGTCAGTGCTGAGAGATCTGTTGTTTGTGATATATATAAACGACTTGGACAAAAATGTACGTGGGTTGAAGGATAAGCTGACGTAAGAAAACAAGATTGGTTGGCGCTGCAGACAGCGAGGAAAACTGTCAAAGAACACAGTAGAATATCGAACAGTTACTGATTAGTTTAGTTTACTGTCGCGAGGTACAGTGAAAAGCTTTGGTTGCGTGCTAACTAGTCAGCGGAAGGATAATACATGATTACATCTGAGCCATTTACAGTGTATAGACACATGATAGGGAATAGCGTTTACTACAAGGTAAAGCCAGTAAGGTCCGATCAAAGATAAGAAAATCATAGTAAAAGTAAGTCATGTTTCTGTAGGAGTAGAGATTTAAGCGTATGGAGTGATTGGATCTGCTTCTGTGACCAGCACACTAATAGTCGCCTGGGTTGGGCTCCAATACGGGAAGTGGCAAATGGCGTTTAATCTGAGCAAGTGAGAGATGTTTCACTTTGGTCAGGTGAAATGTAATAGGTAAGTGTGTCTGTAACAGTATTGATATAGAACGGTCTTAGGGTCCTAGCCTACAGCTCGCTGAAAGTGGCACACTTCCTTGGAGCACATGAGGCTGAGATCATATAGAGGTGCATAAAATCATGAAGGGAATAGATAGGATGAATGCACAGTCTTTTACCAAGAGTGGGGGAATCAAGAACTAAAGGACATAGATTTAAGGTGAGAGGGAAATTTTATTTACACAGAGGGTGCAGAGGGTGGTTGTCGTATGTAATGAGCTGCCAGAGGAGGTCGGCACAGTGGTGCAACGGTAGAGTTGCTGCCTTACAGCGCCAGAGATCCGGTTTAACCCTGACGATGGGTGCTGCCTGTCTGGAGTTTGCACGTTTTCCCTGTGACCGCGTGGGTTTTCTCCAGATCCTCAGATTTTCTCCCACATTCCAAAGATGTGCAGGTTTGTTGGTTAATTGATTTCTGTAAATTGCTCCTCGTGTATAGGATAGAACTACTGTATGGGTGATCACTGGTCAGCATGGACTTGGTGGACCAAGGCCCTGTTTCCACGCTGTATCTCTAAATTAAAAAATAGACTAAACGGGAGAGAGGGTAGAAGAGATAGTGGCCAGGATCAGACTTGTCCTTGATTATGCTGGTGACCTTGCCAAGGCAGCATGAACTGTCGATGGAGTCAATGGAAGAGAGGTTGGTTTGTGTAATGGTCTGGGATACATCCACCATTCTCTGCAACTTCGTGCGGTCTTGGGTGCAGCTGTTCCCAACCCAGGCTGCAATGCATCCTGTTAAAATGCTTTTGCTGTTCGTGTCTGTGTGTCTGTGTCTGTGTTTACATCTCAGCGAGTCAGTTTGTGGAGTTAAAGCCCATCATTATTAGAAAATAAATTTTGATTTAAAGAAACAGTGAAGTGGCCATGAAGCTCTCTGACTGACATAATACATAATGGATTTAATGATGCCTTTTTGAAGAGGAATCCTGTTCCTCTTTATTCCATCTCTTCTCTGAGTATCTACACCTCACATCACACTTCATGTTTGTTAGAAATCTCTCCTCAAGGTATACTGAGGTCTACAAAATTAGGAGGAGTTCACTTATTACAAAGTCATCTACCTTGCATGTTGACTCATAATGCAGAGAGAGGCAAGGGTTGGTCTATGATAGGTGGGGTCCAGGGGAGACTGAGAGGGTTGCCAGGGTTGTGGACTGGGAGGGGATGGAGATATTAGCTACGGCGGAGGGAACAAAGATTACAGAGAGTGGTGGACACTTCCCAGTCCATCAGGGGTACTGACCTCCCCACCATCAAAGGGATCTACAGGAGATGCTGCCTCGAAAAGGCAGCCAGCATCATCAGAGACCCACGGCAACCTGACCATCTCATCTCCTTACTACCTTTGGCAAGGTAATGGGAGCCTGAAGACCGTGACCTCCAGGTTCAAGAACAGCTTCTTCTCAACACCCATTAGGCCCTTGAGCACTGCACAACACAAACCGCAGTAACTGTGACCTTCTATGGACTGTGTCTTTGATTGGTCTATGGACTTTGGTTTTGCACCATAGTATGAAGATTGACACAAAATGCTGGAGTAACTCAGCGGGACAGACAGCATCTCTGGAGACACCATCTCTGGAATGAGTGACGTTTCAGGTCGAGACCCTTCTACAGTCTCGGTATTATTTACTATTATATATTTAACTTGGTGCTATTACATAAGTGGGCCTGTAAAGCTGCAGCAAATAAGCATTTAATTCTTCTGTTGCAAATACATATGTTCATTAGTGCATACGTTCAAAAGTCACAGGAGCAGAATTAGGCCATTCGGCCCATCAAGTCTACACGCCATTCAATCATGGCTGATCTATCTTTCCTTCTCAACATCATTCTCCTGCCTTCGCCCCATAAAACCTGACACCCTTACTAATCAAGAATCTGTCACTCTGCACCTGAGAAATACCCAACGACGGCCCCCACAGGTGTCTGTTGCAATGAATTCCACAGATTCACCACCCTCTGGCTAAAGAAATTCCTCCTCATCTCCTTTCTAAAGGTGCGTCCTTTTATTCTGAGGCTGTGCCCCCTGGTCCCAAACTCTCTCACTAGTGGAAACATCCTCTCCACATCCTCTCAGTTCAGCCCTTTCGCAATTCAACAATGAAATACTCTTGACTTTTGAGGTATGGATTGGAGGAGGGATTTGAAACTCAAAGAAGAGAAAAAATAATAACCGTGGGAACGGTGTAGAGCAAAACCAGAATGGACGATTCTCTGGAACTGCTGAAATCCAAGTTAAAAGTGAACTCATGTTTACTGGTCCCACAGTGTTTAGGTAAATATTTTTAAGCAATGTAATTTTTCCAGTGGTAAAGGAATTTTTTTTTTTCCCATGCAACTGAGGACTCGGAGATCAGCCCGTTTCCCAAGGAATTTATTATCCCTCGAGCCTCAATCAGTGAAACATACACTTCCATTTAATGATTTAATGTGAAACACTCTCTCATTGGCCCTTGCATTTTGACAGCCTTGTTAGTGCTCGAAGTGTCCCATGAGATACTCGGATAGATGGAGATTGAGGCAAGAAAGAACTTCACATATTCCCAAAGCCAGTGAGCTACCTTTGTGTGTGCAATGGTGATGCAGCACTAATCTGTACAAAGTAAGAGGCAACAAAAGAAAGGTGACAAAGAATTGTATTTTATTCAGTGATAATGCTTGAGGGATAAACATTGGGCAAAAATACTTGGGATATCTTTTCCTAAAGTGATACCAGATCTCTCTTGTATCCACCTGGGAAGGCAAAAGGAATCGAACTTCACTGCCACAACTACATAAAGTGAATGATTTTTCCCATGGTGGAGGATTCTAAAACCAGAAGGTGTGGGCTTTAAGGTGAGAGGAGAGAGATTGAAGATGGACGTCAGGGGCAACCTTTTCACTCCGAGGATGGTCTGATTCTGGAACAAGGTGCCAGAGAAAGCCGTAGAAGTCGATACAATTGCGATTGTTAAAAGACGTTTGTATGGATTGATGTGTGGACAGAAAGGGTTTGGAGAGATATGGGCCAAATGCGGACGAAGAGCCCAGTATGGTCGGCATGGTCATGATGGGTTGAAGGACCTGTTTCCATGCTGTGCAACTCTATAACTCTATGATGTTATCCAGAATGTACAACAGTTGAGACCAAAGTGGGAATCAAACTGCAATGATATACCTTGCACTAAATGCTGTACCCTTCATCTTTTATCTGTACATGTGGATGACTCGATTTGTATATCCATGTATAGTCTTTTCTTTACAAGTAAAGCACGCAAATAAAAGCTTTTCAGTGTACCTTGGTACACGTGTGAACAATAAACTAAACTAAACTAAATCTTCTCCACACTCTCTCCAGATTAAGGGCATCTTTCCTAAAACAGGATGACCATAGCTAAACACAATACTCCAAATGCGGCCTCACCAACATCTCGTATAGTGTCATGAACCTATCTGTTTAGGGGGGGATACAAAGCAATTAGCTCTTGTACGGTTTCGCAAAAAAAAAAGATGTTAAACACTAATTAACTACGTCAGGCGGCAAGGAAAGTGTTTGGTACTTGTTCGGCAACAAGATCATTGCCTCAAACCCATTACACTTGTCACACACAGCAAGGAAATATCAGCCGGCTCCCCTGAGCCCGGGACAGTTCCTTTCCTGTGCCAGCAGCCCGTGCCTAATTAGCGAACAAATCTACTGTACAAACTGCACGCAGGTGGGTATGGGAGGTGGCAGTACGCTCAGCAATAAGCTCAATTTAATTTCTGCAGGATAAAAAAACCCAAAGTAATTATAAAGTTCATACAAGCATTATCTTAATCTACAGAACATGACCTTTAATTTAAGAGTGAATTTAGAGCACTTGCTTCATATTTTACCTTTGGGAATTTTTTAAGTAAAGATTAATTTTTGGTGCGTTGCCCACAGAAGCTATTCCAATTAAAGCCATTATGTGTTGATCATTGGCTCTAAAGCTTTGTCACAAACAGGGCACTGAGGACTGTTCCAATATTAAGCGCACAAGTGGCAATGGCCATCGTTTCTCTTGTGGAACTAGCTCCAAGTTTATTGCTGTCCTCCCGAATCGTAGATGAAAAGCAAAATATTCTGAAACGAATCAGAATCAGAATCAGAATTGGATTTTATTCGCCAAGTATGTTTTACAACATACGGGGACTTTCACTGGCCAGGTCAGTCATACAATTAAAAGCAACAGATCACTCAAAACACATTTTAACATGAACATCCACCGCAGTGACTCCTACACGTTCCTCACTGTGATGGAAGGTGAAATAAAGTTCGAGTCCTTTTCCTTAGTTCTTCCTCGGCCGTGGGCCTCGAGCCCCCGTTGACGGGATGGTCTTGACTCCCTCCGCATCGAACAATCCGTTCCCGCATCGGGGGGGGGATGTCAGCTCCCATGCGCCGGGCGATCTAACCTCGCCTCGGGACTGGACGAACCTTCTGCAGCGTTGGAGCTCCCGACTAGCCCCACCCGAGACTGCGAGCCCTTGGTGTTGATTCCACGGTGGTTGCGGTGGGAGCGATTCCAGGCAAGGGATCAGCTCCGATGGTAAGTACGTGCTCACGACAGTCCAAGGAGGTTTCTAGCTCCATCGATCGAAGGCCGCAGAGCCCGGAGAATGTGATTCGAAAAATGATCACATCTCTGGGAAGGTAGGAAACTGAAAAAAAGTTTCCCCCGATCCCCTCCCCCCACACTAAACAAACCGAGCAACATTAAAACATATTTTCAACAAATGCTAAAAATTAGAAAAATATGAAAAAATGAACAGACTGCTGGCAGGGCGGCCATGTTCCCCGGCGCCACTGGTGGTATGAAACACACAATGCTGGAGGAACTCAGTGGGACAGTGAGGGGAACGGCCAGTCAACAGTTTGGGTTAGGAACCTTCTTCAAACTCAAAGATTCGACATGAAAAATATCGTCTGTCCATTTCCTCCAGCGATGCTGTCTGACCCATTGGGTTCAATGGTTCAATGGTTCAATGTTGCTCTTATTGTCACATGTATGAAGTGCAAATGCACAGTGAAATTATTTTCTTGCAAACAGTCCAGTAGATCATTGCCAGGCCATCCCCGATTAGCAACTTGTACAGAAATAGTCGCTCATTCGGCATGTAAGAGGCGCCATGTTTTAAAGTCTAGTCGTGCTCTAGTTGTTATGAGCGGTGCCAGTTCCAGGTAACCTCCAGGCTGTTGTGGGCCTCCAGATGTGGATCGAAAGAAGCAAACCGACGGCCCTATCCTCCAGGTTCGAAATCGGGTCAGTTTTTTTTAATTTCAAAATATACTTCATTTGAGAAATAAATATATACACGATCCTTACAAAACTGCATCCGACATTCTTGGAGGTTATACATACATTCAATGTTTAAGAAGGAATTGCAGATGCTGGAAAATCGAAGGTACACAAAAAAGCTGGAGAAACTCAGCGGGTGCAGCAGCATCTATGGAGCGAAGGAAATTGGCAACGTTTCGGGCCGAAACCCTTCTTCAGACTGACATACATTCAATACTGCTTACACAAATTACACAAATTTATCCCCCACCCTTTCCACTCATGTGGCCCTCTGGCGTGGAATCCATTCCCTTATTTTTGAGTGGCGTCTCCACCACACCCTGCAGCCCATGTCCAATAGCGGAAGGACCCTAGACTGTGGTTCTCCCCCACCGAGCCTTGGCGTTGGCTGCACTGAGCTTCAGTGCATCCCTCAGCACGTACTCCTGCAGTCTGCAGGGGCCAGTCGGCAACATACCCCGACGGACATCTCGCTCCGCTAGCACTGTAGGCACGCCACAGTAGATCTCTAACTGCCTTGTAGTGAGGAGTCAGTCACCAAACTTATCTTCGGCCTAGACTCACACACAATCCAGAGTGAGTGAGGACCATGTTTCCTCCTCTGTAGGAATTAGTGGCCAGGATAGATTTTTTAAATGATATGCCGGTTTCATGGACTATGAAACTGCCTTGTTACTGCCTTGATTTAAAACTCCAGATTTAATTAATTACTCGAGTTTAAATTTCCCTAGGCGCCATTGAAAATTCAAATAAAACCAGTGGATGCAGGAAACAGTCTGCAGGTCCGCTTGCACCAAACCTTCTGCTTTTTGTCTCAGATACTAAGGTGGAATTTGAACACTCCTTCTCCAGATGAATGTTCCAGAACCCCAAATGTAACAACAGTATGTTATGACTCCGCCATGGGCAATTCCGGAAACGAACAATTTTAACTGGTGTTATAAATGAAGGAATTTATTGGAGATGCTTGTTCTGCTATAAAGTCATCAAGTCACAGTTGCATAGAATGGAAACAGGCCCTTCAGCTCACCTTGTCCCTGCCCAGTAAGTTTATATATAGGGCTAGTCTCATTTGCCTATAACCTTCTAAACCCTTTCTGTCCACATATCTGTCCAAATGTATTGAAAAATCATAACTGTATCTGCATCTATAGCATCCTCTGGCAGCTCATTTCAGATACGGACTATCCTCTGAAAAAAGTTGTCCCTGAGGTTCCTTTAGGCTTTAGACATGAGTGATACAGCGTGGAAACAGGCCCTTTGACCCAATGAATCCGCGCTGACCTGCGATCACCTCATACTCTAACACTATCCTACACACTAGGGACAATTTACGAAAGTTAATTAATCTACAAACCTGTAAATCGTTGGAGTGTGGGAGGAAACCAGAGCACCTGGAGAAAACCCACACGGTCACAGGAAGAACGTACAAATTCTGTAGTCGGGATCGATCACGACTCTCTGGCGCTGTAAGGCAGCAACTCTACCACTGCACCACTGTGCCATCCTAAGTCACTATTAAACCTCTCCCTCGCTCATCGTAAGGCTGTTCCTGCTAGCTCTACCCTCTACCCTGAGAAAACGTCTGTGCGCATTCGGATGGCGGACAACCAATTGCCGGAAAATTGGGGATGGATCTGTTCTCCCTCAGAGCTGATCTTAGAGAATCGCCGAGTGGCTGGAGTGGGAATCGAACACAGAATTGTTGACCCACCCAGCAAGTGTGTGAGCTGCTAACATTAGCGGGGCAGCAGAGCGAAGAAGATGCAGTACAACAGCGGGAAGATGCTGCAATTGATTAAGAGGGAGATCTCTGCTGATGAAGATGGAACAGCAAGATAGAAACTGTACCAGTTCAGTTCACCGTGCCCTAGAGCTGTGGGACTTAGGCAGGGTCCAAACCACAGAAGAGAATTCAGATATAGTGCATACGTTAGTGGTGTAGGCAGTTGATGAGTTTCAGCTTCGAGGTATACAGCCCCAGGTGATTCAGCCCTGCATTAGAGACCATGTACCTTCATGCTGCTTTCTGTATTTTCATTGAAACACCAATGTGCATTGTGCTGGGGCATAGAACGTCAGTGCCGAATATGATGACCAGAGGTTTCAAAAAACAAGAAGGTTTAAGGTGAGAACATTGAGCGGAAAAGACGACAGCAAAGGAACAGGCCCTTCGGCCCACAATGTCTGTGCCTCTCCTCTGCCTATATTTGATCCATATCTCTCCATTCTCTGCAAGTCAATGTGCCAATCTAAAAGCCCCTTAAACACCACTATTGTATCTGCCTTCACCACCACCCCGGGCAGTGCGTTCCAGGCACCCACCACTCTCTGTGTAAAAATACGTACACCGCACATCTCCTTTAAACTTTTCCCCTCTCACCTTAAACACCACGCTGGTGCAGTGTTTAAGAAGCAAAGGTGAGTGGTATTGATGCATTGTGAGGGAGTGTATTGATTTGATGGTAGAATGTATGCAGAGAAAGTTGTGAACTATCGTGTTTACTCTATGTATCATGAATAAAATATATTTTGGAAATAAAAAAAACATAAACCTAATGAGTTCTTACTCTCAAGAGTTAAAAAAAAAATGAGAGCTGATACTGGTGAAGCATACGGAATTGTTATGAGAAAAATAAACAAAGTTCCGGAATAACTCAGCGAGTCAAGCAATGTCTGTGGAGAACAATGGATAGGTGATGTTTCACAGAGTGCTGGAGTAACTCAGCGGGTCAGGCAGCATCTCTGGAGAACATGGATAGGTAATGTTTTGACTCAAACAGATTGTGGTAGGGAGGGGATAAAGCTGGAAGAGTGGAGAGCAGGGCCACTCCTAGAGAGTGATAGGTGGGTACAGTTGTGTACAGTGGCGCAGCGGTAGAATTGCTGCCTGACAGCGCCAGAGACCTGGATTAGATCTTGACTACGTGCTGTTTGGATGGAGTTTGTGCATTCTCCCTGTGACAGCAGGTGCTCCGGTTTCTCCCCACATTACAAATACACACAGGTTTGTAAGCGAATGGGCTTGTAAAAATAGTAAATTGTCCCTAGTGTGTAGGATAGTGCTAGTGTACAGGGTGGTTGCTGGCTGATGTGGACTCGGTGGGCCGAAGAGCCTGCTTCCGTGCTGAATCTCTAAAGTCTAAAGAAAAAAGTAAGGAGGTTCTTTGAGGAAACTTGAGGGACACCAAGCCACGTCTGTTCCAGTTCAAATATTTGGACCTTCCCATCTGCTGCAGATTTTATCGTTTGTGTTTGTTGATGTGCAGGCTGTGTTATTGCACATCAACAGTGTTTACAAGCTTGTTTAGATATCTTGCCAAACTATTCCATCCATTTCTCTTCACAAGATCCAAAGGATACATTCCACTGAAGATGGCCCTGTTGCATTTCGCCAACTCTCTCTCTTCTGAGTGCAGAACTCACTCATTGGAGATCCTCAGACTATCTTTAATCAGATTTTACTGGACTTTATTCTGCAGTAAACTGTATGACTCCTGAGATGTCTGACCCGCTGGTTACTTCAGCTTTTTGTGTCTACCTTCTTTTTGACTCTATGACTCTACAGCAGCTAACAAAGCCAAAGACAAATCACACCTCAGTCACTGGAGTTTCCACGTTCCACTGGGGATGGTTGGAGTTTCTCCGGGTGCTCCGGTTTCCTCCCACATTCCAGGTTTTGTAGGTTAACTGGCTTCCGTAAATTGCCCCTTGAGTGTAGGATACGAAACTGGGATCGCATAAAACTAGAGTATGGGTGATCGCTGGTCAGCGTGGAGTCAGTAGGCCAAAGGGCCTGTTTCCGCGCTGCTCCAAACTAAACTAAACTAATGGGCCTGTCCCACTTAGGCGACTTTTTAGGCGACTGCAAGAGAATTTGCAGTCGCCACATGGTCGCCACATGTTCGCGGTTGGTTGCCGGGGAGTCGCCTTCACGGTCGTGGGGAGCTCCCACATTTTGGGAATTAGTCGCGGCCTCATTATGGTCGGCGAGAATTTTTCAACATGTTGAAAAATTTAGTGGTGACTAGAATGAAGCCGCCGTTCGCAAATTCTCGAGTCATAGGTGGGTCGCACGGAAGTTCTAGTGGGTTGGTCGCAAGGAGTCGTAGGTTGGTCGCAAGGAAGTTCTAGTGGGTTGCCAGGAGGTCGAAGGTTCTCAGAGGTTCTCGTAGGTTGGAGCCGGTGCTGACCGATGATTTTCATTGGCTCATTGAGGGGAAAAAAAGATAAGCAGTTGTTTTCAGAACCAAGGAACCGATCGGTAATGTTAAATGTCCGCCAAACTTCACAGCCTTGTATCTCTGGCTTCTTAAAAGTTGTCTCCACTACTGCTCCCCCCTTCTCCCCCTTGCACCACCCCCCATTTTAAAGGACTTACTGAACACTGTGCTTTAGCTGTCTTAATTATAGCGCCAACCTTCCTGTTCATCGCGGTGTGTGTCTGTATCACCTTGGCTTTGCACCGTGGGAATTTTTTAGACAGCCCTGCTTGCCCTGGCCCCCGCCTTTGCGATGTGTGTGTGTGTGTGTGTTTCACTCTGACAGTCGCCATTCCAGTTCCCGGTTTTTCAGGCAACTGCCGGCAACTTGACAGTCGCCCGCAGTCCGCTGAAAAATCGTCTAAGTGGGACAGGCCCATAAAGGAAACTAAACTAAAACTAAACTAAACATTATTCCCTATATCTTGTATCTGGGTAGGTAGATTGTTATAAAGTAGTGTCTTTCCGCTGACTGGATAGCATGCAACTAAAAAAGTTTCTCACTGTACCTTGGTACACGTGACAAAAACCTAAACTGAACAAAACTAATCATGTGTATCGAGATACGGTGAACAATTTTATCTGCATTCTGTCCAGTCATATCATACTCCAGATAAGTACATTCAAGCCATATACAAGTACAACCGGTAGAGAAAAATACCAGAGTGCAGAATATGGTATTGCAGCGTTGTAACGTTACAGGTACAGAGAAAAACTGCAGGTTCCACAATGAGGCAGGTTGGAAGATTGGGTATCCATCCTCAGCTTGTGGAATGACTGTTCTGGAGGAAGCAGCTTCTTCCCCTGTGTTATCTGAATCTACAGAATTCCACACACTAACAGAACCTGAGGTCAGGATCGAACCGCAATCTCTGGTGCAGTGAGGCAGCTGCTCTACCCGCTGCGCCGCCCTGTAATTAACTGCGCACGAATCCTGAAATTTGTGCAACCACCTCAAAGACCCACAAATCTCAGCATATGGAAGAAAACCGCTGCCTGAATGCCTGACACAGTGCCATTTAAGCTTGCGGTTTTTTAAAGAATATAGTGTTCCTGACCAGAAGCCCTTCATTTTCATAAAGCACTGTGTGTTGTGGATGTGGGGCTGGGGGGCAGGGTAGTGGGGGAAAAGAAAACTGATTCGGTATTTATATAGAAAACATCGTTAATGAATCCCGCATGCTTGCAGCCTATTCATGAGAGGTTTCTCTCGAACCCCAGGCAGTACAGGCTGACTGTAATGTCTGCATTCATTGTTCTCATGTCACTGAATACCATCGGAATTTCACTCTGTTCCTTTTCCTGTGCCCTCATCTCTGGTTTCTCTTAATTTATAACAAATGTTACCAGCTCACTGATCGGCAGATAATTAACATTTTTTTAGGACTTAAATGTAAACCACCTGGCTTGGTGCTATCTTTAGAGGGGGGAGGGGGGGAGAGAAGGAGAAGGGCAGATTGAAGAGAAGACAGGGGAGATAAAGCAGGCAGACACAGGGCAAGTGTCACATTGAGTCTGGATCCTGTCTTTATACCAGTTTTGGCTGTCAAGGTTGCTGATACAGGCCCATTCCCCTACAATAAAAAACATGTGTGTTTCCAGTTGCATTTTGGTGTGTTTGCATTAACTCTTGCTATACTGGCTTCCCGAGCCAAGAAACGATTGTACTAGCAAATGGAACAATGAAATTCTTACTTGCTGCAGCTTAACCGCCATAACACTAGAGACAAGCGTGTTTTATTGGAACAGGTCCCATATTGAAACTACTTGCACCAGCACAACTGATATGTAAACCATATAACCATATAACAATTACAGCACGGAAACAGGCCATCTCGACCCTTCTAGTCCGTGCCGAACACATAATCTCCCCTAGTCCCATATACCTGCGCTCAGACCATAACCCTCCATTCCCTTCCCATCCATATAACTATCCAATTTATTTTTAAATGATAAAAACGAACCTGCCTCCACCACCTTCACTGGAAGCTCATTCCACACAGCTACCACTCTCTGAGTAAAGAAGTTCCCCTCATGTTACCCTTAAACTTCAGTCCCTTAATTCTCATGTCATGTCTCCTTGTTTGAATCTTCCCTACTCTCAGTGGGAAAAGCTTTTCCACGTCAACTCTGTCTATCCCTCTCATCATTTTAAAAACCTCTATCAAGTCCCCCCTTAACCTTCTGCGCTCCAAAGAATAAAGCCTTAACTTGTTCAACCTTTCTCTGTAACTTAGTTGCTGAAACCCAGGCAACATTCTAGTAAATCTCCTCTGTACTCTCTCTATTTTGTTGACATCCTTCCTATAATTAGGCGACCAAAATTGTACACCATACTCCAGAATTGGCCTCACCAATGCCTTGTACAATTTTAACATTACATCCCAACTTCTATACTCAATGCTCTGATTTATAAAGGCCAGCACACCAAAAGCCTTCTTTACCACCCTATCTACATGAGATTCCACTTTCAGGGAACTGTGCACAGTTATTCCCAGATCCCTCTGTTCACCTACATTCTTCAATTCCCTACCATTTACCATGTACGTCCTATTTTGATATGTCCTGCCAAGATGTAGCACCTCACATTTATCAGCATTAAACTCCATCTGCCATCTTTCAGCCCACTCTTCCAACTGGCATAAATCTCTCTGTAGACTTTGAAACTCTACTTCATTACCCACAACCCCACCTATCTTAGTATCATCTGCATACTTACTAATCCAATCCTAAACATGTGTAGGAAGGAGCTGCGGATGCTGGTTTACACCAAAGATAGATGGAAAATGCTGGAGTAACTCAACGGTTCAGGTAGCAACTCTGGAGAAAAGGAATGGGTGACATTTTCCTGAGTCGAGACCCCCACCCCCTACTATGACTCTCAGTCTGAAGAAGGGTATTGACCCAAAACGACGCCCATTCCTTCTCTCCAGAGATGCTGCCTGTCCTGCTGAGTTACTCCAGCATTTTATGTCTATCTTCCATGTACATATATACACACACAGATATATACTCGCACATATACATACACACACACACACACAAGAACACGCACACACATATGTACGATATGTACAGTGCATATATATGGTGAATAATGCATGTTTTGCACTATAATGGTAACCTAGTACTATGGTTATTAATTCATGTATTATTGATTAATATATATCAGTGTATTTTCATTGTTCCATTGTGGCTCCAAATAACAATTAAATGCTTTTGACACATCCTAAAAAAAAGAATTACAAAATAAACAAACCATTTTGGAAATGCTGCCACATCTTGAAAACTTGATGGTGATTTCAACGGCTCGAATTCTGAAAGTGTTAAGATTTGAATTTACATGCCCTGTATTATTTATTAGTCCAGAGGCAAGTCAATGACACAAACTGTTTGCTGCCTCTGTGTCAGCGGGGCTCCGTGGTCATGTGGCAGGTTCTGTGAAGATATGGGACATCCTGGGGTGAAGAAATGTCATCAGCAGCCACTGTCACAGCAGGGGGGGGGGGCTTGTGTAATCAGTATCTGATACCAAAGACTCCTCCAAAGTTGATTAATTGGAGCCAGAAGCCAAGATAGGTTTTAATCTCCCTGGCAGGGTGACACACAGAGTCCAGCTCAATGCTGTTTGCATCTCCTCGTCCTTCAGGCAAGAAGGTGGAGGGGTGGGGGTGGGGAGAGGGGAGCAGTGGGGAGCGAGAACTATCACATCGCGTTTGTCATCAGTGATCTTGGGCCAGTCAAAGGCTGATGTGGAAATGAAGCACGACTTACCACCCACTGACAGGATCTGCGGTGAAGCGCTTTATTGTTGACCTGGCCCATCCGCCTACAATACCCTTGACTTGAATGCTTTAGGGCGGCATGGTTGCGCAGTGGTAGAGTCACTGCCTTACAGCACCAAAGACCCGGGTTCATTCCTGACTACAGGTGCTGTCTGTACGGAGTTTGTAGATTATCCCTGTAACCGCAAAGGTTTTCTCCGAGTGCTGATTTCCTCCCACACTCCAAAGATGTACAGGTTTGTAGGTTAATTGGCTTTGGTAAAATTGTAAATTGACCCTAGTGTATAAGATCGTGCTAGTGTGGGCGCGGACTTGGTGGGCCGAAGGACCTGTTTCTACGCTGTATCTTTCAACTAAACTAAACTAAATTAACTTTAGATTTTAGAGATACAGCGCAGAAACAGCTAGACAACCTAAAACAGCTTATCATGGAGTCATACAGCATGGAAACGGGCCCTTTAGCCCAACTCCTCTCTTCTCCCCTCTCCCATCAGGCAAGAGGTACAAAAGTGTGAAAATGCACACCTCCACATTCAGCAACAGTTTCTTCCCAGCCGTTATCAGGCAACTGAATCATCCTATCAACAACTAGAGAGTGGTCCTGACTTGCTATCTACCTCATTGAACACCCTCAGACTATCTTTACTCAGACTTTACTGGATTTTATCTTGCACTAAATGTTATTCCCTTTATCCTGTATCTACACACTGTGGACGGCTCGATTGTAATCTTTCTAGAGTCTTTCCACAACTGGATAGCACAATACAAAAAAGTTTTTCACTGTACGCATGACAATAATACTAATCTAAGCTCCAGAAAGGATGTTACACTTATATTCTGTTGTACTGTTGGTTGGCATGGATGAGTTTAGTTTAGTTTAGTTTAGCTCATCCATGCCAATCAAGAAGACCTATCTAAGCTCGTCCCATTAGCCAACGCTTGGTCAATATCCCTCTAAATCTTTTGAATCCATGTACCTGTCCAAATGCCTTTTAAATATTGTTATTGTATCTGCCTCAACTACCTCTTCTGGCAGCTCATACCATATACCCACCATCCATCACCTTAGACATTTCAACCAAGGTTGAAGAAAGGTCACCAATCATGTTCTCCAGAGCTGCTGCCTGACCCGTTGAGTTAAGCTAGCACTTTTTGTCTATCTTTGGTATAAACCAGCATCTGCAATTCTTTGTTTCACCCAAGGTCCATCCTGGGGCTGAGGAATGCACTAAGGTGGTGCCTGCACTCAATAACTTTCAAAACCGTGGGTGCACATGTGCTGCCTCAACTTGTGAGTGTGTGGGACAACTTTAACAGGGGCCAAGGTATGTTAATCACCAGGAGATGGGGGTTGGGGTGAGGGGCTTTGACTGTGCTTCCTGCAGATGCCCATTCTGCAGAGCCAGGATTATTCAGGGAAATAGTCCAACTTCAGAATACTTCCGTAGTTCCGGCAATCTGGCGTCAGCTTGTAACTCAAACCTGGGCTGTTTTGAATGGGATATGGTAATGGCATCTCCTTCCAGCTGTAAAGCCCAGATGGAACAGGTTGTAGCAATCTAGTACAGCCCTCCACACATCAGCCAGGTCTCAGCGATGGCTCAGAACCAATTGGTCTTAAACTGATCCAAGCAGGCACAAGGAATCGCAAAACGTCAAATCATGAGCAAAAAGCAAAGCGCTGGAGAAATTCAGCGGGTCGAGCAGCATCTGTGCAGGGAATGGACAGATGACTCAAGTTTAAATTGATGGAGGAATGGGGAGGAATCTGGAAAAGGGAAGTACGGGTTGGACAAAGCCTGGTGAGCGATAGGTGGATACAGGTGAAGGGAGTGTTTGCAGACTGTGTCTTTCAATCAACCAATCAATCAATTCAATACAATAAATTAATCATCGTAATACTAGGTAACCATAACAATGTTGGGTGGCAGCGATCGAAGTCGCAGCGGCCTCTGCAGTCTGTCTGTATATTTTTTATTTTTTTGTCCTGTTGAGGGATTAGTTTGTAGCGGGTTTTTAAATGTGTATATGTGGGGGGTGGGGGGTGGGTGGGGGAAAATTTCAAATCTCTTCCCTGCATGGAGACCCGACCTTTTCCCTGTCGGGTCTCCGTTGCTGTTAGGGCCAAGCGCCGTGGAGCGGCCTCCAACCGGAACGACCTGGAGGCTCAAGTCACGGAGCCTGTGGAGCTGTGGAGCTGCGGAGCTGTGGAGCTGCGGACCTACCTCCGTGGAGCTGGCCAGCTTCGGAGCGTGGAGAGCTGCGGTGGCTCGCTGCTGCGACCCGACTACGGTGGATGGTGACACCGGGAGCTCGCGGGTCCCCGGTGGGAGACTGCTTCGCGGGGCACTGGCAACGGCGACTTCTCCCGCCCGAACTGCGGGGTTGAGAGTGACCTGGAGCGGGGCCTTACACATCGCCCGGCGCGGCTTTAAATTGCCACGGACTTGCTAGCACCCGCCGGGGGCTCCAACACCAAGACCCAGGGCAGGGCCTTACATCGACCGGCGTGGCTTTGAGTGCCCGCGGACTTGCTAGCCGGGGGCTTTGACCTCGACTTCGGGAGAGGAATGGAGAGCAGGGGAGAGACTAGACTTTGCCTTCCATCACAGTGAGGAGGAGACTCACTGTGATGGATGTTTGTGTAAATTGTGTTGGTGTGTGTCTTGGCTCTTTTCTTGTATGGCTGCAGAAACCAAATTTCGTTTGAACCTCATGTGAGGTTCAAATGACAAATAAAAGGTATTGTATTGTAACATTGTATTGTATTGTAACATTGTATTGTGTTGTATTGTATTTCCAAAGTCAGTAGTGCAACCAAAAACCACAGTCTTCAGAAGATCATAGTTGTTGAGGTTAGGTCTGGACCCGAAATGTTACATATCCATGTTGTCCAGGGTTTCTACCCAAACCCTCTGAGTTAACCAACATTTTGTGCCTTTATTGCTGAGATTAGTGCTGTGTATGTTAAAAAGCCTGATTCATGGATAGGATATGTTTGGAGGGACATGGAAAGGAAAGGATATGGGCCAAACACAGGTAGGAACTAGTATACATTGGGCATGTGGTCGGCATGGGCAAGTTGGGCCAAAGGGCTTGTTTCCATGCTGTATGACTCTAGGTGCAAGCTGAAGTGTGGATTGCCATGAGTATGGAAGCAAAGTCCATAGTGGGTCTGTGTTGGGGTAGGATTGTGCTGTGTGGTTAGGAGCCTGATGGTTGCAGGGAAGAAGCTGTTCTTGAACCTGGAGGTCACGATTCTCAGAAGATGGACACAAATTGCTGGAGTAACTCAGCGGATCAGGCAGCATCTCTGGAGAAATGGAATAGGTGACGTTTCGGGTCGGAACCCTTCTACAGATTGGTTCTTACGGTTTTCAGGCTCCTGTACCTTCTTCCCAATGATGGCAGCAAGATGAGATCATGGCCAGGGTGGTGTGGGTCTCTGATGATATTGGCTGTCTTTTTGAGTCATTTCAATTTTCATTTCCCTCTCTGCAAAGCTCTCAGGGAGAAGGTGAAAGATCGTGTCGACACATAAGATTTTATGCTGCTTTTGTATGCGTCGTGGCTGATTTGGAGGTGGAGGGAAGAGATTCCAGAGGGTGAAAAATTACCTTTAAGTGATGTTTACTGCAGCTGGCAATAACAAGGAGCTGGTATTACATTCAGCAGAAGCCCAAAGTGATCAGACAGTCACTTTGGAACCTATCACCCGTTAATATTGCTCCCGAACACTTTCTCACAAGCAGCCAGCCTCAATTTATGGCAATTACTGAAGCTAAAAATGTTTCTCATGCCTCAATGCTACATGCGAGTGATTACTATTAATCATAACTGCCTGCCTACCTTGCAAGGAAGGAGAGAAATGTCAAAGAAAATCATCACTAGACTTCTTAACACTTTATCTTGCAAGTGGAGGGGCCCAGCTACAGGAATGATGCTGGGTATAGACGATAGGAGGCCATTTGGCCCATCATATTGCTGGTGGTCTTCTGGTTGTTGGAGGTTGTTGTTGTTGGGTGGGGGAGGGGGGTTGGGGGGTGGGGGGGGGGGTTGTGGGGAGGGGGGTTGTGGGGGAGGGGGGGGGGAGGGGGGGTGTGGGGAGGGGGGGGGGTGTGGGGAGGGGGGGTGGGGAGGGGGGGGGGATTGTGGGGGGGGGGGTTGTGGGGAGGGGGGGTTGTGGGGAGGGGGGGTTGTGGGGAGGGTGTGGGGGGGGTTGTGGGCGGGGCAGTGTGTGGGCGGCGGGGTGTGTGGGGGAGGGGTGGGCTGCGGGGATATATGGGGATGTGTGTGGAGAGGGGTGGGTGTGTGGGTGTGTGTGGGGGGAGGGGGGGTTGTGGGGGCAGTGGTGTGTGAGCGGGGAGTGTAAGAGCGGCGAGGTGTGTGTGGGGGGGGCCTAGAGGGTAGTCCGTGTGTGGATTGAGGTGCCAGAGGGAGCTATAGAAGTAGGCACAATTATGACATTTAAAAGACATTTGGACATATACGTGGCGAAGGAAAAAAGATACAAATTGCCGCAGCTTTTCTGGAGACCATGGATAGGAAATGTTTCGGGTGGGGACTCTTCTTCAGACTGTTCTTTCCACGGTTTAGCGGGGTGTGGGTTAAATGCAGGAATATGGGACAAAACCAGGTAGCATAGACAAGATGGGCTGAAGGGCCTATTTCCAAGCTGTTCAGCTGATAGTGTTTGTGACTCGATGGGCTTAGCTTAATTTAGTTTAGATGGAGATACCCAGCGATCCCCGTACACTAACACTATCCTACACACACCCACGGAACAATTTACAATTTTACCAAAGTCAAATAACCTACAAACCTCTACCTCTTTGGAGTATGGGAAGAAAACAGAGCACCCGGAGAAAACCCATGTGATCACGGCAGTGAACGTACCAACTCCGTACTGACAGCAACCGTATGGTGAATCGAACACGGGTCTTTGGCTTTGTAAGGCAGCAACTCTACCGCTGCGCCACCGTGCCACCCTAAATTGTACTCCCTTCAAATCTTATGTGCAACCAATTGTGCATGCAGGCACAATAAAAGCTTAAATCTGCAATGTTTTGCAGAAGCTAATTTTACTAATGTGGGATCTGGCCCTAGAGGAACGACCGTCACGTTCCTGCATCAGCATCACTTGTGCTGCCGAAGTTTAATGCAGTAACTGTTTACCTTCAGTTCCCTCAATGTAAAAAGACCCTCCATTTCATTCCATAAACAACATCCACAAGGGATCAGAGCCCAATTTCAAACATTTGCCGAACTGTCAAGAATTAAAGCAAAACACAGTGCTGGAGCTGGAAAACATTTATAAACCCTAATTACTTCCGTGCCTTGACAGGAGGCAGGTTTCTACTCTGAAATTTTTTTTTCTTTTTATTATATTGTGTACAGAGTACTATGTTTACATATTCTGAAGATAGACACAAAAAGCTGGAGTAACTCAGCGGGTCAGACAGCATCTCCGGAGAAAAGGAACAGATGACGTTTTCCTGACCCAAAAACCTCACCCATCCATGTTCTTCAAGGATGCAGCCTGACCCACTGAGTTGCTCCAACACTTTGCATCCATTTATTGAGAGATGTTGAGAGATGCAGCATAGAAACAGGCCCTTTGGCCCATCGTCTACACCGACCACCAATCACCTATTCACACTAGTTCTATGCTCCTGTTTCCTCCCACACTTTAACAATGTACAGATTTGTAGTACTGTGTTGGAAGAAGAAGTCTGAAGAAGGGTCTCGATCCAAAACGTCACCCATTCCTTCTCTCCAGAGTTGCTGCCTATCCCCGCTGAGTTACTCCAGCATTTTATGTTCAACTTCCGGTTTGTAGTTAATTGGGGCTTCAGTAAAGAAAAATCACTCCCGGTGTATATGATAACGAGAAGTGCTTAATAACAGAAGTAAATCATTAGGAGCTCCAGCAACAATAACCAATAACCAATTGGCTGAAGCAGAACTTTAGACTTCAGCCCTTAGAGATACAACATGGAAACTGGCCCATCGGCCCACCAAGATTAGGTCGACCAGTGATCATCCCCGCACACTAGCATTATCCACATACAATTGTATCAAAGCCCATTATCCTACACACCTGTATGTCTTTGGAGCCTGGAGCAAACCGGAGCACATGGAAAATCCCCACGTGGTCTCGGGGAGAACGTACAAACTCCACACAGAGAGTCAGGATTGAACCCAGGTATCTGACGCTGTAAGGCAGCAAATCTTCCACTGCGCCATCGTGCCGCCCATATAATGTGAGGGAAAGTATCACTATTTACTTACAGTACTTTTTTCTTTGAACTGACACTAACTTTAGGAGGTTAGATTTGAACCCAGGACTTATGAACTTATGAAACGTCACCTGTCCATATCCTTCAGAAATGCTGCCTCACCCGCTGAGTTACTCCAGCACTGCAAACCAGCAACTGCAGTTCCTTGTGACCTCAACTACCCTCACACAACCTCTCCCTCTCCCTCATCCCCCTCCCACCAACCCCTTACCATCCCCTTTTACTCCTGCACTTTCGTTTTTTTTTTTAATTAAACGATGGGCTCCTATGAGAAAGAAAGGCACAGCGGGATCACAGGGTTCTCTGGGTGTTAGCACAGGTGACAAAGGGAATATTATCCATTCCGCTGGCTGGGCTGTTTCCTGCTCAAGGTGCTCCGAGGATTTATGAAGCTGATGGAAAAGTCTGATGTTCATTTTCCAGCACTTCTTATTGATGAACGCATTTGGAGTAACGCTCAGAGTACTCTGGCTGATGTGGGCAGGAAACCTTCACGGCAACCGATCCATATCCGAAGACGCCAAAAGTCTCAGAGCATCGCTGAGGGTACGGGAGGGACTTGGCATTGAATCACTCACTGTCAGTGTCACGTAGCCTAACCTGACTGCACTCTGGTTGATTCTGATGCTCAATAATCTGCCACCATTAAGAAGCAATGTGTTAAAAGCACACTTTGTAATCTATATATTGAAAGAATGAAAGGCTTGCATTTCTAAAGTGCCTTTTACAAATCCAGGATGTCCCAAAGTTCTTTACAAACAGTGCATGCCTCCAGCTACCTGAGTGCCTTCCTGGCCTCCTGTGCTGCCTGTTTGGATTCTGCACCATTTCCCCCATTTCCCCTTGAATTCAAGGGACATGTATGTGGTTAGGGAAGGTTCAGAGGGATGGGTTCATAAGACATAGGAG
The DNA here is from genome assembly GCF_028641065.1 of Leucoraja erinaceus. Lineage (NCBI taxonomy): Eukaryota > Metazoa > Chordata > Chondrichthyes > Rajiformes > Rajidae > Leucoraja > Leucoraja erinaceus. The sequence goes on along the minus strand of NC_073393.1, from coordinate 21,944,825 downwards.
CAGAATTAGGCCATTCGACCCATTGAGTCTGCCCCGCCTTTCAATCATGGCTGATCTATCTTTCCCCCATTCTCCTGCCTTCTCCCCCTCACCTTTTACACCCTTACCCCTAATCAAGAATGGGCCAAGATAGAAACATAGAAAATAGGTGCAGGAGGAGGCCATTCAGCCCTTCGAGCCAGCATCGCCATTCATTGTGATCATGGCTAATCGTCCCCAATCAATAACCCGTGCCTACCTTCTCCCCATATCCCTTGATTCCACTAGCCCCTAGAGCTCTATCTAACTCTCTCTTAAATCCATCCAGTGACTTGGCCTCCACTGCCCTCTGTGGCAGGGAATTCCACAAATTCACAACTCTCTGTGTGAAATTTTTTTTTCTCACCTCAGTCTTAAATGGCTTCCCCTTTATTCTAAGACTGTGGCCCCTGGTTCTGGACTCGCCCAACATTGGGAACATTTTTCCTGCATCTAACTTGTCCAGTCCTTTTATAATTTTATATGTTGAGGGATGAGAAGATATTGAACCTGGGTCTTCAGTGCTGCATTCACTCTAAGGCAGCAGCTCTACCACTGTGCCACCATGCCTCCCGATGGGGGAGGGGGGAAGAGGGAGCCAAGATAATACAATGCATGGTATAGCAGGAATCAAAAGGCCGAATGACCAACTTCTGCTCCTTTTTGTACTTGTTGTACTTGTTGTACTTCCGGTGGTGCTGGTGTCAGCAGCCTCCACCTACAGCCTGGTATCTTTTTGTTTTTTTGTTTATTTAGTTATGAAAAAGTGTGTTTTTTTGTGTTTTTTTGGTGTTTTTATGTGGGGGAAGAGGGCACGGTGCGGGGGATACCGTACTTCAGCCGCTTCCTGGTGAGGACGCGACTATTATTCGAGTTGCGTCCTCGCCCCCCCTCCCCCCACAGCGGCCTACCTACCTACCTGGATTGGCGCGGCCTTTCCTGCCGGGATCGACTGGAGCTCCAGCAGCGGCGGGACAGCGCTGGAACATCGCGGGTCTGGCGATGCCGAACCGGGGGGTCGCCGTCTGGAGCCCGGAGTGCTGGACCTGCTGCACCGACATCCTGGAGCTGCGGTTTGCGGAGCTCCCAACGCGGGCGGCGCTGATGGACAGCGCGGGGTCCTGTGACTCTGCCCGGCTCGGCCTGTGGACTCAGGAGCTGCAGACTCCGGCAGCGGGAGACGGCTGATCGGGAGGTCCGGGCCGCTGAGGAGGAGGATGTTCACCGTCGGGGTACGGCGTCGGCGTTCCACCAGCCCGGCGTGAGGGCCTGAAAATAGGGCCACCCGGGGTGGCGACTGCGGGTGCTCGGAAGGCCCCGACCACGGATGAACACGGAAGGGAGGCTGGCTGGACTATGGTGCCATCCTCACCTTGGTGCCATTTATGTTATGTTGTTTCGTGGACTTTCTGTGTTTGTGCTTTTTTTAAATTCAATTTCAATTTTATTTTTAATATATTTATTTATTTATTTTTATTTATTTATTTTTTAATGATTTTTTTTTATGATACTGCCTGTAAGGGAAATTCATTTCGTTGTCTCAAATTGAGACAATGACAATAAATTTGAATACAATACAATTTAGATCCATTGAAAGATACAGCATGGAAATAGGCCCTTTGGCTCATAATGTCCACGCCGGCCATTGATCACCCACTCACATTAGTTCTATGTTATCCCATCTTTCCCATCCACCCCCCACTTTGAACATTTTACAGAGGCCAATTAACCTACAAATCCAACCGTGTTTGGGATGTGGGAGATAACCGGAGCACCCAGAGGAAGCCCACACGGTCACAGGGAGGATAAGTAACTTCCACACAAAGAGCTTCCAGGGTCAGGTTTGAACCCAGGTCTCAGGTGCCTTGAGGTAGCGGCTCTACCAGTTGAACCACTGCGGTTCTTCATTTGCACCTAAAAGAGTTTCTGAAGGGCATAGATAGGTGACGTTTCGGGTAGGGAACCTTCTTCTGATCCTTCCGAGTCTGAGCACAGGTCCTGACCTGAAATGTCACCTATCCAGTTTCTCCAGAGATGATGCTTAACCTGTTGAGTTACTCCAGTACTGTGTATATTTTGGTAAGCCACCATTTGCAGCTCCTTGGGTCTACTTTGTAAGCTTCATGTGAACAAAGATTTCCATGTTCACAGGACAATAAAATGGTCTAAAAAAAGACACCAATGTGCTGTGCCAGTATTTGCAGTGCCTTGTGTCTCCACAGAAATAATCTGATCTGATCGAACTCTGGAGGCTTGAGCATTGAGTTCAATTTGAAGACAAAATCATGGATTTAGTTTATATAATTTTGCTTAATTACTTTATGATAATGTTTTTAATTAGTTACCCTGTGTACTAATGTGTTTACGATTCATTTTAATTTTGTTATTGTTTTATTATTTTAATTGCTTGATGATATCTTAATGTTTTTCTTAATATCACTGAATATCAGATATTTAACAAAGAACACAAAATATTAAACATCGAAAATAAAAGTGTAGCACAGGGACGGGCCCTTGAGCCCACAATGTTTGTGCCAAACAAAATGCCAAGCAAAACTGATCTCATTTGCCTGCATGTGATCCATATCCTTCCTTTCCCTGCACTTCCATGTGCCTATCTCAAAGCGTGACTATTGTATCTTTAAAAGCTCTGATGAAGCTTCAAACTAGTTGGTAGAAATTCCCCAATCAACCCTACACCTCACTCACTGTCTTGTCTTCTGCAAAATATTGCAATTGAAATTGGTATTATTGTCACCTGTAGCAGGATGCAGGTTAAAGCTTTGGTTGAATACTATCCAGTCAAATCATACTGTACATCAGTACACACCCAAGTGCAACAAGTAGTGCAAAGAGTAAAAATATCAGAGTGCAGAATGTTAGTGTTACAGTGTCGTGGCATTACAGTTGCAAAGAAAGCGCAATTTATTTTAATGCAGGGGCCTCGTTAATTAATTAATTAATTGATTGATTGATTGAATTAATGAATGGTACTTTGGCCTCAATGAGATAGGTTGGGAGATCAGGTCTACACCCTGGTTTATGGGAAGTGCTGGAGTAACTCAGCGGGTTAGGCAGCAGATCTGGAGAACGTGGATAGAAATATAAATCCAACAGACAAATATAAATCCAACTCCATTTACAGTTCTTAGACAACCCCAACATCGTGGGCCAGATATCAAATAATGACGAGATGGAGTACAGGAAGGAGATTGAGAACCTCATACCCTGGTGCTAATAGAACAACCATTCTTTTACCACTCTCTGCAATTTCTTGTGGTCTTGATGGAGCTGTTCCAAAACCATGCTTTGATGCTTCCCAATAAAATGCTTTCTACGATGCATTGGTAGAAGTCGGTGAGGATTGTTGGGAGCATGTCAAACTTCCTAAGCCTTCTACACAAGTAGAGTTGGTGGCGTGACAATCTAGCTCTGACAATCCAGACAGAGTTCATGCAACACGGAAACAGGGCCTTTGGTCCACCAAATCCATGCCGATCATCAAGCACTCATCCATACAAATCCCATACCTCCTACTACCCCCTCCCCACCCCATTGCACACACATTTCTCCCACCATTTGCCCTCTTCCCATTCACCCTGCTTCTATCCGCCCCTGGATACGTTCATCTCCTATCCCCGTCCCATCTTTTCCCTTTAATCCCCCCTCTTTCTCCTCCCCTCCCTTCCACCCATATCCCTCCCTCTGGCTTTACATTTCACTCCTTCTATTCCCTCCATATTTTTCTCCTTTCAACCTCCAGCCTGTCACTTACTCCACCCATCTGCTAATCACCCACCCTTCCCCACACCTGTATCCATCTTTGCCGACTTTGTCCTGCCCCCACCTCTCTTTTCCAGCTTTCACCATCCCTACTCCCAGTCTGAAGGATGGTCTCATCCCAAAACGGTATCTGTCCTTGCAGAGACAGGTGAGGCCACCCCTCCAACAAGCGAAGGGAGATTACCCCAAGGGGCCACATGAGTGGCAACGTTGTTTTGTTTAAAGATAGGTGCATACACTATTAAGTATGATAGTATTGGACATAAAGACACTGAGAATGTGTGAAGAGCTTTTGCACAGTTTTTAGACTTTACTTTAAATGTTAGAGATTCAGCACGGAACCAGGCCCTTCAGCCCACCGAGTCTGTGCTGACCAGTGATCACTATCCTACACACAAGGGACAAATTACAATTTTTATCCAAAGCCAATTGAACCAATTAGATAAAGTAAATTAAATCCCTAAACTAAACCTGCAATCCTATACGTCTTTGGAGTGTGGGAGGAAATCGCAGCACCCAGAGAAAAGACACGCAGTCACATGGATAATGCACAAACCTCCATCAGACAGCTCCCATAGTCAGGATCGAACCCGGGTCTCTGGCAGTATAAGGCAGCATCTCCACTGCTGCGCCACTGTGACGCCCTTAAGTTTTATTCCATTTATATTTTTTATTCTAAATCAAGTTTCTTTTTGGGAAAATATATTCCCTCCACAGATGTGAAGGAATGAACTGCAGATGCTGGTTTAAACTGAAGATAGACACAAAATGCAGGAGTAACTCAGTGGGACAAGCAGCATCTCTGAAAAGAAGGAATGGGTGATGTTTCGGGTCGAGACCCTTCATCAGACTGAAGGGTCTGAAGAAGGGTCTCGATCTAAAACGTCACCCATTCCTTCTCTCCAGAGATGCCGCCTGTTCCACGAAGTTACTCCAGCATTTTGTGTCTATCTTCCCTCAATAGATGCTGCCTGACCTCCAGCTCTTTGTCTTTAATTTAAATACCTATCATTTTATATCAAGGCATTCTCTACAGAATTACCAAATGCTAAATGTCACACACATTTAAGGTGAGGGGGGGACTTTTAATAGGATCCTGAGGTGTCACTTTTTTAAACAAAGAGCGGTGGGTTTATGGAATTAGCTGACTGGGGAAGTAGTTGAGGCAGGTATTATTGCAATGTTTAAGAAACATTTAGACAGGTACATGGATAGGATAGGTTTAGACTGAGGGGTATGGGCCAGATGCAGGGAAGTGGGACTAACGCAGATGGGGTATGTTGGTCGGCATAGGCAAGCCTGTTTCCACACTCTATGACTTTACGACTCTATGAAAATCGTACTTCAGAGTCAGAGGGAAAATAAAAATAAGCAATTACTACCTAAATGTTGCCTGATTGCTCTACTTAATGGAGAATTTGCAATTATATAAGCTAGTGGAAGCTTGATTCCTTAATTATCTTTAGAAAACTAACTTGATTTGCCAAAAAAGTTTCTGAGAGTGCTCGAAGGGGAAAGCTTTCCCTTCCCCCACCCCCACCACAATCAGTCTGAAGAGGGTCCCGACCCAAAATGGCCTTGATCCATGTTCTCCAGAGATGTTGTCTGTCCCGCTAAATGACTCAAGGCAATAACTATCTGTGAGAACAAGAAAGTAGAATGAAGTGAGATGAATTGTGTCTATTTCCCTTATCTCTGCCTCTGATGTTTTTATATACCTCTATAAGGTCACCCCTCAGCCTCCAATATACATCTATAAGGTCACCCCTTATATCTCCAATCGTAATAACAAACTCATGAATCTTTTTTACATGTTTAATAACATCCTCTCTAGAGTTTAGTTTAGTATATTATTATTATCATGTGTACCAAGGTACAGTGAACAACTTTTGTTGTTGCATGCTAACCAGTCAGTGGAAAGACTATACATGATTACAATTAAGCTGTCCGCAGTGTATATATATATACAGGATAATGGGTATACTGTTTAGTACAAGATAAAGTCTAGTAAAGTCTGATTAAAGATAGTGCAAAGATCTCCAATGGAGTAGATGGGAAGTCAGGACTGCCATCTAGTTGATGATAGGATGTTTCAGTTGCCTAATAACAGCTGAGAAGAAACTGTCCCTGAATCTGGAGGTATGCGTTTACAAATCTCTGTGCCTCTTGCCTGGTGGGAGAGGGGAGGAAAGGGAGTGAGCATCTATTGAGAGAAGGGAGTGAGCCGACTGGTCCTTGAATATGCTGCCTACCTTGCCAAGGCAGCATGAGGTGCAGGTGGAGTCGATGGAAGGGAGCTTGGTTTGTATGATAGTCTGGGCTGCATCCATAATTCTCTGCAATTTCTTATGGTGTAGCATGGAGCTGTATCCAAACCAGCCAAACTATTTGCATCTGCTTCCACATGATCCATATCCCTCCGTTCCCTGCCCCAATACCATACACAATCCTTATCGTAATAGAAGGTATGGGTTTGAGAGCTGTCCAGATGAATAAAGAGCTGTCCAGATGAATAATGATAACCAGTTTACCCATTTAGTAACTTCTAGCCCCTCCAGGTTACACCAATGATCTACACTAACATACCAGTTGCCAGCTTTATCCCGCAGTATTTTGACTTTCCTTAAACTGATATATATTCAGTTCCTTTACAAGGTACTTAATCAACAGGGCAATAACTATCTGTGATGGAAGTCTATTCAGCATATTGAGTAAAATCTGTAAATTGCTCAAACACCTCACCTAGCCCCAGGCTTTGCAATGTTACGCTGATGTCCTCTGGGATTGTAATCTCGTGTCAAATTAAGTAATCTGCTTACATTTGCATTCTCCATCCATTCCAGCATTTTGAGCATTTTAGATTATGTTTCCACTCAATCAACCAGCCGTCAAACTTAACAGTATGAGCCTTGGATTTTACATGACTTTCCTCTTGATTCATTCAACCGTTAGTGCAGAAAGACATAAATAGGCCATTCTGTCCCTCGGGCATGTTCTGTCATTCAATTGGCAGCGTGGTGGTGAGTTGGCAGCCCGGGCCTTGCATTCTGTTCCAGATTCTACCATTTGGCAATATTTCTGCCACTGTATTCCCTTGGAGTTTAAAAGGAGATGCAAGGAACTGCAGATGCAATCCCATTTACCCACTAATCTCCCTTGTAACCTCTTCTCCCCACCTTTCCTTCAACTCCTCCCCCCAGATTCTAACACCGATTTACACCACGGGCAATATGTAGCGGCCATTTAATCCACCGACCTGCACGCCTTTGGGATGTGGAAATGCATTTCATTGTCTCTGTACTGTGCACTGACAATGAAATCCTGGGAGGAAACCAGAACACCCGGAGGAAATCCATGCAATCAGAGGGAGGACGTGCAAACTCCACACAGCGCCCAAGGTCAGGATTGTATTTGGGTTCACGGAACTGTGAGGCAGCTGCGCTAACATTAGTTTTTGGTTTAGTTTAGAGATACAGCGAGGAAATAGGCCCGTCCCTAGCACTATCCTACACACAAGGGACAAATTACAATTTTTACCGAAGCCATTTAACCGACAAACCTGTACGCCTTTGGAGTGTGGGAGGAAACCGGAGTACCTGGAGGAAACCCACGTGGTCAAGGGGAGAACGTACAAACTCTGTACAGATAGCACCAGTAGTCAAGATAGAACCCGGGTCTCTGGTACGGTAAGTTAGTAACTCTAATTTTGCGCCACTGTGCTGCCCCCCCCCCACCAATTTCCCCTTACACACTCCTGCAAGAAATTGCAGAGACCAGACTGCCCACCATCAACTCCATCTACACTACAGGCTGCCTTGAGAAAGCAGCAAAAAATTTCAAGGACCTTTTATCACCCCCGCTCCTCCCCCAAAAGCTTGAAAACATGAACCACCAGATACAGGAACAGCTTCTTTCCCTCTGTTATCAAACTACTAAATGGTCCTCCCATAACATATGATCTTCCAGCCTACCTCGTCACAGACAATGGACTTTTTAACTGTAGCTGGTATGCTATAATTCTCTGAAACTATATCCTGCACTCTTATATTTTTCTCTTTGCACTACCGGTTATAAACGTTGGACTTTTTGTCCATAACTGTGACACTGTAACTCTATATTCTGCACTCTGATATTTTCCTCTTTATACTACCTGTTGTACTTGTGTATGGCTTACAGTATGATTTGACTGAATAGCACACAAAGTTATTCACTGTATCTCAGTGCAATTGACAATAATAAACCGATACTAATACAAATACTATGCAGTCCAGATTTGCAGCTTAGGTAAGTGGCTTTCAATTCTTCATGTAAGTCAAGTATAGATGTTGTCTCAATACAAATACTTATGGAAGCTCACTCATCAATTGCACTCCAGTTTTTGCCCATGATCAATACTCTCTATCTCCAGCTGTGCAATAGCAAGTTGCCAATAGCATGTCAATATATCATCTTAATTTGCTAAAACTTCAATTTCAACCAGCTGCCTTTAATAAGGAACTTTATTACGAGGCTTCTGGAGAGCCATATAAAGTATATCATTGACATTAACTTGCCCACAACTTTGGATGCTTCTTGGTTTGCCAGCTACAATTACAGTGCATATAACATAGAATACAGAACATAAAACATAGAACAGTACTCCATAGGAATGGGCCCTTGTGCCCACAATGTCTGTGCTGAATATAATACAAAGATAACCTGATCTGCCTGCACATGATCCATATCCCTCCATTCCCTGCACCTCTATGTGTCTGTCTAAAAGCCTCTTAAATTGCACTATTGTATCTGCCTCCCACCCTTTGCAGCTTGTTCCAAGCCTCCACAACTTTCTGTGTAAAAAAAATGCCCTGCACAACTCTATTAAACTTTACCTCCTCTTACCTTATAGCTCTGCCCTCAGGTGTGGACGTGTACACCCTGGGAAGAAGGTTACGACTGTCTACCCAATCTGGGTTATCAAGCACAGCATCTTCCTGCTTTCTGCTGCATCCCCAGCATTCGCTGACTCAGACTCAGACTGAACGGCCTGTTTCCGCAATGTATCTCTAAAGTCTAAAGTCTGACGTCTAAAGGATAGGTTACATTTTGGGTTGAGACCCTTCTCAATAACATAGGGTGGTGGGTGTATTGAACGGGCTGCCGGAGGAGGTAGTTGAGACAGGTACTACAGCACACAAATAAACATTTAGACAGGTACATGAATAGGTCATGTTTAGGGGGATATGGGCCAAATGCGGGCAGGTGGGACTAGTGTAGATTGGTCGGTGTAAACAAGTTGGGCCAATGGGCCTGTTTCTACGCTGTAAGACTCAATGACTCTATGGCTCTGTAACATAACATCTCCTTACAGTATGTCTATTAACTTCAAACATCACCCAGACTGGAGAGCCTCAGTCTATCAGTGTGAGCTGCATTGGACCAATGATCTCAGGGTGAACGGACAGCATTGAATCTCACCACTGAACATCATCTATCATCTCTCCTTTATTCCTGCTCCATTGACTTGGCTCATTTATCAGACTGGGTGTGTGAGCGAGCGTGAGCTTTGAGTGCTCCAAACTCGAAAGTGTACTGAGATAATTTGCTCATTTCGGAAATAAAACCTACAATTCTAGCAGATTACTGCTGCAGGGTATTTGACAAAATACTCAGGTTTGGCTGATTCAAGCAAACAGAGTGGAAAATGGGACATTTTTATTTTCAAATTCAGGGCATGTAGCAGCTCCTAATTAAAGGATCAGAATTAATTTGAGTGGTTCACGGGGAAAAAAAAGTTGTCTAATGAGTTGGCCGGGGTTGATTCCACATTGTGGGCATTGAGTTTGGATTGCTGGTTACTCCTTGCTGGAGATGGAGCTTCAATGCTTAGTCAGGGTCTTTGAAGAGGTTTCAAGCATTTCAAAGGATGTGATGCTCTTATTAAGGGACTGTGGCTTCGTTTTTTTGGCCCACTAGCTTTCAACTCTCAAACCTGGATTTAATTCAAATGTGGTGTAGTGTGCTAAGTCTCAATGCATAGAGCGTGGAAACAGGCCTTTCAGCCCAACTTGCCAACACCAACCAACATGTCCCATCGGGTTTCGGCCCGAAACGTTGCCTATTTCCTTCACTCCATAGATGCTGCTGCACCCGCTGAGTTTCTCCAGCTTTTTTGTGTCCCATCTACTCTTGTCCCACCTGTCTACGTTCACTTCATATCCCTATAAAGCTGCCCTACCCATGTAAATAATTCTAAAATGTTGCGTTAGTACTTGCAATATACCATCTCGCACTGTTGGATGTAATTAGTTTAGTTTAGTTAGTTATTGTCACAGGTGCCAAGGTACAGTGAAAAGCTTTTTTGTTGCATGCTATCCAGTCAGTGGAAAAACTATACATGATTACAGTCAAGCCATTCACGATGTTCAGATACAGGATAAAGGGAATAACGTTTAGTGCAAGATAAATTCCATAATATTTAGTTTAGTTCAGTTTAGTTCATTGTCTCAGGTACCGAGGTACAGTGAAAAGATTTTTTGTTGCGTGTTATTCAGTCAGTGGGAAGACTACACATGATTACAATCAAGCCGTTTCTTGAGTCTGTGAGCTTCATTCTGTGTCTACCACAACCATCCCTGCCCTGGAACAGTGTGACAGGACAGTGTAGAGGAAGTGTGCAGGTAGGAACTGCAGATGTTGGTTTAAACCGAAAATAGACACAAATAGCTGGAGTAACTCAGCGGGACAGGCAGCATTTCTGGAACAAAATCTCTGGAACCAGAGATGCTGCCTAGCCCGCTGAGTTACTCCAGCATTTTGTGTCTATCTTGAGTATAGAGAGAACTCTAGTCTGAATCACCCAAACTATAGATAGACACAAAATGCTGGATTAAATCAGCAGGACAGGCAGCATCTCTGGAGAGAAGGAACGGGTGACATTTCGGGTCGAGACCCTTCTTCAGACTGAAGGGTCTCAGCCCGAAGCATCACCCCTTCCTTCTCTCCAGAGATGCTGCTTGTTCCACTGAGTTACTCCAGCATTTTGAATCTATCTTTGGTTTAAACCAGCATTTACAGTTCCTTCCTACCCAACCAAACTACCCCAGCCCCGGGACAGTGTGACATGACTGGCAAATAGGATTATCTTAAATGGGGCACCTTGGTCAGCAGGGCCGAAGGACAGTTTCCATGCTGTTTTACTTCATGGTTCTGAGAAACCAATATAGATTCAATGGACGAAGCAACCCATGGTGTCAAATCTGTGATCATGAAGGTACGACTCTTTGACTATCGATTGATTCTACAAATGGATTATCGGAAATAATGTTCCTTATATTATGTACAATAATAACATATAAAAGACAAAGTGCTGGAGTAACTCAGGCAGCATCTCTGGAGAATGCTGAGTTACTCCATCGCTTTGTGTCCTTTCGTTTATTAACCAGTATCTTCAGTTGTTCGTTTCAACATTTAAAAGACGCTGAGACAGGTACATGGATAGGGAAGATTCAGAGGTCTATGGGCCAGGTGGGACTAGAGGAGATGGGGCATGGATGAGTTGGGCTGATCCAAAATCTCTCAAATGTTCTCTGTTCCAAAATTCTGACTTCACTTTCAGCCCTAGCTACATGCTGTGGAAATGATACCCTGTGTTTAGTGACTTGTTTGAATCTGCTAATTGCTCTGTTGCCTGACATAATGGGTTTTGAGTGAATGCTTTTCTTGTAACCTTGCCTTTTTATATCTATTTACAGCACTTTGAAGTGTTCTGCTCTGCTTCATGCACTTCACCCAACCGTGCAGTTGCTCATCAGATGCCAGTGGGAAGGATACAGAGTGTTGGCTGATATTCTAGTCTCTCATTTGGACGGCAGCTGTCTATTCCTACAGCCCGCATTTCTGTAGCGCCAATGTGGAAGAGCATCCCCAGGAATCCCATGTCGAAGATTTGTTGCTGGACCTTGTTCTATGTGAGTACAAGGTAAAGCAGAAGGTACCCAAAAATGCTGGAGAAACTCAGCGGGTGCAGCAGCATCTATGGAGCGAAGGAAATAGGCAACGTTTCGGCCCGAAACGTTGCCCATTTCCTTCATTACATAGATGCTGCTGCACCCGCTGAGTTTCTCCAACATTTTTGGGTACCTTTGATTTTCCAGCATCTGCAGTACCTTCTTAAACAAGGTAAAGCAGATGCTGGCTTTAGAGAATGCGTTAAAGTCTCAGTTAGGCGGCAGAGATAGAGCTGCTGTCTTACAGTGCCTGAGATCCGGGTTCGATCTGAACCTCGGGTGCGGTCTGTATGGAGCTGTGTTCAATCAGTCTGAGGAAGGGTAACAATCTGAAACATCACCTATCCATGTTTTACAGAGCTGCTGCCTGACCCACTGAGATACTCTTAACACTAATTCTACACACTTGGGGCAATTTACAGTGGGCCAATTAACCTATAAACCCACACGTATTTAGAATGTGGGAGGAAACCTGGAGAACCCAGAGGAAACCCACATGGTCACAGGGAGAACGTGCAAGCTCCACTCAGACAGCACCTGAGGTTGGGATCGAACCCGGGTCTCTGGCGCTGCGAGGCAGCAGCTCTACCGCTGCACCACTATGCCGCCCAACTGAGACTTTAACACACATTCTCTGACGCCAATAGCAGTTTCCATTAATCATGCTTAACTTCTGCGGTTCCTCATTCCCTGGGGCAGTCCCGTAGCTCAACATAAATATTAAAAGATTGCTGTTTGATTTACACTGTTCGGAATTGGACTGCATCTCATTAAACCGTTAATCACAGGCATAAAAACAAACTGCTCAAGGAACTCCTCAGACCAAACTAACAAAGGAACTCCGTGAGTCAGTCAGTATCCATGGAGGGGGATGGACAGACAACTTTATCGGTCGGGACTCTTCATCAAATTGACAGGAAAAGCCTGAAACGAGAGATGAGGGCAGGGCAGTTCCTGACGAGTGATAGGTGGATACAGGTGAAGGGAGGTGGATATACGGGCGGATGGCTGGAGTGAGTAACATAGGATGGAGGTGGAAAGGTGTCAGGTACGGAAGGAAGAATAGAGAGTGACAAAGGTAGGTGCAGAGGAGGGACGCCTGGCTCTGGTAGTGAGTCTGGGTCATAGAATCATGGGAGGCTGTTGTCAGGGCTTGAGCGCCTGAGCAATAGGCAGAGGCCAGGCAGGTTAGGGCTTTATACCTTGGAGCACAGGATGGTGAGCGGTGACCTTAACAAGGTGAATACATTCATGAGGGGAATAGATAGAGTGAATGCACAGTCTTTTTACCCAGGATAAGGGAATCAAGAAGCAGAGGGCATTGGGGGGGGAAGATTTAATAGGAACGTGAGGAGCATCTTTTTCACACAAAGGGTGGTGGGTATATGGAGCAAGCTGCCAGAGGAGGTAGTTGAGGCAGGTACTATGGCAACAGTAGGACAAGTTCATGGATAGGAAAGGTTTAGAGTGATATGGGGTAAACAGGGGCAAAGGGGACCATCTCAATCTAAAACGTTGACCATCCTTCTGCCCTCTATAGGTGCTGCCCTACCCACTGAGTTCCTCCAGCAATTTGTATTTTGCTCCAGATTCCAGCATCTGCAGTCTCTTGTGTCTGCTAATCGTGAATCTGTCTTGGTTCTGAGAGTGTTCACGTGGCCTCTACAATTTTAGCCTAAGCTCCCTTTAGAATCATTCGGTAGATGTCAGTAATGGCTGGTGAATATTCCTGGAACAAAAAGAATTGTATCTCAGTGTTACATTGTAAAACCTTGTGAAAGATTTTTAAATAGCTCTATTTTCTCTCTCAATCCAGTCCCTACTTTCCATCTTGATTGCCTGCCCTGTACCTAAATTAATTGAGCTCATACATTTCACTTCATCCTTATTCAAAATGTGTCCGACAATATGTGAATGCATTTGTGTAAGAATGTGTGTATGTGTGAATACATTGAGTGTATGTGTGAGTGCATGGAGTGTATGTGTGTGTACATATGTGTGTGTGTGTGCGCACGCATGTGTGTGTGTGTGCGTGTGTGTATGTGAGTGTACATGTGTGCTTGTGTGCGGGTGTGTGCATGTATGCGCATGTATATGTGTGTGTCTGAGTGTCTGCGTCCATGTGTGTTGTGTGGGTGTGTTTGTGTAAATGTGAATGTGTGTGTGCCAAGTGTGTCTGCTTGTAAGTATGTGTGAATATGTGTGTGCATGTTTGTGTGTGTGTGTGTGTGTGTGTGTGTGTGTGTGTGTGTGTGTGTGTGTGTGTGTGTGTGTGTGTGTGTGTGTGTGTGTGTGTGTGTGTGTGTGTGTGTGTGTGTGTGTGTGCATGTGTGCACGTGGTTGTGCGTGTTTAAGTGTGAACATATGGGTGTGAGCGTGTGTGTGTATATGTAGGAGTGTGAGCGTATGAGTGTGCTGTGTGTGTTAGTGTGTGTTTGTACATGTGTGTGTATATGTGTGTATGCACACATGTATGCATCTGTCAAGTCAAGTCAAGTCAAGTCAAGTTTATTTGTCACATACACATACGAGATGTGCAGTGAAATGAAAGTGGCAATGCTCGCGGACTTTTGTGCAAAAGACAAACAACAAAACAACCAAACAAATTATAAACACAATCATAACACACATATTATTTTACATAATAAATAATAGAAGGAAAAACGTTCTGTAGAGTTAGTCCCTGGTGAGAAAGGCGTTTACAGTCCGAATTGCCTCTGGGAAGAAACTCCTTCTCAACCTCTCCGTTCTCACTGCATGGCAACGGAGGCGTTTGCCTGACCGTAGCGGCTGGAACAGTCCGTTGCAGGGGTGGAAGAGGTCTCTCATGATTTTGTTTGCTCTGGAGTTGCACCTCCTGTTGTATAGTTCCTGCAGGGGAGTGAGTGAAGTTCCCATAGTGCGTTCGGCCGAACGCACTACTCTCCTTTCGTGGTCCAGGGAGAGGTTGAATAATGTAGTGAGCACTGGAGCTAGCTGTGTAGCACAGGACTTGAGTACTCGCCCCGAGATGCCATCGGGGCCTGCAGCTTTTCTCGTGTTCACCCGTGTCAGTGCCCTCCTCACGTCGTGCTCGGACAGCGAGAATGTGTGCATATTCCTCCCTTCAGCTTCGGTAGCCAGTCCGCTGTCGGTATTGTCGATAGTCGGCAGACCTGGAGTGGTGTTGCCCCTCTCGAAACGAGCGTAGAAGCAGTTCAGGTCGTCAGCTAGGGAGGTGCCGGCACATGCGGGTGAGGGAGGGGTGCTTCGGTAGTTGGTTACAATCCGTAGCCCCTGCCACAGGCTTCTGGTGTCCTGCTGCTCCATGTGTAACTCCATCTTGTCCCTGTACCTTCTCTTTGCGTCCTTCACCGCCCTTCGCAGTCGGTAGGACTCTGCCTTGTAGACGTCCATGTTTCCTGATGCCAAGCCCGAGTTGTAGGCAGCGGTACGAGCATTCAAGGCCACACGAACAGACCTGTCTACCCAGGGTTTTTGGTTCGGAAAGGTGCTTACCCTTACCGTGGGGACGATGTTGTCGGTTATTGTTGCGATGAAGTCCATGACTGCTTCCGTGAACTCACTGACGTCACTGGAACTTGCTTCGAACATATTCCAGTCGTCATCACTCAGTGCATCTTGCAGCATGGCCTCTGACTGGTCGGACCACCGCTTTACGTCCATCGTCTCTACCGCTTCCCGAACTATCCTCTGTTTATACTCCGGCAACAGGAAAATAGCAGCGTGGTCAGATTTTCCTAGGGGAGGGAGTGAAACGGCCTTGTAGCCTTTCCTGAACGGTGTGTAGCAGTGGTCCAAAGTTCTCTCCCCCCTGGTGGCACACGTGATGTGTTGGTAGATGTTAGGCATGACCTTCTTGAGATTTGATTTATTAAAATCTC
Source organism: Leucoraja erinaceus (assembly GCF_028641065.1). Classification (NCBI taxonomy): domain Eukaryota; kingdom Metazoa; phylum Chordata; class Chondrichthyes; order Rajiformes; family Rajidae; genus Leucoraja; species Leucoraja erinaceus. The sequence goes on along the minus strand of NC_073393.1, from coordinate 21,929,152 downwards.
CAGCCACCACCATAGCCGCATCCGGGTACTTGTTTTGATGTCGACATAGCACATCGTGTAGGGCCGATAGTGCCACGTCGGTGTCCGCCTGCGGTGGAATGTAGACGGCTGTGACGATTACTGAGCCGAACTCCCGGGGAAGGTAGAATGGGCGGCATGAGATTGTATGTGTGTGTGTGTGTGTGTGTGTGTGTGTGTGTGTGTGTGTGTGTGTGTGTGTGTGTGTGTGTGTGTGTGTGTGTGTGTGTGTGTGTGTGTGTGTGTGCTGCTTGCATGTGGGTGTGCTTGTGTGCATGTGTACATGTATGTGTTTGCTTATGTACGTGTGTGCATTAGTGCATATAGCCACTAATGCCAGCATGTACCTCATCAGCTGGTGACAGCCTGAGTGAATGTGGAATCAGATGAGCACGGGAATGCGGGCCAGGAGTCATTTGTGGAGGGGAATAAACATCAGCAATTGTAATTGAAATTAAGACTGGGAAATATTATTTCCAATGTTAGAAGTCCAATGCTGGTGAACAGATGGTGGTGTGTATAAATCAGCTCTGTCCATATGCTGGCATATGGCAGCATTATGTGGTAATAATTACCTCAACAGCAGCCAATCCATCACTCACATCAGCAAGTTGGTGGGGAAAATAACGGCACCTGATACATGGCTTCCTATCTGGAGAATACATGGACATCTTTAGCTTTGATTGATTGATCGAAAGATACAGCATGAACAGGCCCTTTGAGTTTAGTTTATTGTCACGTATACCGAGGTAGAGTTGCATGCTATCCAGTCAGCGGGAAGATTATACATGATTGCAATCAAGCTATCCACAGATACATGATAGAGGGAATAGTGTGAATAGCATTTAGTGCGATAAAGTCCAGTAAAGTGCAATCAAATATAGTCCAAGCGTCTCTAATGAGATAGATAGTGGCTCTGTACCACTCTCTAGTTGCTGGTAGGATGGTTCAGTATCCTGATAACAGACCTTCGGCCCATCGAATCCACACTGACCATCGATCACCCATTTACACTAGTTCTATGTTATCCCAAGGAATGCTAAGTGCAAGAGTAACTGAGCAGACTTTTCATCAGACCCGAAACGTCACCTATCCACGTTCTCCAGAGATGCTGCCTGACCTGCTAGGTTTCTTTTGGGATTCTTTTGCGTTCTTTTCTGCTCTACTCAAAAGATGTCCCCAATATGTCCCCAATTGCCGGTAGGAACTAAAATTAAGGTGGGGCTTGACTGACTCACAAAAACCTTAAACAACAATTAATACAGTTATAGTCATATAATAACTACAGCAACAATAACAACAATAATACTTTCTGTATAACAATCCAAATGATATAACAAAATTGTCTATATTAATTAATTGAAAGGTATATTGCCATATTTCTACACAGAGAGTTGTGGGTGCCTGGAACATGCTGCCCGGGGGACATCTTGGTCGGCAGGAACGAGTTGGGCTAAAGGGCTTGATTATGTGCTGTATGACATTTAACTACTGTCTAGAAGAGATGATAGTGGCATTTAAGAGGTTTTTTAGATAATGGTTATGAAGGGAATGGAGAGACATGGATTACGTGAAGACAGAGGGAAATTTATGTTGGCACCATGTTCGGCATGGACATTGTGGGCCGAAGGGCCTGTTTCAGTGCTGTACTGTTCTGTATTCTATCTGTGTACACACACACTGAAGAAGGTTCTCAACCCGAAACGTCACCCATTCCTTCTCTCCAGAGATGCTGCCTGTCCCGCTGAGTTACTTCAGCTTTTCGTGTCTATCTTTAAACCAGCATCTGCAGTTCCTTCACACACACACACACACACACACACACACACACACACACACACACACACACACACACACACACACACACACACACACACACACACACACACACACACACACACACACACACACGCACGCACACACACACACACACACACACACACAACACACACACACACACACACACACACACACGCACGCACGCACGCACGCACACACACACACACACACACACGCACGCACGCACGCATGCACACACACACACACACACACACATATATATACCAGACTAAGTGTCCCATGTTCACACGAGAGGGCTGGTCCCCCAGCGCAATATTTCACCTCTCCACTAATTCCAATATTGGTGGCCAATGTAGTGGGGGGGGGGGGAGGGGGCTTTCTGGAGCGCTAGTATGAGGGTTGTGGGCTGAAGGAACTGGTTTCCAGAGGGCTAGTATGGACATTGTGGGCCGAATGGATTCTTGGGCTGGCAGCTCAGTCACTCAGGCCTGGTGGGCTGGCTGTTCACTCATGGCTATTCCTTGAAATTCCCTTTCAAGCAGAGTGCAGGCCACCAAATTCAAATGCAATTTCATACCATTTCAAGCAGAGTGCAGGCCACCAAATTCAATTGCAATTTCATACCATTTCAAGCAGAGTGCAGGCCACCAAATTTTCATATAATTTCAAGCAGAGTGCAGGCCACCAAATTCAAATGCAATTTCATACCATTTGGGCTTTAAACTCCTGGCCCTCTGGGCGGGGCGTTGCCTACATAATGGTGATTGACAGGCGAGGGGACCAATCAGCTGATCCCAAGATTTTTTAGACATTCATAACTTTTTTATTTTTCTTAGATCGGAAAAATCCTCGAGGCTGCTTCAGTGGAGGAGGACTGTGAGTAAGACAGCCAAAAATCATAGCAATATAGGGTAGCGCTTTTTTCTAAAATCAGTATGCAGTGCAGACAGGAACTGGTCAAGATGAGACTTTTAGTTATATAGATATGCATATATATATTAACCTTAAACAGATCCTTAAAAAGGTACACAAATGCCTTTACTTCTCCCAGGAGACTGAGGAACTTCAGCATGTCTCCACCTACTCTACAGATGCACCATAGAAAGCATACTGTCGGGTTGCATCACAGCTTGGTTTGGGGACAGATTGGTCCAAGATTGCAAGAAAATGCAGATAGTTGTAGATGTAGCCTAGTCCATCACACAGACTAGACTCCCCATCATTGACTCCATCTATACTGCACACTGCCTCAGGAAAGCAGCCAACAAAATCAAATACTTCACCCACCATGGTCATTCCTTTCATAAGCTAGGGTACTGTACAATTCAGCTGCGCCATAATGCTGAGAACTACATTCTGCACTTTGTATCTTCCCCTTTGCTCTACCTAGTGTACGTGAGTTTGATTTGATTGTATTTATGAATAGTATTGTCAGATGTGATCGGATAGCATGCAAAACAAAGATTTTCATTGTAGTTCGCTCAGTACATGTGACAATAATAAATATAAATCCTAAACCTAATCCTCCGGAACTTGTTTTCTGCGTGACGGACAGGAAACTTTCATCAGTCCTGGGCTGTTACAATTAACAATGAAACGCTGTTCTATGCTGTCATTGTTCCTTGAAGCACCATTAATCAGTTTGAGCTGAGTAATAACATGCTTACAGCCAAAAGGTTCCTCACAAACAGATTGGGGTCGGGTTAATGCGTCATTTTAGTTCCTGAGTGTGTACATGCACATTCCCATCACTGTAAAGGATATCAAGTCAAGTTGTAGTTTATTGTCATATCACGAGTCGGGAGGGAGTCAAGAGAGTTTAATTGTCAGATGTACCATCAACGACACAATGACATTTTTAAGATAGACACAAAGTGCTGGAGTAACTCAACGGATCAGGCAGCATCTCTGGAGAAAAGGAATAGTTGGTGTTTCAGGTCGGGGCCCTTCTTTGGACTAAAACAATGGAATCTTCCTTCATTCTGAATAAGAGTTCCAACCCGAAATGATCATTCCCTCCACAGATGATTCCAAACCCACTGAATTTCTCCAGCCATCTGTGCTTTGCTCAAGATTCTAACATGTGCAGTTCCTTGGGTTTCCAAATTCTTACTTGCCACAGCTTAACAATCCTATCAACTAAATAAACACAGATACATATGTAATAATCAATAATTGCATAACTTAATAATCAATAATACAAGGTAACCATAATTGTGCAAAGTCTGTAGGGCAACCAAAGACAAGATCCATAGAAGTCCAAAGATCAACATTGCTGTGGTAAAGGTCAACGTTGTGCAGTGTTCAAGAGTCTAATTGCTGGGAATCTTGAGGAAAACACAAAGTGCTGGAAGAACTCAATGGGTCAGGATTGGGTGGGCCGAAAAGCCTGTTTCCACACTGTGAACACACAGTGCTGGAGTAACACAAAGAAGCATCAGAATTTTGGAAACATCATCCCGTCACCCATTCCTTCTCTCCAGAGATGCTGCCTGTCCCGCTGAGTGCCCGCAGTAAACGCACGGGCTACTACGTTCTTACAACGAGTTTAAAAGTTAAACATTTTTACTTCGAGAGTAAATTTGACTCGTGGAAATCTTTCATCATGTTGAAAGATTTTCACGAGTTAACAAGTTTCCCGATTACCTGCCATTAGCGTTACGAGTTCCAACGTTCCCGCTATGTCAATTCTATGCGATTACCACGAGTTTGATTTGTTTTAAACTCGGGATCACTCGTGGGTGGACTCGCACCATGAGACAGGGGTTTAATGCTATCCCACCCACACCAGGGACTATTTACAATTATACCAAGCCAATTAACCTACAAACCTGTACGTCTTTGAACTGTGGGAGGAAACGGGAGATCCGGGAGAAAACCCACACATGTCACGGGGAGAACGTACAAACTCTGTAGACAGCCCCCGTGGTCAGGATCGAAACCTGGTCTCCAACACTGTACAGCAGCAACTCTACTGCTGTGTCACCGTGCTGCCCTTACATAAACTTACATAAGGTGGGTGGTGGGTATATGGAATAAGCTGAAGGAGGAAGTAATTGGGGAAGGTACAATACCAACATTTAAAAGCACTTTGTGTTGGAAGGAACTGCAGATGCTGGTTTATACCAAACATAGACACAAAATGCTGGAGTAACTCATTGTCAGGCAGCATCTCTAGAGATTAACTGAGACCTTATTCAAAACTTTATCAAAATCTCAATTTTACTTTGTAGCTTTTCATTCTTTTTTCCTCTTTACTCTTTATTCTTAGGTCGATATCCCTGATGTCTCTTATTTACTCTTTACCAGTAGTCATCACTGATGTCTTTTCATTATTCTTTACTCTTTATCATATTGTCTCATATGTCTCTGGAGCATTAACATTCAGAATCCACTTTTGCAAATCCCAGTCTCTAATCTGTTCTGAAAAGAGAAAAACGATTAGTGGAAGAGTGTTGGATCCTGAAATTGGCCTCATCTAGATCATTGTGTCCAGTCGGGGTAAGGCGGAGAATGCTGCCCAAACTGTCAGCGAGAAACTCCCATTCAATATACATCTCCATCCTCCCAGAAGTTGGACAAATGATCTTAGTTTAGTTTAGTTCGGTTGAGAGATACATCATGGAAACAGGCCCTTCAGCCCATCTAGCCCGTGCCAACCAGCGATCCCCACACATTAATGCTATCCTACACACTAGGGACATTTTACAATATTACCCAAGCCAATCAACCTACAAGCCGGTAAGTCTTTGGAGTGTGGGAGGAAACCGGAGCACCTGGAGAAAACCCATGCGGACACGGGGAGAATGTACAGACAGCACCCACAGTCAGGATCGAACTTGGGCTTCCGGCACTGTGAGGCAGCAACTCTACCGCTGCGCCACCCTGCTGCCCATAGATCTCAGTGGGACCTCCAAGAAAGTGTTGAAATCTCCACCGGAAGTAAGGCTCAAAGACTCGTTACGTTAACCAGAAGCAGCATGTTTTATTTTACTCTCTGCAAGGGGAGGGTGCCTCATTCAAGGCGTGAAGTCGCAACGCCAACGATGATTGTAGTATCTGCATAGTTATACAGAAACGTGAGCAAGTAAGCAAGTTTCTTAATATGGCGCGTAGAGGGTCTAGCAAACAGTTGAGCCAAGCAGTTAGTTCTGCAATGTACTGTACTTCTGCTGATCACAGCAGAAATATTTTGGTAATATCTTGCTAGTGAGATGTTGTGATTAAGATGAACTTGTGACTTAAGATGACTAATGAGATCTGTATGTTTAAGGCTAAAGTAAACACATTTATAGCTGTTTTGTCAAGTATAAGAGCAAGCACGTTGGCAATTCTCATGTCATTCTTCGACAATATGCTTCCTGATTTTGATACTTGTGAAATGCTGAGTGAGTCTCTGCCTCCAGCTCTCCCTCCGGCAGTGTGACCATGATTCTGAGGGTGAACACTGATTGTTACTGGGACAATCAGTCTAAGTCTAAGTCTAAGTCTAAGTGATGCAGGGTCCCAACCCGAAACGTTGCATAGGTTCACCAGGTTAATTCCCAGGATGGCAGGACTGACATATGATGAAAGAATGGATCGACTGGGCTTATATTCACTGGAATTTAGAAGGATGAGAGGATATCTTATAGAAACATATAAACTTCTTAAGGGATTGGACAAGCTAGATGCAGGAAACATGGTCCCGATGTTGGGGGAGTCCAGAACCAGGGGTCACAGTTTGAGAATAAGGGATACACAGAGAATTGTGAGTCTGTGGAATTCTCTGCCTCAGAGGGCAGTGGAGGCCAGTACTCTGGAAACTTTCAAGAGAGAGCTAGATAGGGTTCTTGAAGATAGCAGTGTCAGGGGATATGGGGTGAAGGCAGGAATCGTCAAGTCAACTTTATTTGTCACATACCCATACAAGATGTGCAGTGAAATGAAAGTGGAAATGCCTGCGGATTGTGCAAAAACTACGGAACAGAATAGTACAGAATCAGTATTTACATGTTAGAAAAAAAAACAATTTTAATCAGACACAACACAACAGTAAATTAGTACAGTAAATTAGTCCCTGGTGAGATAATAGTTTACAGTCCTGATGGCCTGTGGGAAGAAACTCCATCTCATTCTCTATGTTTTCACAGCATGACAGCGGAGGCGTTTGCCTGACCGTGGCAGCTGGAACAGTCTATTGCTGGGGTGGTAGGGGTCCCCCATAATGTTGCTGGCTCTGGATCTGCACCTTCTGATGTATAGGTCCTGCAGGGGGGGCGAGTGTAGTTCCCATAGTGCGTTTGGCCGAACGCATTACTCTCTGCAGAGCATTGCTGTCCTGGGCAGACCAGTTCCCAAACCGGATTGTGATGTTGCCGAACAAGATGTTTTCTACAGCCCCAGAGTAGAAGCACTGAAGGATCCTCAGAGAGACTCTGAATTTCCTTAGCAGCCTGAGGTGGTAAAGGTGCTGCCTTGCCTTACTCACCTGTGAGGCAGTGTGTGTTATCAGAGTCCCATATCAGCAACCTCCTCCCGGTGGGCCTTCTCATTGTTATCGGAGATCAGGCCCACCACCACAGTGTCATCAGCAAACTTGCTTATGTAGTTGGAGCTGAACCTGGCCACACAGTCATGTGTGTACAGGGAATACAGTAGGGGGCTGAGGATGCAACCCTGGGGGGATCCTATGTTCAGGGTGAGGGTTATCGATGTGTGTCTTCCCATCTTGGAGTACTGATAGAGGATGATCAGCCATGATCACATTGAATGGCGGTGCTAACTTGAAGGGCCATATGGCCTATTCCTGCACCTATTGTCTAGTGTCTATTTAGGACTGAGATAAGGAAAAACCTTTTCACCAGAGATTTATGAATTTGTGAAATTCTCTGCCACAGAAGGCAGAGGAGGCCAATTCACTGGATGTTTTCAAGAGAGAGTTAGATATAGCTCTCAGGACTAACAGAATCAAGGGATATGGGGAGAAAGCAGGAACAAGGTAGTGATATTAGATGATCAGCCGTGATCATATTAAATGGCGGTGCTGGCTCGAAGGGCTGAACGGCTCCTGTACTATTTTCTATGTTTCTATGAAATGTCGCTACAGTTATTGCCTCACCTGCTGAGCTACTCCAGCAATTCATGTTCTACACAAGAGAATCTGCAGTTCCTTGTGTCTGCAGTTTGCTTTCTATTGCGCATCTGTAGAAGTTGGTAAGAGTCGTTGGAGACATGCTGAATGTCTAGACGCTGCAGTTAAATATCACAACAGCCAACATGGGGTTTTAAACTCAGATCTTTGCATTGTGAGTGCACTGGGTTATGAGTTTAGCTACAACAGTTTGCATTCTCCAGTGGATTATTTATCATGTGAGCCTACTCATACTCTAGACCAATTGCTGATGGAAACAGCGGCGAATGTTAAATTTGTGAGCTGTGAGTGTAACTGTGTTGTCAGTTGCTTTTGTCAGTTATTGCCTGGTTATTGCGTGGAGATTTGTGTTAACAGTGCCTTGTGACTGTGCGCTAATGCTAATCTGATGCACACACTATTTAAACGGCGGGGTGCGATGTGGAATGTGGAGCCAACCTGGGACAGGGCCAGGCCAGAAATGTAATCAGACACAGATAGAAAGACACAATAGAGTGCTGGAATAACACAAAGGGTCAGGCAGCATCTCTGGAGACCATGGATAACTGACGTTTCGGGGCAGGACTCTTCTTCAGACTGACCCTTCTTGGACACAGTCAGTCTGAAGAAGGGTCCCGACCTGAAACGTAATCAATTCAAGTTCTCCAGACATGCTGCCTGACCCGCTGTGTTACTCCTGCATGTTGTATCCTTTTGGTAAACCTTCATCTGCTGATACCTGTGTCTACAGATACAAAGTAATAGAACTCACCAATTTTAAATAACACCACCCTCTACCATGGCTCTTTTCCCTGTGTCCCAACCACCTCGACCTGCCACTGTAGCGCCTCCCCCCCCAGTCCTTGGCACCCTCTACCACGGCTCCCTGTGTTTCTCCCCCCAGTATCCAGTATCCTGTCCCTTTTCTACACCCCCCCCCCTTCCCCCGCCGCCCCTGCCTCCCCTCCTTCCCTCCCCATCCCCCAATCCTCCCTGTCCCCTTCCACCCATTTTCCTCTCTCCGGTTTAAATTTCATACCTCCTCTAGCCTTTTCACCTCTAGCCTTTGTCACTTACTCCACCCATCTGCCAATCACCCCCATCACCTGTATCCTTCTATGAATAAGGGACCTGAAGTGGGGTCCTGACCCGAAACGTCACCCATTTTTTTTCTCCAGATATGTTGCCTGCCCGCAGAGTCACTCCGGCACTTTGTGTCTATCTTTGGTATAAACCACCATCTGCAGTTCCTTGTTTCTCCAACTATCACTTGCCAAATTTTGCCCCACCCCCACCTCTCTTTCTCCCCCGTGCTCCATCAGGCTGAAGAACGGTCCTGACTCGAAATGCCACTTATGTTCCAAAACATCACGTCCAAGGTGCCAACAACTTGCTTTGTCAAGGGGTCTCCACCATTGCAAAGATAACTTGGACAGGTTAGGCCAAAGAGCCTTTTTCTATGCTGTATGTCTTTACGATTCTATCAACGATTCTATAACAAAAACTAAATGAGGTAAATGGAGGGCGGCCCGGCTCCTGGCTAGAAGGCGCTCCCGTGGGGGCGGCCCGGTGCGGGGCTGAGACGGTCCCGTGGGGGGTGGGGCCCGGTGCGCGGCGGCGACGGTGAATCCGGTGGCTCGGTGGCGCGGGCCAGTGGATGACATCGTTGGGAGCTCGCGGGTCACAGGTTGATGCCTGTTTTCCGGAGCTCCCGTGGCAACAACTGCGTCCGCTGGACTGGAGGGCGGCAGCTTCGACCACTTCCAGGCCGCGGAGCTTGAACCGCGGGACTGACTTACCATTGCCCGGTGGGGTATCGCCTCAGCGCAGAGGGAGAAGAGGAGGGAAGAGACAGCAACCCTAAGACTTTTGCCTCCATCACAGTGAGGAGGTGCTTGATGAACTCACTGTGGTGGATGTTAATTTGTGTTTATTGTGTGTTGTTTATTATTACATGTATGGCTGCAGGCAACGACATTTCGTTCAGACCGAAAGGTCTGAATCACAAATAAAGGATTCAATTCAATTCAATTCAATAAAGAAAAAAAAGAGAAGACAAATTGTGCTGAAATGTAGACATGAGGAACTGTAGATGCTGGTTTACAAAAATAGACTCAAAGTGCTGGAGTAACTCAGTGGGCCAGTCAGGTTCTCTGCCAAAACCAATGTGTACCTTTCCTCCCACTCTCCCACTGCTCTTTCCTTTATCCTCTGTCCCTTCCTACCCATATCCCTTTCTTTAAGCTTCACAATTCAATCCTCTTCTCTCCCTATCAGCTTTTTGTCTTCTTGTCATCTCTAGACTTTGCTCATCCATCTGCAATTAACCCGCATGGAAGCAGCACAGCGGCGCAGCGTGTAAAACCCTTGCCTCACAGCGCCAGAGGCCCAGGATAAATTCTGACAAACCCGGATGCTGTCTGCGTGTGTGCGGTGGTTGCACGTTCTCCCTGTGACCACGTGGATTTTCTCTGGGTGCTCAGGTTTTCTCCCACATCCCATTCACGTGCGGGTTTGCTGGTTAATTGGCCTCTGTATATTAACCCTTGTGTGCAACGAGTGGATGAGAAAGTGGGATAACATAGAACAAGTGGGAAAGGGCGATCGATGGTTGGCATGGACTTGGCAGGCTGAAGGGCCTGCTTCCAATCTGTGTTTAGTTTAGTTTAGAGATACAGCACGGAAACAGGCCCTTCGGCCCACCGCGCTGACCAGTGATCCCCGCATACTAACGCTATCCCACATACACTTGCGACAATTTACAATTATAACAAGCCACTGAACCTACTAACCTGTATGTCTTTGGAGAGTGGGAGGAAACTGGAGCACCTGGAGAAACAGGGAGTACGTACAAACTCCGTACCAAGACAGCACCCGTAGTCAGGATCAAACTCAGATCTCTGGCGCTGTAAGGTAACAACCTCACTGCTGCGGATCTGTGTCTTTCAATCACTTGCATCCACCTAGCATTTGCCATGCTTTGTCCAGCCCCAGCCCCACCTCTTCTCTCCATCCTCCCTTTCCCCCACTATAATTAGTCCTAAGAAGGGTCCTGACTTTGTCTATCCATATCCTCCAGAGATGCTGACCGACCCGTTGATTTACTCCACCACTTTGTGTCTATTTTTGCGATGAATTGTATCTCTCCTGTTGTGACCAAATTACCTCTTTCTGTGCCTTTGTGGTATTGTAATCCTACGTCTAATTTCCAATAGGCCAAGTTCCCTCTGTCACTTCTGATTACATTAGTATTCTGCTACCAACAATTGGCTTGAATTTATGCCGTTCATTAAAGCATCGAGCAACGCTGGGATTTAGAGCTCAGCTTTGATCATTAGAAAAAAATAATTTGCTTCCCACAGGTAACTGAGCCGTTGCCTGGAGGTTAGGCTTGGATTGTTACAGGGACATGTTAATGGCAGATGTGAGAGAGACACAGAGCTTATACCTAGTGTGTGCTGCAGTTAGCTGTTAATGATGTTTTTGCTCGGAGGTATAAAGAATACACATATTAATTCTCAGCCTGTATAAAAAGCTGCCTAATCTACAGCTAATTTAACAGCATGAGAGGGGAGCAGTAATTCAGCACGTCTTCACTGCCCACAGTGGCGCAGAGGGTAGAATTGCTGTCTCACAGTGCCAGAGACCCGGGTTCAACCCTGACCTCGGGTGCTCTCCATGTGTACGGAGTTTACACTTTCACCCAGTGACCGCGTGTGTGCTCCGGTTTCCTCCCACATCCCAAAGATGTGCAGGTTTGTAGGATGCTTGTCCCTCTATAAATCATCCCCATTGTGTAAGGAGTGGATGCAAAAGAGCATAGAACTAGTGTGAATGGGTGATCGATAGTCGGCGTGGACTCGGTGGGCCAAAGGGATTGTTTCCATGCTGTATCATTCGATCAATCAGCTCTCCTTAAAATCATAGACCAAGCCATTTGGCCCATCAACTTTTCATGCCCAGGGGTCTGTTTTCAGAGTCGTATATATTAGGATTCTTCAGATTCTTATCCAAGTAACTTCAAGAACAGTGAAAAAAATGCCAAGAACGCATTTGACTGTGATTAACAATAGAAGATAGAGAGAAGAGAAGTGCGATAGGACACAGGATGTGTTGGCACCATTTTTCTGTATGACTAGTGGAGTTTGCACCTCACCGCTCCTGAGAACTGTGGTGATACTCTTTGCTGTGAAAATAGCAATACTGCATGAATCACCAGAACGTGTAATATGGGGTTTCTGAGGGTTAGAAGGAAATCGGGAAATCATTGTTAACACAGGTGAATGTTATCAAATAGTCCTTGTTAAAGTTCACGGAAATTGAAGTCCATTAATTGTCTACTAAAGGAAACAAAATATGCATTAAAAGAATATTGCAATTTCATGCAAGCATATTACATTAAATAGCATTTTGCATTGTTTTATAGCACCGTTAATGTATTTAATTTATTTCTGATAGATATTTTATTCTAGTTCCTTTCTCACGAGGTACTAAATGAAGTTCTAAATATAAAATTATTTCTAGACTGTAATGTTCCGGGAATCTGTTGTATGAAATTGATGTTAAAGAAAATGCTTAAAATACCTTGTTCTCAATTTATTTTAAGTGCCTTTGAACACATTGAATTTAAGATGAAAGGCAAACACTCGTCTAAATTGCTTGCAAAATACATTTTTTTTAAAAAGTAGAATATAATCAATGGGTTCACAGTGTGTCTACTTGATCCGATGTTAGTATTCCCAGTTCCGTTTAGTTTAATTTAGTTTTGTTTAGTTTAGTTTAGTTTACTTTTGAGACACAGCATGGAAACAGGTCCTTAGGCCCATTGAGTCCGCGCCGACCATCGATCCTCGCTTGCTAACTCTATCCTACACACGCCAGGGACAATTTACAATGTTATCAAACCAATTAACCTGCAACTCTGTACGTCTTTGGAGGAAACCGGAGCATGAGGTGAAAACCCATGCGGGTCACAGTGAAAATGTACAAACTCTGTACTGACCGCACCCATGGTCTGCATCGAACCTGGGTCTCTGGCGCTGTAAGGCAGCAACTCTACCGCTGCACCGCTGTGCCGCCACAATTGCCCCAAATACAGCAATAAACGCATTGATAAATGCAAAACAGCAGAGCCATCCGAAGATTATACCATCCTTTCACACAGCACGACCCAGAGCCTCAACATGAAAATATTTTCCAATTCTTCCTTTAATCTATCAATCCCTTTAAATCTATGCTTTTTAAACCCTTCTGCAAAGAGAAATCGACACTTGGGCACTTTACAGCCCAGCGGTATGAATACTGATTTCGCTAATTTCAGGTAACCCCGGCATTCCCTCTCTCTCTATCCCTCCCCTACCCAAGTCACACTAGCTTCTCATTTTCACCCTACAAACAGCTAACAATGGCCTGTTTCCTTTATCATCGTTACTTTTAGGACTACCTTTCATTAATTGTTCTTTATCTCTCCACATCACCGTCTATATCTCTCGTTTCACTTATCCCCAACAAGTGGATAGGTGACGTTTCAAGTTGAGACTCTTCCATAAAAGGACACAAAGTGCTGGAGTAACTCAACAGATCAGATAGTATCTTTAGAGAACGTGATAGGTCAATATGTAACAGTCTCGACCCATAACGTCACCTATCCACGTTCTGCTGAGATGCTGCCTGACCCGCTGAGTTACTCCAGCACTTGCCTACGCCGACCAAATGTCCCATCTATAGCCACATGCCTGCGTTGGGCCCATATCCCTCTAAACCTGTCCTATCCATGCTCCTCTCTAAATGTTTCTTAAACGTTGCGATAATACCCGCATCAATTACCTCTTCCAGCAGCTCGTTCCATACGTCCACTTCCCTTTGGTTAAAAAAGTTGCCCCTCAGGCTCCTACTCAATCTTTCCCCCCCCCTTACCTTAAACCTATGTCTTCCACTTCCCTACTCTGGGGAAGAGACTGTGCATCTACCCAATCTATTCCTCTCATGATGTTTGTATACAGATCCCATTGAGAGACTGAGACAGAACCGCTGCGGTGTACAAGGTGTGAAACAGACACAAGGTAAAAGGCTGCTTTCTGTTAACATGGAGCCATCAAACTAATGAGGATATGACGGTCCCCCTTCATCTCCTCTCCAGCACGTTCAGCTTTGTTAACGGTTTAAGCTGACAGGGATCAGTGCACCCAAACACGGAATAAGGTTAGAATTCACTGATCTGAAATAATCAGCATTAATTGGCATAATTTAATTCTGCTTTAATGAATCTTTCATCCTGACTCACCATTGAGTGGTTGGAGGGCCTGCTGAGAATCTGTTCCACAGGCTCTGACATTTCCCCACTAACTCTCCACAAGTAACCACACTTCACAGCGATGCCCGGGCTAGGAAATGTCAGTGAGCTGTTTGATCGCTTGCAGAACATCACATCGAGAGCAATTGTTGTGTACGGTTCTGAGTTAGTGAATGCCCTTCTCCATGTCAGTCACGGCAGCTTCACTTAAACAACAACAAGAAAATATCCGGCACCATGTCTGACTCCATGGACCTGTCATTGATTTCACCAGCAAGAGGCTGTAGGGTGGAATAATTCCACTTTGATTGCATAAGAAGGAACTGCAGATGCTGGTTTAAACCGAAGATAAACACAAAAAGCTGAAGTAACTCAGCGGGACAGGCAGCATCTCTGGAGAGAAGGAATGGATGACTTTTCGGGTCTGAAGAAGAGTCTCGACCCGAAACGTCGCCCATTCATCTCTCCAGAGATGCTGCCTGTCTCGTTGAGTTACTGCAGCTTTTTGTGTCTATCTTCGCTTTGATTGCTATTTCAGCCAAGTCCAAATACCAGGCAATTCGACTCAGAAAAATACAAGATTGTTCGAAAAAGGGTATGCTTTCGTAGATTGTTAAAAAAAAGTTATCAAATAGAGATGTAGACACAAGGAACTGCAGATGTTGGAATCTTGCACAGAATACAATCCTGAGAGGAATAGATCGGGTAGATCCACAGTCTCTTGCCCAGAGTAGGGGAATCGAGAACCAGCGGACATAGATTTAAGGTGAGGGGGAAAGATTTCATAGGAACCTGAGGGAAAACTTTTTCACTCAGAGGGTGACGGGTGTATGGAACAAGCTGCCGGAGGAGGTAGTTGAGGCAGGTACCATCACAATGTTTAAGAAACATTTGGACAGGTACATAGATAGGATAGGTTTGGTGGGATATGGTCCAAACACGGCAGGTGGGACTAGTGTAGATGGGCAAGTTGGCCAAAGGGCCTGTTTCCACACTGTATGACTGTTTGACTTTATAACATAATGTGCAGGAGTAACAGGTCAGGCAGTATTCCTGGAGAGGTGATGCATTAAGTTGGTATTCTAAATGTTGGTCTTATAGTTTGGGCATTAATAATGGAAATCAAAGAGGTGGCAACTGAATTAGCAGGTATTTAGCAAATTACAAAATGCTGGAGGAACTCAACAGGTCAGGCAGTATCTGTGGAGGGAAATTAATGGATGGCATTTCGGGTCAAGACCCTTCTTCAAGACTGAAGGATTAGAGAGGAGAAAATTAATCTGCCCTGCACTCTTTCCAGCTGAACAATATCCTTTCTCTTGCCGAGTAATCAAAACTGGACACAATACTCCACAGGCGGCCTCACCAACCTGTTGTACAACTGCAGCATGATGTCGTACAATTGTAACACAACTGTAAATGTAACTGTAACTGAAGAAGGGTCTCGGCCCGAAACATCACCCATTCCTTCTCTCCAGAGATGCTGCCTGTCCCGCTGAGTTACTCCAGCATTTTGTGTCCATCTTCGGTTTAAACCAGCACCTGCAGTTCCTTCCGACACATGTAACATAACATTATTTGCCCAAATGTTTTGGTAATTTATGAATTCCGTAAGGGGAAATCCCCATTCCCCAACCTTTCGTAACATGGGTGCATTCTGTCATGAATGCTTGGTGTAGATCCCTTCAATTCTCTTGTACAATGAAGATATGTCCACGAGCTGTTCCAGAGTCCTCACTGGGATTCATGGAGCACCTCTTTGGCCTCTGGCAGGGGTAGTTCAGGAGGGGCCCTGGCAATGTCTCTCCATCTGTAGTTGCCACAGTAGACCGTGGCTCCTTTCTTGAAGATGGTCACAATTATGATCCGAACCCAAAGCATCGTCTGTCCATATACTTCCACAGATGCTGCCTGACCAGCATCGTCTGTCCATATACTTCCACAGATGCTGCCTGACCCACTGAATTCCTCCAGCACTTTGTCACTGAATCTGGATGATCAGCCATGGTCTTATTGAATGGCAAAGCAGGCGTTATGGTCTAAGTGCCCTACTCCTATTGCTATAGAACATAGAACATTACAGCACAGCCCCTTCAGCCCACAATGTCCGTGCTAAACATGGTGCCAAATTAAACTAAGCTTCTCTGCCTATATCCTAAGGAACTGATGTGCTACAGTGTGCTAGAATGTTGAGAACTATATTCTGTACTATGTATCTTCCCCTGTGCCCTATCTATTGTACTTGGATTTGAACTGATTGCAGCTATGTATGGTATATCTGATCAGTTTAGATAGCATGTGACAAGCAAAGCTTTTCACTGTACCTCGGTACTTGTGGCAATAATAAACCTAAATCTCCCTCCATTCCACATGCCAATCTAAAAGCCACTGAAACACCACTATCATATCTGCTGCCACCACCACCCCTGGCTGTGTGTTCCAGGCACCTGTTCCCTTCTGTGTAAAAAATCTTGCCCCGCATATCTTTAAACTCTCCTCATCTCACTTTAAACCTAGATCCTCTAGTCTTTGGCATTTCCACCCTGGGAACAAAGGTTCTGACAACCTACACTATCTATGCCTCTCATAATTTTATGAACTTTTACGGAAGTACAATATCCAAGATGGCGGTGAAGCCAGGCGACTCTTTACCTGCTGGTCCCAGAAGTGGATCTGCGATCATTCATTACAATTGCTCCACTCTTTAAATCGATATCTAAACGTTATTCCCTTTAACTTGTATCTGTATATCGTGGGCGGCTTGATTTTAATCATGTATCGTCTTTTTGCTGACTGGATAGCACACAACAAAAAAACTTTTCACTGTACCTCGGTCATAAGGTCAGAAGGTCATAGGTAATAGGAGCAGAATTAGGCCATTCGGCCCATCAAGTCTACTCTGCCGTTCAATTATGGCTGATCTATCTCTCCCTCCTGATCCCATACTCCTGCCTTCTCCACATAGCCTCTGACACCTGTAGTAATCAAGAATCTACGGTATCTATCGCTGCCTTAAAAATATCCACTGACTTGGCCTCCACAGCCTTCTGTGGGAAAGAATTCCACAGATTCACCACCCTCTGACTAATAAAATATCTCATCTCCTTCCTAAAAGAACATCCTTCAATTCAGAAGCTATGACCTCTAGACTCTCACACTAGTGGAAACATTCTCTCTCCATCCACTCTGTCCAAGCCTTTCACCATTCTGTATGTTTCAATGCAGTCCCCCCTCATTCTTCTAAACTCCAGCGAGTACAGGCGCAGTGCCAACAAAGTGACAATAATAAACTAAACTAAACTAAACCATACATTTTAATCTATCATAATTTGATATACTTCCATCAGGTCTCCCCTCAATCTCCGACAGTCATAGTTACTGAGATCTACTTGTATGGCCTAATCTTCTCGATGTGGCATGGTGATCAAACAACAAACGTCTTTCTTAAAAATCCCAGACACTCTATTTTCCATCTGAAGTCTTTGTGTGCTTCAGTCAACTGTAGGATGTGAGATTTTCTTTGGCCCCCCTCTGATGATAAATCAATTTCGCAGACACTGAGAAACAATAAATACCTGGAACCTAATGTGCCCGAATTAGTCCAGGTAATTTAAGTAACTGCTAGTCTGTTAAATAGTGATAGTTTAACAGAGTGAAGGCAAGGAAAATTTGTTTTTTTAAAGAGTCGTTGATCAAGTGGAGACTTGTTAAGTGACACATCCCAGTCACAGGGGTCTGGGGCAGTGGATATTAGTTTACAGGCAGGTATTGCTTGTCAGACCTAACTGAACCACTTCAAAAAGCACCATTGTTCAAATCGGAATATTGCAAGAGGGTTCAAATGGAAACACAATTACTGACAATCCTCTCAAGTGTTAAAGATTAATTGATGAGATGTTGCTTTGCTGACAAGATGGCATTTATTGCCTGCTTTTGATTCCACGGAGGGGTGTGATGAGGGGGTTACTTCGGTTGGTTGAACGGCTTGCATTGTGATACAGCTGACTGGCTTTGAAGGACATTTCAGGAGGTGATTAAGAATTGAAGAGGCGCAGGAATCACAAGGACTATTGTTGAGCAGAGAGTTCTAAGAGTACAGCTACAAGAGTCAAGAATATTTTATTGTCATATGTCCTAGATAGCACAAATAAATTCTTACTTGCAGCAACACAAAATAGTATATATACATAGCTTTCTGAAAGTGGCTAAGAAGGCTTACATCGGAGACATTGGTACCCATCTATCAGGGTATTGAGTATAGAAGGAGGGTCCCAAGCTGAAACGTCAACTGTTCATGTTCTCCAGAGATGCTGCCTAACCCCGCTGAGTTACACCAGCATTTTGTATTCCTTTTTACTATATATTATGTATAGAAGTGGGGATGTCATGTTACAGTTGTTTAAGACGTTCATGCATTGGCACAGAAGGCTGTGGAGGCAAAGTCAATGGAAATTTTTACGGTGGAGATTGATAACTTCGTGCTTAGTAAGGGGTCCAGAGGTTATGGGGAGAAGGCAAGAGAATGGGGTTGAGAGGGAAAGATAGATCAGCCAAGATTGGTTGACAGTGTATATTTGATGGGGTGAATGACCTTTTTCTGCTCCTAAAGTTTATCAGCTTAGGAAGTTGCTATGGGCACATTTGGGGTATTGTGTTCAGTTTTGATCACCCTCCTATAGGAAGGATATTATTAAGCTAGAAAGAGTTCAGAGATTTACAATCGTGTTGCCAGGACTTGAGTGCCTAGGCTATAGGGAAAGGTTGGACAGGCGAGGACTTTATTCTTTGGAGTGCATTGGCAGGAAGCTGTGAGGTGATCATTATACATAAAATCAGGAGGGGGATAGATAGGGTGAATGCACTCATACCGAGGATAAGAGAATCAAAAACCAGAGGACATAAGTTGAAGATGAGAGGGCCAAGATAAGAACCTGAGGGGCAATGTTTTCACCGAGAGAAATAAAGGCTTGATGAGGTGCTCCTGATGAGGCCTCTTTAAATTAATGAGGCCAAGCATAGACTGGGCAACCATTTTGATGAACACTTACGTTCTGTCCAACACGGCCTGCTGGATCTCCCAGTTGCTAAACTTTTAACGCCCTTCATATTCCCATACTGATCTTTCTGCCCTGAGCCTCACGCAAAATGGAGGAACAACACCTCACATTCTGCATGGACAGCTTACAGCCCAATGATTACAATCATTCAGAGGGTGGTAGCTATATGGAACCAACTACCAGAGAAGGGAGCGGAGGCAGCTATGGTAGCAACATTTAAAAGACGCTTGGACAAATACATAGATAGGATAGGTTTAGATGAATATAGGCCAAATGTAGGCAAATGGGACTTGCTTAGATGGGGCATCTTTGTCGGCATAGACAATCTGAGCTGCAGAGCCTGTTCTTGTGCTGTATGATTCTACGATATGATCATTGTATTCGCCAATTTCAGGAATTTAACCCCCCCCCCCCATCTCTTTCTCCTGCACCCCACCAAATCCAGGATCACACCTATTTCTCCCACCATTCCAATCACCCATTCTTTTTTTCCAGGAAATAGATGGATATGTATTATGTGCAGGTAGATAGGAGGTGGTCTTGGTGTTGTGTTCAGCACAGACATTGTGGGCTGAAGGGCATGTTCTTCTGCAGCTGCACTGTTCTATGTTCTAAGTTCAAGGTTCTCGATAGAAACAAGAAACTGTGGGTGCTGATTTACAAACGATAAGAGCCAAAATGTTGGAGTAACTCACCGGGTTATGCAGCATCTCTGGAGAGCAAGGATAGGCGATGGACCAACACGATCCATGTTCTCTGAGAATGCTGAGTTACTCCAGCACTTTGTGCCTTCTGTTCTTTCCGGCATCTCGTCCTTTTAAGATGTGCTTCACCTTGACCAGTCCTTATCTCATTTCATGGCCCAGCATTAATTTTGGTTAAGGATCTTCTGCGAAGCATCCTGAGACAGTTTGCTGACATTGAATGAAACAAGTGAACTTTGTTGTATTTCACCCTTGCTTGGCTGCCCTATTTTATCACATCAAAATTCTATCAGCGTCTTCTATTTAATAATCTTATGTAGCCATCACTTTCTTTTCTCTGTAGCACAGATATAGAGTGATGTACTTTTTTCCTTTGATGGTGCATAAATGTTTCCTAGCTTGTCTCCTGAAAGGCTTAATTTTGATTTAATTATGTTCCCAAGTTTGGGTCTCTGTCTGCACTCTGTCCGCTTTGAAGTCCTAGCCTGGAAACTTGTTTGTTATCTTATATCCTGAAGAGCTCAGTAATTATAGAATCACAGAGACATGCAGTACTGAAACAGTCCCATCATTCGAACGCGTCCATGCCGACCAAGATGTCCATTTAAACTGGTCCCATTTGTCCACATTCGGCCCATATCCCTCAACTAGAGGCCAGTCCTGACCTGCTATTAACCTCACTGGAGACCTTCAGACCGTCGTCAATCGGTCTTTCCTGGACTTTATCTTGCACTAAACGTTATTCCCTTTATCTGTAGGAAGGTATCTGCAGATGCTGGTTTAAACTGGAGATAGACACAAAAACCTGGAGTAATTCAGCGGGTCAGGCAGCATCTCTATAGAAGAGGAATAGGTGATGTTTCGGGTCAAAATCGTTCTTCTGACTGAGTGAGGGGAAAGGGAAACGAGAGATATAAATGGTACACAGAACAAATGAAAGGAAGATATGCAAAAAGCAACGATGATCAAGGATAGGAAAGGAAAAGAGCCCACAGCAGTCCATTGTTGGCTGTGGGCTAGGTGATAATGAGTTTCACAGACAGTGAAACTCAACAGGATGATAATGAAACTAGTACGATGACTAGGGTGGGGGAGGGGCGGAAAGAGAGGGAATGCAAGGGTTACTTGAAATCAACATTCATACTGCTGGATTGTGAGGTGCTGTTCCTCCTATTTGCCTTTTGCCTCACTCTGCCAATGGAGGAGGCGCAAGATAGAAAGATCAGTATGGTAATGGGAGGGGGAGTCAAAGTGTTTGGCAATTGGGATATCACGTAGGCCAAGGCAAACTGAGCGAAGGTGTTCAACAAAATGATCGCCCATTTTGCATTTGGTCTCGCTGATATAAAAGTGTCCACATCTGGAACAGTGGATACAGTAGATGAGGTTGGAGTAGACGCAGGTGAACCTCTATCTCACTTGAAAGGACTGTCAGGGTCCCTGGACAGTGTTGAGGGAGGAGGTATAGGGGCATGTGGTGCAACTCCTGGGGTTACAGGGGAAGGTAACTGTGGAGGCGGTGGTTTGAGTGGGAAGGAATGAGTTAACCAGGGAGTTGCGGAGGGAACAGTCTCTATGGAAAGCGGAAAGGGATGGGGATGGGAAGATGTGGCTAGTGGTGGGAACCTGTTGGAGGTGGCGAAAATGTCAGAGGACTATTTGTTGTATGCGATGGCTGATGGGTTGAAAGGTGAGGACTAGAGTGACTTTGTCCCTGTCTACTGTGGATGGCTTGATTATAAGCAAAGAGTAGGAGTAAACGGGTCCTTTTCACAATGGCGGGCAGTGACTAGTGGGCTACCACAAGGCTCAGTGCTGGGACCCCAGCTATTTACAATATATATTAATGATCTGGATGAGGGAATTGAAGGCAATATCTCCAAGTTTGCGTATGACACTAAGCTGGGGGGCAGTGTTAGCTGTGAGGAGGATGCTAGGAGACTGCAAGGTGACTTGGATAGGCTGGGTGAGTGTGCAAATGTTTGGCAGATGCAGTATAATGTGGATAAATGTGAGGTTATCCATTTTGGTGGCAAAAACAGGAAAGCAGACTATTACCTAAATGGTGGCCGATTAGGAAAAGGGGAGATGCAGCGAGACCTGGGTGTCATGGTACACCAGTCATTGAAAGTAGGCATGCAGGTGCAGCAGGCAGTAAAGAAAGCGAATGGTATGTTAGCTTTCATAGCAAAAGGATTTGAGTATAGTAGCAGAGAGGTTCTACTGCAGTTGTACAGGGTCTTGGTGAGACCACACCTGGAGTATTGCGTCCAGTTTTGGTCTCCAAATCTGAGGAAGGACATTATTGCCATAGAGGGAGTGCAGAGAAGGTTCACCAGACTGATTCCTGGGATGTCAGGACTGTCTTATGAAGAAAGACTGGATAGACTTGGTTTATACTCTCTAGAATTTAGGAGATTGAGAGGGGATCTTATAGAAACTTACAAAATTCTTAAGGGGTTGGACAGGCTAGATGCAGGAAGATTGTTCCCGATGTTGGGGAAGTCCAGGACAAGGGGTCACAGCTTAAGGATAAAGGGGGAAATCCTTTAAAACCGGGATGAGAAAAACTTTTTTCACACAGAGAGTGGTGAATATCTGGAACTCTCTGCCACAGAGGGTAGTTGAGGCCAGTTCATTGGCTATAGTTAAGAGGGAGTTAGATGTGGCCCTTGTGGCTAAGGGGATCAGAGGGTATGGAGAGAAGGCAGGTATGGGATACTGAGTTAAAAACATAGAAACATAGAAATTAGGTGCAGGAGTAGGCCATTCGGCCCTTCGAGCCTGCACCGCCATGTTGGATGATCAGCCATGATCATATTGAATGGCGGTGCAGGCTCGAAGGGCCAAATGGCCTACTCCTGCACCTAATTTCTATTTTTCTATGTTTCTATAAACATGTACTGTGGCAGCACCTAGTGGTGGTTGGGGCAATACGAACCCTCGCTATTGGCTGGCGCCGTCACGGCATCGCGGGTTTTTGGATCATCAGTTAGTCAAGCTCCACCCAAGTAGAAGGAGCTTCGTGTTATTTGGATGACCCAGAACGCGGTTGAGTTAAACGCTTTTTTTTTGTTTAAAATAAAGAATTCTATTTTACTCAACTGACTCGTCTCGCCAAAGTGTAGTCGTTCCGCTGATTTGATGGAACGCAACAAAAAAAGATTTTCACTGTACCTCGGTGCACTTGACAATAAACTAAACTAAGTAAACTCTAATGACCAACTGTTATCTGTCTTCTCATAATCAATATCTCCCCATTTACTCGATGTTAAATCCATTCCATCCAAAAGTGTCTTAAAAGGCACTATTGTACATCTGCCTCCACCACCACTCTGGCAGTAAATTCCGGGCATTCACTACCCTCTGTGTAAAAAACCTGCCCGACAAATCTCCTTGAACTTTGCCCTCTCATCTTAATGCTGTCAATATGACAAATACATTAATACCCACAATACCAAAGCAAAACTCTTGAAGTCCTTAGTGTAATGAAAATTAATGCATGGTTCATAGTTTAGCTATTATAATGTTCAAGAGTCTGATGTCTGTTGGGAAGAAGTGATTCTTGAACCTGGTGGTCACAGTTCTCAGCCTCCTGTGGCTTCTTCCCGATGGCAGGAGTGAAATGAGAGCGTGGCCAGGGTGGTGTGGGTCTCTAATGATGCTGGCTTCCTTTTTGAGGCAGTGCCTCCTGTAGATCCCTTCGATGATGGGGAGGTCAGTACCTGTGATGGACTGGCCAGTGCAAACCACCCTCTTTCATCTCCTTTGTTCCTGGGCTTTCGAGTTGCTGAACCAAGCCATAATGCAGCCAGACAGCGTGCTCTCTACTGTGTCCCTGTAGAGATTTAATAGAGAATTCAATGACATACTGATCTTCCCAAAAAAATGGGCTTTCTTCATGATTGTATTTTGGGGCAATTAACGATGGGTAATGAATTCTGATCTTGCCAGTGTACTTGAGTACCGGCCAATGATTAGGACTTGTTCCACTTTTCGATCCGAACTGTCTCACATTTTTCTGCCCAACTTTGCGTGGCATGTCAATACTCTCGCCAGCAAGAACTTGTTCCCCTGTTCAATCTTGGAATCGTCCGGCAGAGTACCTCAAAGGCATTAGATTACTGATTCAAGAGAGACAAAAAAAAAATTCCAAAAAGCTGCTTGTGTCATCAAAAACGAGTCAAATCAGACATCTCCAAAACAAAATTAATTACATGGTCAATATTATTTTTTATTTGATTTCTAATTTGTTTTGAGGATAGTACGGTGCAAAAAAATCGTTATCAAATAGAATATTAACAGGATACATTATTTTGCAAAAATAAACTTTATTCATAATAAAATATATAGACAAATTAAAATCATGAAACTCCTAATACATTCTTAGTGTATTTACATTTGTTATTGCTATTGTCATACTCAGTAGTGTTAGCACCTCCTATTTTTCTTACACAAAACACCCTTGCCATTCATGTACTGTGTGGTATGGCTGCCCAGCCTGCAGCTGTCTGTTTTTCATCTTCTTTCTTATTTTTAGTTAGTTGAGTGTTTTGTTTTTAGGAGTTCTAGCCTTTTTTTTATGTGGGGGGGGGGGGGGGGGATGGGGAAACTACTTTTCAGGGCCCCTACCTGGTCGGAGAGGCGGCTTTTCTCCGGGCTGCACTGTCGACCCGTCCTCGCGGCCTACCAGCGGGCCTGGAGTGGCGTTTCCTGGGGAGACCGCCCAGAACCTCGGCTTCAGCGGCGGCACAGCGCTGGAGCGCTATCGCGGAACGGAGCGGGCGATGCCTTGCCCGGGTCGCCGCGCTGGAGCTCAGGAATGCTGAGACCGCAGGTGAACATCGCGGAGCTGCAGGACTGTGGAGCGGCCAGCCGCGGGCAGCGGCGCTGAACCTAACATCGGCAGCCTGGGATCTCTCGCCGAGATCGCCAGTTGTGGAGCTCCATCCAGCGCGACCTTGTTGGCTTCGGAAGCCGCGGCCTCCAGTATGGAAGCGGCTGTTCCAGGGTTCCCAGGCCGCTGTGAGGATTCTCCCGACGCTGGAGCTACATCACCCGGCGAGAATGGCCTGGAACAGTGGGCCTCCATAGAGGCGACTGCTGAGGCCCCAATAGGCCCGACTATGGGTGAACTGGGGATGGGGACTGGACATTGTGCCTTCCCCCACAGTGGGTACCATTGTGGGGGTTATTTTTATGTTTATTGTTAAATTTAACCATATAACATATAACCATATAACAATTACAGCACGGAAACAGGCCATCTCGGCCTTACAAGTCCGTGCCGAACAATTTTCTTCCCCTTTCTTTAATTTCTTTAATGTTATGTTTAATCTTTATCTGTGTGCTGCATGGCAAGACAAATTTCATTACACCATTTGGTGTATGTGACAATAAATGCCCTTTGTCCTTTGTTCTTTGTCCTTCCTTTGTTTGAGGGGTGTCCCCACCAGACTCTGCCCCTTAATGTCCAGCAGCAGAAGGACGCTAGACTGTGGTCGTCCCCCACAGAGCCTTGGCGTTGGCTGCACCAAGCTTCAATGCATCCCCCAGCACATACTCCTGCAGTCTAGTGCAGGCCAGTCGACAATATTACCTGACGGACACCTCGCTCTGCTGGGAGACAAACAGGTCGAAGAGCCTCTTTCACTGAGTTGATGATGGTCTTCAAGACAGGATGTTAACTGGATCAAGGTAAAATCTCTGTGAGGAAAAAAAAGACACAGAGTACTGGAGTAACTCAGCTGGTCAGGCAGCTATGTTTTGAGTTGAAAGCCTTTTTCAGACACAAAACACGCCCTGTAAAGTTGCCTATACACAATAGGGGACAAAGTACTGGAGTAATTCTGGAGAACATGGGTGTGAAGAAAGGGTCTCAAACTAAAACATCACCTATCCATGTTCTCCAAAGATGCTGCCTGACCTGCTGAGTCACTCTAGCACTTTGTCTTTTTTAATTTATTTTATTTCGGTATAATTTTGTTTACTATTGTCCAGTGTACTGAGGTACAGTAAAAAGCTTTTATTTGCAAATAAAAATCTGAAGAAGGGTCCTGACCTGAAACATCACCTATGCATTTTTTCCAGAGATACTGCCTGACCCACTGAGTTACTCCAGCATCTTATTTCTATTAAGAAAAACGATGTATGTTTTCAAAAATTGGCATCTGCAGTTCCTTGTGTCTACAAACTCTCGGTGAGGTTTGAGGCTGTCTGTCTGTCTGTCCCTACGTCACTTCATTCACTCGTCTGCATTTGACCCACATTGCTCCCTGATTGTCACGTCCCTGACTGACACCGGCTCTGAATTAATTTGGTTCCAATTACCGGAGGCACCCAGACCCCAAGTACTTCATGAATGACAATGCTTTGTACAGGCATAATGAGTCTGGCTCGCCTCCAGCCTCCACACCAGGCTCCCGGGATGGATTTTCTCGCTCCGCTGTCTCGTATCTGGAATGGGCCAGTCGGCAGCATTTCCCATCGGACAACTCCCCCGGCTGGGAGATCAGCAAGTCTAACGAATAGGAGGGAACTGCAGATGCTGGTTTACACCCAAGATAGAGAGGATGTGGAGAGGATGTTTCCACTATTGGGAGAGTCTCGTGGATTAGAGGTCATAGCCTCAGAATTAAAGGACGTTCTTTTAGGAAGGAGATGAGAAGGAATTTCTTTAGTCAAAAGGTGAAGAATCTGTGGAATTCTTTCCCACAGAAGGCTATGGAGGCCGTTAGTGGATATATCTAAGGCAGAGGTAGATAGATGTTTGATCTTGATGTGTGTCAGAGGTTATGTGGAGAAGGCAGGAGAATGGGTTTAGGAGAGAGAGATAGATCAGCCATGATTGAATGGCAGAGTAGACTTGATGGGCCGAATAACCTAATTCTGCTCCTATCTTGTGATCTTATGATCTAGCCAATGATCTTATGATCTTATGATCTAGCCAAACTGCTGCGTAACTTTAACTTTGTCAGCACCAGAAACGTGGCGACTCATTTGTGGATTTTGTATATTGTATAACAAAGAATTTCGCTGTACCAAGGTACATGTGACAATAAAGTATCATTGAATGATTAAATCATTGAATCATTGAAGGTTTGGGCAGACCAAAGAGCGTCTTTCACCAACGAGTTGATGACCTTCCAGCAACGCTTGATGTCCGTCTCCGAATGTGTCCCTGGGAGCAGCCCGTAAACCAGAGTGTCCTCTGTTACAGAGCTGGTCGGGATGAACCATGACAAAGACCCTCGCATTATTCTCCAGACTCTCTTCACAAATACGCTCTCTGCAAAGAGATGGACAGCCATCTCCTCTCCATAGCAGCCATCCACATGCACTCTCAAGGCCTCGTATAATGGCTGTTTCTGATAACTGACCCTACACTAAAACAACCCCTCCCTCATTGCCCCCGAGTTTAATTGCCCTCCTGTTGGTATCCGTTGCTTCAGCTTACAGAGACCATACCTTCCTTTGTTGTAAGAGTCATGGAGTCATTGACACAAGGAACTGCAGATGCTGGTTTACAAAAAAAAGATACAAAGTGCTGGAGTAACTTAGCGGGTCAGGCAGCATCTCTGGAGGACATGGATAGGTGATGTTTCGTGTCAAGACGTCAGAGTCATACAGCATGGAAACGTGACTGCAGTATAATGGTGGGGCTGCCTTGTATTACTGATTATTAATTCATTGTATTCTTGATTATTGTATATTTATTTGTTGTGTTGTATTAGTAGGTCTGTAAATTCAATTCCATCTGCAGCAAGTAAAAAATTCACTATTCTGTATCTGGTACATATGACACGTAAACACTCTTGACTTACATGCTTCCTGTTTCTCTATACCTTTAAAACAATGGCTAGGATCTCTAGTGCAGGGATAATGCAAGGGAGGTTAGGCACAACATTCAGAACAATGTGCAACGCTTGTCTCGTGTCTTGGAGGTTCACTCCTCCGGTGTGAGGAGATAGAGAGAGAGAGGGGGGGGAGAGAGGGAGAGATGGTGAGGAAATGAGGGCTAGGGAGAGAGGGAGAGGGAGAGAGAAAGAGGGAGGGTATGTATGTATGTGTGTATGTGTATATACATATACGTATAGGTATATATATATTATATATATACAGTATATCTGTGTGTACTTGTGAGTATGTGTACATACAGTATATACACTGAACTTTTTTTTCTCTCTCATTTATTATAATGTTTAGGGTGTACTATGTTTACATATTCTGTTGTGTGGTAGCGAGAATTTCATTGTTCTATCTGGAACATATGACAATAAAACACTCGTGATGACTCTTGAGAAAGAGGGAGAGAGAGAGAGACAGAGAGAGAGAGACAGACAGACAGAGAGAGAGAGACAGAGAGAGACAGAGAGAGCACAAGGCAGTTTTCCTGCGATGCTTGCAGCCTCTTCTGCAGGCTTGTCACCTGCCGAACAAACGGGGACTGACAGGTAAGGTCACGGCATTGCTCTCTTAGACCTGGCATACCAATGGGCTGTGAGTCACACAGAAGACACGTATCATTCATAACCAGGTACAATGTCACCTCTTCCATTTTAATAAAGCCACGATGGGATACTCACACATTATCATTTAGAGGGAAGATGAAAAAGGTCCAATAATAAATTGAGTCCAAGGTCACTCACAAGCAAACACCCACCCTAATTACTGACAGCCTCTTAACTCAGCCTGGCAAAGATTAAAAGATAATAAGGATCCATTACGGTCCTTCTGAAGTATTGATCTCAGCCGATCTAAGTGTTTCTGTCCACAGTACGGAGCTGTTGAAGTTAATATCTGTTTCACCTCATTATAGTTCAAAACCGTGTCGTTCTTTTCTTCATGCAGGGAGCTGCTACGAATATTTATGGACCGCAGCTGGTTTTTATTTGGAGGCGAGGAATGCTATTCAGCTTGACCAGAGTTGCTTCCTGATTTCCAGCCAATAGACGCGCCAACATAAACCATAGAACAGGTCCTTCGGCCACAATTCCTGTGCTGAACATGATGCCAAGACCCACTGCTATCTGCCGGTACAGCACCCATATCCCTCCATTCCCTGCATATCCACGTGCTCTGCCAAAAGTCCCTTAAATAACACTATCGCATCTGCCTCCACCACCACCCCTTGCAGCAGGTTCCAGACACCCACCGCCATCTGTTTAAAAAAACCACGCCCCGAATATCTCCTTTAAACTTTGCCCCTATCAGATTAAACATCTGGTACCATATTCAGCACGGACAATGTGGGCCGAAGGGCCTGTTCTAGTGCGGTATTGTTCTGTGTTCTACGCCCTGAGGCATTTGATATTTTAGCATTTGTTAAAAGGTTCTGACTGTCTACCCTATCTATAACTCTCATTATTTTAAATATTTCTATCAGTTCTCCCCTCAACCTCTGCCAGAGAAAACAATCCAAGTTTGTCAAACCACTCCCTGTAACTAATACCCGCTAATCCAGACAGTCTGGTAAAGAAGACACAAAGTGCTGGAGTAACTCAGCAGGTCATACAGCATCTCTGGAGAACATAGATAAGTGATGTTTCAAGTTGGGTCACAGTCTGAAGAAGCATTACTACCCAAAATGTCATTGATCCATCTTCTCCAGATTTCTTGCCGACCTCACTGAATTACTCCAGCACTGTTTTCTTTTGGTAAACCAGCATTTTTTTCAGCATTCCAGTAAACCTCCTCTACACCCTCTCCAAAGCATCCACATGCTTCCTGTAATGAGGCAACCAGGATTGCAAACAATACTCCAAATGCAACCTAACCAAAGTTCTACAAAGCAGTAACATCTTTTAGAGATACAGCGCGGACACAGGCTCTTCAGCCCACCGAGTCCGTGCCAGACAGCATCTCTGGAGAGAAGGAATGGGGGCAAAGATCTGAACAATGAGAGGTTGAACACCCAACCCTTCTCTCCAGAGACATTGCCTTCCCTGCTGAGTTACTCCAGCATTTTGTGTCTGTTTTTGATTTAAACGAGCATCTGCAGTTCTTTCCTCTACCAAACTTTACAACTCTAAACAAAACTTTCCACCGCAGTTTAGTGAACATTCTGAGCAGGAAACTGCTTCAGGTGATCACGCCAATGCCATTTATTCCCAGGTAAATGTTGTGGATATTTATTCAGCGCTGGATGATATGACTTAATTTGAAGAGCTGGAGGCTTTTCCAGAGGTGACCTGAGGTTGCTCTGAACATTCTCACGAAGCCATTGAATTCATGTAGAATTTTAGTTTTGTTTAGTTTATTGTCAAGTGTATCGAGATGCAGTGAAAGCTTTTGTTTCCTGCTAACCAGTCAGCGGAAAGACAATATACGATTACAATTGAAACATTCACGGTGTACAGATACAGGATAAAGGGAACAACGTTTAGTGCAAGATAAAGTCCAGTTATGTCCGATTAAAGATAATCTGAAGGTCTCCAATGAGGTAGATGGGAGGTGAGGACCGCATTCTATCTGGTGACAGGACAGTTCAGTTGCCTGATAACAGCTGGGAAGAAACTGTCTCTGAATCTGCAGGTCTGCATTTTCACACTTCTGTACCTCTTGCCTGATGCGAGAGGGGATAAGTGAGAGTGCCCAGGGTGAGGCTGGTCCTTGAATATGCTGCTGGCCTTGCCGAGGTAGCGTGAGGTGTAAATGGAGTCAATGGAAGGGAGGTTGGTTTGGGTGATGGTCTGGGCTGCATTCACAATTCTCTGCAATTTCTTCAGAATCAGAATCAGAATGCTTTACTGTCATTGCATGTGTCACATACAACGAGATTACTGTGTCTCTCCATTTAAAAGAACTTCAAACATTCACAAACTCATACTTTTTACACTCCCTCCCTCCCCAAACCCACCCATGGATTCACGTTTAAATAAATTAACACAGTCTTCCACCCCCCCCTCCTTCCCCATAACCCGCTCCCGAGACAGAGTTCAGTTCCAAGATTGCTGATGGGTAAAAGCTGTTCTTGAGTCTGGCAGTGCGTGACTTTAGCGACCTGTACCTTTTACCTGAGGGCAGCAGTGTGAAAAGGTGGTGACAAGGATGTGTAATGTCTTTCACGATATTACAGGTCCTGTTGCGGCATCTGGAGTGGTAAATGTCCTTCAGAGGGGGCAGGGGGAGTCCAATGATACCCTGGGCAGTTTTTATCACCCTCTGGAGAGCTGCTCTGTCAACTGCTGAACAGTTCCCAAACCAGGCAGTTATGCAGTAAGTCAGCATGCTTTCTGCCGAACAGCGGTAGAAAGACTCCAGCAGTTTAGCAGACAGATGGGCCTTCCTCAGTGTTCTGAGGAAGTAAAGTTTCTGCTGCGCCTTTTTTACAACTACAGCAGAGTTCACAGACCATTTAAGATCCTCACTGATGTTGATCCCCAGAAATTTAAAACTAGGCACCCTCTCCACCTCCTCGCCCCCTATCTCCAGTGGCCTGAGCTCCACTCTATGTCGCCTGAAATCAGTGATGATCTCCTTTGTCTTTTTAGTGTTCAGGGAGAGATTGTTGTGAGCACACCACTCAGAAAGTCTGTACACCTCCTCTCTATAGGCGACCTCGTTCCCATTTGAGATGAGCCCCACCACGGTTGTATCGTTCGCAAATTTTATGATCCTATTTGCGGTGTGATGGGGTAAGCAGTCATGTGTGTATAGGGCGTAGAGGAGCGGACTGAGCACACCACGGTCTTGGATGGAGCTGTTCCCAAACCATGCTGTGATACATCCTGATGAAATGCTTTATTTGGTACATCTGTAGAAGTTGGTGAGACATGCCGAACATTTTCAGCCTTCTAAGAAAGTATAGGCGTTGGTGTGCATTTGTGGTCATTGATTAGAGCCTCCCTGGGTCCACTCTTGCCTCCAGTCTACCAGCCCCCCAGATGCCTCCGTCTCCAAATCCCATCCGCTTTTCAGATCTTTGCCCCTGTTCCTGCCTTTCTCCCAGCGCTCTGCTCGCTGGCCAGAACGCTGTACCTCTCCTGCTGCAGGTATGCAGTGTATCTGTAAAACGTGGACCTTCTGCCTGCCTGCTCTGTGTTCATAGTGGCATCCTTATTGCACAGGAGCACATTGTGGAGTTCAGCAATGCAACAGTCACAGACAGACAGTGTGCCAGCGTACAGTCGCAACCGTGTGTGGATGTGGCGTCGAAGGACGAGAAGCCAAAGCAAAGAAGTGGAGGCTAAATAACCGAACGGAAACCAAGCCGAAACGCCAAATAACCGAAAGCGTACGAAGCCGAAACGCCAACTAACAGAAAGGGTGGGATGCCTAAAAGCAAACTCACCGAAAGGCCACTCTGCCGAAACACCAACTCACCGAAAGTCTGTGTCGCCTACAAGCCAACTCACTGAAAGGCCTCTCTGCCGAATAGTCAAATAACAGACATGACGTTGCCGGGGGGCGGGACTTGTCAGTGATTGGTCCAGATCCCCGCGTCCATCACATCACTGGCTGATGGAGACGGGAGGGTGGGGGTCATTTTCCCACACAAGCCATAGGTGACTGGACACTCTGAACCCGAGCACCAAGTTGTGAGCGGCTGAAGGAGTGCATCCCTCGGGACAGCCCCCACTCTCCCACGGCCACAGCCGCCCTCCGCCTCGTCTCCCCCATGAGGCCGCACTGTGACGGGCTGTGGGTCGGGTGGAGCAGAGGTGTGGGACGGGCTGGTCCCTCCGCCCACCCAGAGTCACTGACCGCCATGCACCGCCATCGCACCCAAAGTCCTGATGTGGTTTTTGTAATGTTCAATGCCCTAAATTGTTCACTGTGCTCCAATTGACCTCTGGTCATTGTGTTTTATAATGGATAAATGTGTTGTTGGAGATCAGTACAGTGCAGAAACAGGCTCTTCGGACCACAATGTCTGTGCCAAGCATGAAGCCAAGGCCAACTGTGAGTTGTAGAATCAAGGAACTGCAGATGCTAGTATATAAAAAAGGACACAAAGTACTGGAGTGACTCAGCGGGTCAGGCAGCATCTCTGGAGAACATGAATAGGTGTTGTTTCAAGTCGGGACCTTTCTTCAGGATCCCAACCCAAAACATCGCCTATCCATCTTCTCCAGAGATACTGCCTGACCCGCTGAGTTAGAAACAAATAGAAACATAGAAAATAGGTGCAGGAGTAGGCCATTCGGCCCTTCAAGCTAGCACCGCCATTCAATATTCAACATATAAAATTATAAAAGGACTTGACAAGCTAGATGCAGGAATTTTTTCCCAATGTTGGGGGAGTCCAGAACCAGGGCCACAGTCTAAGAACAAAGAGGAGGCGATTTAAAATTGAGATGAGAAAAAACCTTTTCACCCAGAGAGTTGTGAATTTGTGGAATTCTCTGCCACAGAAGTCAGTAGAGGCCAATTCACTGGATGGATTTAAAAGAGAGTTAGATAGAGCTCCAGGGGCTAGTGGAATCAAGGGATATGGGGAGAAAGCAGGCACGGGTTACTGATTGTGGATGATCAGCGATGATCACAATGAATGATGGTGCTGGCTCAAAGGACTTAATGGCCTCCTGCTGCAACTATTTTCTATGTTTCTATGTTTCTATCTTCCCCACTACCGATGTAAATCTAACTGGTCTATAATACCCCGTTTTCTCTCCCCCTCCTTTCTTAAAAAGTAGGGTTACATTAGCTACCCTCCAGTCCACAGGAACGGATCCAGTCTATAGAACATTGGAAAATGATTACGAATGCATCCACGATTTCTAGGGCCACCTCCTTGAGGATGCAGACCATCAGGCCCTGGGGATTTATCTCCCTTCAGTCCCAACAGTTTGCCAAACACCATTTCTTGACTAATGTGGATTCCCTTCAGTTCCTCCCTCCCACTAGTCCCCTAGTATTTCTTGGAGATTGTTTGTGTCTTCCTTAGTGAAGACAGAACCAAAGTACTTATTTAACTAGTCTGCCATTTCCTTGTTTCCCATTCTAAATTCACCTGTTTCTACATTTGTCTTCACTAATCTTTTCCTCTTCACATATCTAAAGAAGCTGTTATAGTCAGTTTTTATATTCCCTGCAAGCTTTCTTTCATGCTCTATTTTCCCCCTGTTAATTAACCCCTTTGTCCTCCTCTGTTGAATTCTAAATCTCCCAGTCCTCCAGTTTGCTGCTTCCTCCAGCCAATATATATGCCTCCTTGGATTTAACACTATTCCCTCGTTAGCCATGGTTGAGCCGCCTTCCCCATTTTATTTTTTCACAAGACAGGGTTTCTCCAGCACTCTGTGTCCGATTGTGCACTGTGTGTGTGGAGTTTGCAAGTTCACTTTGCATGTGTTTCCTCCAGGAGCCCCACTTTCCTCCCACAGCCCAAAGACATGTGGCTTTGTAGGTTAAGTAAAGTCATAGAATCATATAGTACATAAACAGGCCATGCGGCCCAACTCGTCCATGCCGACCAAGATGCCCCACCTAAGCGAGTCCCATTTGCCTGCATTTAGAACATAGAACATAAAACAGAATCGTACAGCACAGGAACAGGTCCTTTGGCCTATAATGTCTGCGCTGAACATGATGGCAAGACCAACTCTTATCTGCCTGCACATGATCCATATCCCTCCATTCCCTGCATATCCATGTACCTATCCAAAAGCCTCTTACATGCTTGCTGTATCTGCCTTCAGCGTGTTCCAGGCACCCACCTCTTTGTTAAAAACTTGCTTCGCACATATTTATACTTTGCCCCTCTCACCTCTGTTTCCTGCAACATTAATTGGAAGTAATCACACAGTAAACCTGAGGCTCTCCTGCTGCTATTCTTTGACCAGCCACCTGATGGTGCAATAGAGCAGCCTGGTGAACAGCATTACTCCATTGCCAGAGTGACGCCACACGCAAACTGGAGGAGTCTCATATTCCACTTGGGGTAGCTTACAACTCAATGGTATCATCATTGAATTATCCAGTTCCAAGTAATGCCCCATTACCCTCCACATGACAAAGGAGCTGGCCATTGACTTCAGGAAGCTTGGTGGTGTACATGTCCCAATCCCCATCACTGGTGCTGAAGGGCAACACGGTGATGTAGAGCCATCTCACAGCCGACAATAGACCAGCGGGATGGGACATGCCCAGTGAGCAGCAGGATGGGACATTCCTGGCAAGCAAGTCCAACTTGCTGACCACGGTCTGACCACAGAGGAGTATCCTGTCCACTGCGGAGAAGCTAGTATGGAGCGAGTGGTCGAAGCGAGGTGGTCGGGTCAGACCCCCGAGGTCAAGTTGGGCAAAGGACGAGGTCGGGTCGGAGCCATAAACAGAGTTAAAACGAGGACAGAGCCTCGGGTCGAGACAGGCCAAGGTAGACGGGCCATGTCACCGAGAATAAAGGCAGACCCAGAGTGGGGGAGCCACTGAGAACTAAGGAGGGGCGAAGAAGGGATGATTATTTTTTGTAACTTCGTCTGAGCCTTTGTGGCGACTCTTTTGTGTACTTTGCGAAAACAAAAAATTTCACTGCACCCAACTAGGTATAAAGTTTCACCATCATCATGATGGGCTCCACATTTTCTTGATTAATGAGGCTTTTTACATATCTTCCATTCATTTGTCCTAAGTGCCATCTATATCGATCGTTTTCCTTTCCCTTGACTCTCAGTCTTAGGAAGGGTCTCAACCTGAAACGTCATCCATTCCTTTTCTCCAGAGATGCTGCAAGACCCTCAGCTTGTTGTGACTACCTTCAGGTTGCATTACAGCTTGGTTTGTAAACAGCTTTGTCTGAATGACAATAAAAGGCTATCTATCTATCTATCTATCTATCTATCTATCTAATCTATCTATCTATCTATCTATCTATCTATCTATCTATCTATCTATCTATCTATCTATCTATCTATCTATCTATCTATCTATCTATCTATCTATCTATCTATCTATCTATCTATCTATCTATCTATCTTTGCCCAAGACCATGAGAAATTGCAGAGAGTTGTAGATGTAGCCCAGTCCATCCCTGTAGATTAGTATGTCTTTACTATGTGTGGATCTGATCATTCAAAAATCACACATACCAGACTTCTCACCATTGACTCCTACGCTTCACGCTGCCTCTGGAAAGCAGCCAACATAATCAAAGCCTTGTCCCATCTCAGTCATTCCTTCTTCTCCCTGCTCCTGTCCAGCAGAAGGTTCAGAAGCTTGAAAGCGCGTACCACCAGACTCAGGAACAGCTTCTTCCCCTTCTCTATCAGGTTTCTTAACGGTCATTCCATAAGCTAGGGAGCTGTCCGATTCACCTCTAACCTATTACGGAAATTGGACTTTATCTGTGGAACTGATGTGCTACAATGCTAAGAACTGTATTCTGCATCTTCAGTTTCGCTCTCTGTATTGTACTTTAATTTGACGATCATGTTTATATGAGGAAACCCACGTGGTCACAGGGAGAATGTGCAAACTCCACACAGAGAACTCCTGAGGTCAGGATCGAACCCGGGTCCCTGGTGCTGTGAGGCAGCGGTCCTGTCAACTGTGCCAAGATGCCGCTCCAATAATAACCTACGCTGGGGATGTTCAAAGAGGTGACCCCAAGCTCAGCCCAAAGGGCATCTTGAAGAGTTGGAGAGTACATATACATCACATCGCTGATATTCACCCAGTTGGTGATGATAAACTAGCAAAGCTTTCTCCTGTTTATTGCACAGATCTTTGTGCACAAACATCAGGACATAATGAGTTTTAATGAAACAGTTTGCATTCTCTCTCCTGGCAAAATATCACCTTCTTTGACATTCAGAGCGAAATAAATCATTAGGGATAATACTTTCACTGCTATGAGCTGCTTGATAAGTGAGTTATTTTGTGTATTAATCGTCACATGCAGAGAGATAGTTAAAAGCTTCTATTGCTAGTAATCCAGACAAATCACACCTTACGTGAGTATAATAAACCCTCTGGTTTAGTTTTAGCTCCGTGCAACTGCCGCAGGTTGTGGTCGACCCGCTCGCTCGCCCGGCTGCTGTAGGACATCCCGCGGGCGTCTCCGACAACACCGCCTCCACCCACGACCACCACAAAACGCACGTCCGTCGCCTCCAGCAGCCGCCCTCAGCTTCCATGTGCCGCGGTCACCGTCCCACTTCCCGAGCCGATCACGGGCGTTTTCCGAGGGTGTGGGAGGTGAGTTCACTGCTGGGTAAGTCCCAGACAGGAGACACATTGCTACACTAGGACAGTCCTGCTATCAGAGTGGGAGTTAGACCTTATAACTCAGCCCAGTTGGCACCACGATCCGTTTTTGTCAACCAAGCCTTGGTCCACCACAGCCTGCTGGATCTCCCAGTTAGTCCTAGCGTCACACAGCACGGAAACAGGCCCTTTGGTCCATTTTGCCCATGTTGACCAAGATGCCCTATCTACACTAGTCCTACCTGCCTGCTTGACCCATGAGCCTCTGAACCTTTCCTATCCCTGTATCTGCCAAAATATCCTTTAAATGTTGTGATAGTACCTCAACTACCTCCCCAGGCAGCTCGTTTCATACACCCACCACCCTCTGGGTGAAATGTTGTCCCACAGTTTCCTATTAAATCCTTCCTCTCACCTTAAACCCAATATCCTGCGATTCTTGATTTCCCCTCTCTGGGTAAAAGACTGGGCGTTCACCCTATCTATTCCCGTCACGATCTTGTACACATCTAGAAGATCACCCCCCATCCTCCTGTGCTCCAAGGAATAAAGTCTGAGCCTGCTAAGTCTCTCCCAATAACTCAGGCCCTCAAATCCTGGCAACATCCTCGTAAATCTTCTCTGCACTCATTCCAGTTTTACAACATCATTCCTATGCAGGGTGACCAAAACTGAACATGAAACCCCCATACTTCCAGTCAGCCTAAGCTCGGGGATCTTGAGAAAAACAGGGATCCTTTCTCAACCAGCAGAGGAACTTACAGATTAATTCGTGTCTGCCAGATCTTAGAATAAGCCTCAGTAAATGTGCTCCACAAGGAAATACTCCAGAGGAAAGTGATCCATCATGGTGCCTTGTTAAAGAAGGCATGGATAGCATTCAATTGAAAGACAAGGCTGGGGGTTGGGAAGATTTCAGAAGCCAACAACGGACAATTACGGAAGCAAGAAACAGCAGATCCCGGCTCGACAGCAGACCTCAAATTCATGTGAGTATGTTGGTGAAATGGCCGTCTGTAAATTGCCCCTAGTGTGTAGGAAATGGATGCAAAAGTGGAATAATGTAGAACCAGTGTAGACAGGTGATCGATTGTAAGTGTGGACTCAGAGGGCCAAATGGCCTGTTTCTGTGCCGTGTCTCTGATCTTTGAACTAAACCTCTCACCCACCCTGAACAGCATGAGATAAAGAGCTGCAGCATGATCTACACTGGGTCACACGGGATCTCCAGCAGAGGCCGCGACCTCTCAACCACCTTCCTTCTCCTGCCTCCCCCGCTTCCTATCCCCTACCCAGCATCATTGAAGCATTCAACACCCCCCCAACCCCCACCTCCTCTTTTCCTTTTCTCTCTGCTTGACTTCAACCGAGCACTGCAAAAATAAGCAGTGGCAACAGTCCAGTATTTCTCAGTTCAGTTCCCACCAGGGACTGCTGAAAATCTGTACTGAGTTAAAATAAATAAATCGAGACAAAAAATATAGGTCTAAGTAAAAGTGGCCATGAAGCTGTGGAACTGTTGATTTAGAAATTGCAGAAAGAGTCAAAAGTCAAGTGTGTTTAATTGGCACGTATAGCCAATGGAACAATGAAACTCTTACTTGCTGAGGCTTAACAGGCCCATAAATGCACACAGATAAATATATAATAATCATAAATACAATAATAAATGAACAGCATTATAATATCATGATAGTTCAAAGACACTGCATACAAGATCTTAGCATTGTGTCATGTTCAATAGACTATAGGCAATAGGTGCAGGAGTAGGCCATTCGGCCGTTCGAGCCAGCACCCCATTCAATGTGATCATGGCTGATCATCCCCAATCAATACCCCGTTTCTGCCTTCTCCTCATATCCCCTGACTCCGCTATCTTTAAGAGCCCTAGCTAGCTCTCTCTTGAAAATATCCAGGGAACCGGCCTCCACCACCCTCTGAGGCAGCGAATTCCACAGACTCACAACTCTCTGTGAGAAAAAATGTTTCTTCATCTCCATTCTAAATAGCTTACCCCTTATTCTTAAACTGTGGCCCCTGGTTCTGGACTCCCCCAACATTGGGAACCTCTATCATGCCCAGACCCTTAATAATCTGATATGTTTCAATAAGATCCCCTCTCAACCCTCTAAACTCCAGAGTATACAAGCCCAGCCGCTCCATTCTTGCAGCATTTGACAGTCCCGCCATCCCGGGATTTAACCTAGTAAACATACGCTGCACTCCCTCACTAGCAAGAATGTCCTTCCTCAAATTAGGGGACCAAATCTGCACAAAATACTCCAGGTGTGGCCTAATGGTTGTTGGGAAGAAGCTGTTCTTGAACCTGGAGGTCACAGTCCTCAGGCTCCTGTACCTTCTTCCCGGTGGTAGAAGTGAAATGTGGCCAGGGTAGTGTAGGTCTGTTGATGCTGGCTGTCTTTTTGAGGTAGTGCCTACTTTAGATCGCTTAGATGGTGGGGAGGAATTAAAACCAAGGAGTCTCACAGCATGGAAACAGGGCTCTTCCACCCAACATATCCATGTCAAACAAGATGCCCCATCCAAGCTAATCCCATTTGTTCATGTTTGACCCATAGCACTCTAAACCTTTCCTAAGTGTGTACCTGTCTAAACAGCTTTTAAACATTGCATCACTTCATCTGACAGCTCGTTCAATGTGTGAAAAGTTGCTTCTCCAGATTTTCTTTAAATCTTTCCCCTCTATCCATAAACCTATGCCCTTTGGCTTTGGAGTCTCCTACCAAGGGAACAAATCTGGGAAAATGAGGGAGAGGTGAATCGGACATAATACAATCAAGTCAAACTGAAGTACAAAAGGTAGAGCAAAGGGGAAGATACAGTGATAGACACAAAATGCTGGAGGGACAGGCAGCATCTCTGGAGAGAAGGAATGGATGACATTTTGGGTCGAGACCCTTCTTCAGATTGAGATACAGAGTGCAGAATATAATTCTCAGCATTGTAGTGCACCCATTCCAGAGACAAAGTCCATTGACCTCAATGGGGTAGAGATGAATCGGTCAGTAACCTAGCTTGTGGAAGGACCGTTCAGAAGCCTGACAACAGAGGGTAACAAGGTGTTCCTGAGTCTGGTGGTGCGCACTAGAGCAGCATCTGTACAGCTGCCGGACGGGAGCGGGGAAAAGAAGCAATGACCGGGGTGAGACAAGTCTTTCCACTTATTTTGTGAAGTTTGGTGTATGCTTTCCTTTGCACAACAAGCAATTTAAGGATTGGAAAGTTTCTACGAGGTTTGACATGCAGAATATATTTTTATTCAGTAGTAAAGTTCCCTGTGGAGTCTATCAAAACACAACAAGCCCAGAGTCACTGCCCTCTACAACCTGCTATTTATTTTCTGTTTTTCAATCCATGTTCCAGGGGAAATAAAAATGAGACCTTGTTTGGACAAATCGATGACTGGCAAACAATGTTCAAATGCAAGTAGTAATTTTTACACCCACTATTTAGTTTTGATTGAACCTTTTTATTTCACCATCTGAGTGAATTGGGAGCAGAAATAAATTCCTACAAATAGATTTTTCTGAGACTTCTGCGGTTCGGCAAGAATGTCAACGCATGAGTTGGTGCTTGGCGAGAGAAGAGAGATTAAAGAAGGACCTCAGGGGCAACCTTTTCACTCAGAGAGTAGTTCGCATCTGGAACAAGCTGCCAGAGGATATAATTACGACTTTCATGGTGGGCAGCAAGGTGGCTCAGTGGTAGAGTTGCTGCCCTACAGCGCCAGAGTCCCTGGTTTGTTGTTGACATCGGGTGCTGGCTGTAAGGAATTTCTACATTCTTCCTGTGACCATGTGGCTTCCCTCTCACATTCCAAAGACGTGCAGGTTTGTAGGTTAATTAGCTTTTGTAAATTGTCCCTAGTGTGTAGGATAGAACTAGTGTACAGGTGATCATTGGTCAGCGCAAACTCGGTTGGCCGAAGGGCCTGTATCCACCTTGTATCTCTAAACTAAACTAAACTAAACTAAACTAAACTAAGCTAAATTAAACTAAACCACAAAAGACATTTGGACGGATATATGGATAGGAAGGATTTAGAGGAATATGGGCCAAGTGCAGGCAAGCGTGACCAGCCCAGTGTCCTGACCTAAAGAGTTTAAGAGAGGGGAACATAGAACGTCGAACACTACAGCACAAGAACAGACCCTTCAGCACACTATATCTGTACCGAACATGATGCCATGACCAACACTTATCTGTGCGCACCTAATCCACAAGCTGGTTACAGGGAGAGGCAGGGGAAGTGGATTGAGCAAGAAACATAGATCAGCTATGATTGAATGGCGGAATAGACCCGATGGGCTGAATGGCCTAATTCTACACCTGTGTCTAATTTCACTATGTGCTTATCTACAAGCCTCTAAAATGTCATTGTCGTATCAGTCTCCACCACCATTGCTGCTTGTAGCCTGGCCCAGGCACCGATTCTGCCTCTGTATAAAAAACTAGCCCAGTTTACCACTTGGTCAGCATGGCCTGAAGTATCTGCATGGCTCTACCACGTCTTCAGACGGAAGGATTGGTGCACGGAAGGTTTTCAGAACATGGAGCTGAAGAGCCAGACAAACCCTGGGATGAGGGGAGGAAAGGTAAGAGTGCCGGGCAGTAACTATTGAAGTCTACACCTTGGGTAGTCTATTTTTTGCAGAAAAACGTTGAGACTTTCCCTCCGCCTGCTAGCGACAAGCTGTGTGACAGACCATATGGTGCGCCATTGTTCACAGCTGTTACAGGAGCTCCCACGCTCCTCAATAATTATACGTTGTATCTATTTTTGGGCTTTGTTCAACACACCAACCCTCCCTTGTCAATCCCACTGGCTTCGTACGATGATTCATGAAATGCACAATTATTTCCTTAAATGTTCTGGTTTTAGGACATTTGAAAAATGGTGACAAATAGGGTCCAGATCACAGTCACAAGTGTCGCTCTACGTCTGGCACTGCATGGGTTAATGGGCAACTCCATCTACACTTCACACCTGATGGGCTGAATGGGCGAATTCTGCTCCTATTCCTTATGACCACACTGCCTCAGAAAAGCAGCCGACATAATCAAAGACTTGTCCTACCGCGGTCTTCTTCCTGATCCCGTCTTACAGAAGATACAGAAGCTTGAAATTGTGCACCACCAGACTCAGGAACAGTTTCTACCTCTCCGTTATCAGGCTTCTGAATGTTCCTTCCATAAGCTGGGGTTCTGCCTGATTCACCTCCACCCCATTGTGGACATTAGACGTTCTCTGGAACTGATGCGCTACAATGCCGAGAACTATATTCTGCACTATGGATCATCCCCTATGCTCCATCTATTGAGTTTGACGTGATTGTATATTAGATCTGTGGGGACAGCATGCAAAACAAAGCT
This sequence comes from Leucoraja erinaceus, assembly GCF_028641065.1. Taxonomy (NCBI): domain Eukaryota; kingdom Metazoa; phylum Chordata; class Chondrichthyes; order Rajiformes; family Rajidae; genus Leucoraja; species Leucoraja erinaceus. Next base: position 21,886,627 of record NC_073393.1, on the reverse strand, counting down.
TTTCACTCTACCTCAGTGACAATAATAAACCTAAACCTCAAATATGCAGCCACAGCAACGGCTGGCAATAAAATAAAGATACAAGGAACTGCAGATGCAGGAATCTTGAGCAAAACACAAAGTGCTGGAGGAATTCAGGCAGCAATGTGTGGAGGGAATGGACAGCCAATGTTTCTAGTTGGGACCATTCGTCAGACTGGTAGTTTAGGGAAGAGAAAGCTGGAAAAGGGGTGGGTTGGGACAAAGCCTGGCAAGTGATAGGTGGATGATTGACAGATTGGCAGAAGGGCAGAATAAGTGACAAGGGCTGGAGGTGAAAAGGAAACAAAAGTGTGTCAGATATGGAGAGGAGTGAATCGTAAAGCCAAAGTGTGGGAAATGGATGGAAGGGGGGAGGGGAAAGAGGGGGGTAAAAGGGAAACGGGGTATTCAGTGATGGGAAATTAGTACAATAACAACATTAATAAGACTTTTGGACAGGTACTTGGATAGATAAGGTTTTGAGGAATGGGGACTAAATACACAGAGGCAAATGGGACTAGCTTGGATGGGGCATCTTTGTTGGCATGGACGGGTTGGGTCGAAGGGTCTTTTCCCTGTTGTATGACTCTCCCACTCTAAGATTCTGAGCAACTGAGAACACATTGAATGATGAGCAGGAAGTACAAGTTGGGCCTTATATCTAAATTGGACCTTACAAGGAAGATGGTCTAAAAGCAAGGAACAACACAAAATGGTTTTATGTTCATAAGCTCATAAGTTATAGGAGCAGAATTGTGCCATTCGATCCATCATTTCAACCCAATTCTCCTGCCTTCTCCCCATAACTCCTGACACCATTGCTAATCAAGCATCTTTCAATCTCCGCCTTAATATTATCCATTGACTTGGCCTCCACAGCCATCTGTGACAATGAATTCCACAGATTCACCACACTCTGACTAAAAAAAATCATCCTCATCTCCATTCTAAAGGTACATCCTTTTATTTTGGTTTGTATGGCCTTTGTACTCTCCCACTAATGAAAACATCCTCTCCACATACACTCTATCCATGCCTTTCATAATTCATGACGCAACTATATTAACTGTAAGAGTGGGATTGCAATCATATACCAAGACTGGCTGAAGACCCGTTCATTTGAATGGAGTGATTCATCTTATAGAAAGGAGAAAGTCTGATTATACACAGTTAACTTTAGTCCAGTTTCTTGTTCAACAGGAACAAACTGTTCGGGTACTCTGTGGAACCTGATGAACATGCAGCGGATGAAGCTATGCAGGTGACGTTAGACAGAGGAATTACTGAACATTGCTTGGTAAGAGGCTCCAACTCAAGATAACACGAGAGAAATCTTTGAAGATGCTTGTAGCATCAGAACTTCTGTGTCTTGAGATTGTTCTGTAACACCAGACGTGGTATGTATTGAATTTGAAAATAAAGAAACAACAGGAACAGCACTGAGACAGACATGGGTCAAGGGTCAGGTCATAGAATTGACTTTATAAGCGAGTGATGTTGAGTGAATGCAAAATGTGATGTAAAGCAACTTGTTTGCAATGTGTGTGTGCGTTCAACCATGAAGCACGTCCTTTAGTTCCAACAGAACATTTTCCAAAAGGCATCATGAGTCTACAGTCGTGAAACGGCAAGCTGACGAGAATGTTTAAACCATCCTGCAGTGTTACAGTGATGCCCAACTGTTACGCAGACTGCTGAAGATGTAACTCCCTGGTTGAATTATAGATGTCCCGATGGACCCAACCATTCCTGATCCTTAAAGTCGAAACAAAGAACTGCAGGTGCTGGTTAATCCGCAAAAAGGACCCAAACTGCTGGAGTAACTCAGCAGATCAGGCAGCATCTCTGGAGAACATGGATAGGTGACGTTTTGGATCGGGACACATCTTGATCCTTCTGACATGGCTGACTAAACTCTAAAGGACATGAGACCATGAGGCAGTTAACGATTCTAGAAGCCTACCTTTTCAATCTCGAGGACTTTGCCTTCAAAGATGAGAGTAATTAGTATTGGCAGCATGGTCGGCACTGGCATCGTGTTCTTGTGCTGTGCCATTCGGCCCATCTTGTCCATGCTGTCCAAGACTAAGAATAAAAGGA